>NC_138146.1:32640123-33342623 GCF_964199315.1 Orbicella franksi
CGGTAGACCTGATTTCGCTTTTATCAAAAAGCAAAACAAAAATGTGCAAAAGTTGCAAATTTTCAATGAGAATTCAAGGTTTCATTCTAACAGTGACAATTGCCTATCTTTTCAAACCAAGTTTTACAAATTAGAGAATTTTCTGGCGATCTTATTGACTTACGAATGACATAATCTAAACCTAAACCGTGTATAGAAATGTCTAATGTTTTTACAAAGTTTACCTGCACCACAAGCAATCTGCCCTTTTACTTCCTTACAAACGTCATTTATCTGTTGTGAGTTTGTAACATCCATCTGGAATGTTTTTAGTTTGTCGCTTGTTACGGATTTCAAACTCTGTTCTCCTTCTTTCGTTAAACAAGTCGCCATCACGCAAACTCCCATCTCGTCCAGTTTAATGGCGGTTTCTCTACCGAAACCGGAGTCACAGCCCGTAATAAGAACATACTTGCCTTTAACATCAACTTTCGCTCGAGGGATCAGTCTCCTTACGAAACAGATTGCAAGCAAACCGATTACAACTGGAATAAACCAAAACATGATTTACATGTGGCTCCTGAAGTTCAGTAGTCGGTGATCGTTGCTTGTTTACACCACAGGTCACCCAAGCTTAATATAATGTAGTTTATACTATGTACTTTGTATGGAGAACAGGAGCATCTAATTTTCAACTCCTCAGACGCGTTACAATGAACGCAATAGCAAGTCTCTTTTTTGCTAAAATCGGCGAGGAATTCTCTGTCTAAGATTTATTTTGTACTATACTGGAATAATCATGTTCACTCAAATAATCATCTCTTTTACGGTGAATAATAAAAAATGATCAATCCAACTGTTATCGAAACGCAGTATTACAGACAAATAAGGCTTTTCTTGTATTGTGAGAGGCACAGATAATGAGAAGCTCTCATGTTCGCGGGCTCACTTTGCTCGCCGACTCGTCTCTCTCGGCTTCGCCTTATCTCGTGCCGCTGTGCACGAGAGCCTGAGAACTGCATCCCCAGCCAGGCAAGAATCAAAACATTCCGGAGTGGCGCGGCAAATGCTTATGCCAAACCCTCTTAATTATGTTGTTCCAGCTATAGACATGAATATGCTATACTTACTGGACGGTGTGGAAACTAAGAATATCTTAGTACTTTCCGCTAAATGGAAAACTTTCTCCACTATTCAACTTTAGTTACAATGTGAATGAATAATTGTGAATCTCTTAGTTGGTAAAGGAAGGAGGATAGAGGTTTGTAAATGTTTGACAGATTGACAAACAGTTACTATTGCTATTTTTTCAATTCATTTGCTTTTAACCCATTGACACGTGGAGATTTTTGGCCGAAAAAACGCATTTCTAGACATCCTTAGCCTGGATATAAGCTAAACTGGCTCTAATCTACTCAAAAAGGCATTTGCAACAAGACAGAATGCCTTTCTTTCCACTAGCATCGCGTTTTATCACATTTTTGCTCGGGCATGCGCAGAAATCAAAATTTTGAGATGAGTCTTTGGACGGAAGTTTCCTACGTCTTTAGGCTTTTTGTTTTTTTTGTTTTATTTTTTTTCGCCTTTCTTTTTTCCCACTTCAACGTAGAATTTTGTCAAATTCTCGTCCAGAGTTTGAGGGCTGAAACTCTCAATCTTGTCGTCAATATTTCGCGCTGTACACTATTTTTTTCACACTTTGTGTTTTTGCTTTTAGCCGACTAGTTTATCTCCGTTATTTTTTCGCCTGAGACAACTGGAAAACGGGACTCTTCTCTATTAGCAAGGAAATATTTTCATCTGGAACAGAATGTTGCCGCTGTAGGTAATCAGATAACTCAACTTGCATTGTTTCCGTTCGTGGAATTTGTGAGGGAATCAACGATGCTGTGGTCACTGTGGGCTGTGTTTCTAGTATTTCATCTGTGAAAGCTGGCAATTCCAATAATAAACTTTCATCACTTTGCTGAAGAAACTGTGGAAATGTGTCAAAATTTACATCGGGGAAAATATTGCCAGTAAAGACATTATCTAAAGATACATATTCCGCCATTTTGAAAAAGGCCCCTGCCGTGAGCGGTAAGTTTTTGTTGCTATAGTGATTGCAATCAATGTGGTGATTGGTGGATTTAGCTGAAAGGACTTAAAATGATTGGCTCATGTAACTGTCTGATTACAGGTGTCCGATTACAGTCAACTCCCGCCTTGCGGACACCTCGCTATTACAGATACCGCTGTTACGGACAGCAGCTAAATCCCCGGCGAAAGTTACAGGCGTTTGACTGAAACAAACTCCCGCTATTACGAACTCTCCAATTACGGACTTACGAACACTTTATTCGGTCCCAACGTCACAATTTTATCGTTTCCTCTCTCGTTATAGCGGACACCGAGCAGCATCTTGGAATATTTGCACAAATATCAAGTCTATTTTTTCTGCTTTTTGAGATTGTCTTTGTCTTTTTTGTTCGATTTCCGCTTCTTCTGTCCATCAATCAAAATTTCTTCATCTTTTTCTCTGAAGGCCCTCTTTGCAGTCTCGCTGTCATGAATAAGCTCGTTCAGTCTGTCCAAATATTATAACAGAAAAATTTTCTCGCACCTCGCTATTACGGACTCTCGCTACTACAGACACCAAATCGCGGTCCCGAGGCTGTCCGCTATAACGGGAGTTGACTGTTTAACCAACTGTCCCATTATACTGTCCGATTATATCTTTGCAAATTAATTAGTGCAAAATACAGCAGTTTATGCACCAATTACATTTGAAGAAATTGTAATGGTTATGACAATAATAATACATTTATATAGCGCTGTTTCCCAGTGGTTCAACAGCGCTTTGCAAGTATAAAAATTCACTGAAAATTAACAGAAAACTTACCAAAACTATCTAAAATTGACTAAATCTAAAAACTGTAAAACTATAATAAAACAATAAAAAATCAGCATCCGTGGTAAGCACTCAAGAAAAGATGCTTTTTGAGTCTACGTTTAAAAGTGTTAGCTGATGTAGAATCTTTGACAGATTGGGATAGAGAATTCCACGATGATGGCTACGCAACGGCAAAAGAACGCCCACCATAAGTTTTACTGAAGATTATAAGTTGAATTCCAAAGCAAGTTTTTAGGAAATGAACGAAGTAATCTCGAGGGATGATAATGAGTAAGTAAGTCAATTAGATATGTAGGAGTTTGGTTGTGTAGCACCTTAAATGCAATCAGTAGAATTTTAAAGTTTATCCTTTGTTCAATGGGTAGCCAATGAAGTTCCATGAGGAGAGGCGTTATGTGATCGTACTTTTAGACTGGTTAACGTACTCCTCATTTAAGACCCGAGCTTCACTCATTACTTGCTTCCCCTTGGCACTATGTCTCTAAATATCACGCGAGTGATTATGAAGTCTGCCAGGCCGGTTGGTAACCGCGCCATCCATACAAAGAAAAGCCAGGCGTCCAAACCGACTAGATATCGGTCACGTGGTGCTTGGGACGTTAGTCCGTCGACAACAGCGTCAACTACTCGATAGGTATGATGGGAAGGAGAACTGGAAGATAGGAACTTTATACCTACGACAAATAACAGCAACCAATAAATGTACGGTCAGTCTACAATGGATCTGGCTTCGCATTTTTCAGTTTTTTGTTTGACAGGTGATGGGAGTGACAGTGGCAGCGAGAAAGGCAGTGGCAGTAACCACGGCAGTGGCAGTGGCAGTGTTGTAATGGTTTTGGCAGAGGAAGACTGAGGAATTGGCCGTGGCCGTGTTAGTAGCTGTGGCCTCACTGGCAAGACTGCACCGGCCTGGGTTCGTCTCGTACGAACTCAACAAACTCAGAACTTTTGTCCGATGAATAACTGGCAATCCTTGATCTTTTTCTGTTTGTACAACTCCAGAATCTATTTCTGTACATTAATTCACCTTACAGACTATTTATTGTCAAAGGAATACGATTTGAGAGTTGATAAACAAAACAGTTTCATTTATCTGGAAATTTCTATTGTTTCTCTACGAAACAAACGGTGGAAAAGACAAGTCGGAATTCAAATAATTCGTCACTTGACCCGTAAATAAATTAACAATAAGTTTGATTACGACCCATGTGACAGTATGACGTAGTTCGCGCATGCACGATAGGAAATCGAGCGGTTCCCTCTAGTCTTTCACTGCGCAGAAAGAAAAGGGAATCTCTATCTCGCATGGTATAGTAGTATGAACTTCGGGTTAGGTTTCTTACACTGAATGATTTATCAAGTTGTCAATTTTCTCGTAGGAAAAGAACTCCCAGGATCATAGGCGTACGAGCTGGGGGGGACGAGGGGGGCTGCAGCCCCCCTAGCTACGGAAATTATGTGATTTTTCGGGCAAAACGTAAATGATTCGGGCAACGGCACTTAAGGGAAAACATTACAAAATAATGCTGTTTGCGTGATTTCCAAAACTCGTAAATATAGTTTCTAGTTAGTTACTTTTTTGAGAACTTTTTCTTTTAATAACTTTTAGATTTTACTCGGATTGAGACTGTTGATAGAGTATGATTGATTGATTATGTACACGTAAACTTTGAATCTAACTATTTTTCGAATTATAGCAGTTTCATTAGATGTGGGAATTGTGAACATTTTTGTTTTTCATGCAATTTGAGTACGTTTGCATCCCAATTTCAACACTCTCGTAATAGGGCATTGCGTAAAATTTTCGGGCAAGAAAGTCATCGCCCCCCAAGTCCGAAGGTGCCCGTACGCCTATGCCCAGGATGAAGTGATAAGATTTCTAACCGTTTTCTAAGTATTCTTCTCCATAGTCTCTTTTCAGTTCGTCACTCAGGTTATCCCAGCCTTGTCTTAGTTGCCTTTCTATGACACGGGCATTACTCATCTGTGTTTTGAATCCTCCTGGTTCAATGATGCTCACTTTGATTCCCCAGGGATGCATTTCTCTCCTGAGAGCGTCAGAGAACGCTTGCACGCCGTATTTGGTAATGCAATAAGCTCCGACGAAGTTAGTGGTCAGTCGACCTGTTGTTTACAGCAAAATGAGAAACATTAAATACAAAAAATAATAATAGCAGATACAAAACAATTTCAAGTTCATTAACAAGGTTAAACCAAAGTTTGGAAAACAACTTAACTAAAGTTACATGTATTCGTCTAGTGTGCCTAAACAAATGGTCACGTGATACGCCACGTAAACAGTTAAGCCCCGGCCAAACGATCGAAGCAATTCAACGCAACGTATCGTAACACTGTTGGGGTAACATGTTGTGCTTGTTTGGCCACCCTGTTGCGATGTGTTGCGACATGTTGGGTATTGTTGGCTCAAGTTTGAAACTGCTCAAATTTTTCATGCAACATTTGAGGATGTTGCACGATGTTTACTCGTTTGGCCAGGTTCGTGGAACAATGTTGCGCCAGAGCATGCGAACTAGTTCGATTTGCAGCACCCAACATGTCGTAACACGTCGCAACAGGGTGGTCAAACGCACGCAATATGTTGCGCCCAACAGTGTTGCGATATGGTCCATTGAAATGTTGCGATCATTTGGCCAGGGCTTGCAAATACTGGGCCAACAATGTTGCGATATGTTGCGCCAAAATGTTGCAGTTTTTTGGCCGGGGCTTTACTCAAAATAATATGCCAAGACAAAAAAGAACGCTGGTAAAGCAAATCTAACGAGCTCAAGAAACAAATCAGCCAGAAATTCCTTTTTAAAAACTGCACTGACAGAGGACTTACCTGTAAGTTGCTTGAAGTGTAATGACATTAACAAATGCATTCTTTGGAAATCTACCTTTTTGTTGTTGTTTTAAGACTGTTCTAACAGCTAAATGTTGACAGGAGCGGATCCAAGATTTTTCAAAGGGTGGTTGCAGAATCAATGAGGCATGCCCCCAAATGTTGCAATTTGAGAATTAGAATCTGTTTTAAAACTGCTACACCAGAAATACAAGCAAATATGCCACAAACTAGAAATTACTATGAAGTTCGTCTCCAGAATGCTTGCCTTTAATTCTGTCATAGTATTCACAATCGTTTTAAATTATTTTTCTTTGTTTTGACTTATCCAAAATGGGGGTGGTTAGCCACCCAATCCACCCCAACCTCTTCTAAATCCGCCGTTGGTTGATATACCAGGGGGAGGTTATGGGTCTGAGGGTTTTGCAAAACACTACACCTTTGTCGGAACTTGCTTCTTACACAAGCCCAAAACTTGCTAAGAAGAGTATAAAATTCAAGAAAACAGACAATCACCAAGAGACTTGAGTTTTTAGTGCAGCAGGTAATAGAACAATTAAACAATTACTAATAAATATATCCCTCTCTTACCGGCAGCACTTGAGAAGTTTACAACTCGTCCCCGCGCTTTTTTCACCAACGGTAGAAAGGTCTTAGTGACGTCAATCATTCCCCACAGATTTACGTCTGCGATGCGTTTAAAGAGGTCCAGCGGTGCCCATTCGATTGGACGTATATCAAGAATTCCTGCGTTGTTCACCAGGCCCCACAATCCTGTGGTTTCAATGAAAACAAAGAGTCAGTCGGCACGTGCAAATAAGAACAGTCGTTGTATGCACGGGATTTAAGACCACCAATTTCAGTGTTTCGTTGAAAGCAAGAATTTTTTGGTATCAAAAGCTAAGCAGATTTGCAATATATTGAAGTGTATCTGAAACAGGTTACGGTTATTACAGGTCATTCAATACTCTGTGATCAAAATTCTTTCAATTTTCTATACTCCGACGCATATAGTAAACTGTTTGAAAGTTTTTCAGTTGTTATTTTTCACTTTTAAAATATTACGTGCCAATTCAACGATTTTGTTGTTTGTGTTCTCTTGCAACATAACGCATGATCGATCAAGTGCAAGGCTCAAGAAATCATTTGCATGATATGGCCCACATGAAATGAATTCAGAGACAATCAGATCTACAAAAGCACACAATTTGGGGCTTCAAAACTTGCATCTGTTGTTGATTTAAGTTTCAAATGAAAAAATGGCGGCCGGAAAATAGTGTTAACATCTGGAACTTACTTTGGTTATCTGAGACAATGATTATCTGCACTGAGCAAATAAACATTTAAATAAGCGCTTTTCCAAGTACGACAACGTCTTGAAAGGCTAAAAATCACGAGATAAATACATATTTTTCGTCCCTTATGTCACGCACCACCATAACTTCAAAATTCAAAATGTGCTGGTTTCCAAACGAAGGGCGCTACTGAGCTGGAAAGTTGTAAACAGATATAACTTTAACCTCTTATGCCTGATGAGGACAAAACCTTTGGTGGCTCTTTAGTTTTGGATTTAAGAATTTGATGACGTCACGTAAAAACGCTATATATATACCGTGGGTAGCCTTGTGGAATATGAAAAATGTAATGCTTCAATAGATTTACCTTGATCACAAGGAATACTCTTTTTCACCTCCTGGTAAACGTCATTTATCTGCTGTGAGTTTGTAACATCCATCTGGAATGTTTTTAGTCTGTCGCTTGTCACGGATTTCAAACTCTGTTCTCCTTCCTTCGTTAAACAAGTCGCTATCACGCAAACCCCCATCTCGTCCAGTTTGATGGCGGTTTCGCGACCGAAACCGGAGTCACAGCCCGTAATAAGAACATACTTGCCTTTAACATCAACTTTCGCTCGAGGGATCAGTCTGCTTACGAAATAGATTGCAAGCAAACCGATTACAACTGGAATAAACCAAGACATGTCTCTGCTAGTCAGGATGGTGAAGCTCTCAAGCGGATAGCCGTACCTTGTTTTACTCAACAATACTCAATTATGCCCTCTCTCTGTCACGCAGCGCTACGCTCACGGGGTCACGGCCGGGTTGGAGAGCCTCTTTCTCCCTGGAAGTATTGCGTGGGAGTGAGGGCCAGAAATAATCCCCTACCGCTTTCGCGTGCGCTATGACAGCAGAATTAAACTTTTTCTGAAATGTGTTATTTTAGTTTGGCCATTAATTTCCTCATGCGAACGAGAGTCTTAATTTTGGAACAGAGCGCTGAAAAATATTCGACAGTTTTGTAGTTGTTCCCCAAAATATACTTTGCCAATAACTTGTGTACGTCTCTTAATTTCAGTTTTGATAATTTGGTTGCGTATAAAGAAAATGCGCTCTAAATGTCTCTCTCCATGGTACACGTTATATTTTTATCTTTCTTAGGACGGAAAACCACAGACAAATTACAAAAATTAATGAAGAATTCGACCAATATTTCCTAACATCCTTGCACTAGTTCAATAACATACAAATATTCTCTTAACAATGGAAAAATGACCAGACATGACTGGAGTCCACCCGTGTTGTAAAGGCCTCATAAAGTGACTGTAAACCTGTGTATTTGCATTATACACAATGTATTGGTAAATTTCTCAGCTTTTCTCAGCAAAACTAAATTATGCAGCTGAGTCACGGTTTCTTCAACTTAAAAAGTTTAGCCTAAATTTTTCAAGTTTGTCGTTTGTATATCCACAATTGTTCCGTTGTGGTTTAGTATTATCTCTTTGGTAGGACTCCGGAGCGAGCGGTCCACGTTCGAACCCTGGCCGGGGACATTGTGTTGTGTTCTTGGGCAAGACACTTTACTCTCACAGTGCCTCTCTCCACCCAGGTGTACAAATGGGTACCGGCGAATTTAATGCTGAGGGGTTACCTTACGATGGACTAGCGTCCCATCCAGGGGGAGTTGAAATACTCCTTGTCGCTTTATGCTACTGAAACCGGGATAAGCTCCGGCCTGATGAGCCACTTGGCTCGTATGCAGACTTTACCATTATCTCTTTGGTGTTTTTCTAAGTAAACTACTATTTTCAGGTTTCCTTCAATTTAAAAATAATTTTGTAGGCGGCCAAAATGGGTTAAAATGCTATGACTGAGCTCCTTTAAGTAGTGGGATAGTTTTTGACATAGAATAGCACCAAATGGCTCAAGAAAATCGTCAAATTCGTGAGTAAAGTTTAAACTCATTTTCAATTCAACGTCGTCGTTAACCCGTTCTTGGCAGGCGTTATTTGGGACGTTAAACCTAAATTGGCTAAGAAAGAGCAATCTTCGCTTACAGCCAATTTGTCGTCAAATGCTCAAACGGTCTGTTATCACTCTGATCGTGCCGGATTTGTATCAATGGTGCGCGATATTTTATTCTTAAGGAAAACGTGAGCACTATATTTCTGGGGCTATACGATAGAGTGGGTTCCATAGAGGATAGAACAAGGTGAAGTTGAGATGACTTCTGATCTCACAACGACAACCAATTCTGTCAAATCAGTATAAAAAGGCAACTTTTAATCATAAATAAATTAACTTACAATTGAAATTAAATAAATTTAGTTTCTCAAATGTAAAAAAAATAGTTAGCTCTTATTAACCGAGCAGGAGGTCTGTGTGGGGGAATCTTGACCGAGGTCGTGAGCACAGACCGAGGTCAAGATTCTCCCACACAGACTGACTAAGCTCGGTTAATAAGATGTTTATTGTATGGCGCTTACAAGAGCAATTTAATTCGTAACTGGTTTGTACTAACTGACATTTAGCTTGCGAACGGCGATGAGCTGAATTTAATTCTGCAAAAGTTTGCTCGTCCTCTTTACTTTTTTTTCTCATCAGGCTTTTTGGCACTTCCATAAATAAATATTGTTCGATGAAAATAGTCAATGATTTTGCTTTTTAGTTTGCAACTTTTTCACTCCAAAACATTACCGGTCTAGATGCCGGTCTAGATGGGAAAATCTAGACCCCTTTCAATATCGATTTCAGCCAATCAAATTTGTGAATTTGGTAGTGCCCAGTCTATGTGAGACAGAGCCGTATAACAATTCAAATTAACACCCTTGACATTCTCACGGTAATTGAACCTTAACAGTTTTTCCTGCTCTGTATTGCCGCCAAGAAGGATAATTACTGTCAAGAATTAAGTTTCTGACTGGCTTCAGCTAACAAGTCTGTAATAATCTCCTCGACGTCCTCATTAGTTGTGCTTCCCCTTTGCTCCAGCAGCTGGGTACGATTTGAGGATGGCCTCGAGAGCTTCTTCGATGGAGCTTTTCTTGAGGGAGTGTTGAATGGTGTTACAACTGCTTCGATGCTTTGACCAGTGGCTTTATCAAAGAAGTTGTCCATCTCCTTTAGAGGTACTGCGTTGTGTAATGTGCGCAGGGGATTCAGGGATTCCACTTTGGTCATTTCTTCATAAAAATCCGCAACTGTAGAACAAACAAAGCAAACTGTTACCATACACCCAGGTACAATCTCCAATAAAATGAAATCTCGAAGCTGTTGTTCGGGTTGCCTTCGATTCACCAGTCCATCAGCTGAAAGCTAACTCTACAGTTTTGCACTTGACTATTTGCTAACTTGAAGACAGGCTGCGAGCTGGCTCTTCAAAATGCCGCAGCAACTTTGTAACGCCATCACTTCGAGCGTTCTATTTCGACTATAGCTTAAAACCGGCTATAGAATGCGATATATTTATTAGAATTGTAAAGGTTCATCTTAGAGGAGTTCAGTCACGGTATTTTGAGTTATTTTGGCCAAATACAAAATTACCTTTAAATGATAGGAAACCTGAAAATAACAGTTTAATAAGATAGCAAAACACCTAAGAGATAATGATAAACCATAAAGGAACAACGATGGCTAAGGATGAAGAAGATTGACATGGATTACAAAAGACGAATTTGAAAAATTGAGGCTAAACTTTTCAATATGCGCAAACCGTGACTGAGCTCCTTTGATGAAAGAGTCAAACGCTTCACAGTACTTGCTATACTCTAGCCTGCGAACGCAGACGTATTTCCGGCTGTCGCTTGTCTCCGCCGAAAATAACGTCTGAGAACCCGAGCCAGGAAACGATTTCTGTGACGTAATGACTTTTGTTTCTCCTTGGCCAATCAGATTCCATGATAGAATGAAACTCGAGTGCTCCTCGCAGCGAATACCTCGCGCAGTAGTTCTGGGGCTACTTGAGCTAAACTGTGATTGCCTTAAAATTCCTACGTCACAGAAATCGTTTCCTGGTTCGGTTTCGCAGACGTTATTTTCGGCGGAGACAAGCGACAGCCGCAAATAGTCACGCAAGCAAGGTGCAATCGGTTGCTTAGCAACTCTGAGACGACAACTGTGGACCCAATCCAGTGTAGAAGACAGAAATTCGCAGTCAACTGGTTCTTTTTGGCTGGACTGAAGAGCAAGTAGCAAATGTCCAAGATTCACTAAAGTGGAAAGTATTTCATCACATTCCCAAACACTGAGAAGAGACCGAGTTAAAAATATGGCTCAAAGTGGGGTAGATTGGACGAACTTCAAGGTGATTGAAAATTTGATGAAAAAGAGATCAACTGTTTGATATATCTTCTAAATTGATACTAAAAGTAAAGAGACTGACACATGAAATCATAAAATTCTGTGCAAATTAAAATCCCATATCAAAACCACGGTTACGGTTAGTTACGGTTAGTTGCGATTCCTTAATAAGCTTGACAGAAAAGTGTATGAAAATGAGGCCAATACTTACTTGGTGGTTTGCGACTGTTTCTAGTAATCTTTGTAACAGAATATGGTCTGACAACCAAAGCACTTTGAATGGCGTAAGAAAGATTTCTCACTGCACGGATAGTGGACGTCGCAGATCCTACAAAACACGAGACATACTAGTTACTCAACTGTCAATCAAATATAACTCGGGGTTCACGAGCTCGAGCAAAACGTTACGCCGGGAGTTATGCTGCTTTACGTAGCATTAAGCGACTAGGAGCCCTGCTACTCCCCTCTAAACAGAATTTGGTCAGGTTTCTCCAACAACTCGCTGATACCCATTTACACACCTGGGTGGAGAAACGCACTGTAAGAGTAACGTGTCTTGCTCAAGAACACAACACACTGGCCGGCTAGAACCGGATCCTCTCCAAACGGAGATCAACGCCCTAACCATAACCAAGTTAAGGACACCTTTCACGTCCTACCATTTTCCGCACCAGCCGTTGAAAGAAGCATTGTCCTCTTGTAAACATTTTTAAGAGGCTCTGAAATCTTTGCCCGGTAATTTCAGATCTTTTGCCGACACTCGTTTCACCTCACTTATTTCAGCTTTCTTGCCAACACTAATTTTAAATTCCTTACCAAGACTCATTTTTCTTGTTGGAGAACCTTTCTTTAAGGAAGGAGTCGACTGGACGATCCTCAGTGGCTGACCGTGTAAATCGTTCTTTCCTTGTTCACGTACCAGATCAAAGGAGACCTTTCGTTGACGAACAGAAGTGGTGTCTGACTTGGCTGATGACGGTTTTGGTCTCCCTGTTGATCAAGAATTTCAGTGTTAAGCATTGCATGGTAATATTCACGCCCTGTGTTTGCAGTAACCAGAACATAGCAGTTTACAGTGGTGAATGAAGTGTTGTGAGGTTAACCTACAATGAGGCCCTCTTCTGGATCGTGAAAGTCGATAAGGCAGAGGGCGTGAGGAGGAGCCCCTCTTCCCACTGAAAATATTCTGACCACCCCGTTATTAGAGGAGGCTGACTTGAAAATCGGAAAGAAGGCCTGATTGACGTGGTGCTTGACGCGTAAACATGTAACAATCTTTTGATGTGGAATCCATGTAGTGATACACAGGTGGGATGTGAAGTCTAGGCTGACTACATGGTAGCTGCCTGCCTGCCTTGCTATGGCTTGTAACTGGGGGAACACAAAACCAAGTTTACATTAATGACAAAACAAACAACGCAGTAGTCTTAACCCTAAATGTTTTTAAAGCTCTATTAAAGATTCTTCCCATTGCCTATATCAAATACGAGCTTGATTAAGTCTGGTTGAATTTTTTATAAAAAAGCAAAGATTCCTAACTCCTCATGTAAGAAGTATTAACACAAAATTAATAGGCATCAAACAGTCCTTGTTGGTGCAGACGGAATAAGGAATTAGCATTATAAAGTGGTTAAGTTAAAACAAGCATTTCGGTGAGAAATCAGCCTTCTAGTTTAACGTGCTTACAAGAAAAAAAGTGCACACTGAAGACAAGTCATAATTTTGTTTTTATTCTATCTACGTATAAATGTACATTTTACACCTGCCTATCTGACAAGATATGAAAGTTACAATGAGTTACAACACATTCATTACTTAATTTGTGCAGAACACCGTGTCACTTAATAAAAGCACGGAAACATACGTCTTAACATTGCACAAACTGTGTCACCTGTCACGCGACTCGCGTCACAGTTTATTGTGTCATAAAATATTGGCTAGAGTGACAGTCTTGCCACTGGACACTATTGTGCTGCCAGCATACCATACCATACATACACATGAAAAAAAAAAAGCAAAAAAACTTTAGCATGAAATAAAATATTACTTCTTACAGTGTGGTGGTGTAACAGTGTTACAATAGTGACATATTACGACTAATAAAACTGACTTACAATACACACTAAAATGCAAATTAATTGTGACAATGTTCTTTTCAATGAAGTGCAAAAACTGAAAATAATATTACAACAAATATTATTTTTCGTAGCGTCCATCAGAAGGAAAAAACACCCTGATGGGCCTTGTTCTCTGCTGTTTTGAGTGAGAAATTTAAGTACAGGCAAAGGTGGCTGCAAACTGCAGGGATCACACTTAACAAGATATTTCTTGAAGGGCGAGAAATGATCAAACGGACTTTTTTGTCTTTAGAAATCATAATCTTAGAAATTGAAACTAAATATTCTGTTCGCTAACTACAAAAAAGAAGACAGACCATCTCATACTCAAACTTAAAGAAAAGTATGGGTAAACATAAAACTGGGCAGAATATCTGATTGTCTTCCTGTTCCTAATACCCTCTTTATCACCTTCTTCCATCAATGGCAGTTCGTCTTCTTCCACGCTGCTTTTTCGTTGATGTTCATCATCAGTTGAATCGTCATATTCATACTCTCCATCTTCTTCGTGAACGGCGAGCAGATCAGCCCCGACTCCTGTTGTTATTAACAGTTTTCAAGGCCACAAGAAATGTTAGGCAGCAAGAAACAAGATATAGACAGTTAAACTTAGTGCTAAGATTGAACTTGTTTAACCTGTACATTGAAGGCTGTTACTGATAAGTAATATTAAGCAGTTAGAGACCAGAAAGCTGATCACAGGCTTGTTTTTATACATTTAGCACAGGCAAAAGTCGGAATAGATAGCGAATAGATAGTAATGGGACGGTTATTTGTCAAGGACTGTGGACCGTCGATTTTAATTGCAAACGATGCGAAAACACGCGATTAATAACTTGTTTGCAACATACTGAGCAAAAACGACATCCAGGAACGGAGTCGTGGACAGGACGTCACACAAACGTTCCAAGTCTACGCGATTTAGACACACCTGCTATTTATGATAATTAACGTACTCCTACCTGTCTTTGAAGGGTCGTTTTTGCCGTGCAGTGCAAAATACTGAACGCTGGTTCTAATTCTCTTGATAGAGTTAAAATGGTGAGTGAGACAAACAATGTCCTTCGAAGTAAGAGCATATTATTCAGAAAATCGCCAGTAGTCAGTCAGCATAATGGCTTATTCGTCAAATAAACAACTGACTGGTTCTCCTTGAATAAAAACGCTGTTGTACAGATTTAACGATACGATCATTGCTTTAGCGGAGCCATAACAAAGCAGCACAATAATAGTAACGGCATGCAATGTACTTTCAGCGTTATTTCTCGCTATCCCAGTAAAACATCAACAACAATCACTCTCCACCTCCCCCCTACCTAAACAACGAAAAGTGTCAAGATTCAAACAGGTCTCACAGTTCATGGATTCCGACAAGTGGGGAAAAAACCTATGTGAGGCGATTTTGGTGAACGAAAATTATCGGCTATTTTAAAATTACACACGGAAACGGTGTAACAAAAATTTAAGTGTGCCTAAACCTTTAGGCTACGCTAGTAATGAAGACACGAACATTGAAGCTGAGAAAGGTCAAACCAATCAACTAGCGAGGTTACTCTACCAGCAGCTCCTCTTTTCTCTCAGTTCCCTGAGCGTGAAACGAACAAAAGAGTGCCAGACATAATAGGCTCCCGAAAAATCTGCCAGTTTCCCACTCACTCTATTTTCGCACACGCTCGGGGCTATTCGTAGTTGTGTTGAACTTGCTCTATCACAGAGAAAGTGTTTTTTTGGAAATCTTCAAGCTGGGCCAGACTTTTCCACTTGCTTTCCAAACACATTCCTGAATGTTTGTTTCGAATGAAACACTTATATATGGAAGTTACCTTGCCCCTACGCATGGCCATTGCTACATTAAAAACATACCTTGTGAAAACTTGTAAATGTTCGAGTCATCTGGTGATTCACTGCTTGATGGTGTGTAAACAGTTGGAGAACCTCCAGAAATAGAATGTGCCTTGGGCCGGAGACTCCGTGGCTTTAAAGGAACTTCTTCGGTAATGGATGCCACGGAGCTTTTCTCCTGACCTCCCTCTTTTCCCTGTACAACACCCCTCGTCGAGGTACCAACAGTTGTCACTTCGCTGTCAGATTTGCACCTCCTGTCGACTCCACCACGAACACTGGTTATATCACTTTCACTCAAGCTATTCCGCTGTCTGGTCAAGAGCTTTTCTTCTCCAGACGATCCCTCGATGGATGTACCTGAGGAAACAGCACTATCTCCGCTGCTTGCTCCGATGGCAGAGTCTGAGTAGTCATCAATTCCAATTGAACATCGTGGCCGTTCATTGCCAGCATAAACGGTCTCATCAAACGGTTTGTCATCGAAAGCCTCGAAATCTGCGCTTTCAGACGGTTCCTCTTCGGTGGAATTAAGCTCTGGGGTCTGCGAGCTTCCAGCATAGCCCCCAGTAACTTCCTGTTCTCTTTCCACGCTCTCAGAATGCTCAGGATTTGAGCTGGTGGATACAACTTGAGACGAAGTTTCAAGACCACCAACTGATGCAGCTGCAGAGAGAGAATCATTAAGGACATCCTGACTGTCCTGGCCAACACCCACCACTTGATTTTCATTGACTTGGCTCATCTTACCAGCGGTTCCTACATCAATGCCATGCGCAGGCTTACAAGCACCGGCATGTCTCACGTCCTCTACACTGCGTTTCCTTGTGGGAGAATTCCTTGCCAAGAACTCGGGATCATCCATGGTCTTTGCTCCAGGGCTGAAATGCATTTCCACATGAAAACGGTTCTCGGACAGAGGGTCAGCTTTAGGATCTTCATACAACAGAAGCACCAGCTGAGTCATGTAGTTCAACTCTGGAACCTCAGCTAAGAATTCTACTGCTCTCCGCCACTGGTCATTTGGAATATCCTACGAGTGAAATGTTTGGTTACACTTCGTAAAATAATATTCAGTGAGGTAAAATCGACAATCATTGTCAACTGCCATTATCAACATGGAACATGTAAATGTATTATATCTTTATCTTTTTTAAATTCAGTCAGTATATTACTTTAATATTACGTTTTACTGATTAGTAGCGGCATTTTAGAGCGGTTTTCAACTGAGGTTCGTAAAAGCAAAACCAAACTGGTCACTCTGGCCAGTCACAAAAGACACTGACAATCCTTTGAACCAATCAAACTCGAAGAAAATTCATGTAGCTGACACAGAGCGCGGAAAAACGTGTTCAAGCGAGTCACGATGGGTTTTGGTTTCACTTCTATGTGGATGACAAAATGGGGTCAGTTTTCTTAAGCCAATCCTGTAACGTAGCAAGAAAAAACAAATTTCTTTTCGACACTCAAGTTAAAACCGCTCGATTATCTGCATCTACATCTTCAGTCAGTAAAATCCTTTCGCAAATCACCCAACATGAAAATAAAATATGAAATATGAAATAAAGAAACTAGCACAAAGATTACAATAATATATGAAAATTCTATATACACAAGATGAATGTTCCAGTCTTTTAGCATTCCTGGAGCAAAGTAAGATCTGACTTGTTACATTACTAAGTAATTAAGATCATAACTTACCTCAAAGAGCTTTCCATGCCTAAAAGCATTCAGCACGGTGTGTACATGACTCTCGCTAGTGAAGTACAATCGAGTCCGAACATGACGATGCGGTGTTTCTACACTCTGTGAGTAACTATAGATAAAAACACAGGGCAACACAATCAGTTCAAACTGTTCAAGACTACTTAACTAACTGCTTGAATAGCGCAGTTTTCAATACGCCATTTGCGAGACGCCTTTTGCCTCTGTCACCGCTCTGTGTCAAAAAGACTCTTTGTGCAAAACCATTCCTATGAAAGAGTGTTCCGCCTACAAGTTACTTTTAATCCAAATCAAAGTCATTTTCATACGAAAGGTTTTGAACGAGGGCCTGTTTTGATAGAGGCACAAGTTAACTCAGAAATGGTCTATAGAGTATAGTAAAGCCAAACCCAAACTAACCAATCACACATTACACAGACAATCCACTGAACCAATCAAAACTCAAGGCAAATACAGTGTACATGTAGCCAACCATATAAGTCACACAGCCGATGCAAAGCGCGGGAAAACTTTCTTTAGCCGTGACAAAACTGGGATGTCAAGACAACTGTGGGTTCTTTGTTAATGCTTCTCTTATCACATCGTAAGTATGTTAGGATGTCTACAGAATTTTTTTTCTTTTTGAAATAGGCAGCCTTCGATAGTTTACAGAAGTATGTATTCGAAGAGACAGGTGTAAGGTAGCAAAGTAACACAGAGGCAGACGATGACTTCTATTAGAGGTCTTACTGTACAAATTATATTTAATGAATTTACTTGGGATTGAGACGAGTGTGGATGTCAGACTTATCAGCATGCCGCAGATCTCCTCTGATCTTCCTTAAAAGTCTCACACAGACTCTTTGAGCAATAGCTAACTTCTCATCTGTTGTAATCCCATATTCCTAAAGGACACAAAGCAAATCCCTTTAAATTTATTTGGTCTAATATGCTTCTCTGGCATTCATACATAAACCCCGCGTTTTCTGTAACCTTCCATGAGGTGGTTGAGGATATTTCTCGGAACCATACTATACAATTTTCGTCAACGTAGGGGGAGGGGAAGAACAAAACACAACAGTAAGATGGACCAGAGGTGATGGGAATTTACCTTGTATAATCTGGTATCTACATGGTAAACAATTACCGTTTTAAAGGCCTGAAGGAGCCAGAAGGCTAAAACATGCTTGGGCATGATTCCGTATACTGTAATGTGTGGCAATTTGAGTCCTTGCTACTTCCTCTGAATGAGATTCTAGCCCATTGCAGGTTTCCCCCCCCCCCCCCCCCCACTCCTCAAAAAAAAAAAACATTTTGTTAGTTTGCTGGAACTGTTCACTGATAGCCATCTGCAGGTACATGGAACACCTGACTCCAGGGTTGAGACACATCATGACTGGGAAGTGACTTGCCCAAGAATGCTACACACCAGTGTTGGCCAGGGCCTGGTTCCAGAGTCTAATACAGTAACTATTAGACCACCATGCCATGGTTCTTTTTGTTTATTTCAATGACTCACCTGTGGAATAACAATGTCTGCGAAAGCCTTGGCGCATTTGTACAAATCCAGACTGTTTGTGAGACCCAGTTGACTAAATGAGATCATTACAGAGTAAAAATATAATCAGTACCGTTGCTAAAAGTTAAATTCACTCAGAGCACTCTAGAAACATGACTCTCTGTTAACATAGTCGTGTCAGCCATAATTTAATATTCTTCCATGCCAGACATCCTAATATTTAAGGTTAATTAAAAGTACCAGTTGTAAAACAATAAAAATGCAAACAAGATATAAATTTCCAACCATATTTATTCGTTGTAATAATGGGCAAAAAGTTAATGGTAATGTTTTGAGAAATAGGTGTTGGGTCATTCGAAATGTAATATTGGAATATTTTAGGTGTTTAAAAAAATGTTCCCTTTTCTTACCGTTGTTGATGTGTACGCAGGTGCTACGTTTCCTAGGAACTAGTTCTTCAGTGAAATATGTGTAAATTACTTGACCGTTGTTAAACTGGAAATGGTGCCATGTAATCTAACTATTTTGAAAATGTAGTGTCCACTCCAATAATTTGTAGCCAATTCTTGGTAGGATGCCTTGGTACATTCATGTTCTGCGAGCACCGTTGCCGCACTGCATGTTTTCGGTTTAGCTGCGTTGTCCAGCAACTCGTTTGTTTACTCGCGGGTGTCGATCGAGAAAATGAAGTAAAAATTGAAATCTGGATTTTGGAAGCGCTCTTTTTGGAATTAGTCGCGTTAGACTCCTTAACTTATTTTCAGTCTCCCGTCCAATTTTTCAGTCAAACCTTGCCCTTTTTACTGACCTTTTCAAGGAGTTTGATAACGATGTTTAAATTAATTTATTCCTAATTCACACTTCTACCCAAATAAAGAAAAGATTCCTAACAATAGCAGCGGCACCTCATTAAAGGATGTTTGTACCAAGAGCACGTCCAGTTAATGAGATGGATAGTTTTAACTGGAAATCCCGCCCACGAAGCTGGGAGTTTGCAAACCTATTTCTTGTAACACTTATGTTGTATGAAATATTTAACAACAACTTTTATCTTTTAACTTAGTGCTATCCTAAACTTTTAATCGGTAAGAACGAAGATTGTAACTTTTATATCGCTCACGTTACCTTATTTAGGTCAGCCACTTAAGAATAGTCGGTTAAAATCAAGGTAGAAAACGTTTTAGTCAACCTCGATAACCTCGAAGGAAAATATGCTAAGTAGCTTGGTGCGCAGTCGCAATAGAACCTTATTTGAACTGCGCATGACATTACGTTAGCCTAATTGACAGATTGACATTGATTTGATGGATGACGTGGTTGTCCCTTTAAGAGGAACGTGACGAGTTAGCTCCTAGTAGTTGTAGTAATTGCCATAACCAGTCAAGAGCAACAAGTAAGAGAACGTTGTGAGTATTGTACCGAAGTCATCAGTAGTGGAAATAAAAAGAGAAGCAACCAAACAAAGAGTGTTGGAGTGATCAGCTAATTTCCCCAAAGGTCGCTTTAACAAGTTGGTGGAGTTCCGGTTTCGGTGCCCGACGGCCCGGATTTTGTGTTGAAAATCCGATCAGTGGATGACTGGACGTGGCTATGGCCGTAATGTTTTAACCGGACCACTCCGGTTATCAAATGCTCGGCCGTGGATGTTGTAGCTAACATCATCATCATATGCAGACGGTGGATTAAACGCCAACAGCAACGTTTACAGGCGCTGTCAAAAAGGGAGCTAACACAAAAACTAAACAGAACTGAACATTGAGGGTTAAGTCCCAAGAAATAGAAGCCGACACGTGCGTGTCTTTCTTTTACGGAGTTACTTCCAGAACTAAAAGAAGCAGGACAAGCTGAGTCAAGCCAAGTCAGGCCAGCATAAACCAAGTCAAGCCAGGACAAGCCAGGAAATCAACCCGCCAGATGGAACGTAAGACTTACTGATGCTGCGTACTCATTATTTCCTTTTTCGTAACCTTTTCTAGCACCCTATGTTAGTTTTAAATAATATATTTGTTAGTACTTACGTATTTGTGCTACTGTTCGTTGTGGTGATCCAATTCTGTTATCTTTTAGTTAAAAGTTTGCACCGACATTTAATTGGGATTGATAGGAATAGTGGTTGTTGCAATTTATGCCACCTAAGCCTAAAGCCTCTAAAAAGATCGTTACGCGTTCTCAAACACATCAGGCACAGCTGATTGAAACACACAAAGAAAGTAATATTTGTGTTTGTCCTGCATCCGGTGTCATGAATGTTGACCAAAAAGAAGAATTTAAAGCTTTGTTTGCCACTTTTCTGACGACAATAAAAGGCGATCTAGAAAAAGAAGCGGAAACGACACGCACAAAATTAGATTCTCTAAAAAATAAAATTGACCAAAAAGCAAGTACTCATGGCTTGAAGCCAGAAATTTTTGATGGAAATCCTGTAGCGGACGCGTCAGTATGGTTGGACAATTTTCGTCGCATAGCCAAATTAAATAATTGGTCGGAGGAGTTACAACTTAATGCTTTTCCACTCTATTTGCGGGGCATTGCGCACGCCTGGTTTCTCACATTAGCTGAGGAAACTATGGGCACTTTAACCGCTCTTTTTGATGCGTTTCGCGCACGTTTTGCCTCTGGCCCGCAGGATTGGATTTTAAGCCAACAGTTAAGTGCGCGTAAACACGCTCCAAACGAGCCCATCGATGATTACATTACTGATATTACGCGGCTATGCAAACGATTAGAATTGTCTGACGTAGAAACAGTGAGATATTTTATCGAAGGATTACAGGGCGACCTTCAAGCCTATGTGTCACTAGGCAGGCCAAAGACGTTTCAGGAGGCCGAGTCCCTAGCGCGTATGAAGGACTTAGTTAATCGCCGCCAGGGTGCTACAGATACTCAATCCGTGTTAACGAAAATGCAAACCATGTTTACTAAATTCCTGGAGCAATCTTCTAGTAACAGTAAGGTGATAGCTGCCGCGGCACCAGCTCCAAATACATCAGATGCTGATAAGAAATTAGAAGACTTGTCCAATCAGGTTAAACAAATTCTAAAGCAACAGCAGCGGCACACTCAGCAAATGCACGCTAGTTATGCGGTTGCTGCTTATGATCAGGCTCCGGGGACATCACGCCCTTTCGAACCCCGCAGTTGGCAGGGACGGCAAAATAACCAGGTTGACCAGTTACAACGGCAGGTCAACCGCTTAGAGACTGAATTGAGACGGTATCAGAATCCGCACCATTCCGCCAATCACTCATATGACCGATCTTACAGAGGGTGGAATGATGAATGTAGTAATGAATTCCGTAGTCCTCCCTTCAACACTCGACGCTCTATTCTAGCCATAGACGCCCCACCAAATTCCAACCAGGGAAACGCCTAAGGACTCTTGTTGGTACCCCAAGAGTCCGTTTTGGCAGAACAAAATTATGTAAATATTATAGACAAAGTTTTCGAAGAGCAACTAGAGACAACAATCAAGTCAGTTGTAAGCCCAGAAAATGTTTTACTACTATAGATAGCAGATTCTCTTCACGACATTCGGTTGCTCGACATAACGTTTCTACTTGTAAAACAGGTGTAAATAGTATTGATGATATTCGCACAGAATCGCCAATTGTAAATAGTCACAATCGCCCTGATGATAGTTTTTCGGACTCGCCTATTTCGGATATCGTGGTAATCCCAGGACCACCATATCCTACTAAAAATAGCGTGTCTGAAACACAGTCTAGGGAATCTTTATGTCCGCTTTCTTCGGCGACGAAAAATAGTAATCACGATGTAACTTTTGATAATACATGTCGAGAAAATACAGTTACCAAATTGAACCAGAGTTCTCAACATACGAGATGCAATAAAAGAAAGGTTAACAGAAATACAAATGTGAAAACGCGCAAATATCGTTTATCAGAAATTGAAAATAAAATGGAGACTGGTAACGTCCATATTAATATTACCGAGAGAATACCGCAAAATGAGACAGTTTTCTCACTCAGCGATGACGCCGCACTAGGCGTTAACAAAATGTCAATTTGTCCCGATGGAAACATTAACGCTGGCGTTACTGTGACCATTGATGAACATAATAGTACCTACGTAGATGACCTAAAAAGGACCCAATTACACCTCAAAGGTGTTATCACCACAAGTAGTGATGAAACCATAGGAAAACGAAAACGCATTGAAGAAGTTATCAATACAAGAAATCATAATATATCGTCAGTCAAATTAAAACCAGTTTTAAAACAGAAAAGAAGTTACCCGATTTTACGAGAAGAGATTAACGAGAAAATATTTCACACAGAAATGGAAGACGCTCAAAAGCAAAATGAACAAAGCATTGTGAGTAAACAACCCTTGTACAACCCTGATCAAGTTGTACAACAGGTTTTACCAAATTCTGACTTACGCAGTCAGACCACTTCAGGTATTTTCAGGACTAGGAATTTAGATTCGGAAGCCATACGCAATGTGCACACAAAGAAAACCGAAACTCTTTCGTATTCACAGGAAGTTACCACTGACTCTCGTCTCTTTGTCTTGCCCGGCCAAGCAAGCCAAGAGGACTTAATTCAAGACAACGCGTGTGAAACAGAGCAAATTGCCAGTTCCAAACATGATGCAACAAGCACCACATTTGAGTCAGCTAAAGATTTTCCTAAATTGCCAACTTACGAAGAAGCAGTAACCTTTCCTAGTTTAACAGAATATCTGACCAATAATCCTATGACGGAAGAAATAAGGAAAGTTTTGAATTTCGCAAGGCACAGCCCTCCAAAGGAAGCAATTACTACTGTTTGTAAGGCCAATACACCTCCCTACACATTCTTCATGCCAAAACAACGTAAACCACCCGATAAATCAGAAATTCCGTCTTGCATTACTAGAATGAGCCATTGACACGCATTGGTTCTTTATAACAACCAATCATTCACGAACACAAAGAAACATAAGCTAAACCAAAAATAAAAGAAAACAAACAAACAAACAATTTTGTTAAATATTTCATGAAGTTACTTAACGGGGTTTGACACGAATATTGCTAACTTTTTGTCTGTTGACTCAGCAGTAAGAAACTCAACTAGGTTTCATCTTCTGTTTACACTTCATATTACAATTAAAATTTTATGTGAGCATTTTTGAACACTGTTATTCCTATCAACCCTTCGCTTATACGATTTTCTTTTAATGCCGTATGTCCACATAAATTTTACTTGAAGGTTATACATTATTCAACTATAGTGTTGGGTTCGTGCAGAAATATATATATATGCCTCCATTTTTCTTGTTATGGTATTGTCATGTTATCTTGCTTGCATTCTATTAACTCATTGTGAGCTAGGGACTAGCTCAATCTAAGTGGGGAGAATATGTAAAACAATAAAAATGCAAACAAGATATAAATTTCCAACCATATTTATTCGTTGTAATAATGGGCAAAAAGTTAATGGTAATGTTTTGAGAAATAGGTGTTGGGTCATTCGAAATGTAATATTGGAATATTTTAGGTGTTTAAAAAAATGTTCCCTTTTCTTACCGTTGTTGATGTGTACGCAGGTGCTACGTTTCCTAGGAACTAGTTCTTCAGTGAAATATGTGTAAATTACTTGACCGTTGTTAAACTGGAAATGGTGCCATGTAATCTAACTATTTTGAAAATGTAGTGTCCACTCCAATAATTTGTAGCCAATTCTTGGTAGGATGCCTTGGTACATTCATGTTCTGCGAGCACCGTTGCCGCACTGCATGTTTTCGGTTTAGCTGCGTTGTCCAGCAACTCGTTTGTTTACTCGCGGGTGTCGATCGAGAAAATGAAGTAAAAATTGAAATCTGGATTTTGGAAGCGCTCTTTTTGGAATTAGTCGCGTTAGACTCCTTAACTTATTTTCAGTCTCCCGTCCAATTTTTCAGTCAAACCTTGCCCTTTTTACTGACCTTTTCAAGGAGTTTGATAACGATGTTTAAATTAATTTATTCCTAATTCACACTTCTACCCAAATAAAGAAAAGATTCCTAACAATAGCAGCGGCACCTCATTAAAGGATGTTTGTACCAAGAGCACGTCCAGTTAATGAGATGGATAGTTTTAACTGGAAATCCCGCCCACGAAGCTGGGAGTTTGCAAACCTATTTCTTGTAACACTTATGTTGTATGAAATATTTAACAACAACTTTTATCTTTTAACTTAGTGCTATCCTAAACTTTTAATCGGTAAGAACGAAGATTGTAACTTTTATATCGCTCACGTTACCTTATTTAGGTCAGCCACTTAAGAATAGTCGGTTAAAATCAAGGTAGAAAACGTTTTAGTCAACCTCGATAACCTCGAAGGAAAATATGCTAAGTAGCTTGGTGCGCAGTCGCAATAGAACCTTATTTGAACTGCGCATGACATTACGTTAGCCTAATTGACAGATTGACATTGATTTGATGGATGACGTGGTTGTCCCTTTAAGAGGAACGTGACGAGTTAGCTCCTAGTAGTTGTAGTAATTGCCATAACCAGTCAAGAGCAACAAGTAAGAGAACGTTGTGAGTATTGTACCGAAGTCATCAGTAGTGGAAATAAAAAGAGAAGCAACCAAACAAAGAGTGTTGGAGTGATCAGCTAATTTCCCCAAAGGTCGCTTTAACACAGTACACAAAAACATTTGCGTGTGGGTTTCTCATTCTCCAAACCTTTGAAGAGATTGATTGTACATTGTGACGTACATTTAAAAAGCAAACGTTATCTAAAAACGTTTTTAAATCCTGTACCAACCTGTTATGCTGCACATCATACTTGATACAGTCGTAGATGTCTGGAATAAGACTTATATCAAACTGCCCACTTTTCAGCTTGAAATCCTGAGAATTACAAAAAAACAATGTTGATACTTGACCAATTATTTTAATTCATACACAGCTAACCCAAAAAACACAGCACCATGAGCAAAGCCAGGACTCAAAGCTGCATGTAGACAGGGGCGGATCTGGGGGAAGGGTGCAGGGGCTGTGCACCCCCCCCCCCCCCTAATATGGCATGCAGCTTTCTAATATAACTGATATTTGTTAACCTCACCAGTCAGTTACGCCATTCCTTAGTGGTGCACCCCCTCCTGAGAAGAATCCTGGATCTACCCCTGATGCAGACTAGGCAATCCAGGGTCCACCACAACTCCCACAACAATCGTTTTTCAATACATGTCATTCACTATTAATAGAAATCTCACCTTTTCTAGTTTTGTCCATCTGTGCATCATTAACTCCAGCGTTTCATCATGGTACAGAAATGGAGCTGTGTAGCAGAGAAAGGAAATGAATGAACCTACGTACTAGGTTAAGGTCAAGTCTGCATGTGAGCCAAGTGGCCCATCAGGCTGGAGCTTATCTCATTTTCTGAAGTGACTAGGAGTATTTCTACTCCCCCCTGGATGGGATGCTAGTCCACTGCAGGGTTACCCCTAGCATTTAAGTCGCTGGTACCCATTTATACACCTGGGTGGAGAGAGGCACTGTGAGAGTAAAGTGTCTTGCCCAAGAACACAACACAATGTCCCCAGCCAGGGCTCGAACTTGGACCGCTCGATTCGGAGTCAAGCTAACCATCAGGCCACAACACATCCACAATAAACCTATGTGCTGTGATGTAAAATGTACTTTTGGTTCAAACATTTTAAACTAGCTTGATTTTTATGTTCTTTACTGTTTCAGATTGTGATAATGAACATGATACACACAAATTAAAAATCAAAAGAAACAACAGAAACAAATTCAAACCATGACACAAACTTTCCTTTAAATATTTGTAGTGACAGGGTTCAAAAGGTAGAAAAACACACACATCTCTACAATTCATTGATCATGCACCCAACTCATACAGTACCTCGTGGATCATAATCCTTCTGAGCAATCATGTCCTTCAGCTGTCCTGTAAGATTGTGCACCAGGTTATAGAGCTTTTCACACATTTTGTAAGGATTCTTGACAAAATTCATAGCATTGATCACAGAACGAGACTTGGTTGGTGCAAGCTGTACAAAGCAAATGGTCAAAAGTAAAATTTAATTTAAATTTCCTTGAAGATCTCAAATTTGCTGTAAGCCCTCAATCCAGCAGTTACTATCAATTTTCTTTACAAAGTGGGTGTCCACAGGTCCCCATATTCCTTTGGATACTTAGAGGTTTAGTAAACTTTGAAATTACCAAATGAATACTGTTTGGAAAGTGGGAAAACCAAATGACAAAAGCTCTTGGAAGTACCTCTACAGAAAGTAATGATTCCGCAAAGAGGCTCTGATGGAGTTCTAAAAGATCCACTCCCAGTAAGTGCATGTAGACAAATACACAAACCTTGGCAAAATCCTCCTCTTTGAAATCCTCATTAGAGTGAAGAATTTCATGAAGTCTGTGTTTCACCCTGTGTCACCATAAAAAATAATGAAGATATATAACGATAGAAATAAATCATTAATAGTAAAATAATTACACAGTGGCTCAGTAACTTATTGATCTGGCCCACATTGTTCAAAAGGTGGATAATGTTATCCACAGGATAAATCACTATCCAGAGGATAGCATGGTTTTTTTTGTTAACACTTACCCAATGGATAGCATTACCCAGCCTTCAAACAACTGGGGCCAGGAATATTAAATATATACTTCACTTAAAATGTGAAAAGGCCAAAAATGTTTGTATACAATTGAGATACAGAAAAATAATAGTGTGTGTGTTTGCGCGCTTACAACACACATGAACATGTGAACTGATGCAAACATAAGGGTGTTTAAGGGAGAATTTGAAGGTTTATGACGGTTCACACATTACAATTATAACAATAAGTACTTTGAAAGTCTCCTAAACCCCGTCAAGTGTTTACATGAAGTTGTGTAAGCTCAAAGCATCTATTCTTTCCTTCATACCATAGAATAAAACCTACAAAATGTTGTGTAATATCATCGCCAAATTTACATATTTAGCTGATCTGTATGTAGCATGGTTACATATCGAATCAAAAGGTGTTTTCTACAGTCACAGGGCAGGAAAAACCCAGGTCCCATTGCATGCATGCGCTGATTAAAAGTGAATGATGAACTTACTTTCCCAGTATCTTGGCAGCATCATTGGAGGTGTCAAGCATCTCTGTAGTATTCTTATCACTTCGTACAAGATGCACAAGAACAGGTGTCAGTTCACCTTCGAGAGCCAGGAAGCCCTACACACAACAAGTAAAAAAGATTAGCAACAGAAAAAGGCCCAAAGCACCTTTAGGAGATTAAAAATGTGTCTTGGTGATATTTCTTTTGCTGATATGGGTACATTAAATTTTATGACACTCTTTTTTAGCATTAACCTTAATACCTTTGCAAAGGCAGCAGCTGTCATTTGCACTCGTCCCTCATCTGATGCATAAATCTTCAAATCATGTCTGTAAGTACTGTGAAGTCGCAGCAGACCAATACCTGACATTTTAGAATACTGTCCTTGGCCGCCAGGGTACATACTCCTAAATAAATTAACAAAAACAATAAATAAACTTATTATAACAATTTTAAAAAAAACTAAAAAGGGGTGCAAAATACAAGTTCAATACTTACAGTCCTACACTGTATGCTATGGATAAGTTTTGTAGCCCTCTATTTTCTCTAGAGATGGTACAACACACAAGAAGCACAGAGATAAAAAGCAAGCCTAACTACTCATTCAAGACAGCATATCACTACCTGAAGGCACGTCCCAGCTGTAGTGCCTGTTCCTTTCCCATGGTGGTCAATTCTCCACCCCACTTAACAATCAACAACAAAGAATGATCCTTGTCAACAGGAACTGCCAGTTTGTCTTCACTTCCTTTCTGATCAACCTCCTCAGTCTCTTTTGGTTCTTCACTTCCTTGAGTTTTAGTTTCTTTACTTTCCTTCCTCTTCACTTCTTTCTCATCGTTAGCCTCTGCTTGCTTGTTTTTTGATTCCTTTCCTCGTTTCTTTTTTCCACTTCTTTCATCTGATCCTGAATCTCGACTTTCACTGCTCTGGCGACTTTCACTGCTCTCACTTTCATTTCCATCTCTAGGTTTACCAAGGTATTTGAACTGAATTTTTCGGTTGATTCCAGAGAAATAACCATACCTAAGAAGAAAGGATGAAAATGGAGATGGCTGGTTGAATGGAAAATTAATTAGTATACCATAATGGACTGATTTAGCACTCTGCTTCTAATAAGTGGCCCCATATCTAAAGTGACATTTGAGAATGTGACATAGAACAGACTGATTACTAGACAAATGAAATATAAACTTGTCTGCTTTTCTGCTTTCCTGCTTTCTGAATGTAAATTATATTGAACATTACAGCTATCAGAGCCCAGTTTGTTACAGTTCCTGAGTTAAATCATCAGTTTTTTTGAAATTTAATATTATACCATATCCAGCTGTAATAAGTCACTCATCCCTAATACTTGCACCCTCTCCAAAAAGTACCCTCCCTCAAGCTACCAAAAGTAAATTAGCACCTAAATCAAATCATTATGATATACAAAGTCTGAGACAAGACCCTCAACAATCAAGGTGCCATAAAAATAACTGTAAATAAGCCCTAGACTTACACTTCTCTAAAACAGTTGTGTAATTAATATTGGGAAGGGATTTTGTGCCTGAAGAATTTAAGTAGGCATATAGGGCAATATCACCTAGGAGGGGTGTCTAAACATAACATTAGGGAGCTTAAGCAAGGAAGATGGCAATGCTGAGAATGATGCCTAGTCAAAAATGAATTTATATTTCACAAGGGAAATTTGCAACTGTCTAGATCTGTTCAGTACACCAATGGCTCTAAAAACATGCTCAGGCTAAATATGCAATGACACCATTCAATAGGCCAATTTTGATATATTACATGCAAAATTCAGCCTAAAACAATAGACCTCAGTACAAGGCTCCAGGGAATAACTGCAGAGTTTGGGGGGTTTATTCCCCAAAGCCTCGTACTGAGGTCTGTTGCATTAAGCTGAATTTTAATATATCTAAATTGGTCTATTCCAGATAGAAATACTAAAAATTAGCCGTCATCATTTGTGTTCCTCAGACTACGTAAAACTTGGTCATTTGACATTCCTGTTTTGCAGGGGACAGTAAAGAAATATACAAACATTTACAACGCAGGTACACAGCCATTGTTTTGCCAATTAAACCGTTTCTCTGGAGATGTTTTCGTTGCCGTTGTCATCGTGGTTTGCTTAAGCACCCTAATTGAAACACAGAACAAGTAATGCAGACATCAAATAAACATTGGTGTTAGAGCAAACTGTATCTGACTTACACTGACAGGCTTAAGAGTTGTAACAACTTAAGATTTATCACATTAAATTTATGTCTTTCTTAACTAGGTTACAGAGCCGAGAGGACACTTTCATTGGAAAGAAGGAGGGGGAGGAGTGGGTAGAGGATCTTTTCATTAATAGGTTTGAGCGATTATAAAAATGGGTTTGGCACTAACTTAAAGATACCTTGAAACAAATGTTCTTTTGGTCTTCATCAATTATAATCGTAACCAATGTGAATGAGGACCCAAGTTGTTCAGTTAAAATGTATTTTTAGTGTCTTTTCCAGAACATTTGTTTCAGCATGTTCTAAGCCAGTGTCAAATTAATTAATATAGATATCTTTTAATCATTAATCCTGGCTACAGTTTCAGTATTTTTTTGTATAACTTCAGCATGAATTAACTCACATTTCTAAAACACTTTTGAGTTGGTGGATTTTGTTACGACTTTCAAACACTGGCTTCCCCTCCTTGATGTCAGCTAGCAAATCTCTGGCGATATTCAACACCTCTTGCAACTGAGTTGGTCTCTTGAGCTTGAGCTTTTGTTCATTAAAGCCATAATACTTCTTAAACAGCTCGATGAATCTGGCAATAAAAGGTTACAGTAAGCTGCTAACCTGCAAATACTTACATGATGTTTAACACATGTTCCAGGTAACACTTTTTATGTTCTGGAACACTTTAGTGTTTTAGTAAGAGTATTCATTTTCATTGACATAGTTGACTAAGACCTACAATCATGGACAAAAGTGTTGACACATTTGCGCAAAGCAAATGCTTTCTATTGGTGTCCTCCTTTAATTGAAAAAACATCGATAGCCAAACCCCCCTCTCCCCCTTTTCAATGTTGAAATATGCTCCGTGGACAATGTTACATGGTTACACCAGTGAAAAGGGGGGAGGGGTTCGAAATGTGAAAATTGGAGATTTAAAAACTCACCCGTTCAATGAAACAGCTTTTTTTCAGGAAGTGTCTCAACTACTTTTGTCCATGATTGTAGCTGAATGTTAAAGGAGCCCAGTCACTGTAATAGTTACTGAGGTTATTTTGGATGCACACACAATTACCTTTCCATTGAAAGAAGCCTGAAATTGTAGCTTGCTAAGATTGAAAAACACCAAACAGATAATAATAAACTACAAGGGAACAAGGAGGTAAGGGCAGGAGAAGATTCACATGGATTACAAATGACAAACTTGTAAAATTGATGTAAATCCTCTTAGGTTAGCTTTACTGATTATAGGTGGAGTGAGGATCTGCATTAGATTAGGATCTGGATCACTGTTAACTAAAGGTGAAAAATGGGAGCTGCAGTTTGAAATTTTACTGGAAATAATGCAGTTACCATAATGAACACAACAACAACAAAAAATAAACTTTCTTTTAGATATTTGACACTCTCACCTTGGATGTCTAACTTCCATTTTCATTTTCTGTTTTGGAGTTCGGTCACCATGTCTGATGATTCCAACCACACACCTTAACTCCAGCATGGTACCTTCCAAAGCTTCAACAGTAGGAATTTCCTCTTGCACATCTAGATCGTATGGTTTGTACAACTGAGGAGCTAGTTCTTGTACAATAAGACTCATTAACACTTGGGCAGCATCATCGTAGTACTTCTTGGAGGTCTTGACAAAGCTAAAGCCATTGACATCGCAAACATATGACTTGCCATGGGTGCGGAGCAAGTCACAACCACAGACCGTTTGCTAAGTGAAAAAGGAAAACCATTATAAAGGTAGAGTCATTTAAATTGTAATGCAGTCGAAGCTGTTATGAGAAAGTCATCTTGTTTCCAGAAATTCATGAGGTCAAACAAATTTGAGCACTATGCTACAAGATTAAAAAGCCACATTGACCATGAATGCATGCCCTTCATTTTGTCCAGTTACGTGCACTCCTGAGCATGAATACCCTACTATGCCGATGCTCTTTGGGTTTGTCATACAATCTTCTTCATAAAGAGTATCTGCATAGGAGGCTAGAGCATGAACAGCAGTTGTGCAAATAAGTGTATCTCTAATATCCTCGTGAGGCCTTGACAATGCAAAGATTATTATTAACAGTAAAATATAATCACACTTTGCCTCCAGGTCAGCTCAGGTTTGATTTGCACAAGCCCCTTGCTTACTTTGGCACATCTAATCCACCAATTTGAATACTACTATTAGTAACTAATTTCTGCACATTATTTGAATTTAATAACCTTGCCACTTGGATTTGACAGAAAAAAAAATCAGCAATCCATTGATGTTGATGATGGATTCCTCTTTCATGATGATTTCACAAACAGATCAGAGTGCCATACCTTGAACAGTTTGCAGACTTTGTTTGCTAGTTCTTTCTCATACTGGTTGAGAATAACTGGGTAACGTATCTCTTTCCCTTGGCTGTCCCTTTCAACTTTTCCATCCAGCGAGGGAGACTTGCGGGCTTCAGCATGAGCATACTCTGGGCCAACTGTGTACACCTTCAACCAGTAAACATTTACAGAAGTGAAGTAGGGGCTTTTTGAAATACCTAATGGTTGCTGGCCAATAACATTATTTATAAATTTTCACGTAAATTCTTTCCAGTGGAATCTCAGATCAATTTCTGACAGAGGATGAATTGAACACACAAAGAAAGCTGATTATTTTTAACCTAATTATCTCACCTTCACATCTGTTCCATCAGTGACTACAAAATCTTCATAGATGTATGACCCTTCTTTCCGTACTGAGCTCTCAGCTGAGTACACACTGCTTCTATTCCCAACCTTTCTGAACAATCTCTGGCTCCCACCGCCAGCTCCTGAGGGGTAATATATGTACACGTTATGGTCCTCTGCACTCACTGGTTTCTCAACAAAGGGTTTTTGGAACACCACATCACCGATCTGCACTGAATCATCTAGTTCAACAAATTTTGTGTTTATAGGATTTCCGTCTTCATCTCGCAGCAAAATTGCGTGTCTTGGTGTTTCTATTCCTGCACTCTCTAGAAGACTGTACATTGTTGGTCTACAAAGAAAAAAGAAATAACAATGACTTTTGGAAATCAGATTATTTGTACACTTTTCTGTACATAAAATACTTTCTCCGAAACCAGAATGCACTAAACCAAAATGTAATTGGACTGTGAACACACAACAACAACTAACAATACAACATTGCTGATGCACAAAATTAATGTAAGGGTGTTAAGTGTAGGGTAGAGTGACTAATTATTCAGTCTGTATTTAACATTTTGACTAGGACAACATTTACAAGAAATTTGACTACAAGATGAAGATTTTGAACTCGTTTAGTCAGCAAATGAGAACTGTTTGCAGCTTGGAAAAACTCTACCTTTTTCTGCTCTTCTAAACTTTAATTTTCATTTGTTTCATATACAGAGTTGTCAAAGGTACAAGCTGTCACTGCTGGAAAAAAATAACTATCTACATTGTAGCTAGCTACACTGTACTCTTTTGGATTAATTCTTGAGAAAAACCAGCCAGCCTATTTACTCCCACAAATATAACAACCTATTGAAAACTTCGTGACAGCCCTGATACATTTTCTAAACCTGGAAAACTAGTTTCCAGATTTGCACATACATGTACAGTACATGAACGTTCTCAAGAACTGTAGTCTCCACTGTACAAGCCCTGGCATCACTACATGATAATGATTGTTTAGTGCCTGCAGTACACCGTATCTTACTTCTCTCTTCATCACCATATCTTTACACCTTTTAGCTGGAAATAAAAAAAAAAAAAATTTTGATAAACTATCCACTAAAAGTTTACAAACCTGTCCAGTAATGCAAACTGCATCTCTAGGTCGTTAAGACTAAACGGCTTCCTTAGCTTGGCATACTCGATAGCTTTCTCAAGAGGAAATCCTTTAGAGTAAAATGAAATCAGGCAGTCACAGATGGGCCATTCCTCAACTGGGATGTTCACGATGGTGTCATCAGGAAAAACAAAGATATCCACACAATCAAATGCACTCATACGACCCAGAATCTCTTGCATAGGCTGCGAGTTAGTCTATATGAAATAAAGGAAAACACAGAACAGAAAATAATGTAAATGTAACTTCAAAGACTTTGCATAAATATATTATTGTTACCTGTATTCTATAGTTTATTTGCAAAGGACTTTACGTTGGACACCAGTGGAGTTTGTATTCTGGTTCTGGTTCTGGTTCCACTTGGTCACCAAAGGACAACCACTGTAAAATTTGGCATGCATAACTTAACCTGCCATTTATTAGCCTACAGTAGCAAGTCTATCTTAGCACAACTATCTAATGGATTTAAAATTTTGATAGGTGAAAACTTAACCTGACCTGAAATATTGACTGACAAGGTCAACCTACAAGCCAGTTTCTTAATTCTTGTACACGAAATCAAGAAAAAAAAAAAAAACACAAGAGAGCAAAAACTTTGTCTGGTCAAACTGACCAACGAACCGACCAACATTGCCTTTGGACAGACAAATGAATGAAGAAAATTACCCATAATTACAAACTTGATTTTCTCGTAAATTAGGTTTTTTGCCTCCAGTTTCCATCCTGAATAGTGACTATTATTTTGCCTTGTCATATAAAGCATTCCAAAACGTGCAAATATAGTTGCAGGGTATTCTAGATTACTAACGATAATTATTTTGTAGATTACTGTAATATTAAAATTTCAGTCCTTTGGGGAAAGTCGATAAAGGATGTACATTTAAGTATTTTTACACAGATACTTAATTCTATCCTGTTTAAGCAATGTTAAAGTATCTGTAAGATTAATTTCATTTTAAGCTTAAATATGGAAGTCACCTTTTTACTCATGGCACAGATTCCAATCCTGATTTTAGGTATTCCATCTTCTTCTTCATCATCATCGTCATCATCCGCGACATCAAATCTACTGAAAGGTCTTGGATAGTCACCCATTTGTTCCAAAAAATCAAGAAGGCTCAAAGACGACATGACACTGAGTGACACCTCTCATTTACACACCATCCCCTCATTTTGTAGACAGCTCTGTTGATAAAGGTTGAAATGAGCTCAAGTTTATTTTAGTTGAAGTTGTGACAATTTATTAATCAAGCTTCAAATAAGTGATTCATTTCAAACTTTAAATTACCTAGCTTAAGAATTGCTTAGTGAGAAAAGCTGATGTCTGTATATAGTAAGGTTGTTGTTTTATTAAATTAAGCTCACTGCACATCTCTAAGCTCGCAATTTTTGGGAAATACATTGGCCAAAAGAATAAACAGGTTATAAAAATAAAAGTGAAACTAACTTTGACCTACCGACGAACAAAGATCAACACAAAAGAACAAACCCTGCGAGACAGAGATCAGAACAGGAAAAATTTTTGATAAAAAAATTGCCCTTAAAATGGAGAAACGCCGGAAAGCTATGAGCACCAGATGACGTACTCGTGTTGGGCGGGTTGTCGGTCGGTTGCTCTTCTTACTAGCGGCCGCTTTCGGTTTGGTCAGCAGCTGAAAACCGACATCGAAAGGTAGCTACGTCATGTACCAATACTAAAGTGTAGTTAGGATTCCTTGTTTGTTGACGTTTTGATAAATCCAGACCTACATATTTACCTGTTTACCGCTTTTTTACGGTTGTTCCATGCATTCTCTTATGTTCTACTGTTCGAATGCGAACCTCTATTAAGTGGCCGCCTGTTAAACTGCCACCCCTAGTAGGCGACCAGTAATCAAAGTCCCGATGAGGACTTTTTCATTGTTTACCCAGCTAAGACTAGCCTGCGAACGCAGACGTATTTCCGGCTGTCTCTTGTTTCCGCCGAAAAATAACGTCTGCGAACCCGAGCCAGGCAACGATTTCTGTGACGTAATGACTTTTGTTTCTCCTTGGCCAATCAGATTCCATGATAGAATGAAACTCGAGTGTTCCTCGCAGCGAATACCTCGCACAGTAGTTCTGGGGTTATTTGAGCTAAACTGTGATTGGCTTAGAATTTCTACGTCACAGAAATCGTTTTCTGGCTCGGGTTTGCAGACGTTATTTTTTGGCGGAACCAAGTGACAGCCGGACATACGTCTGCGTTCGCAGGCTAAGCTAAGACTGGAGAATATCCGAGTGTTATAATCCATGAAATATTTTCGCTCCACGCGATTGGTCTAAACACGTCACGTGACTGAATATGCCCCAGGTCACCCCGCTAAAACTGGGGAATATCGTCAATATCCGAGTGATATTCCCCAATTTGTCCTTATGTATATTTGTCCTTGGACATTATCGCCTATTATCTGTTCCTTAAAGCCCACAGTTTTCCTCGAGCTACGCTCTCGGAAAACTGTTCTCTTATCGGAACAGATAATGGTTATGTCCGCGGACAAATATCCGAGCATATTTTGCGCCAAATGGAGGCTATTGTTTATATATTCACTGCGCGTGTTGCGACTATATAATGGGCTCCATTTGCCGCAAAAAATGCTTGGATAAATTTCGGACGATTTTAATGTCGGACAAAAAAAGTGCCCAAAAACAACATCGTCCGAAATGTTTAAGCTTGTCCGAAATATTTATAGTACAGTATAGAACTTTGAAGTACAGTCCAACCTCTCTAATGAGGACACCGAACAGACAGGCGAAGTGTCCGCATTAGCCGAGGTGTCCGTATTGGTGAGGTCACTATGATGACGTCACTTCAAAGTCTCCATAGTATTTTCGATTACACTGTATTGAGGTTGCATTTGTAAATGTAAGTTTTGGAAACTAAAACTAACACCTGGTCCCCGGAGTAATAACGAGGTAAAATGTGTATGAATTTGCTCCCCAGGGCCGAGATTTAGTGTCCGCTGTCCGTTTTAGAGAAAGCCCGTATTAAAGAGGTTTTTTAGAGGAAACGTATGAGAATTTTGTCGGCTCACAGGAAACTGTCCGTATTAGAGAGCTGTCCGTATGGAGAGATTCAACTGTAGCTCCAAAGCGCTTAGTTCTTTTTGCCTCGTGTCCATGTGACCTGTTCAGGTAACCAAATTTCACGTGGAAACGAGGTATGTGTGGGCAAATCGCTAAACTTCTGTGTGAGAAATTCCTGTGTAACCGTTCTTTGCGTTCCTAATAATGTAAGATTCCTCTGAAGGGCGGTTCTGGAAACTCGCGGGGTTTTTTTGTTTATGAAAGACAAGCATAAAATGCTGAATTGGCGGCAGTTTGTGCCATTGATTTTGGTAGCCACCCTGTGCAGATTCAAGACACCCTATTTATTCCTTTTTAACGGGGACTGGCATGAAGATCATAAAGACCTTGGAGACGCAATCATTTGTGACAGGCTGTTTTTAGCGTTTTATTTCATGTCCGAGCCCACGGTTAACACAACTCGCTCGCGATTTAATCAGTTTTGGCAACAATTGACAGTAAAACGTTGAAGTGACGGGCTAAACGTCACGCACAAAAATCTAAAGATCACAATGAGCGGATTGAAAACTAACAACTAATGCGCATTTTCTGTGAATAAACAAACAGGTATAAAAAAAAAAAAAAAAAAAATTGCTAATATTATGATCAACATCTCACTATGATATATATGGGTAACCAGCATCAGGCCAGATCGTATTAATTCGTAAATTATGATACCGGAAGTGTAAGGCTTGTAGTCTGTATAGTACGCGCGTCACCCCCCTAGCGTACTTGCGTCAATAGGAGCAAGTGAACGAATCACCCGGATCCAAAAGATTATGATCCTTGCCCAGGAATGAATCGCCCTGACTGGTTTTCCATTCCTCTGTCAATAAGCGTCAGATCGAGTCGGATCGAATTGTACTCCCTAAAAAAACCTGAAGTGGATGTGCGCTCCTGTTTACTTTAGCTAGCCTCATTTTACACTTGTTTGGTTCAGCAGTGGATTTCTCCGCTCTACAGCAAGCGCCACGAGACAGGCCAAAAGGGCCTTTTGATCCTTTACGGAGCGAATTCTAGTCGAGACATTGCTTGAGGTACGTAACGACCTGATATAATTTGTGTTATTTTCTCGTCTGTAAGATCTTAAGGCTGTTTGTTTCAGTCTAATTCGTGTTTTGTAGCCGTAAATTTACGTATCTGTCTGAAATTTGTCCGAAATGAGATAAAAATTGTCCGAAAATTAAACGCTACGTTTTTTTTCTTTTTCTTTTTTTTTGCAAGTAATGTATTTGAACTTGGACATTATCTGTTCCTCAAAACTCACAGTTTTCCTCGGGCTAAGCTCCTGGAAAAATGTCGTTACACGTTCGCGAACAGGAAAGTTTGTTAGCAAGCTGCCGCTTGGCGTTAGTATCGCGGAGACATTCAAACGTGTGTTTGAATGTTTTTATCAGTCGTCAAATTCCATTTCGAACTCTCATCTGTCATCTTCTTTTTGAAAAGAAAGCCAAACTATGTTTGTTTATTAAAATTTTGGGTGGCCGCTTTATAGGGGTAAGGGCAATAGAGAAGATGACCTAAAGATGGCCGGGGCCGCTTGATAATAGTGGTTTTATTTGCAGTATTTTACTGACAACAATTTCGGAATTTTGATAACTGGCCGCTTTATAAAGGGTAGCCGCTTAATAGAGGTTCGACTGCAACTGTCAACATAAGAGTAGCCTTGACTCGCTACCAGATACTAAGGAAAAGCTCAATGAAATAAACCATGATTAGACTTTAAAATACTATATTTTTAATTCACTTTTATTTGATTTTACAACAATGTTTCATTTCATATAAATTTGATAAAAATACCTAAATTATGTCTTATAAGTTTAAAATCGATAGCCATGGCAACAAAATATATAAACTTATGTATCTCTTTCGTTGAAGCGTTTTAAGATCAAAAATCAATTCTGCCTTTCGTTCGGTAGTATAATTCATGTCTTACAATGACACAGTAATACTATTGTAAAATAGTCGCCAAGCGTAGCGAACTGTTACATTACTTACATTATATTTGATTCATTGCATACTGCATCGGAGCACGGTACAGCAAATCACATTGCACTGTAATCCTCTTGAAGTGGCTGCGATAATTTGAACACTAGCTACCTAAGTTTCTTGTGCGTTACAGCTTTATAATTTGTAACCTCGTCGGTCTTTTTTCCCAGCCTGACTTGCCGGTTAGCAACACTGTAAATGTACAATCTTTTGAATACATGGTTGAATGAATAAAACTTTGTTCACACTGTGCAAAATACCGTACTGTACTTTAAAAACGCAAGAAGCCATGGAGGATCTCCCTTTCGAACTTAAAAAGGTTGGCATAATATTTTCATGATTTGAGACCCGTGATGTGTTTTCTTAAACACTTGTTACATAAATTTAATAAAAAATACCTGATTTACATCTTGCGCACTACCAGTTTTATAATTTTAACATCAATAAAGCTCTATAATAACAAAATTTCTAAAAAATACGCTTGTTGCCACTGCGAAAATATTTAAATTTATGTATCTAACACTTGTCCATGGTGACTGCACGACAGATCACTGTTGTCAAGAATGCAGTTTTTCGATTGCCTCTGTTAGCAAGTCTGTAACGTTACCCTCCCGAGAAATGCTCCTTGATGGCCAAGGCACTGGCGGAAAACGGATTTTGATGTTTTGACCAGTCACTTTGTCAAAGAACTTGTCCATCTTCTTTAGAGGTACAGCATTGTGCAATGTACGCAGGGGGTTCAGTGATTCCACTTTGGTCATTTCTTCATAATATTCTGCAACTTAAGATATAACCAAAATTCCCAACAGTTAGCATAAAAAAGGTAAAACGTAAAAACTTTAAAGCTCACAATTTAGATGGCAAATCTCAGCAGGTGATTTCAGCGAAGGACACGATGGTGAAGGTGTTGCCTTTTCAGTAAATGCCCATGAACAATTCCGATGAATAAATACATGAAGTAAATGGACAGTGTTAGTATTGTGTTGCATCGTAATTACCCTTTTCAAGAAGGAATCTGGTGTTACATAAAGGCAATAAATCATCTTTTAGTGCGCGATATCTCTCATAACCTGTCTCTTTCACATCGTAGGTGTAGAGCAAAGTTAATCAGGAATTGCGGGTCAGTGAGAGGGCAACCAAATGCTTCTATTTATTTTCTAACCGAGGAAGAACAAGACAGTACGTCTTAAAACACGGTCTATGGGGGTTCATGCAGTATTTGTAAATAAACCGTTGTTGGTCTTACTGCGTGGCTTGCTACTTTGCTTGGAGCTTCTCGTAACGGAGTGTGGCCTCACAACCCAAGCACTCTGAATGTCGAAGGAAAACTTTCTAAGAGCACGAATGGCAGATGCAGATCCTACAAAAAACAGCAATACGTGGTTATACCAATATTGAGGGCAACTATAACAATACTGAAATTACTATCCCGTTGCTCGGCCTATGGACCGATGTGGTGGCTTTTAACCTAGGGCATGCAGTTTCTGCCCATCCCCTCCAGGTGAGAGTGACGAGCGTCACAGAGCATATTGTATAAACGTTTAGAGCATTTTCAATACGAATTAAGGTTTCCGTCAATCAACAGGGCCCTGTAAGTCCTCCAACCTTCCTCCCCCTCCTGACCAGTTGAGAGTGGGGAAGCATCAAAGAGCATTTTGCTCCATTTTTGGCGCTTTCACAGAAGAACACGTTGGAAAAACGAACACAAACTGTACCATCGATCTAATTTATGGTGAAAGAGTACATACCTAAACGCCCAATTACATAGTGCACTCGTTTTATCCTAAGTTGCTGATGAAATCCAGTCTTAAAAACTGAACATCAACTAAGTAAGTAGTTACAATTTTAAAAGGGATACTCCAACTGCTGTCGTAATGTAAAAAATAAAGTAGTAACCAGGCCTGTCAGATATCATAGAGAGTAGTAAACCAATACCACAATCAGGACGGAAAAATGATCAAAATGAAACTGGTTACAAAAGCCCGTGGTTTGCTTTTGCTCCTGATCGGTTGAAGCAACAGCGAGTATTTCAGTGATTAGAGCACGTAATGCAACAACAAAGTGCACACAAGAAGTCCCACTAGTAATGTGGAACCCCTTAAACAGCTCTCTGTCATGTTGCATCAACAATGCTGAAAACTAAACATCAAAAAATGTGGGGTTCAATTAAGTACAAGTCATCCCCAAAGGCCATGGCATCTATGAAACCCGAGCCATCTCAGGAGATTTTATTACCAAGCACTAGAGATTCTAGGGTCCTTTTTGTTGACAATACACCATCAGTGTCCTTACCAGCATTGAATCTTTTCCTGTATGAAGAAGATGACTCGATAGTCTTCACTTGCTGACCATGCTCAAAGCTCCGTGTGCGAGCAGCTGGAGGTTTCGAGGTTCCTGTCGATAAACCAAGTCATTGAAGTGAAAGAAGTCAAATGGATACAAAAAATCAGATGCTGTGAGCGAGACAATTCAGCTAGGGATTCAGCACAGAAAAAGAAAAAGAAGAGCCTCTTTCATCTGCGAAAACTCTTTGTTGTCAATCAAAAGGAAAACCCCATTGTATGTTATGCAAACTTACGTCAATGTTTCAGTGGTATAGTCTAAACAATGCTGCAACAGTAATTGAATTTTATGTGGCTGCAATGTTACAATTTCACATTGCAACCTGGCCGCTTTGAATTTGAAATGGCCACCTCTTTCATCATTTCATCATATCATCATATAATAACCCAATGAACAATATACCATGTGTAATACTCTTCTTGAAGTTTCATAGCTTGGCCAATTAGGGATAAGCGGGATGAGTAATGGTCAGTACAGGCTATTCAACAAACTGTACTTCCTTTTGGTTTTTGTACCATTCCGTTTACCTTTCAAAGATCCGATAGAAACTGGCAAACACTTGAAGACTCACTAGACATAGATGCGTCATATCATATCATGTTCCCTTCGGTAACTGAATATGTAATATTAACATGTACTGCACAACTATTAAGTTAAACAAACCTCCTAGGCTATTTAATCACATTACACCATTTTTAAAGAAGTGTTAACCTTTCCCGGGCTTTTGTAGTAACAGCAAATCATACTTGTTTGGTTATTCCATACTGATTTCTCTCACGTTTCTCTTATATGCATGATAACTGCATGGTTATTGCTCACTGCATACCTTGTGAATTCTTGTCAAGATTAACATTTTCTATCATAGAATGAGACTTAGCTCGGCCAACTGGTACATGACGTTCTGATGCATCTTCTTCCACAATACAGGTCACTGAACTGACCTTTCCCTCTCCTTTGTCTTTCTGTGCAACCTCTCGTGTTGCAGTTGCAACATTGTTCGCAAAGTCAGTTTCAGATCTACGTCTACTGAGTTGTCTGCCTTTTTTCCGAATCTGTTGTCCATGACAACTCTTTAGTTCAGTGTCACTCATGCTGTGCCGCCGTCTGCCTATAAACGTTTCCTCTTCAGGTAATTCGTCAATGGACATACCAGAAGAAAGATAAATGTCCTCTACACTTGCTCCTAGGGCAGAATCAGAATAGTCATCGCTTCCGATTGCAGAACGTGGGAGCTCATTTCCGCTGTAAACAACTTCATCATAAGCTTCAAACTCATTACTTTCTGCTGCCTCCTCATCAGCTGATTCTAGGCTCTGAGAGGTTCCAGTGGTCCATTTCACAGCTTTATTCACACAATCCTGATTTTCTTCGGCCTCATGCTGTCCAGGATTTGTGCTTGTGGTTACAAGAAGATGAGAGGATGCGGTAAGATCACAAAGAGATGTGTCTTCATTGATAACACTATCAGATGTATCCTCACTTTGGTGACCACTATCCATCATTGTAGTTTCATCAACTTTGCAGCTCTTACAAGCATGTTCTACATCTTTGTCAGTTGAAGGGAAATTGGCCGCAGAAGATCTCATCTCCTCTTCACCAGCTTTTCTTGATGGAGAACTACTTGCCAAGAACTCTGGATCATCCAAGGTCTTTGCTCCAGGGCTGAAGTGGAGTTCCACGTGAAATCGGTGATCAGAAAGAGGATCAGCCTCAGGGTCTTCATACAACATAAGCACCAACTGAGTCATATAGTTAAGCTCAGGAACCTGTTCCAAGAATTCTACAGCTCTCTCCCACTGCTCATCTGGAACATTCTAGAACGTTTTGAACCAAAAAAAGACTATGATAAAAGTAGTAATAACATCGCACGGATGTCACCTACTATGTGCATTTACCTGGAAAGACAACAAAGATGTAAAAAAATAGTCTTGAATTAAGGCTACGATTGACGGACACTGAGTTTTAAGAAAGATTAAATGGCCACACGCGTTGTGCACAGACGAAACTCTTGGTTTTCATGGAAACTAATTTAAAAGTGATAACACTAACACAGATTATGGCTTACTTCAAAAAGCTTTCCGTGTCTAAGAGCATTCAGCACCGTATGTACGTGACTCTCGCTAGTGAAGTACAGTCGCGTTCGAACTTGACGATGGGGGGCTTCCACACTCTGCAAGTAGCTATAGAGACAACTATGTGAAGAACTTTCGCAAGATATACAAAGTTAATTAATTCAATATGGCAAAGAAGTAAAGCTAACGTATACAATGCAAATGGAGACATTTTGTTTGACCTATCAACTTTTTTCAGTTTTCTTATTATCGCCAAGAACCATATCTTGCTGTCCTGTTTACATGTAAAGATAACCTCTCCTAGCCTTGAAATTTCCGCGTTTTACTCAATGAAAAATTCTCTATGAAGGTACACTTGTGTTTAAAAATAATAAACTGACAAAATGGAGAGCGAAATGGCCAACCCTGTACGCATGAACTACTCAATTCTTGCCTCAGGAGATGTGCCACTGTTTCTTTCCTACTTTTCTCTTTCGCTCTTTTATTCTCATTGTTTTTTGTTTCTATATGCACAAGTTTGCTCGATCTCTAGAGCGGTGAGTTTTCAACAAGTATAAATTTCATGCTCTGTCTACTTCTTACTCAGGATTTAGACGAGTATGGATGTCTGACGAATCAGCATGTCGCAAATCTCCTTTGATGTTTCTTAAGAGCCTTGCACATACACTATGAGCAACGCTAAGCTTCTCATCTCTTGTGATTCCATATTCCTGAAAGATATTTAATCCCACTTGGGTCAAACAGTTGATGACCGTCGATTTGGTTAAACTCTCCCAACAGGACGCTTTCTCACCAATTCACCTGAAAATATTCATCTGTAATATCCAACATTTCTGTCGACCAAATCATTCCAAAAACGGTTTTTTCTTTGATAGAAAACGAAAAATGCTCTACCAACACATATGACAAAACAAAATTGATTCCATATAGAAAGAACTAACGTTATCACTAGCCTCAACCCAAAACGGTTGGAAAAGTATTTTGTTGGGACACGTCAACCAAGTTAATTAAAAGCAGTTGTGATTGAAACGGTTAGTGCTACGAGAGCAATTACAACCATAATCTTATCTCTATACCGATCTCTAAGAAGGACCTAAACGTATTAACATCTACGCTTACAAGATTAAATAAGCAAGTCGATACAAGACAAAGACGGCTCATACATGTGAGAGAATACTTATCTTAGCAATTTGCCCCAAAAGTGGGTTCACTTAAGCTCTAATTTGACTAGGAATATTTTCCCCCGTAAAACGAACTCTATGATATTAGTACGAGTGAAAGGTCAACGTTTTCCCATCATTGTACAGCCATTGGGTTGGGTTTAAGCCGACCCAAGGTTTGTAATAGACGAGTGCGCCCAGATTCCCGATGGACACCATAACTGCAATTTTTTACCTACAGGTTTTCGACTGATCGACTCACCTGTGGAATAACGATATCTGCAAAGGCCTTGGCACACTTGTACAAATCCAAACTGTTTATCAAGTTCAGCTGACTAAATTTAATAACAGAGTAAAGAAGACTCAGTCGGTGGTGAAGTAAGAAATGTATCTATCCTTTCGCTGGCTGTGCCTATGAGAAGTGTGAGAAGGAACAGTATTTTCACTCTCAATTTGAGTCACTCCAATACCACAGGTTTGCATATCTGATAGCCAGAAATGTCAGCCGTCTCTCGCCTGGTGGCGCGCAACGACAAAAGAGCACTGCTGGAAATTCCGGCTACATTACCGCTTTCATGAGATTGGCCCTGATCTACTACATTCTACATCAGTCTCCTCACAGATCACTCTCCAAATACCCTGCTAACCAATCAGCCAAACGACTACACGAGATGTGTTTAATACACCTAAAACTGAGTTCGCATTTCACTGGGCGATACATGTTAGAATTAATTACTTCAATTGTTTGAGAATTACGTAAGCGAGGTTTTCTGATCAAGTTCCAACCTGTTATGCTGTACATCATACTTGATGCAGTCGTAGATATCTGGAATAAGACTTATATCAAACTTCCCACTTCTCAGCTTGAAATCCTAAGAGACAACAAAGCGATTTTGGCATGTTACGTTGTTAAACTTAACTGACAGAATAATGTTGAACAATCAGATGTGAAAGCTCTGCAATATGTTCTTACAAAAAAGGGCTGAATTAATTTCTCTCGCAATTCTCCATGCAAAAGTTCGCGACAAAATTGCAATTCTCCCAATCAGCTATCGTTATTTGCACGAAAAATGCAGCACCAAAATAACGAAACTGAAGGGGTAATTCAAGGTTATCCAGTTAGAGTTGAAACGATAAAAAAAAACAGCCGTGGACCCACTAAGAACGTTCCAAATGCTCTCAAAAGGAAGTGACGGAAAAAGATTAAAACGCCAGTGAGGCAGATACAAGTGTTTTATGTCCGCACTTTTACAAACATAAGTAACCTTTTCTAGTTTTGTCCATCTGTACATCATCAGTTCGAGTGTTTCATCCTGGTAAAGAAATGGATCTGTGTCAAACGAACAAGAGAGAGAAAATGGGTTAATCAACCTGAAAGTTGGGAAACGAACATTTCACGTTCACGATGATCTAATAAAATGCTCTGCTTTGGCAAATCAACCTGATGATAGACCTGTGTTTGTCCATCTTGCAAGTGTTACAGTTGAAGCAATTTCACTTCTTTTTACTAGAAACGAAGACGCTGCAAAGTAGGTAGCATCCTACCTCTTGGGTCATACACTTTCTGAGCAATCATCTCTTTCAGATGTCCCGTAAGAGCCTGCATTAGGTTATAGATCTTCTCACACATTTTGTAGGGGTTCTTTACAAACTTCATGGCATTGATCACTGAGTGACACCTGGTTGGCGCAAGCTAGTTAAAATAAATGACAAAATAATTGGTCTGTTACATGTGATTATCCGGGTAACAAGGCCGTAGCCATAAACAATTATGACTGAGGTTAAATTCTCTTCTTAGGTATTTAACAGTGTTTACCTTGCCCCCTTCAAAACGAAAACCAACAAAAACGAAAAAAATTACTGAGGCAAGTGCCTTGGTTTGCTGCATACCGGGTAAGGCCCTGGGTTATTGATGTTGAGAATGGCAGTTACTGATGACCGACCGTTAAAGTCTGTATTAGAGCCTAGTGGCCCATGAGATTGGTATCTAGCTGCGGTTTCTTTAGCATGTGTTTTCCTGAAGCGCTAACAAGTCTATACACCTGGGTTGAGGAAGGCACCGTGAAGGTGTATTGTCCAAGAACAAGACACAATGACTCAAGTTAGGGCATGAACTCTGACCGCTTTATAAAGCGTATGCTCACTAGCTATCATGCCAGCATGTGCCACTGACGTTTGAACAAACTGATTAATACTACGCAGACTGTCAAAGCCTCAGACTCCAGCACCAATGTTGTTACTCCTAGCTTCAAAACATGGGGCTAAAGATTATTTTTTCTACTTCTTCTTTACACTTCTCGGTTCCTTGCGGAACATAAGTCCGACCGCATCGCGATTATGCTTATCAGCTCAACGTGGTAATTGCGCACGGGTGTAACAAAGGGATAGGTGTCTGCTATAATTAAGTATAGCTAACTAATAAATTATAATTAATATATTTAATTAACTAATTAATTATAATTATATATTAGCTTTTAATTCATAGTCAGCAAGACCCCGTTGATAACAGTACTTTGTACTGAAGGGTTATCCTGGGTAAATTATTATTATTAGAGGCCTGCAACAGTATTTTATCACTGCCATGTCATGGAAATGTAGCATTTGGATTTGGGTTATTACTCTTCCCAGTAGACTGCGACACCCACAAATGTTTTTGTCGCCTTCAGAGTAACGTTTTTGATGCTTCAATTATGTTGTACAACTGAAACAAACTGTTTGGTTTGACATCCTCTCGCGGCATTAAAAACGTTACTCTGAAAGCAGAAAAGAGATGGCCATGTGCCTAGTGGAAAGAAGCCTGGGAAGATGAACATGTACTATCGATGGAAATGATGCACAAATTAAAATATCTTGAATATGAAACATTTTATACAAAAGAGGAAAAACATTCACAACCTTGGCAAAATCTGCTTCCTTGAAATCTTCATTAGAATGAAGCATTTTATGTAATCTGTGCTTCACCCTGCAAAGGAAAAGTAGCTACTGTACCAGAGAATACTATCACTTGAGCCAACTAGAAGATTATAGCGCAACATCACTGATGATCAAACCCGATCCAGCTCTTGTGAGGTGTATTAAGACTAGAAAGTTCGACAGGTCCTTCCTCCATACCTCCATGTCCGTTTGTGACTTATCCATTTCACAAATAAAAACAACGATGATAACGACTGAATTGTGCACTAAGGTGTGAATTCCTCATCAGATACAATTACTGTTAACTATTGAAATAAACGAGTACTCGGTATCACCACGATGAACGATAAAAGACAATTCTGTCTCTCCTGTGCTGTAAAGTTCTGACTCTGCTTTCATAGACTCCCAAGCTAAAGAGCAACAATAATAACATTTAATAACGCCAGAGATTCAATTTGAAAGTTTTAGTACTTGACAATGATGGCGTTATCGTTATATCCGCAATTGCAGTCATGCACAGGGACTTACTTTCCCAGTATCTTTGCGGCATCATCAGGGGTGTCAAGCATCTCTGTAGTATTCTTATCACTACGCACAAGATGTACAAGAACAGGCGCTAGTTCACCTTCAAGAGCAAGAAAACCCTAAAAGCAACAAATCAATTATGTTAGCAAGACATAGGCCCAAATCTCCAAGCATTGTAAGACTGTAAAAACGTGTCTCCTTTTCTGATACGAACAATGATTAGATGACTTTTTTACCCTCATCTCTATGGTTGAAATACACCGAAAGTGAAGTTAGACATTAATCATCTTAAGCAGTTCAATGGGTCAGCTAAAATACTACATGTACTTTAGCAATCTGCCCGAGCCACAGCCTGCATGTGAACGTGCAGGACTTGAGTTCAAGACTTAAGAGCAACAAATAAACTGATGCATATATTGAACTTTCACACTATAACATGGTGAGTGATGCTATCACAAAAATTTTAATTTTTCGAAAATCCACTGTATTTCATTACAATACATCTCTTAACTAAATGCCCCTTCAGTGCCATAAATTATGTACCTTTGCAAAAGCTGCAGCTGTCATTTGCACTCGTCCCTCATCGGATGCATAAATCTTCAAATCATGTCTGTAAGTACTGTGAAGTCGCAACAGACCACAATCCGACAGCTTAGAGTATTGTCCTTGGCCACCAGGATACATACACCTATTTAAGACCAGTACATTGTAGATAAAATCGTTGCAAGCTGTGGTAAAATTGTTCTAAGTTGTGATAAAATTGTAGAAGCATATATCTACACTTGTCTGACAAGCTTAAAACCAGATGTGGCGATTTTAGAAAATACACCATGTGTTCATGTTCCTGGACGAAACAGATGACACTTAAAAAACAATTATAGAAGTTTGCTGAACTTTATTTTAACAACCTCATCAAAAACCATTCCAAATTTGACAGACGCGGTGAGCGGTTTGAACACTGGCAGGACACTCCATTAAGGCGTATTTTCTTGAACAGCAAAACTATTTTTTTTTATTTCCTATTCTCGCCGAGCGCCTTTGTGTTGCACACAGAGAGCGAAATAAAATGGCACTGCGTTGCAGGCTCCTATTTTAACCGAAGATAACTTCGATGAAGGATACATAAGAACGGCAGGAATTATAAACTAAAAGAGCACGGGATCAAAATCTTTGCATTTCGAAGGCTTTACCTCAGTTTCTACTCAATTAAAATACGCAGTTGTCATAAGAAGACGGAAGAGCAGACTAATAAATTTCGTTAATACCTAAAAGCACGACCCAGCTCTAAAGCCTGCTCCTTTCCCATCATGGTTAGTTCTCCACCCCATTTCACAATTAACAGCAAAGAATGTTCCTTGTCAACAGGAACCTCCAGTTTGTCTTCACTTCCTTTCTGATCAGCCTCCTCAGTCAGGCTTGATTCTTTACTGGTTGCACTTGTTCTTTCTCCGCTTTCCTTTCTTTCCCCCTCATTTTCTCCTTTAATTTCAACATTTCTGTCACTGTGCTCACTGTCAGTTCCCTCTCGAGGTTTTCCCTTTCCAAGATACTTGAATTGGATTTTTCGGTTAATACCAGAGAAATGACCATACCTTGGAGAGACACGAGGAAATAAACTGATGATGTGCATTTAAGCAGCATTTATCACGGTGTGTAAGATCAAAGTTGAAGTCAAGGTTTAGATTCAGTGCTCCGAGTCAAAAATACTCCCAGACTACTAGGGTTTTTAAGAGCTTTAATTTTTCTTTTCCAAAACATACGAGAATTGAGAATTTTTCAGGTTGTGAAGTGGCTGGATCTAGTTGCCTATGCAGGAAAAAAACCTAAGCCGATCTCTTAGAGTCCTTTGCGGGTCACAAGTAATACAGAATTTTCTGAAGAGAGAAAGATATGGTCTTACATTTCCAACACAGTTCTGAGCTGATGGATCTTGTTAGGCTTTTCAAAAACTGGCTTCCCCTCCTTTATGTCAGTCAGCAAATCTCTGGCGATATTCAACACCTCTTGCAACTGAGTTGGCTTCTTGAGTTTAAGCTTCTGATCTTCAAAGCCGTGGTACTTCCTAAACAGTTCAATAAATCTGCCAGTAGAAATAAGCAATACGTTATAGCATTGTGTAAGTAAATACATGGTTAAACACACGTCATACACTTCGAGACAAGAGACCCTGGAACACTTCACAGAAAAGATAATTGCTTCATGTTCCAACACTATTATTTCATCGGGTAGATTTTCACGAAAAGGGACTTATAATTCCAAAAACCATATCAGTTTGTAAAAAGTTAAAAATTTGAAACATTTTGTGTTTTCAGGCTTTCAATTTCAATTAAGCGCCAAAAGTGGGTCATCCGCGACCGGCAACTCACTTGTAGTTGGTAGAGTGTCGCCAGGTAGGAAAATAGTTGTGTTATTTTGAACAAAATGCGTGGTTCCTCGTGAAATTAAGGCGGCTCCCGATCGCACGCGCGCATAGGACGAAAGCTCAAGTAATCTGCGCGCGCTCTAAGGAAGACTTCAGTGTTTTTCGATATTTTATTACGTCAACATGAGCACAACAAGCAAAACTGACAGTGAAAATTTTCTCGCGTTTCCTTCGGTGAAATTCCGTAAAACTTGGCAGACTGGTGGTAAATGTTTTACATAAGTCGCAGCTCGTTTTTCAGAGAAATCTATAAGACCAGTTTTTTCGCAGCGGTATAAGCCGTAAATTTGCAAAATTTGAAAAACCTGCCTTTACAAACCCTACTCTTTTCGTCTTTAAAATTCGTATCCCGCGGGAAGCGTTATGCTGTGAAAATTTGCGAAGATTTCACCGAAGGAAATTCAAGAAAATCGCAAGTAAAGCCATAAAAAAGTAAAAAACATATTTGTTTGGGCATTTATAATTCAAGACTAAAACCAACAATTTTAAGAGAGATAATAGCAAAACACTATTTAATCATTGCTTATTACATGTAATTAGTTTGAGAGGACTGGGTGTAAAAACGAATGCAAAAACGGCATTCAAAACATAATACTTGCGCGCGTAACGCCATAAATGATTACCTTATGGAGCCACCTTAAGCCCAGACTTCTCGAGTAAAGTAACAGGAGACCAACGCAACTTCAGCATTGTCTTTATTTTTGTTTGTTGCGAAGGAAAAGACTATTACCGTGTTGTTCCAGTAGGACGGTTTGGTTTTGACTGGCGTTCCTACTGCGGGCACAGTCACCGTATGCAAGGTCACAGCCACCTTAAACTTTTCGAAAATTAAGGTGACTCTCAACCCTACCCAACGGTTTTTTTTTTAAACTTTACCAAAAGTTGTATCTTCTCATACTTATCAGAATTTGATAATAACAAAAGGTTTCACTACTCCTTGTTCTCGTCATGAACTATATTTAATATGTCTGAGAGCATTCATCCAAAGCATCGAAAAGTATTGTCAATGTTGTTTTCACATTGTATGGTGATGATGGATTATTGTTACACCTCTACTTTCAAATAGCCCATGGATTCCCCATGGCTGTTCGTAGGTAACAAAGGAACTACTCTTCGGTTCTGTGTTGATTACACAAACCTTAATGCCGTGAGTAAAACATTTAAAGTTCCCTCTTTATTCCGCGTATCGATGACACTACGTGTTGATTATAACCATGTTCATCATAAACGCAGCAGGAGCGAAATCTGTTTATTATAATTGACGTGTCGTGAATAACATGGTTGTCTGCCAAAACTTCCCAAGAGGAATCAGAACATTGGAGGTGGTATTCTCTAAATGATCCAGCTGGAATTCAGTCGGATACTACGTAACTGTGCCCCATTGGGGCATTCAGTGTATTGCCCATGTTTTGTGTAGACGACAGAACTGTTTGAAGGAAAGTCCCTCTTACCTTGGATGCCGGACTTCCATTTTCATTTTCTGTTTTGGAGTTCGGTCACCATGTCTGATGATGCCAACCACACACCTTAGCTCCAGCCTGGTACCTCCCAGAGCTTTAACAGCAGGAATTTCCTCTTGCACATCTAGATTGTATGGTTTGTACAACTGAGGAGCTAGTTCTTGTACAATAAGGCTCATTAACACTTGTGCAGCATCATCATAGTACTTCTTAGAGTTCTTGACAAAGCTAAAGCCATTGACATCGCAAATATATGACTTCCCATGGGTGCGGAGCAAGTCACAACCACAAACTGTTTGCTACGAGGAAAAACAAAACGACAAAGTTGCAAAGAAACTGCGGTTCATTACAAATTGATACTGTGCCAGTGATTATTATACTTCCTGTCACTGAGTTCATTCTGAGATCTTGATAGTACATGATATATTATTTCTAGGTTTGCTTATTCTTTCTTCTTGCGAACTGTCTGCTTGAAAATGCAGTTATATTGTGAGAAGAAAGCTAATTAATGACGAGTAAATAAAACAAGAAGCAGAAGAGAAAGTGAATGGGCACAGTTTCCTAAAAATTAGCAACGAGACCGTAATACTTTAAAGTTTTTTCTTTGACTTAACAGGCATATTTTCCTACACGAAAGGTAAATGGGAATCCGAAAGGTAATAACGATTCTTCCAACTTGGTTTGTGGGTTTGTTATCAAAACGTAAAGAAAATTCAGAAACTATCATTATAAAAAGGGTTAATAGGAATACAGGGTCAAAAGGAAGTTAATCCCAGAGCCACATTGTCTACCAAAGATTAAACATAAAGTTTGATATGCCTTATACCTTGAACAGTTTGCAAACTTTATGGGCCATTTCTTTCTCTTGCTGATCAAGAATAATTGGGTATCGTATCTCCTTCCCTTGGCTGTCCCTTTCAACTTTTCCATCCAGTGAAGGAGACTTGCGTGCTTCAGCATGGGCATATTCTGGGCCCACGGTGTACACCTTGAATTGAAATAATGTTAATAATTACAATCACAAGTTAAGAAAATCACCTGGAATTAATTGCATACTTTAGTGGGTATATCAACATGCCCGGTATGACGTTGTCATTACACCCCTACACATTACTCTATTGCCAATTTTCATTTAAGGTTGCCTGGAAGTGAAACTGGTCATTGTGGTTGCTTTCGAAAATGCATCAAAATTAGAAAAGTCCCAAAGAGAGCTTAAAAAGCTATAAATATTTTGTGGAAGTTGCGGGGGTGGAATCAGGGATCATCCAAGACGGCTTCTGGCTGTGGCATCATCATAGATCTCCAAAACTCCACGAGGATTCTGTTTGTTTAGCTGGTTTTTGGAAGTGATCATAACAGTAACCAATCTTTATTTCCAGAAACACCACTTCTTGCTTGAAGCTCTTTTTGAAACTAGTGCACAAAAGGATAAAATGTGTGTTCCAACCACCAGCCATCAACATGAATGTCATGATACATCAATTAGTTGTTGCGGTGAAAAGAAATTACAGTCTAAAGGTCACATTTAGACCACACAATATCCAGGAATATGCTGACAGAGTACTTCCTTCCATCTTCAGAACACTTTACTTTCCATATGACAGAAAAAGCACTCATTACTGCATAAATCTACTCAAACGTGACAGGCCAAGACAACGATAACAAGCACTTCAATAGTCATAGCACAACAGGAAGATTATCACCAATCTATTTATGAAAAGAAGACGCACAAAAGTACTCGGTCTTTTGTAAAAGAGGTGGCTATCACACCGCCACAACCATCTCGGAAGGGATGCAACAACCACCTGACTTGCTGTCATCATGAGCATCATTCGTTGTTGTGAAAGACCAGCTTTACGATTGGAATATTTGGTAATTACCGGAAATGAGAGTGATAGAAATGAAACCGTTTTTAAGTACACTGAGCAGTCAAACTAGAAATATATCTTTCAGGGCCAAATTGCCACGTTTTAACACTATCAATGGTGCTTCGATTTATTTTAAGGATTAAGTTAAGAGAAAAAAACAGCCGTGATATAAAATGCTTATCTTCGACGACTACTTCACAGATTACGTTTTGCGCATTGGATTTCAGTTCAAGGTTCTACCTCACGGTTTGCCCATCTTGAAAAGCTTAGCCTAAATTTTTCAAGTTCGTTCTTTGAAATCCATGTTAATCTCCTTCATCCTTAACCATTCTTCTTCCTCTATGGTTTATTACTATTTCTTTTGATAATACTATTTTCGGGTTTCCTTCAATTAACAGGTCAATTTGGATGTGGCCAAAATAGCTCAAAATACCGTGAATGAGCTCCTTTGAGAGTTCGTCTCCACATTCACATGCCAAAGGACAGACCAGACAGTGTGGCATACAACTTACAAAAGAATGTCTTCCTTCGCCAGATTACATTGATGCTTGACCAACAATACCTGATGATTCTGACCTTAGAACATAAGTTGAAATTCATCAGAGGCATGGTTAACAAATGACATGCAGATTTGACTAGATGCAGATTTGACTTTTCTAAGCCACCAGCACCAACCCTGAAAATTAAAACGCATGCGGATGAGCTCGAGGGCAACCCATCAAGGTTTTATACTACAAAACATGCCCGGCCCCTTCATTAAGATGAGTGACGTGTGTGGTGCAAATGCAGGGCAACTTAATTAGCATTTACGTGTAATATGTTTTTAAAGTACTGGGCAAGGCACTAGTGATTTGGTCTTCCAAAACAATAACATTATTAAGGATGACGTTGCTGCGGGACTGAATGCCAACAAAATGTGAAATGGGCTTTCAAAAAGATCAAGGACTTCTTGCAGCTTCCCCCTTAATTTCAAGGCATGTTGCTGTGTTTTCTGATCGCTTCACTGACGACAATATTGGTTTCAACATAGGTTTCACACAAGATTGCAAAACATACAAGAGGTACGTCTACTCTATTAAAGCCACGTACTGGAGGATGCAGTCAGGTAAGTTGGGCCACAACTTCCTTGGAACTAATAAACAAAAGCGCTAGGGTGAATGTTTTTTCAGCACTGTGTCACAATGATATGAAAAGCCATCAGAAAGATTTTGGGTCATTTTCTAGTGCCTTTTGATGGCAACAACAACAAGAGACACAGCATCAATGAATGTCGGAAACGAGATAGAACACGCAGTCTGTTGTTAAGTCGTACATGACTGGGAGCTCCAAAGAAGGGCCTCTGATGATCTTTCCCTTTTTGTGTGGCTCTTTCCGGTTTAAGTCTTGTCGTTCTGGCCTTCCAGCAGGTATCACGTTCACTTCCTGTTCTTTCGTCACTGAAAAAAACTTGTTCAATGATCTTGTTCTTTCTTGTTTCCCTTTCAACAAATTAACTTTGAGACACTTTGCTATATTCATTGAGAAACATTGATATATGATTAAATATCCTATGCTTACAGTGGTCCTGTTTAACCTTGCTGGCTTTGCAAATCTTCAGAGGTATCTCTTCCTCTGTAGCCTTCTACAAAGAATTGCCCATGCCGGCCAGGAGTGACTTAATGAATTTTAAACCAGTGTAATTTGTAACTTTGCAACTTGTAACCTCTTCTCAGCATCATAAATTACACAATTGTGCATCATGCAAAAGACACAATGATATACTAATAAGCTAACTTTTGGAGGTATATTGCATCATCAAAAGTCATTATCAAGTAATTGTCTTAAATTGACTACTAAATTGTGACCGATAGATGTTTGGTAATTAAATAATGGTCAACTCTTGGTTTACCTTCACATCTGTCCCATCAGTAACTACAAAGTCTTCATAGATGTATGACCCTTCTTTCCTCACAGAGCTTACAGGCGAGTACACACTACTTCTGTCTCCAACCTTTCTGAACAATCTCTGGCTCCCACCACCAGCTGCCGAGGGGAAATAGATATATACATTATGGTCTTCTGCATCCACTGGCTTCTCAACAAAGGGTTTTTGGAACACCTTATCACCAATCTGCACTGAATCATCTAGTTCAACAAATTTTGTGTCAATGGGATTTCCATTCTCATCTCGTAGCAATATTGCATGCCTAGGTGTTTCTATTCCAGCAATCTCCAGGATACTGTACATTGTTGGTCTAAAAAGAAGGAGTGAACAGTAGTGTTGATCAGTGCATGTCACATTACCATCCACATTCATATGCAAGTTCGTTTGAGCACTTTTATCCTAGCCTGTCAGATGAAATAAGTAAGATGGTATCTGATCCAAGTTATTTGTTGGGTGTGTAACATCATATTCAACAAAAGTAACTAAGTATATAAACACACATTATATAAAGACCAAAAAATTATTTACATGCCAAAGACAACATCATAATTTTGTGCTAATACAACAGAGAGTGATTCCTTAACATCCTTTCAACTACAGTATTAATAGTACCAGTCTTAAAATTGATGGGACTGAGTGTCATAATACAAATGTACAAACCTGTGCATTAACGCATACTGCATCTCCAGATCATTCAGAACAAAAGGGTTTGTAAGTTTGGCATACTCAATAGCTTTTTCAAGAGGAAATCCATTTGAGTAAAATGAAATCAGGCAGTCACAGATTGGCCATTCTTCCACAGGAACATTCATGATGATGTCTTCAGGAAACACAAAGATGTCAGCACAGTCAAACACAGACATCCGATTCAGAATCTCTTGCATTGGTGGAGAATTAGTCTTAAAAAGAAATTTGACAAAAAAATCACTATTAACAAATCTTGAGACCATAACTGTTAATAATTTTATAACTTTCAGACACTTAATGATCATTTGTAACTGCAGGCTGTGAACAACTTAGAATGTACAGCAGCACGCATGTTAAGCTAGACTTACACGACCTATTGATGGCCATATTATCCATTGACTGTAAGTATTTCCTAAAATCTGTAGACAGGGATACAGGGAGGGAACATTGGATACATTGGATAGGGAGGACATGCATAGTAAGAGGAGAGGAAATCTGAGAGGGCAGGAAGTCAGATTTCCCAGGTCATGGGATCAACCTCAGAAAAATAGGGAAAAAGACTGAATGTAACTATTTTGCAAAAGGCGTGGGAGCTGCCACTAAGGAAGGGGCAGGAACCCGAGGTAAAAGTAAAGTAAAGTAAAGTAGAAAACTCAGAAACCCCTGCCCCTCCCACAGATATCTGAAAACTAGTAGTAATCAAAGATTAGAGCGGTGCATTCTCACACATACTTTGAATGTTTGGTCTACTCTGGTTTTGTTCAAATGGCTCCTTAGAAAACCAAGTTTGATTGAATGACAAATAATGATCTGCACATGAAGTTGAAGCCTACGGGTAAAAGTGTTTTTTAATTAATTAAGTATTAACTTGTACTGGACAAAATATTTTCCGGGAAAGGCATTTGAACTTTTGGCAACACTAATTAGAGTTCAATTTCAGATTAGCAACACTTGTAACAAATATTTCTTGAGAAAATAACGTTAATGACCAGACTCTGCAAGACAGCGTGTCGCCAAACGTTTTTAAATTTTGTGTTTGTATAAATTTGTTTGCATCGCTCAAATTTACATCTTGTTTTCACAAAGGAAAAAGATTAATTAACCATTCTGACTACAAAACATGGCCTTAATTGGCAGGTTAATCAACACGGAAAGTTTGTTTTCTGACAACCAATTATGGCCACAAGGAATTTGTTGAGCTACAAACTGGAAAATTTATTTTCTGACCACAGATCTGACAGTCATAATGGCCATTTGCCGAGCTACACGGAAGATTTGTTTTCTTACCACAACTCATGGCCATTTGCTATGGCCGAGGGTGCATGAATATGTGACTGCGTGCATGTGCTCATGATCTAATTTGCTCCTGTTGTGGGGGGCCAGGGCCAAATCGGCAAACAAATCTGTCTGAAAATTTCCCAATACAAACTGGATTATGACTGCGTTACACTATGTGAACGCAATTTATAATATACTGCACATGTACCTGCAAACATTTTCAGAGTCAAAGGCATGAAATTTATAATCCTAGCCTGAGTATCAGGATTTTCAAAGATTACCCAAACTGAAAGATATCTGAAGTCATCTGCGAATTTCTGAGGATGTTTAAAAAATGTTGCAGAAGGCCTCAGAAATTTCCCTGTCAATTCCGAGTGGGAGGTACTCCCTTGTATGGGCTATATCAGTATGTGAGGCCCCAAAGGGTTTGGTTTGTTACCCATTATGGTCAGAAATAGGGTATTTCTTTTATTTGGCCAAGAGCTTGGTCCATAGTCATGAGTACACAAGACATCAAAGTTTTCAACATCAAGGCATGAGACTCACACCTAAGCTAAGGCATATAGAGATATGATGGCAGGTTTAGATTCACCTTTTTACTCATAGCACAGATGCCAATCCTGATCTTAGGGATTTCATCTTCGTCATCTTCATCTTCATCATAGTCCTCATCCTCGTCATTATGTCCATTGAAAGGTGTTGGGTAATCACCCACTTGGTCAAACAATTCAAGGTGAGTCAGAGACATGACACTGATTGACAGCTGCTATTTACACAACATTCTCTTCCATTTGTAAATGTAACAGCTATGTAACCATTCTGCAAAAGGAAGACAAATTGCAAATGGGAATGAGTATAATAACATGACAAACTGTATCATGATGAAATGGGCCATATGGTTCCCTAAGTAGTCCATATTAAACACCCTTGATCTATGCATAAGACATAACTTACAGTAAAAGCAAATACTCTTCTGTCATTCAGAGGTCACATTATGTGCCAAATAGATAGATGGTATTTTCCAAAAATTATGCAATTGACCCAACTACAGATCTATACCTCTTTAAAATTCACTGACTTGCAAGACACCCTTTGCGAGAGAAAATAACAATATTCTGACAGCTGACTGTAAAACTGTCATGATTACAAGTAACCTACATGTAATCTGTTTCTTACTTCCATGCAAAACTTTATTGAGCAATTGACAGGCTAAAAGACTGCAAACATTTGTAACTGATACTTCAGTACATCAAACTAGAGTGGGTGCAGTGCACACTTATCATCCAGCACTAATATATTGTCATTAGAGCAGTATTATATTGCTGGGTATTCTAATTATAGTGTAATCATGTTGACTACATTATTGACAGTAGCAATTAAGTCAAGCTGTCTTAATGAGCTGATAGCTGACGACTATCAAGCCTTACAGTACAAGGGCAACAGTACTAGTTTCATGATGGAGTGGACAAAAACTAAGAAGCAAGTGGTCAAGTTTTTCTCTTTGAGTGTTATATGCTAAAAGAATAATTACTTGCCCCTGATGGCACATATTAGGTTTGAAAATTTCAGATTGCATTTCTTGTTGCTCAAAACAAGTAAAGCCCCTTATATGGATCTATCTCTTCACTTGTTGTCTGTTTGTTAGTTTGCTGAGTGAGCTCAAAAAACGTATGCCAAAAAGGATTTTTAAACACAAACATTTGCAGAAACAGTTTTTACTTAACCATTTTTACAATTAACCTTAGTTAGTATTATTTTTAATCTTAGTTCTAGGTTTAAACCTTAGCTGTTAAGTCTTACATTTTTAGCTTTCATTAATATACTGTATTTTAGACTTTTAATATATAATTTTTAGACTTTTAGTTTTTTAGAGGACCCTCCTTAAAACCACCACCAGATGCACGTGATTAGAGGCCTCCTCTTAAAATATTTTAATACTTCATAATAATAATAATAATAAATGGAAATTTATTATTGATAGTATCTTTTGACATAAAATATACATGAACATTTACATGCATTAGTCATTGCCCCTGTTCAGGTTGTTCAAAGCACGATTAAGCTAATCCAGGATTAGAATAAATTTTTATTTCAATTTTTGTAACATTTCAGTGAAGTTTTCTGTTTAAATTTTTTGTCCTTCAGTTTTGGCTTTGAACAACGACAAACTCCAACAAACATGGACAGTGAAAACACTTTTATTTAAGAGAAATTAGAACTTTGATTAACTTTTAAACCTGGATTAGCGTTAACTGGCTTTCAAGTCAGAGCTTATCTTTCATTATTTAGAAAGATAGGTAAAATTTGGAGAGGATTTGTTTCTGTGCCTGCACCAAACACCACTGATCATGATGATCAGGCCCAGTTATTGGGTGCCATGAGTGCATCCTGTGGGAGGCATGGTGGCCTCACCATATTCGGTTACATTATAGGGGCATGCAATCAATTATTCTTACTAAACGCAGGAGAATTGTGGTTATGCGCAAATGGAAGATTTAGGATGCACAGTGACGTGGTATGGCGCAAGGAGTTGTGGTTATACGCGAATGGAAGATTTAGGATGTGCAGAGGAAAATGCGTGACTGGACGATTTAACATGCGCAGTGGACTTCCATGTGCTTTCTTGGTACTGTTTTAGGAAAGCAAGAAGAGGGTGAGTTCTTAAATGTGTGAATTGCTCTTTTTTTCACTTCTTGCTGGTTTTTGTACGCTACTTTTATCCTTCAGATCCTTATTAACTTTACTTACAATACTTTGTGATAAACAAGTATGTCCAATTCTAATATATATTCAGTTATATTCACTGTTGCTATCATGCAACAGGGATATGAACTTTGAAAGGCTGTTAGGCTGAAGGGTTTTCAAAAAATCCCATTGCAATCCCCTTAAATCTTCTTCAATTTTGCCCATTCTTGCTTTCTTTTATTTAATGAGTTATTTAAGCCATCCTTCGATGTTTTAAGTGGTTATTTTCTGTTTCACTTAATTTGGTGGTCAGCTCTCAGTTACTGACTTTGATGATCTTGAAGTGTGTTACAAACATCACTGTTGCTCTAGCTAGGTTGCATATACCATTTATTACACTGAAAATTGGGTTTTTTGGTTACTTTTATAAGGGAAATGATTGTTTCATTTTATCTTATTTCAGATTGAATCCAATTGAGAGATTGTTCTATAACATCAAGAATTTGTATTGAAGAGAAATTGCCTAAGTTTGTACTCTACACTCTACCCTGCACTGCACAATATAGCTTAACAAACATTGCCACTTGGTGAAAGACAGTTAACTGTTTTGCAGGGTACATGATGATGTCACCGCAATGTTAAATTTGTATTATAGATAGTTTATAGTAGACTTAATTTACACCATATTTGAGTTATTTTTTTGTAAAAAAATACCTCTTAGTCGGCGTGTCGGGTATGTTATGGACGGGTCAATGGATATGTGAGTGAGTGAGTGAGAGATGTATGTATGTCACACCAATCAGATTGGATCTACTATAAACAGCCAATAAAATTTCTTATTGTAAAGGTAAATCATATATGAGAAGATCTGATTCCGACACAGTTAAGAACGGCCATATTTATTCTTATATAAAAGAGGAGGAAGTATTCATATATTTGGCTTAATTACTTCGACATTTTTTCTGGGTTAGGCTGAGGATTTTAGTTTCGAATGAGATGAGCCTTGAGGTTTGAAACAGTTTGTGAGTTAGTAGTATGCAAATGCAACAAGATATTTTATTTTTAGTTACAAAGGTAACTTGATACTTTTGTTCTTCACGAGGAGTACATGTAAATTCGATTAGAGCTCACAAATCGTTGCTTCTAGTTCTTAGGACATGTTTTAGAGGAGACGAGACTATTTAGATTTGAAACAGTTCTAATGTTTACAATAGTAAGTGCAGATGACAATTGTTTTGTTCTTGTTACATGTAAATGTAACGAGATATAATTTATTTTTTAGTTACAAAGGGTAATTTTACACTCTTGTTTTTCACAAGGGATTAAGGTTACAGTATACCTTCAGGTCGGCAATTTTCTTCAAATTTGGATTTTTGGGTCAAAGTAGTGGTCGAAGAATAAGGCTAAATATAAGCGGAGAAATGGCGGTTTTACATTTTCGCCGGAAGTAAAAATTTACCTCTTGATTGACAGCTCTATGGTGCGTATGCAATCAACCGAGATGTATTCGCGGGAATTGCCTGTATGGATGTAACGAATTGACTACTCAGTTGATCAGCATTGTTGTTCTGACTACCCAGCATTTTTGGTATTAGGTGTAACTCTATTAAGTCATAAGTAGACATAGACCACGTTGAAGCCATGGACCAGTTTGAAAAAGCGAAAACAGCGAAGAACGAATGAAAATACATCAAGGAGTGAAGAAGCGAAAGTTCGCCACGAGAATGAAGCTATAGCTATCGTATAAGGCGGGAAAAATATTCATGGTAAGAGAAAAGAAAGGTTCTGTAAAAATTTCGGAACTTGACAGCAATAACAGGGATGTTGACAGAGACTCTTCTGATGAGTACGATATTGACGAATCGCCGGACTCATTGAGACCATTTGAAATATTATCCATGCACAGTTGACCACACACAGTTGCTCCCCGCGCTTTCTTTTGTTTGTTTTCCTCGCTCAGCCACTCTAGCGTTCGTATTCTTTTTAGTCTTCCCCATTTTGCCAGACCACTGAGCTTCAAGAAAAACCGAGCTACAGAAAAATTACCTCTCCGCCTTCGGTTCCTTGAGCGCATTGCGAAACACAAGAGTTTTTTAGAGATTCCCGCGTAAATTTCACCAGGAGGTTAACGGTAGTAAACTTCCCCTGCACTGATTGGCTCAGTTATCTGAGAACCCAGTTGAAGGCGTTTGTGGGCGGAGTTTGTTTGCGAAGCAGAAAATTTTTCTTAGCGCTGTTTTCTCGAATAAATTTTTTCACTTGAAGCAGACACTTTAAAGAGTTCTAACTCAAAGGGAATTTGTTCAATTGCCCTCAAATTTGGACAGTAGCTAGCTTAACATATAAACTAAAAAAGTGTGTCTGGGAATTGTTAATTTCGAAATACCTTTTCTTCGAGAGCGATTTTTGTACGATTACTCCACATTTTTTTAATCCTATTTCGAAAATGTTCTGTAACTTTTTACCGCAATTGAATATGCCAAAATGCAGACACGTTTTTAAAGCGCTTTGGGCCCTGAAGCTGAGGAAAAAATTACATTGGTGAAAAACAAAATTCGCTTTGACTTGTAGCTTTCAAAAGGTGATTCGGTCGCTCTCATTTAGTGGTCGTGAAAAATTCGACAATTCATTTTATTTCACAATTCTTGGTATAGTTTGATAGCCAGCTCTATAAGCTTTAATTTGATATAGGGGTTTAGGTATCTAAAGCTTAAACTGCACGCGCTACATCGCTCTCACGCGAGACACCCCTGAAGGTATACTGTAACCTTAAATTCAAGTAGCGCTGACGAATCGTCACCACTCTTTCCCACAAGATGTTTGGTATCTTTAGTTACAAATGAAAACTTAACACTTTTGTTTTTCATATGGGAGTAGATTCAATTAGAGCAGACAAGTTATCGGCTATTGTTCCCAGGATATTAAACAAAAAAGAATCTTTCATTTCTGGACGGTTTTTACGTCTCTGCAGTAGCAGTTTATTTTTATTTGATGGGCATTTTATGACATTCTTTTCAGCCCGATATTTTTAAAGGTAAAAAGTATCAAAACTGCTCAAATGTTCTTTGAAGACTGCGTGGCACCAAGTTAAAGTGCAGTTTAATTAAATCAGACTTTTAATGTGTCAGAGAGGGTTTTTTTCTCTTTCCTTCTATTTTCGGTGAAGTAGTGTTGTTGTGTTGTGTTGTGTAAAAAGGGTAAACTTACGACTCCTATAAAATGCGAAAAGGTCTCTTAACTTGAGTATTTTTGAGCAAAAATTCCTCTTGGGGGTTGAAAGGGCTATGTGATTGGTGAGTGAGGGAGTTATGCATGTGCACATGTCACACCAATCACAGTGTGGATTTTATCAAAGAACGAATCAAAGAAAAAAAATAAGATGGTATCTACATTAATCTGGAGACGTGTCAGATTACTGTAGTTTGTTCAGTCAAACATTTTATGGCTTACTATTTAGCTATCTTAACATGACCGATGTAACATTGTATGTACATCATAAATTCCTAGTTTCTTTCTTGCTGTACATTGCAACCAATAAAACTTTTCAAATTAACCAAATCATTACTATAAACAGCTCCATGAATGCTCCTACCTCCGACACTTCACAAAAAAAAAATAACTCTTGCATGCTTTGCATGCCTATGTTTTATAGTTGCTGTTGAAGAGGAATCTGATTTTTATAGTCTATATTATATCAACAACAAAATGTTGCTAGTAGAATGTATAAAGTTTGTGATAAAAATAAATAACTCTTTGGCAGGGTACATGATGTCACTGCAATGTCAAATTCATAATGATAGTTTATAGTTGATTTTACAACATATTTTATAGTTGCTGTTGAAGACACATCTGATTTTTATAGTCTATATTATTTCAAAAGTAAAATGTTGCTGTTGGACGTATAAAGTTTGTGATAAAAATTAACTGTTTAGCAGGGTACATCATGTTACTGAAATGTCAAATTCATAATGATAGTTTATAGTTGATTTTACAATGTATTTTATAGTTGCTGTTGGAGAGAAATTTGATTTTTATTGTATATAATTATTGTTTCAACAGCAAAATGTTGCTGTTAGAACATATAAAGTTTGTGATAAAAAATGTCACTGCAATGTCAAATTCATAATGAGAGTTTATAGTTGATTTCACAACATTGATAGTTGCTGTTCAAGAGGCATCTGATTTTTCAACAGCGAAATGTTGCTGTCACAGAGTTTATAGTTTACTAAATGTTTATTTTATAGTTTTACTAAAGAGTTTTTTCAGAAGTGTCCATTGCACAATGTTGATGCTTAGGGACCGTTCATTTTCAATGTATTAGAGGGGGGCATGCCAATAAATTTGCCTTCAAAGGGGGGATCATGCAAAAAACATTTGCCGTGAAAGTGCGGCACACAAAATAACTTGTTTACAAAATGTCCATTTTAAAGATATATTAAAGAGAGGAAAGCGTGGGCTGGTGATATTTGACAGGGGGCCGTGCCAAACAGTTGGCTTTAAAGGGGGACCCATGCAAAAACATTTGCACTGTAATGGGAGAGGGGTTACTAAAATATCCCCTCCTTTATGTACTGAACAGCATCAAGTTCAGCTAAATGAGTGTTTTGTAATTGCCATCATCATTATTATTTTTTTTCTTCTTTGGGGGGAGGGGGAGGGGGGTGTAATATCAAATATTTATGAACACTAAAAGAGCCAGGGAGAAATTCCGGTGAAGAGAAGGGCTCTTGTATTTTGCACGCACTATCTATTAAATCCCACCAAGCACCCTACCCCATAAAAATTTAACTTGATTTCCCTTCATAACGATTCACATATGGCTTCTTGTAGAAATCAATTCTTCACCGTTCCAAGCAGATGACATAGTACAGTTCATAAGGTTACTGTTAGCATATTTAATATCGTCCTCCCCTTCGGCAGCATTATTACCATTTAGGTATACTAGGATCCCATATTAAGTAGCTTATCCACAATGGGGTACATTCCCAGCCAAGAGATTCTTATCACCTTGGTTCCAGCAGGTCTCATTTTCGTAACGAAAACATTTGCGGCTTTTGCTTGTCTATTGAACGTTTTTTAGTTATTTCTCGATATCTTCCCCCATGACTAGTTGAGAATTTCATTGGAAAGCATGTTTAAACTTCCCGCTGCATACATCCATCTGGCGAACCAAAGACGAGTTGCTCAGGCATTGGAAGAAGCAGGCAACTCTACACTGAGTTGGACCCCGCATTAACGGATGATTGAACACCTTCCCAGGGAAGATGGCTATCAGACAATAATTATTTCGCAGAGTCGTATCAGACAGATTGATATTGAAGGATAGAATTTAAGCTTAGAACTCTTTGCATGACCTTGCTGCAAATATGTATCGCGTGATGTTTAGCTTCAAATTATGGACAATTGACCTGTGTCCGAACGGTAATTAGAGTCAAATGAAATGAAATGGCTCTGTACGCATAATATAGATCTGCTTACTCACCTTCTTCTTTGTAACAGAGAAATATCAGTGCATGATTAGGAAAAACGATGTCACCTATCAGCTTGGAATCGTTTGACCTCTTCCAAGTCCAGCACACCGTATCGTGCGTGGATCTCTCGGGTAAACAACATTTAATAAGAGAATGTTTATAATTGGTTAATTTGTCATCCAATCAAAAAGCGTGTTATATGCAGCAAATGACGTCGTTTTTCGTTTTCAATATGGCCGCCATTGCTTCCTGGAGAAAAATACTTTGAAAGTTAGTTGTCGTCAAAATGTTGAATTAGTCAGGCCTCTATGATAAGCCGTCATGCCTTCGTCAGACAAGAATAAACTAAAGGACCTGCACTTGGCTTCTTGTTTAGGAGACCTGAACAAACTAGCCGATCCTGGCCTTACTGCTGACAGAAATGCTAATCCCTCAGCGTAAGTTGTGTTTTGTTGTCAGTGCTGTAGCAGTTATCAGGCCAGTATATTAACTCTATCATCATTTTTCCGTGTTCTGTGAAGTCACATTTCCTGCATTTTAAGAATCTTTTAGATTAAAGTAAGTGAGAACTAAAATCACGAGCTACAACAAAAAAGTTGCATTGCTGACATCGAAAACAAAGTAATATGTCCTTACATGAATAATAATTTCCATTTCTCAGGCTAGAAAATAGTACAATCTTCGGTTAGATCACATTAAATAAGTTTACAACAGTCTTTAAGCCAACTGCGTGCACCATGTCATGCATGTTTATAGACTTGCCTGCGGTGAAAAATTAGATTAAAGGGCCATTGTCGCGATAAAACGTTTACAAAAGTAAACTAGGAGAAATATCCCAATGAAAGTGCTTTAATCTTCGCATTAGACTAAAAAGATCCCCAGGACTTGGAATTTGAAATTGCAGCAGACCATATCCCATCAGAGTTCCTGCACGCTGACATCAGAGTGTGGAGTCGGAGACACCTAGTTTTCGTCAGCGATCAGCAGTCCAAGTTCCTTGCCCGTTCAAAGTCTTGGTACATCAATGTCACATTTATTAGATGTGCCGTGGAGTAACTCGTTGGTAAACGAAGATTCAAAACAGACCAAGCATTCGTTAACTTCGAATTTTCGGAAAAATCTATTGAGAATAAAAGTTTAATAGCTTAGTTTGCCTCTCGAACGAAGTGACTATTCTTTGGAACAAAGTGACTATTTGGTGGAACGAAGTGACTTTGATGGAACGAAGTGACCATGGAACGAATTGACCGTAAACCTGATTGGGTTTGATTGACACAATTTTTTTAACCAATAGGCATTTTAATACTATCATGCAAACCATGAATTTGCCGCAGATCAGCGTGGAGTTTCATGTGCGTTTTGGTAATCTCTTTATCCGCCAGCTTTTGGCCTTTTTTTGTAAAGAATATTTATCATCTTTATGTTGTGTGAAGGCCATGTCTGTTGAATACAAGCACATACACTTTACTTTCTTTCAACTTGCATTCACATCTGCAGCTATATAAAGTTTCCGATATTCATCCTCCCATCTTTTGTTCCTTTTTCTTTTCTATTTTTCTCTCCAACAAGACGGCTACAGGGGGAAAGTAGCTTTCGTCTTTAGCTGGCTCGAAAATCTCCTCTTGAGGACATTGTATTTCTCGACAGTATTCAACTCAAAACACATTATGCCGTTTAAATCTTTCATACATTACTAAGGAGTTCTTCAATATATCGGTATTACCCTTTTCACATGCCTCACAAGGTCGATGGAGAAGGATTTTTCACACAAAATATATCATTGAACTTTGAAAACTTTTCCGTCAGATAAGAAATCAAATTGCCACACGTCCCTTAGAGTGTCAGTTATGCCCTTTAAGAATGAATCCAAGGATATGACAGTCAACAGTTTAAGGATTTCGTGGTGTAGCTCATTTAGTTATCTCTTATGCTTATTGTTCAATGAAGAGTTAGTCACAGACAGGGTTATAGCAGGAGCACATTCTGGTACTGTTCTTGATTTGTAAATTTTTCAGATTACATGGTAGAATGGCTTCATCATGACGATGTATCATACAGTATTTCCTCAAATAATAGCCACCTCTTGATTAGGTGTGAAGTTGTTCAGCCCCAAAGTTGATTTGCCCCTAACTGTTTAGCCTTCAACCAGAAGTTGACAACACTGTCTATTTCCCTTTTTTTAAGTGTGAATACAACAGTGAATGGTTGGGGGCTCACCAGCTAGGGGCTAAACAACATGTACAGTGTACATTTCTTGATTAATCCCCACTCAAAATAATTGTCCCCCTTCAAGGGGATTATTTGAAATGATCCCCTCCCTCGAGTAATGCCTCTCACCCACTGACTCTCTTTGAATAAATTGCCCCTCACTCCAGTGTTTCTGCCAGAACGCACCATTGCGGCAATCCCGCATTACAATCAGAGATGGCCCCCAGAAAAATGAAAAAAGGGCCAATTTGACCCTTTCCTTTTACAAGACTCAGGCTTAACACAGGCATAATAATTAAAAAGCCATCCCAGGGCTCGAAATTGTGATCGATATGGTCGCCAATGCAACTAACATTTCATCCTTGACGACCAAAAATTCTGGTTTAGTCGCCATGATGGTGGCTAAATTTCTCTGTGTTGATGATTAATAATGGTTATTTTGTCACACATTATGTCCTTCTAGAAAATCGTATTGAAAGATCTTTGCTTCTAAAACATTCAACATAAGAAAAGAAGTCAATTCATCCTTTTGCTTTGCTGTATTGATTCTCTCACATCGGAAAACTTCCAAATAGCTGACCTTGTTTGAAATCGCCCTATAATGCATTGCAAACCCTTGACCATTGACTACATCATGTATGTATACATTCTCTTGTAATGCAGGGATCCTTCCTACTAGTGTCTGAAACTTAATTGAGTAGAAACACTTAGGGAAGCACTTACTATTAAATTTTATCATAGATCCTAACAAACTGCTTTATTTTCCTTGGTACCCTGATAGATTTTTTCCTTCTGTAACTTTCAATTTATTGGCCCCTTTCCTACAAAATTGGCCCCTAAAAAGGATCTTCAGGGGCCACTTTGGCCCTCAAGTAAAATTCTCTGGCTGAAACACTGCCTCACCCTTCTATTCCTTACCATGTCCTTTGGTAATCAACCCTTCTCTCCCTACATCTCCCCTTTCATTCTCCTTCCCCCCCCCCCCCAGTAAATTAGGCATTTACTCCTTGAATATCCAATGGGATAACATTCAAGCTTTGATTTAATCATTACATACAACAGATAGTTTACAAAAGCACAGGTTTTGTGACAGTTTTTTGTTGTTGTTATAACATGCTTTTTATGCTTTTTCCTTTATTGCGTTGAGCTTTGCTATGGGTATAGGTGACTCCTTTAAAGCAATATTGAAAGAATCGTCCCCCTGGCTTAATCACTCCCCTCCTCAAGTAATTATCCCCTTTTGGTGCAAAAAAGGGGTAATACCCCCTGCTATTATTCAAAGAAATATGGTATGTTAAACATCTTAAATTTTATTATTCAGTGATCTTTGATTATGCATACATAAGTTAATACTTATTAATAATTACAATAATAACACTTAATTTACATAGTGCCAAAATCCAAAAGTCCAATGTGCAGCACCAGAAAATATCCATACTCCTCCCACAGAGGGGATTGGAATTTCCTGGGGGGCAGGGGGTTCTCTAAGACCAAAAAATTTAAAGGACTGTAGCAAGTTTAGTTGGAATTTCCAGAGGGGTGGGAGGGTCTTGGAAAAAATCCCTTCTGTCGGGGAGGTATGGATATTCTCTGAAACTACACAATAGTGCTCTAGAAAAAGTAACAAGGAAGATAAGCAATATACAATCATATCACGATAGGAAAATATCTAAAATTAGATAACAAAACAAAAAGGTTAGTTTTCATTAGTATGCACATTCAAAACAGTATAAAGAAGTTTAGCGTTTAGTGGTTACGTGTACAATTCAATATGCTTATAATCTGACTAAGCACTAATCTTATCTTTGTAGATACATCAAGTCAGCCGATAAAGTTTACTTGAAAGCTCAGAGTCATGACCTGGAAGGTGATGAAGAGCATGCGTATGCCATGTACATGCGCTTTTTTAATATCATCTCCTTGATTAAAAAGACCAAGAAATACTCTGACAACAAGGTGAGTGCACTGGCATTATTTCAGATCTGCTTCTCTAGGGGAATGCGAGGTTTCAGAAAATATTGATACCCACCACAAGGAAGATGATTGGAGATTCTGAGCTAAAGGAGAGGTTTCAAAAGCAAGAGCTTTTAAAAGGAAAGCAAGTTGCATGAAGCTAACAAAACTCAAATTTCAAGATTACAGGTGCTAGGGTCTAAACTAATTGTTCTCTAGCCATAAGATCAATCTGAAAGTACTCCTGGCCAAGAAACACAATGCCCTCAGCCTCCTCACATGCTTAGTTGTACCTCCTCTAAATGCATGTAGATATATGGCAACAGTTGGTTTTGCTACCTGTCAAGTTCGCTACATGCAGATGTTTGCTACACACAACTTCCAGTTCGTTACCCATTTAATTTGTGTTCACTACTATCGATAAACTTTTAAGCTTCCTGAAATTAAACTGTATCAGTGAAAATCAATCCAACCACATGCTTCTAGCTGATGCTTCTAAATAATTATAGAGACCTACATGTAAGATGTAACATGCGTGATGATTATGTTCTTTTATACACTGCCAAGCCAAACTCCGTTAGCTTAGGTAGCAAACTTGGCCTGTGAGTAGCGAACATGTAGCAAACTTGAGTGTAGCAAACTTGAATGTAGCAAACTCAAAAGGTAGCAAAACCAGCCTAAATCTAGATTCATCCCAAATACTTCCACAGTGATATTCAACTCTACAGACATTGTAGGGAACTGTAGACTGTAGATCATTGAGCAGTAAATGGGAAAATGTGCATTTGTTGGTATTTAGATATGAAACAAAAAAACAGGTAATATTGTTTTAATATGTAACCCCAGTAAAGGCAGTATCCTATATACCACACTTTTCTTTGCCTACAAGTATGTAATATATATTGTAGAATTTGTAAAATTGGTATTTTCTTAATTGTAGAACTACTTTGACAATTTAATGGGGAAATCAAAAATCATCAAGTCTATAAACCGAGCAGAAGCACTGCAAAAAAGTCTCGATAAAAGGTTGGTTTCTTTGATTTTTTTCAATTCTCATGCTGCATGCCTGCACCTTGGTAGAGGAAGGAGGGGGCCAAACCCCACCTTTTTGATCTTGGTAGGCTCTATAAATTGTTTATAGAATGATGTTGGTGTACCAAACCAATCCTGTGGGAGCTGAACTCTTTTCTTATGTAAACACTTTCTTTTTTTTTACAATAAATTTGTATGGCTGCTGGTCACATGAGTGACAATGCTCTACGAAACATTCAGTCCAGTGATATTATTTTTCAATCTGGGTGGACCTTCCCTTTAGAACTCCAGGCCCACACATTTTACATACTCGGGCACTTTTTATATGGATGCACCACTGCACCAGGGACATTTTGTAGTGCAAAATGACCTGCGAAGGCGTCAGCTAGGTAATTTATAATTCCTCCAGGATTTTTTATGTAACTATATGGTATCACTTTGTCAAGGGCAAACAATGGATCCAACAGTTAAAATAATGTATCATGATTAAGTTAAGTGAAATGTTGAACTCAAAACAGTTAATGAATTGTTCATTTGACTGTGTAAAGGTACATTTGTTCAATCCAAGTACACCCTGTAAAACGTAATTACTGTGATTGTGCTGTTATCTGTGTTGAGGGCCTACAATATGTTTGTTCAGGTATGAAAAGCTTAGAGCTCAAAAAGAAGCTGACAAAAAAGCACAGGAAGAAGCAAAACGAAAAGAAGAGGAAGACAAGAGTAACATGTTTTTTAGTTATTTATTAATAAAAGTATTTATAAAATAATGCAGTAAGAATTATTTATTGGACCTTCTGTTTGTCAGTAGGTAAACATTTCACACTGTACTTGTTGTATTGCACGTTAAAATTGTCACATTTCTTTTGCCATTTCAAAATTATTCTGGAGTCATCCATGTACAAATTTATAACAAAATGAATTTGAAATGAGTTACAAATAAACTCAATTGGAGGATAATTGTCAATTTCTGCAGAGTAAAACAAGGGACTCCTAAGAAGCAAATTTGACTATGCTATCAATGAATTTCAAATCTCAGAAAATGTGTTCTCACTTGTACTCACACACTACATGTGTATGGTACTTGGGTACTTAAAGTTCCCAGTGTCTGAATGCAACTGTATTTTGTGCTGGTGCCTCTAGAGGCATCAGTGCTTGTGTACATCCTGACTCATATTGAGCTGAAGGACCAGTGACATTTTTGAAAATCAGTTTGATAGGTTTAGACTGTAACATTTATTTTACATTTAAAATCCAGTGTTGACCAAGATTATTCAAAGTATTGCATGAGCTACTGATTGGGTTATGTGTAACAATGTTTGATGCTTGGACCCTTTTTTAAGCTAAGGGAACTTTGGTAATAGTTTCTTGAATAATAATTATAATAATTGTAGAAACAGAGCACAATTTCAATTCCTTTTATTTTTTTCTGTAGAAAATTTGGAATCGCTGAAGGCAAAGCATGGCAATGGAACAGACAGGTAAGTTAAAAATTTATAAAAAGTTCATAAATATAAATTCAATATTGTATTATATTTGGGAGGCACGGTGGCCTCATGGTTAGTGCACTCGTCTCCAGATCGAGCGGTCCGGGTTTGAGCCCTGGCCGGGGACATTGTGTTGTGTTCTTGGGCAAGACACTTTACTCTCACAGTGCCTCTCTCCACCCGGGTGTATAAATGGGTACCGACGAATTTAATGCTGGGGGGGGAACCCTACGATGGACTAGCGTCCCATCCAGGGGGAAGTTGAAATACTCCTTGTCGCTTCATGCTACTGAAACCGGGATAAGCTCTGGCCTGGTGGGCCACTTGGCTCGTATGCAGACTTTTACCTATTGTATTATATTGATACAAGACTATTGATGACACCATTCCACCTAGTAAATATTAGGAAACTCAATAAATCTGATGATTTTCTTTTTTAGAAGTGCTTTTACATAGTAATTATTGTAAATGTTTCAAGTGATCTCCATATTTGTCTGCTGTTGCTACAAGTTAGAGTCTACAAGGACTAGGGAGTTTGCCCAAATTCCCTGACAGTTTTTAGCTCAGGTGTGTTCCCTGGGTTAATTTAGAAAAGTAAAAACATATAACATGATTTCATGAAAGGGTTTATAAATCCTCATCAAAATCCCACAGTGCATCCAACGTCAGAGTGTTTTACAAAAAGTTGAACATGAATAAGTCTGTCAATAATTTAATTGATTAACATTTTATTATCAGTGGTAGAAAATAATGTGAAATAAATGAACTTGTTCTAACTAAGGCATTATGTTGTTTATGTATTGTTTCAGTGACAGTGGTTTTGACAGCGATATTGATTTGCTCTTGAATGGAAATTCTATTAGTTCATCCTCTGATGTTTATCAAAAGCTTAAGGTAGGTAACAATACGAATTTTATTTACTCATAGTTTCTTGTTTTAATTGTCAACTTCTTGCAAGTAGTTTAAATGAATGCTCATCTTGTTATACGTGTAAATGCCTCTTTTTCAGTCATTAATTGTTTTTTTTTTTTTTTTGCCACTAAGGTCAGTCATAATTCAATCCTCACACCGAAATCACAAGATAGTGGTAGTGGTAAGTGTTATATAGTATTCGTGACTAGTCTAAAGTAGGTTATATTTAACTAATCTGACTGACTGACAGAAAGTGGCTTGACTGACTGACTGACTGACTGACTGACTGACTGACTGACTGACTGACTGACTGATAGACTTAGAGATAGGAAAAAAGAAAACAAACATTGATTTACTTCAAAATTTGCAATCAAAATGACATTTTGCCTCAATCTCTCATACATGTTGTCGTGTGCTTTTCAATTTTTCATTTCTTAATTTTTCCTGCTAGAAAGTTAAATAATGACAAAGGGTGATATTTTATGATGATCTTTAGAACACCAGCAAATTAAGGTTCAGTCTTTAACTGAGCATAAACACTTTTAACATTTGTTGATTTGTCATTTGTGTTAGGTACACTAACTAGTGGTCTGGAGTCTCCAAGTTCCATGGCCAAATCAGCGGCTACAGATGGTTCACTCAGATGTGTAACAGCACAAGATCTGTACAACCTGCTAACACCAGAGAGTGAGTCCAAAATTCTGATCCTAGACTGCCGACCTCATTCCATGTTTGTTGAGAATCACATCAGATGTTCATGTTGTGTAAATATACCAGCTGAACTGCTGGATCAAGGGTAAGAATATTATGTCTGTGCAATAGTAAACAGTATTTTCACTCATGGTGTGCTACTGAGTAGAGTAGATCTGATCTGATCTCCAATATGGCCTTAAACGCTAGTAAGAAATATATACAAAAAGTGTGAAAGGGGGTATGCTTTGATATTATCTATGTGTAATAGCCTTCAGGACCTACAAAAGATAATCGATGAAAATTTGTTATGTCATAGTTATGCTATATCTGAACTGGTTTATTGCCTGAAATAATGTGTTATCAACTGATATTTTCTGATAATGATACGTTTTCTTTTTTTAGGGTGTCAGTTGGCAGCATAGAAAGAAGATTGCCTGAGACAACAAGAAAGATTTGGAATAAAAGAGGACAAAAAGATTTTGTTATTTTAATGGATGAGTCAACAAAGATTGCAGACATTACACCTGAAAGCAGAATTCAAAGGCTCAAAGATGTGATATTTACCTTTGACTCATACAGTTCATTAAAGAATGAACCGCTCTTTCTTGATGGTGGATTCCATAGTTGGTTGTGGCATTATCCATCTGTTGCTCTGAAAGCAGAATTGCCAAAGGTAGCTTGAGACTAAGAAATATAGAAAAATATTGTACATTCAAAACATCAAAACTGCCAAAAAAAACCTAAAGTCATTTATATTTCATAAGTAATTATAGAAATACAGCTGCATTTTGGCTCAATTTTGGCAATCAAGGGTGTACTGTAAAGTCAATCTATTGCTAATAGATTGAAAGAGAATTTGAGTCTACAAGATGACATTTTAGTGAATGAGAATGTGTCACATTGCCAGCAGCCATTTTGATGGCTATGATTGCCATTTGTGTAATGTACTGCAGCCAGTACGTCTTTTCTTTGTAGCAAGGATGTCATCTGTGCCCTTTTACTCTATTAACAAATACCGTTCTTCACTCTTAGGTGCAGTCACAACCTAAACCTGTAACTCCCATAGATCTATCATCCCTAGACTACCCTGAACTTCCAGAAGAGAAAATATCATCACCTCAGTTGCCATCATCTCCTGAAACTGGTCATCTTAACAGTAGCCTCCAGTATCCAGCCCTCCCAACGGCAGGTCTTCAAAATGTGGATGGCCAACTTCTTAACCCAAAAGGCAGTATTCAACAAGACAAATCGCTACCATCACCTTCCCCAGCTCCTTTCCAACCTACTCCCAATGTACCATCCTCAGGACCACTTCCAGGAGGGAAAGCTCCTTCAGAAGGTTTGAGTCCAGTACGCACACCTGGCCCAAACTATAATCAACCAGGAATTCCTCCAGCTGTCTCAGCTTCACTATCTGACAGAAAACTGTCGCATACTGGTCCTCAAAAATTGGATCCAAGGAACATGCCATCCTCACAACCTGGTGCTCCAATATTGCAATCGTCAGCACCAGGAATGCAGTCTTCAATGCAAATTGCTCTACAGGCCATTATTTCAAATCCAGGAGGACCTAGACCACCAGGTTCTCAACCAAATATGACAGCACCACATCCTTCAGGTCAAACAGGTCTTCAAGCAAACACTCCTAACTCTGGTCCTCAAATGGCACCAAATACCCAACCATCTTTACTAAGTGCAACTGTTCCAAAGCCAGTTTTGCAACCTGGTGTGCCATTCTCAAGCCCTTCAAGCAAGCCATCTGCTCAACCTGGTATTTCACCACCCCAATCCACTATCTCACAGTCGACTTCATCTTCAAACATGTCAACTCCTGGGACTCAGCCTGCTAGTGTGAATTCCACATCTTCAACTAGCCAAGTACACTCAGTGGCTCCACTGCAGGTTACTCAAACAATATCAACTTTATCTTCTGCTGGAGGACCACAGCTATCTTCAAAATTATCAGTACCTCCCGAAGGCCCTGGAGTTGCTGTTCCACCTGTTTCTGGCCATATGCCTGGCCAACAGAGTGTGCAGCCAGGAAACCACCCACAAGTTCCATCAGTGAGTCAAGTGTCTCATGGTGGTACTCAAGTTCCTGGACAGTCCTCCCTTCCAGCAGCACAACATCATCAGGTTGCCACTTCACCCATCCCAAGGACAGATTCAAGAAACAATCCAAATGGAAGGGATACAACTATTAATTCAAGTCAAGTTTCCCCTCCAGGACATGTAGTTAATTCTGATCAGAAGCCAACTCAGGATGTTCCTAGTGGATCCACAAAACAGCCACATGGTGGACAAAAGGTGTCAAAGTCTTCTCAACAGGCTGCTTCCAACAAGGCAACTGCCTATGTAACTACACCAGGGTTGCCACCTGGCTGGGAGAGAGTTGAAAGTGGAGACAAAGTTTACTACAAAAATCACAATACTCATTCAACACATTGGAAACCACCCTCATCGGTGACAACACCTGCTGCACCACAATCTAGTGTGCAAAAGCCAGATCAATCTCAGTCAGGCACAAAAGTTGTTGCACCACAATCAAGTAGTGTAACAGGACTGCCACCGGGCTGGGAGAAAGTTGAAAGTGAAGGAAAAGTTTACTACAAAGATAACAATACTCATACAACACATTGGCATCCACCCTCATCAGGGACAACACCTGCTGCACCACAATCTAGTGTGCAAAAGCAACAGCAGGCCCCTATAAAGAGACAATCTTCGGTAGAAAGGCCAATGCTGCGCAGATCCAATTCCTCACCAAACCTAAAAAAGCAGAGTGATCAGGGCACTTCTGGTCCTAAGAGACCGGTAATAGATCGCTTATCAAAACCAGACTCGGGGCAAACAGGAACAGCCAGACCAGTTATAAACCGCAGTGCTAAACCTTTGTCTGCCAACCAGCTTGACAGCTTTAACCCTAGCTATGGAGGGCTGGGAACCGGATTAACAGGACTCCGTAACCTGGGAAACACTTGTTATATGAACTCTGTTGTACAGTGCTTGAGCAGTGTTTCCCCTTTGGCTGCTTTTTTTATTTCAGGGGTTTACAGAGAAGATCTCAACAGAAGCAATCGAGATGGAACAAAGGGTAGGTGACAAAAGTTGAAATTCATGTCATGATTTAAAATATGAATATAACATGTTTTTTGTTAAAGGACAACCATTATAAGATGGACTTACATACAATCTTTCTAGAAACAAAAATCAGTTCAAAATAGCAGGGAGTTTGAAAAACTGAGGTCATCTATAGCTGATAGTAAATTACAAAATAAACCAGGGCAAATGCAAGGGAAATGAGTTTGGGTTCAACATTACAGGGAGATTGAAATAACCAAGTTGAAAATAATATCAGGTCCAGCTGTATTACACAGCTTTTTAAATAATGATCCTAGTTTGTTATCAACCAGTGCAAGTGCATATGCCCATTACAAAACAAATTATTTTTCAGGGGAACTAGCAGAGAGCTTTTCAGTACTTGTCAGAGTTCTGCATTCTGGACAATTCAAGTGTGTGTCGCCAGGAGATTTCAAACGAACAGTTGGAAAGTTTAAATCCCAGTTCTCTGGGTATGACCAACAAGATTCCCAGGAACTGTTAGCTTTCTTGATGGATGGCTTACAAGAGGATCTCAACAAGGTATTGTTGGTACTGAATAGGTATAATAAGAAGTAAGTTTCATTCTAGGCTATCATTTTAGACACAAATGTCAAATATTAAATGCCAAACCATTAGTAAGAGCAACGGTCTGCCAATATGGTATTGAAGTAGTATCATACCTAGGAGAGTAGCAATACTCTGTGTTGTACAATGTTACACAAACCAGAAAGACCCACCCTGCCCACCCGCCTACCTACCTGGTGCTTACATACCTACTACCTTCTTAACTCTCACTTTCCCCACCTACCTACTAATGTTCCCACTTAACCTCTTTTTTCTACCTATCTACCTACCTACCTACCTACCTACCTACCTACCTACCTACCTACCTACCTACCTACCTACCTACCTACCTACCTACCTACCTACCTACCTACCTACCAACCAACCTACTTACCTGATACCTAACTGGTTGCATACCTACCTACCTACCTTGCTACCCACCTCCCTACCTCTCTACCTACTTACCTAGCTACCTACCTACCTTGCATCCCACGTACCTACCAATCTTCCTACCTCCCTCTTTCCCTACCTGTACACCTACCTATTCTTGAGAGTGAAATAGTTAGTAAGAAGTACTATTAAAATTTCAATAAATCAACAAATTTTTTTGTCATGTATGTTCCCTGTAGGTGAAGAGCAAGCCATATCTTAAGGCACCTGCTGATGATCTAGACCCTCAAACAGCTGCCAAGATTGCTTGGGAAAACCACAAGAAGAGGAATGAATCTATTATGGTGGAGTTGTTTGATGTAAGATGACATCTATAGCTTTCTCTTCGATCAAAAAAGGAAGACCAGAGTTTAAGTGCACAAGGTTTGCTCTACTGATGTGCAAGTGGCAAGGTGTTCAATTACAACATTTGGTCTTTCACAAAGGGTTACAATAATAGTAATCTGACAACTGTGATTAAACACATGTGACTGTGCCACAATAACATAAAAAGCGATGTGTGAAAAACCAAGCAGAGACAAGAGTTGTGTTGTTTAATATAATGATTACACAATTGTTTGGTCATTTTTTTCAGGGTTTGTTCATGTCAACTGTAAAGTGTATGGTCTGTAGTAAAGAATCCAGGACTTTTGACACTTTTTCCAACCTTACTCTTCCACTGCCAGCCAATGCAAGTCGCTGCACTCTCCAGGTATGTGTATTGATTAATGGTAAAGGTAGGTAAAGTCTGCATTCGAGCCAACTGGCCCATCAGGCTGGAGCTTATCCCGGTTTCTGTAATATAAAGCGACTAGGAGTATTTCCTCTTCCCCCTGGATGGGATGCTAGTCTGTTGCAGGGTTACCCCCAGCAATAAATTCGCTGGTACCCATTTATACCTCTGGGTGGAGAGAGGCACTGTGAGAGTAAAGTGTCTTGCCCAAGAACACAACAAAATGTCCCTGGCCAGGGCTTAATCCTGGACCACTTGATCCGGAGATGAGCACAGTAACCATGAGGCCACCATGCCTCCACGTATTAATTAATAAATAACAATAATTAAGTTGATTTAGTCAACCATGATATGGAAGATGACAGTATGGATATTTCTAGCTACAATCAATAAATCTTGTTTCTAACAAGCAGACTGTGTCATCAAAAGACTACGGACGGAGGATTAGAATTTTGCCTTTATAGAATATACCTTAATGGGCTATTAATTTTGAGATTTGTTGAGATATTTTAGAAGTTATAGTTTATGTACTATTGTTTGGATGTGTAATATTTTTTGGAGTATTAATTGATTACTTATTTCAGGATTGCCTAGCCTTGTTTACAAAACCTGAGAAAATGTCAGGAGATGATAAATGGTAAGTATTTTAAATATTGACCCAATATCGTGTGCTGTGTCACCCAGCAGCCAATTTGAAAACGAAATCTGAATGACTACAATGTATAAGGCACTGTGGTAGCCATCAGTGACAGGTCTAATTTGAATTTTTCATGTCAGGTTTTGTCCAAAGTGCCAACAAAGAAGGGAAGCCAGTAAAACAATTCAGATCTGGAGGCTGCCAGCCATCCTTGTTGTACATCTCAAACGGTAATCAAAAATGACTTTCCTTACACAAGCTTTAGTGTGTGCATCTATGAATCTATGATTCTTGAGAGGTACTTTAATTTGGAGGGTCTGTTATTTTCAGATTCAGATTTTTATTTGCACTATTTACAAACCTTCCACTGATTAAATTAAAACATTAACACAGAAAATGTAGAAATGGAAAAAATGTACAACCAAAACTAAATTGGGAAGTGCTCAGTGACCAAAGCCGCGTAATTGCTCTCAAGTTGGTCACTGACACGTACAAATAACTGACAAGACATATGTTATCAATAGTTATAAGACTTTCGAAAAGTCTTTTCCAATAATACTTTCCTTGACTGTTGGTTTCTTGCTTTTGACTTTATTGCTCAAAGATTGCCCTTAAGCAAAGCAAGAGAGTGTTGATTAAGCATAGGATTAAGCAAAGGTCGCCTTGTGGCAAGTCTTCATAGCAAGTTGTCTGTTGGCTTAGCAAGTACATAACTGTAGTTCATTTCATTACACCTGCTTTCAGTGTTACATGCATAGGCGACATCTTTTGACCACATAAACGGCTGAAATACCATTTACCTGCGAAACTAGCAATTTTTCTGGTTATTAGCGGAACAAATGACAAGTATATACAATTACTGACCTCAAATGAATGAAGAAGATTGTGGACTCCCAATTTACGGGATAATTCAAACAATTTTAGTGTAGTCGATCAGCTCTCAATAGTGACTTCTGGTAGAATTAAGCTGCTACCGCTCACTTAATATTTGAAAGATGTAAACATTCAGAGCAGAGATAGTTGCTATGCATGTAACACTGAAAGCAGGTGTAAGGTCCATGTAGTAATCTTGTACATTTTTTGTAGATTTCAATATGAAGGGATGTGGCGTCAGAAACTTCAAACAGGCGTCTCCTTTCAAATGTCACAGTTGGACATGTCCAACTTTGTAGTGGGTCCAAAGTTTACAGCATGTTACAACCTGCATGCCGTTTCCAATCATTATGGAACCATGCATGGCGGACATTACACTGCATTCTGCAAGAGTGTTTATGATAAGAAGTGGTACAAGTTTGATGATCAGTATGTAACTGAGATGTCACCCAGAGAAGTTGTGGTATGTCTACTAGTGATCTTCTAGGTTTCATCTTGATAGTGAATATTAAATCATGTTACTCGAGGCTCTTTTTTAGGAAACAAATCTGGGGCACTCATGAGACAAGGAGTTATCCACAAGTGCTTCATTTCATCCTTGACTCCCAGTAAAATTATTTCTTGTTCATAAATGAAATAGACCCTTTTCATAAATAGCCGCTGATTATAAATTAATTTGTCAGTATGACAATTAGTCTTATTAACCTTGTTTTTCAGTTTATAATTTAGAAGAATTTTTAATCTAATACAAGGTCATTGTCAAGGCTAATTTAAATGCACACAAAGGAATTTTTAATTGCCAGCCATTAATAAAGAGTCTCTTGCCCAAGTGTAGAGGAAGCACATAAATACTTGAATTGAGGAACAATTATTTTTGGCAACCTGCATTCATTCTGACTGTGGGTAAAATTCAACGGACAGACAGTTGGAATAAGTGCTTTTAATTATATTCCCATAAAACACATTAAACTGGGCATTCTTTGGTTTGGCATTTCTTTTACAAAGTAGAGTTGATATTTGAATGATTGTTGTGTTGTGTGGTTTCAGAAATTATCCATGTACTCACTCCAAGGAGGGTTATTTGAAATGACAATGGGGAGGGTTCAAATAAGGGTGTGGGAAAGACTGGATAAATTTCTGGAACAATATCATATCATTTATCACACCACATCATACCATACCATAATTAGATCATATCATAATAAATTTATTATTTATGGCAGAAAATATTTGTTTCTTTTGCAGACTTCAGCCGGATATCTGCTGTTTTACACCTCATTTGATTTCCAACCCCCAAAGTACTTAATCAAGTCATGAAACTAATCAGTGGAGTTGATGATATATTGTAAATAGTTGCAGCAAATTTACATGTCTTTGACAAAAGAAAATTGTATGAATCAAAAATCAATTTAATGAATTAGCACTGTAATTACACTAGATGTTTGGTATGGCCCCCCAAAAATTATGAAGTATAGGCACTGATTTTAAAATATTATACCTCAAGGTCACTAAAAAACATTGACTGAGATTATTTACATTATTATGTAGAAAACATGTCATATAATTGTAGATCTAGATGTTACAATGTACTGTAGAAGTAACAAATAAGTGATGGAACAACTTACTAGGCTTTTGCGTTGAAAGAAGAAAACAGTGGGACTGTCTGTGAGTAAATCTGTTCCCTGAGTCAAGTTGAAACTTAAGTCCAATAGCTGAGTCATTGCTGATTGTTCAGCAAATGTTAAGTTTAATCCCAATTCCCCATGGTTTGGAATGTGGCAGATGGTGGGCTGGAGATAGGTGACTAACTGCATTGAGCCAAATAGCATTATAGTAAGTATAAATAGTGCTCTGGTTAGCCTACAAGCAAGGTATGTTTTTCTGAACAAGGGCGAGATATTAAATGTTATTGATTTGTAACATGACTTAGACATTTGCTTTGCACTCAGAGGAATGTCTAATGATCAGATTTGTCTCAGCCAGCTGATCAACTTGATGGTCAGTAAAATACATTTTATTTGGTCAAAATGAGTTTGGCAATTGACAAAATATGAGACAACTAGTTAATTATGACTTGTATTAAACGTAAGTGTTAATTTTTATTTCAAGCCTGTAGAAAACATAATGTATTACTGGACCTGGGTCAAGTTGTTTGAGTTGTTGTTGTTTAACTTAATCATCAGCTAAACAACTAGAACCTAGAAGTTAGCTAAAGAAGGTTATTGTTTCATAAAATGTTTTCCTTCAGAGTTAATGTTTTTGGCCTAAACTGTTTGGGTTTCATAACACAACTGATAATCCGTAAATATTGTTTTAATAGTGATCAAGATTGCTGTTGAAGTGTTGAAAATACAACTTTGTGTAAATGCAAGGTTGCAAAACAAAGAGATGTAGTGCTGTAGGTCATAGAGGTAGATCTGCAGCACAGAGAGATGACCAGGGTAAAGGAAGAATAATTACAACTGCATAATTATATATTTTTTTAGATTTGGATCTTTGTATTCAGTTGTACATTACATTTATGCCATGGAAAGGAGAGGCCACAAGTGCAGGTTTTCAGGGGAGTTTTATTTTCTCAATTTGGTTTCAAACTGAAAATTAATACAAAGGAGAGAACCAAACATATATCAATTGAATACTGTAATTAGAATTGGAATCATTGTTAAATTACTGTTACATTTATAATTTACTTCCCTCCTCAGATATTGAGCCCTCTGAAAACAGAGTTTATTGTAATATTTGGTCAAGATGATTTGTTACCTTGTTGGTCTCATTGATCCATTAGATTGGCTTCATTAATGAATTTTGCTATAGCTTCAGCATTTAGGAGATGGTTTTGATCAAGAAATAAGAGCCCAGTCCTTACTAAGTACCCTGTCTCCCAACTTCAGTTGGAACCATTTGTAATAGTAATTGGACCAAGTGGAGTGCAATTCAGGGAGTAATCGGGCAAGTAATTTCAATAACGGACAAGAGTGAAGTGCAAGGCCGATTTTAAATTATGATCACGATTACTCGCTGAATTGTATGACACAAGGTCCACTTACCAATTAATCATATCTATAACAAATTTCAAAATTGAAAAAGTCTTTGGAGAACTTCTTTTGAGCAAAAAGGTCAGTAGCATTTTCCTAAGTTTCAAAAACACTGGGAAACATTGAGGAAGCCATAAAAGTGCACGTAATTCACATATGAATCATGTAGGTATCCAATTACAGGCATCTAAATACAAATAGTTCTAATTAGATACCTGCAAGAGAACATGATAGGTACAATTGGACACCCACATGAATGCACACCAGTTAGGTGACTAATAGCAGGCAGAGATCCAATCATGATTGGAAATTTTGTTATAGATACAATTATAATGGTAATTGTCAAAAGGTTATGGATAGGCTAATAATAAGCTAATAATGCTTCATCGTATAGCCAGTGTCTGGTCTGTAGGTCAAGCATTGTCAGAGGAATTTATCAGATGAGATAACACTAATTTTTAGAAACATTTTTTGAAGTTTGAGACCAGTGTCAAGGATGGACTCTAACTGGGCAAACAAAGAGAGAAAGGCTGTCAATTACTAAATTGCAATGTTCAGTCTCGAAGAAAACCTAAAAAAAATATTGCAAAGAAGGGCCTGTGCCAAAGAGGCAAATTGGAAAGGAAGTTAGGAGACCATTAAGTAACTCTTTAGTTGCAGGAGTAAGAATTAAGTAAATAATATTCAGTTGTATAATAATGTACAATGTAAGTGCAAGTATTGCAGGTTGCTGCATTTAATCTGCATCGTAATATCCTAACTTGTAATTTGTAATTTTCCAAACCTTGTGTAACTTTTAGAAGGTCTTGGTCTCAAATGAATGTAAACTATTAAAATTATTAATGTAATAAAGCAATAATTAAGTTGATTGGATCAAGTGTGTAGTTGTCTTGTATTAAGGTGGCTGACAACAGCTTCCATCACTGATACTTTGATGTATCAATACTACCACTCTTTATCAGATGATGCTACAATAATGGTATCACACAAATGCCCAGTGATTGGCTCACAGGTTTCCATAGCAACAGTAAAACCTGTTAACATCCGTAACTCTAGCTTGAATTGTTTACAACTAAAAAAACAAGCTTGATGATCATGACTTCAATCATTTATTGCCGAATTGTAGTGATAACATACATACGTTCAAAAACTTGTGTAAGGTGTGCAGAGGCACCTTAACTTTTTCAAACTTCACAAAACTTTTATCTTTGATTGTTAACCAAAAAATGGGGATCTCCTTGCTCAGTTTTGAGTGACAAGCACTTAAAGTTAATGAAAAATTAATGGTGTTTCAACATGTTGTATTGTTGCTATGGTGACCTCTTCTGCCACAATGATCAGGGGTGCTTACCATTTACAAAAACCATCCGGTTGAAAATTTCAGGCATAAACATTAAACAATTAAATTGAACATTGCGGGAGAGGGAATCGCTATAAAGTATATCCACATCAGCTAGAGAGACTTAAAAGAGCAGAAAAATAGCATCAACCCAAATCACAGCCCATATTTTCTGAAGCTTCCCAAACGGAATGGCGCGAACCATTTGATTTTGCAACTGGAATTTCCGGTTTTCCCATGTAGATGGTAAGTACCCTAGAACTTATTCACAAACTATTGGGCATTTGTAATACCAATTGTAACATCACTTTGTAACTGCTGGAAAGTCCTGGAAACTGTTACTAGCTCTTGGTTGCATCCAATTAATCTTAATTCAAGAAGCAAATCATTGAGATTTGAGGGAGTACCGACAGACAACCTGAATACCAATTTTTCACACAAATTTCAAGTGCCACCATTCAAATAACGTTTTACATAGAAATTTAAGTAAACTGGACTCCATTCTGTTTCACCAACCAGACTGTCTTCTATCCAGACTATATATTCTTCATACTCTTCATGTACTGAGAATTTAAATGAGAAATGGCGTATGCCAAGGTGACTGCTGTTACCAATACAGTATAAGGCACATACTGTCTGGGCTCCCTGTATTGGTCATTGGGAAGGTAGGCATTTACTTAAATGGTATTAGAATGTAATTCAAGTTTTGTAATAAAGGCCAGATGTTTTTACTGTGTATAAATAAACTTAAGGTATCTATTCTATTCAATTTACCAAGATCAAATTCACCTTATTTCATTGGGTGTGGTTTGAGTATCTTCCCAACTGCCTTCTGTCTACACAAAAGCACCATAATGTAACTGTTGGAGGCATATTGAGTAGAATATCATTCTAAGTATTGAAGTATCTTGTAAAGGACAGTTTTTTCTTGGGCAAATAGGTAGGATGTAAGGTTGACAATAGATTTTCTCTTCGAGCTCTTGAAAGACAAATTTAATGTTCAAGAGTGAAGCAATTTACCCAACATGGCACAATCAAACCTGCAACAGTCACTTTGCCTTCAGTGGGAATGAGTTTGGAGGAGTGTCAATGCTCCTTTTGTCACTTCATGCTGCAGAAAAAGAATTATTGATACTGACAAACCACTAATCCTCGAAGGAACAGCATCAGTGATTTTGCCACATTTTTTGGTCACAGCAGTTCTAAAATTGTGACTAAGTACCTTTGCTCACACAGGAAATGCTCCCAGAACATCAAGATAAAGATATTGCCTGTACAATGTAGGTAAATTGTTGAAGGGAGAGCAAATTGTAATTTTACTTATAACAATTTTTCCAAAACACAACAAACATTGAACTCTACCACAGTACAATGTCTGACGCAGTGCTTATAATGGCAATCAGTAAGATGTGTTCCTTTCTATCCCACATTTGACACCAGTATAGAGTATGATGACATGTGTAATAAGCCACTTCTGAGTGAACTTTTGTCTCTGTGTCAAAACGAGTCTTCATGCAAAACCATTCCTATGGAAATGTATTTGGCCTACATGTTCATTTTCATGCAAATCAAACTCATTTTCATACATTCAAAAGGTTTTGCACAAAGACTCATTTTGAAACAGAGGCCCAAGGCAACTCAGTAATGGCTTATTCAAGTACTGTGTAATACACCTTTTTTATTGCCTCTGTTTTGTTCTTTAATATTGAAATAATGTTGACTGAGCAGATGAAGGTAGGCCATTTAGGACTTGTGTGCTCAGGTTAAGAATTGGGATTGGTTCATGTCCTGGTGGTAAATGTATGTAAATCACATATGAGAGTCTTTAAATACACACTTGCATCGGATCATGTGTACTAAAGACCTCCCCAGTCGAGTGTTGATCTATACCCTAGACTAGATTGACATCTCGATCAATACTCCATCAACATCCCAATCGATACTCGGTCGAAACTCAATCAACACTTGATCAACAGTCGGTCGAAAATCGGTTGAGTGTCGACCAACTAAAATGCATCAATCAAAAATTGGTTGACTCCCCAACTGTCGACAGAGATGTCGATCAAGTGTAGATGGAGTGTCAGTTTAACTAAGGTGTCAATGGAGTGTCAATCGAGGGTTGATGGAGTGTTGATTGAGGGTATTGATCGGCACTCGATCATGTATTCCTATAGTACACATGATCCCTTACATCTACATTAAATTGATGTAGTATGTGGAACAAACACTCTTTTGGCAGAGTTTTAAGTGAGTTGGTGAAGAAATCTACTTAGTGAGGTGAGAGAAAGTACACATATTAATCTCCACCTGTACTGACCAGTGGCCTGGTGGATTGAAATCCATTTGTAAATTCCATATGGCCCTAGGCAGAAGATGGAACACTGAAATGCATGCATTTCTGTAGCTCAGAGCCTTCTCAAAAATCAGTCATATATATAAATATATCCATTTTTTCTTATGGACCTTTAATAAAACACACTAAAGTGCTCTTTAGACATGTTGTCAAAGCTTCAGCAAAAAGATGTGAAAAATATAAACAATTCTAAAGGTTTATGGCATCCAAATTCCTAGTACTACAGCACACCCTGCCAATTCATGTAAGCATAAGAGTAGCTTTTCTACTTCTTTACAATGATAGGAGCAATCATTTTCTTGTGGCTGTAGTAGCGGCAGTCAGGAGGTACATCAACTTCGATGATTTCTGTTGATATGTTCTCTTTTAGAAATCCACTCTTCAGTAACTCAGGGACTTGTGTTTCCACAAACATCTTCTGGATATCATCGTATTTTGTCTTTAGCAACTCTCCCCATGAAGTGAGGTTACAATATGTCAGTACCCCTCCAGGTTTGAGGAGTCGGAACGCGTGATCCCTGATAAACAGGAACTGATGTGTGTGCCACGTCTCCTCTGACAATGGATATGTGTCATACAGGATGCCATCAAATGAACCATCGTCTAGCCTAGGAACCACATCTTCCCACAAGCCTGTGGAAATAGTGCTCTTTCATTACACGTACATAAACTAAACATATGGGCTGGATGACAATATCCAATATCCTACTACTATTGGTTGGACTGTAGCCCTAGCAACCCCTTCCCCTCCACTGTTGCTAGGCCTTTCCACAAATATCATGTAAAATCACCCACATATCTTTCCAGAAATTCCCAAAAGATCTGCTAAATATCACAAAATGTTTCTAAATATCTTATTATAAAACACTTTTTATAAAAATCTCTTATTTTTGTCATAAAAATACAACAATTTTGAATTACTTGGGGCAAAATTTCTTGGAGTAGTAGGAGATGAGGAAGAAAATTCAGGCACTTCAATGTTACCAGCATCGATCTTCTTGGAAAATTGAAGCCTTAGCCCTTTTAGTGATATGGAATACATTTTTTCAAGAGGGCAATCACTGAACTGGATTGTCTCTGGCACAGAAGAGAGTACTGTATCAAGAAAACAGCGAGGACAACACAAGGCTAAGCCATTCGGATCATGTGTACTAAAGGCATCTACGGTCAAGTGTCGATCAATACCCTTGGTCGACCCTCAATCAACTTTTGATTGACCCTCGATCGACTCTTGATCAAGACTCAATCAGCTCATCAGACGACACTCGATGGACATCTCAGTCCAACGCCAGTTGAGAGTCGGCTAATGTTTGCAGACAGGCGATTGAGTGTCAATCAATACATATGAGTCAGTTGACACTGACAGCTGTATGTCGATTGGGTGTTAATCAAGATGTTGATTGAGTTTCGACCTAGTGTCGACCGAGTATCCATCGAGAGATGTTGATCAAGTGTTGATCGAGATATCAATCGAGTCGATCGAGAGTATGCCTTTAGTACACATAATCCAAAGTTATGAATATTTGCAAATTTATATCTCTAAACTTTCTAAATATCTTAATATCTCGGAAACTTCTAAATACCCAAAAAAAATTACCGCATATTTGTGGAAAGGCCTAGCGGTCGCAGACTTCACTCATTCTCTGCAGTGTAAAATTGTGTGTGACTCATGGCAAGCAACCTGCATCTGCTTTTCCAAGCAGGGGGGCCTCAGATAAAAAGAGAACTCTTCAAATAATATATAAGTGTGGTTCTATAAAAAAAAAAAAAAAAACGATAATTGACAAAAGGTTTTGCACAAATAATTCACCACAATTCTACAAGTCACAATATTTTTCACAGGTTTAGTGTGTTCGCTTGAATTATGGTCACTTCGCCCCCTGGTCATTTCACCCCAACCAAAAGTCACTTCGCCCCATAATCGAAGTCACTTCGCCCCATACAAAAGTCACTTTGACCCATACAGAAGTTACTTTGCTCCATGTAAGACATTAATGAAATTTGTTGTGAATTTTTTGTTTTGATGTTGGAGTTGGACTGATTTTGAACTTAAGACTTATGTCAATTCAGATTATTAACTAATGCAGCTTCCAGTCACGTTTGCTTAAATACGCTTGGTAACTCTAAATATCATTTCGTTTGATTACTTTCCTCATCACAAATTCTTATACGTTGTAATCCCTCAAAATACACTAAATATCATTTCGTTCAATTACTTTCCTCAACACGAATTCTTATCCGTTGTAATCCCTCAAAACCCCGTTAATGCATGGGAACTTGAACAACACAGCAATGATGTACACTTCAAATTTCAGGACTTTACAGCGATGAAGCACTGCTTGTCTTTTGCTCTGTTCTTGTTCTTTTACTTTAAACAATAATTTTAGACAAGGGAGCTTTGGGAAAAAATTACGAGTTTCAATAAAGATAAGTTTGCATAAGTTATTCGGCTTTTTCTAGGATTTTATTTTATCAAAACAATTGTCATGTTTTAATTTCTTTTTTCTGTATTCTATGTATTGCATTGTTGATCATTGCTTTTATTTTATTTGGTGGCTCCTAGAGGAGCCGCTTGTTTTTTTGTTTGGTTGGTTTATCGGCCTAGTCCCTTGGTGCATTCAGGTAAGAGCAGGCTTTCAGCAACCGCTTGGCTGACCGTTTGTTGGCTTAGGGTTAGGGTTGCACTGGAAAACTAAAAGCATTTTAAGGCGTTACATTGCAAGTTCACTTATCCGAGGGTGATAGAGAATCTTTTAAGGTAACACAAATAGTTAAGGTTAAGGTCATATTCCGAATTTTCGAATAAACAAGTCCGTTGAAAGGTTGACGTGTTGTGCCAAAAAAAATTAACATAAGTTCACACATTACGCGTGGGTACGTGTGGCAAGAAAACAACAATACAGTCTTCATTAACAGAAGTTCTGTGCAACTACACTCGCAATAAATGAAATACATTCAGGTCAAATATGACAGAAAGAGTTTTACAGGCGGTTGAAACTTTACAGGGTAAAAGCCGCTGGATGGTTTTCAAAAATGTTCGCATACGATCGGCCATCGATCGATCCACGGACTTCGTTTGACTTTGTTGCTATGTAAGTGCTACAAATGAACACTAAACAACGCGCGTAATCAAACAAAGATATTTAGACACGATCGTACTATAACTACGCCAAGATCTTGATCGCTTTTTAAGTTCTTTAACCACGAACATGTTTAAAAAAAGGTTTTTACAAGCAATCCATACTCTAGAGGGTTACAGTTTTTGAAATTCGATCGGCCATCGATCAACGAGCGCATCAACAACATCAGCATGGCGTGGGGGACAGAGAGAGATTAGGGCGAGTGAAACTAACAAACATGTCATCCACATCGTATTTATGAATGGGCCGACTATAACATCAGTTAGGCAAATAGAGACAATATTGTAATCATATATACACGTTAATCTTTAATCTTTAATAAGTATACTCCTTAAACAGTGGAACTATACTAGGAGTGTAAAATAACATAATAAAAGCACGTTAATTATATCATGGAGCGAAGTAACTTCCGTATGGGGTGAAGTGACTTTTTTATAGGGCAAGGTGACCTCGGTTATGGGGCGAAGTGACTGGAGGCGAAATGACCATGGAGCGAAGTGACCGGATACCGTTCGCTTGCAATGCTTGAATTACCCTACCTTTCAACGGAGTCACTTTCTGCTTGGCTTCTTTAGAAAACACTTCAAGCCGTTTGAACACATCGTCGTTGCATTCAACTATGACGTGTTCATCTACAGGAAAAGACTGGATTTTTGTCGCCGAAATTGCCATTCCAAAGCCAAGTTCCAGAACACGGCCGCCTTTCGACGCTGCTATCGAAGCCAATTTATGCATGTACGGGGTTTCCCATCTCTCCATAACTGGTTTTCCCATGATTTCCAAATGCTCGTCTGTCTCATCGTATTTTGCTCCTGCGTCCCTCCAAGACGACTTGCAGTCTTCCCTTGTGCTGAAGATTTTAACTTCTGCCATGATACTGTGCGTTTCTACAACAGACACTCAATCTGCTTTCTTGCAAACTTGAGATTGAGAAAGAGCGCGCTGAAAGAGCCGGCAAAAGAATTTAAGGCATTCTCGACCCCATTCTCGTCCCCAGTGCTACTCGTCTTAAAATGTAAAGAAACGGAGGCTCTGGGGACGAGAATGTTCTCGACCCTAGAGCTCTTCTCTTTTGCGCATGACGGACGGCGAGATCAAGAAAGCGAAGGGTCTGGGGTCGAGAGTGAATTTAAGGTAGCTCCGCGCTGAGGACGAAAGCTCAAGTTATCTGCGCGCGCTCGGAGGAAAACGTCAGTGTTTTTGGATATTTTCTGACGTCAACATGAGCACAAAAAGCAAAACTGACAGTGAATTTTCTCGCGTTTCCTTCAGTAAAATTCCGTAAAATTTGGCAGATTGGTAGTAAATATTTTACTTTAGTCGGAGCTCGTTTTTCAGAGAAATCTATAAGACCAGGTTTTTTGCAGCGGTAAAAGACATAAATTTGAAAAAAATTGAAAAAACTGCCTTTACAAACCCTACTGTTTTCGTGTTTGAAATTCGTATCCCACTGGAAGCGACGTGTTGTAAAAATTTTGGAAGATTTCAGCGAAGAAAATTCAAGAAAATCACAAATAAAGCCACACAAACAGTAAAAAGCACATTTGTTTGGGCATTTGTAATTCAAGACTAAAGCCCAAAATTTTAACAGAGATGATAGCAAAATACTATTTAATCATTCGTTATTACATGTAATAAGTTTGAAAGGACTGGGTGTGAAAGCGAATGCAAAAACAGCATTCAAAACATAACACTTGTGCGCGCAACGCCATAAATGATTACCATATGGAGCCACCTTGAGGACGTTCGTGCCAATTGTTTCTGCGCATCCTTACTGTACACGCAAAGTCACTCGCCACGTCATGCATGAGGGCGCGCGCTAAGTAATAACATGAACAATGATAGAGCAGATGGCCATTGCTATAGCTTTGCCTGGATTAAACGATCTTGGACCTATGGTGACCCCTATTTTTCTTTTGATGGATCATTTTCTCTACCGATTTTCTACGTTTGGCGAAAAAACAGAGAAAATCTATCGACTAGAAGTTTGAATTTTTTGCAAAATACACCATCGAATTCCGTTCTTTGTAGCTCTTCGTTTATCTGTGTGACGGTTTCAATTGCCTCTTGAAGGTTTAAGTTTTGTGAAAACGTTGGTAAAATTTGGAATTATTTACGCAACAGACCCACTTCTACAAAATATTACTAAGGTCGTTTGCCTCCGTTGACTCACCTTCGATATTTTTAACTATAAACCCCTGTAGACCATGCTGAATTACGTGCGCCAATTTTTCAAAATCAGGGTAGTTTTCTACACGTTTTATCTCTGAAACGAAGTCGGTGACCCCCAATTTTTTTTGCATTTTTGACACGAGGAACTCATTATCTGACTGCCGTAAAAATTTTAAAAAATCTATCGACTGGAAAATTTTCGAGCGAAGGTCCTTAAGGTGATTCCTCAGAATTGCATTGCGCATCCCTACTGCGCACGATTTTCGCGTCATTAGCGCGCGTTCACGAGTGCGTGCACATACACAACAGATACAAAATCGTGGCTCTTGGCTTGTGAGAGACAAATCATTGTTATTTTTTCTCGGAAATGAGTACCGGGACCTAACGATTTTTTTTTATATAGTTTGAATGCAGAGATCACCTTCTTTCTATACAGTGAATATGGACCAATTTCTATTGCAGAGTAAAAAATTATCACGGAAAATGAGAGCATAGCTAGCACTTGTAAAATTACGAAAATCGCCTATGTCAAAATTTTATTAGAACAGTGTTGACAGAAGGGATTTAATGTCAATTCGTAGCGGGCAAAAGATGAAAAAAATCTAACGACTGGATTTTTTTTAAATAAACAAAAACCAGTTTTTAAGCCTTGTTTTTAACGAGCCCCGTTGCCATGGCAACAGCACACACCTTGGCCAAAATGTGAGAATAAACCTTTCTGTGGTTAACCTTGACTCTTGTAAAAAACGAGCGCCAAAACATAAATAGCTTAAAAGTAATGGTGAATTAGGCATAGGCTCTTGAAAACTGTGTTCGGCCACCTTAACCTGTTAGTTCGAAGGAACTTCAGGCCAGGTCACTAAGCTACTCCATGGACTTCTCCAGTTTTCCCACGTAAGCGTTTGATCGTTCCATTGAACTGAAGTATTTATTAATGTTATTTTCTCAAGATGGTTGATTTAAGTGACCCTAAGTCCCATGAGAAATTTTCTGTAGACGTTAAGCTTCTGCTTATACCAGGAGCCTTTCTGTTTCTTTTAGTGGGTAAGTTGAAACAGTTTTTACTATCTGTCGTTCATATAAGCTTACTGATCACGAAAAAGTCACAATGCCTTATCCCTAATCATTTAGTTTACATAAGCTATGTGTCTATTTCCATAACATAAAATAGCCAAATGTAGGAGCATTTTGGTAAATTTTGTGCGCGGTATCTTCTTGTTTTGTCCATGCTGTTCTATTTATTTAATTTTTTGTGACAAAGCTCAGTGTTAAAAACCTTGCAATATAATATTGAATGAAAAAAACTTATGATAACTTTTATTACGGACAAAAACCAGTGAATGATCAGCAATTTTAGCACGCAGTAGCGTCAGTAAAAAGATTTTGATCACTGAAAATTCTGATTAAAGTAAGAAGCTAATTAACTGGAATTCCCTAAGGGATGGTAGACTCGCACCTTATGGCCCTACAGAAGGCCATGTGTATGGCTATTTTCTCAAGCAACACTTGAACAGATTTTCCCCTTAAAAACAGTGGCTGCTGAAAGGTACACTTCTTTAACTCTTTAGAAATACAGAATTAGCATCAGTTGTTGATGTATTGATGGTACAAGCAGAGAGAATGTATATTTTGATCATCACAATAAACCAGGCATAGTCAATCGATAAACCGATGATCGATATTAATCGATAACAATCAATATCAATCAAAGATTGCCGATAGAAATTGATGAAAGTCAATAAAAAAAATTGTGAGTTTAATTGTGATCGATTGCCAATAATAATCGATAATGATTGATTCACCGATTGATATTGATTATTATTGATTGTTATGGGAAATTGCTTTTGTCCTTTTACAAGTAACACTGATAAAATGTTTGACAAAATTTGTCTGTAGTGGTTTTATTGAGTCATTTTATCATAGCCTGCGTATCTTTTACAATCATTGACAAAACAACAAGAACAGAAACAACTAACACAAACATTTTGGGCTTTACATCTTTATATCTTGCCAAGATCCTGCTTTAGACCCTAGAAGACCTAGAGAAGAGATCACTCCACCTGGACTTTGAATTCTTAGTTTTTACAAATCATGTCATGTCAACAAAAATCCTTAAGATGAATGCCTGTCTCATATTGTTCCAGGTATTATTTTACACTATAACAAAGCCATCTTTGAATATTCCAGGTGGTTATTGTCGTTTCTGTATTTCAAGCGACAACAATCGATATTCCTGAAGACAGGAATTATCTATTGTTATCAATTTTTCCCAATCGATAGCAATTGATAAATAAATTTTTCTTTGAGTTTGATTGTTATCGATTGCCAAAATCAATTGATAGCAATCAGCGATTGATATCAACTGAATTCTGATATCTATTTTTGATTGACTATGCCTGAAATAAACAAGTCATTTTCCTTTTGTTCGTGCAAAAAATATTTCCTTTGAATTTAGAAACACAGAAAAAGTTGAGAAACTCAAAAAAAAGCTGTAGAAACAGCTTGTGTGCTCACAGCTTTTGTAATTCTCCCATATTTCCACTTGTGTTGATGTAAAAAGGTTTTCTATTTAAGAAATAGAAAACATTTTTCATGTTTCTTTAAGATCTAGATGTTACATGTTAAATCTAGATGTACATGTAGGAGTTTGGGAGATCAAGAAGTGCTGTGGGAACACTAGCTGCAGGCAAGTGTTTCCACTGGCTCAGAGCTTTTTTTGAGTTCTCCCAAACTTTCACAAGCATTTCTGTAACTCAAGAGAAACAGAAAGAGAAAATGTTTTCTGTTTCTTTTGGAAAACACCATAACAAAACAAAAAGAAAGGAAAGCCATATGTTCATTTCGAGCATCAAAATGACGTTCTTTTTGTCCACGCCATAGTTAGTAGATGCCCACGCCATCATTACATCAACAGGTTGTGCTAGTTCTGTTATATTAACTATCAAGTTATAGAAATGCATCATTTAGCACCGACGTTCTTACAGAAATTGTTTCATAAAGTTGAAAATGGTAAAAACTAGCCATTCAAATGTTCATTGGTTATTTTTTGCGTCAATTTGCGTAGTTACTTTCTGTTATTAGATGCCTGTAGTGTTTTGGAACCAAGAGGCCATTGTTAGGATTGGTGTTACCAGTAAACATGACGAGATGTTATGATATCAAGCCAACTGATGAAGTACTTACAAGTGTGTGCATTATTTTGGATTGCACAAACAATCTTCTTTTCCCAGTGGTCCGGGAGAGAATGTAGAAGGTTGAAGACTTGTGTCAATCATCATCACTAAATGGTGACAACCATTAATTAAAATAAATGTACACTGAACACTCCTGATAAAGTCAATCATCAATTTATTCCTGCATTGGCTTGAAATGTTTTTCAACACAACTGCTAGGAATGCATTCCTGCACCACTCTTTCCAGTACTGTGACACTCAGATGTTTTTTCAGTGTTCAAAGCAATAACTGCAAGATGGCAAGGCTTGTTTGAACACAGCAGCTAGACTACAGGCCTGGGTTGTTCGAAAGGTAGATAATGTTATCCACCCCATAAATCACTATCCAGTGGATAGCATGGTTTGTTTTGTTGACACTTATCCACTGGATAGTGATTAGATTTATCTAGTGGATAACATTATCCTGCCTTTGTACAATTGAGGCCAGGTGATCACATAGCAGGGATAAATGTACCATGACTTACATTCAAGCATTTGCGTTTGACCTTGACTTGCAGCGTTGCTGGAAACATTGTTGGGTGTCATGGTCAACTGGGAATATTGACACAGGTTCAGCTGACTCACACCCTCTGCTTCTCTGGTTTCAGTGTTCTTTATTTACCGGATATTAAAGGCCAACCATGATAGGGTAAAAGCCAAACAAGAGAAGAAAAAGATGAAGCAAGAAAAGAAGAAACAATAACAGATGGCATTCATATTAGGAATAATAGTACAGTTTATGAGTGGTGCTTTTCAGTTGTGATAACGAACTGGATTCTTCAACATTTGGATTTCGCCATGTTTACTGATCTCGGGTCGTAATCTGTTTTTCTGGATTCATGGAAATCCCTTGTGACTGGCTATTTGACATACAATGCAAGGCCGCTGTATCATTTTTAGGTTAATGGACATCCAGTGGTGTTCAAAAAGATGCCATTACTGGGAAATCTGTGCTCATAATAATAAAATATTTTAATTCTACTTGTAACAAATTTTATAATAGTTTAAGTCTGCAACAGCTGGCATTTTGTTAGTAACGTTTTTTCTCACTGAATAGGAACCTCAAATGTTTATTCAAAGCTTTATTGTGTCATACACAAAATAATTGTCTTTCAACGTGGAGTAAGGTAGAAATTCTACATTGGAACTGCAACTAAAGAACAGGACTCTGACAATAATATTCTTACAATTATGAAACTCTTGCCAGTAACAAACAGTTGCATCAACTTGAACTTGATTCTAACCAAGAACCAGTACTGAACTGAATAAAATAATATGCTTAGTTTGTTACATCTTTGAAAATAAATATTAAATAATTTCACCTCAGATTACATTGACTTTTTTTCTCCAGTGAGCCACAAAAGTTCACTTTCAACAGGCTACTTAGTACTTACACTTCGAGGTAATGCAGCCTACTCCAGCCCAACCTACTCTAACCAGAATTGGATAGGTAAGGGTAGGAATGTGAGCGCAATTAAGGATTTACACTACACATGGTGTTCCAAAATTCTTTCAAAACTGCACAAGCCTTTAGGTGTGTGTAACTTGAAAGAATTTTCAAATATCACGAGTAGTGTAAATCCCTCATTACTCAAACTCTCATACGATTACACATTCATTATATGACTAAGAAATTTATGAACATGCACAGAGCAATTTGATGTGCAAATTAAAGATTAACAGGAAATTGGCCTGCTCTCAACCAATCACAATGAAGTAATTTTCTCAGTCATATAATAAATGCTGTATCAACTGCCTCATCTCTTGGTGCATTTGCACTTCGTAGGTGAAAGGGAGCATGATGCTTGATGGTTAGGTCTCAGTTTTTGGGCAACACTATGCACACTATGCTCAAACCAAGGAAAGACACCAAGACGAGGCAGGATTTAGAATACATGACATCTAAGTGCAAGTGGCCTTTTGACTGGCAACACTTCTCAATTATGGAAATCTTCAACTTGCATATTCAAATTTGAAAATTTTGGCTTGATGTCACACAATGGCATGTGACATCATGATACTAGCAAGTGTTGTTTCATAAAAAAAAATTAATATGTGAAAGCACTTTCACAGTACTTTTCATAACTTTGCACACCTTACATGTACTTGATGTGTTGAAAACACAACTTTACATTCTAACTATCGAGCAATTTTTTCAGAGGGAAAAACAGATTCAACACATGAGAACAGTAAATCAACTACCAGCATAGCTGTTAGTTGTTAGTCATCAAGGTTAAGATAAGTCACAAAATGTTCCTGTTACTCCAGTGAACAAAATTAAGATAAAAATGGAGTTTCAGGGCACATGTCAAAATATTTGTGAATTGTTGTCAATGTCTGATTTCCATTTAGACTCTTTCTTTGTTTTGTGATTTGAAAGAACTCTGGTTCCAAGGAAGAGAAAGATCAAACAAGTACAGAGGCACCCCACCTTATGGTCACCCCATTAATACGGCCACCTCGTCATAATGGCCACTTTATTCTGCCGCAAACTAAAGCTCAGTAAATAAGGCCACCCCATTAATACGTCCAGATTTTTGTCAGGCCCGTTGGTGACTGAATTAACAGGGTTCCACTGTACATATAAATTACTGGTACCAAGTAAGTGGGTATGTTTTGGCTTAACACCCTTGGTACAATTTGGTATTTCCCCTGTATAATTTGTTATAATATAGTTGTAAAGTAGGTGAAACAAAGGATAACACCTACATTGCACTAAGGGTGATATTGATCCATAATAGGTACAGCCACGCTCCTGTTGCTGTAACTACTGGGGATTTACAAAAAGTGTTAGCTGTCCTGCAAGCATTCTGTTTCTGCTACCCTACATTCACAGCAAATCATTCCTCATGGGAGAAACAGACTCCCTGCAGGGCAGGTGTTATAATCACAAAACTATTAGTTTAGCTCCAAGACAACAGGATTTCTTCGTATTTAGGTGCAACTACAGATTTTTGAGGTCGTGGTATGGGAAGATAGCGTCCCCTGGTGAACAGTGTCTTAGAACCTGTAATTTTTTACAAGGAGGTATGACTTCAGACATCCAACAAATCTTAGATCAGGTACCACACATGACCCATGACAAAGTACACTACTGTTTAAATACTATACACAGATGGTTCTGCTACTTTATAATCTGCTAAAAGTACAGTTCATGTTGTACTAAGAATGTGGGCTTGACTCCTTGCTCTTTACTGCTTTGGCAGCTTCAAAAAGTTCTTTAATCTCTGCCATGCTTTCAAAGAGCAACTTGACAAATCTATCAGAGTTTGACTGCTTCGAAGAAATCTTTGAAGAAATGTGAAAGAAAATCCTGTGATCATCAGGAACCATGTAGGAAACACCATAACCATCGTCAGCCACAGGGCCAAATCCTCCTCCAGGAGAAATCTGTTGACAGAACAAGTCCACTACATGTCAGGTTCATGTCTATTCTGAGTCAGGGAAAATTGACATTCTGAAGAAAAGACAGCGAAAATTGAAATAATTTAACATGGCTGATGTAAGATCCTTGAGGGATGGAAGAAACATTTGGGGTCATACAGATCTTTTCCTAAAACACAGATCTTTTCCGTAATGAAGAGGGAAAGTTTCTTGGAAACTTAACAGTCGTCAGCCACATCTTATTTCTCACAGAAAATAGCCCCCAGCCTTGTACTGGTCATTATGTCTGCATGACATCTGACTGTTAGTTCCAGCTACGTACACGGTCACAGACAAAAAGACTACTAGCTGAAAAAAAACAAACAAACAAACAACCTACCAAATGCGTAAGTTCTGGTTCTGTAACACTAAAGTGCTGACCAGACATTTGTTGTTGAGGTTGCTGGCTAGTTGAAAGTGTCCATGGAAGGCTCAAGGCACTCTTCAGAAATTCACTTTCCTGGAATTGATGACAAATACATCACAAATAGTTAAGTTGTGAACTATGTTGTGAACAGTCTAGGTTCCTCCTATGCTGAAAGCAAAATCAAAACTAGGAGGTACTGCACCAAGGAAGTTATCTTTGGTGGGGGGTGAGCAGCTCAATTCTGCACATTTTCACACCAAAATGCCACAATTCCATTACTAACTTTCAGAACTGGCAGTTTGCATAATTTAAGTAGTTAATTGTCAGGGGTTTCTTTAAGGGCCCAGCACCGGGCAAATTGACAGATGGTGAGGATGATTTTGCCCGCCTGGTTTGACCATCTAGTGGAAAGTTTTTCCTATAAAGAAGTTCAGTTCCAATAAGTTCTGCCTGCCTGTGAAAACCAGTTGCTCTCCTGCTGAAAACGTTACTGAAACCCCTGAATTGCGCCTACTGTATGATATTTTTGGTGTCTGTTTGTTCACTTTTCTATTATTTTTATGTGTAGAATATGAATTTGAATAAACACATGACGAGCTTTGCCCACGAAAAAAATCTATGCAAATTAGGTTAATAATAAGCCATGGGTGTGTTGAATCCACCCATGGCTTATTATTAACTGTAACTGAAGATCGAAGTTCGCAAGTTTTGTATGATTGAGGTGTTATTTGTCACATTTGCGGTAACACATAACGACACTAATTTAGTTACAAAGCCCATCCAGCGGCATTATTTTTCTCATGCGGTCCGCAGCTTTGTATATTGTCACGTTTCATGAAATGGCCGTAATAATATCTATTAAATGTCCTGAAATCTCAAGTTAACATATAAGACTGAGGTAAGATATTTCCAAACTTTCGTGTTCGCGGAACAAATACCGCTAGCAGACCAGCTCCCTATGGAGAAAGAAAAAAAGAGGCAGATATTATGTTAAGCACGAAGATGATTCCTTTCTCAAAATATTGAAACAACTCAAAATACGGACCTCTCAAAGAAGGCAAGAAATGCTGGGGTGCAAGCAAGTGAAATAAATAAAGCAGAAAAGGTTAGCATTATTATTCTACTCGACAGATAACAACAGTTCAATCAAGAACTGACTACCCAAGTAAGACGGAATTAGCTAAAGCGCGAGGTTAATATTCTGCCCGACAGATAACAACAGCTCAATAAGAACTGACTACCCAAGTAAGACAGAATAAGCTAGCGCGCGAGGTTAATATTCTGCTCGACAGATAACAACAGCTCAGTAAGAACTGACTACCCAAGTAAGACAGAATAAGCTGGCGCGCGAGGTTAATATTCTGCTCCACAGATAACAACAGCTCAATAAGAACTGACTACCCAAGCAAGACAGAATGAGCTAGTGTGGCAGGTTAATATTCTGCTCGACAGATAACAACAGCTCAATAAAGAACTGACTACCCAAACAAGACAGAACAAGTTAAGCCGAGTTAAGCATGCATTTAGGGCAAAGTGAATCAGATAATTCGCTTCATTGCGACATATGACAACCGTTCTCTACAGAACTCTTTTCTCTGGTTTAGGCTAGATACGTACGCAAATATGAGAGCTCTCTGATATGATATCAGCATATTTAATAATTTCAGTGCAACTTACCACTGCAGTCTTTTCCTTGTTCCATGGCATTGTGGATCGGAGGATTGATGGCAATGCCGTGCGGAAATTTCCCGCCAAAAATAATTTAGTCCGACATGAACAATGATCATCGAGACACAAAAACACCAAATGCATGCCTCGTTGTCTTAACCCAAGAAAACGTCATTTATTCCAAGACCTGGCTTTAAGGATTCGCACTCGTCTATACTAGCTATATAGCTAGAAAAAATAATATTGCAAGGTAAACTGCGATATCTTGACATCATTCTAACATAAGAATGTGGCTCAAACAAAACATAGAATATACTCGAAGTCGTAGTCATCAATCGAAAGTGCCGTGCGCCATGTATCCCTATTTCGCTATGCCAAAATTAAGACTAACGATATAGTAATTACTGATTTCAATCTTGTTCGGCATTCATACATATGTTACCACAGTAGATTTCTACTGGCGGCTTTCGCCATAATTGTTCATAATTATTTTGGTACAAACCGGCTTCCCTTGACGCGACGGTGTTGGCAATGTTTCCACACAGAAAAATGTCATAAAATTATAACCATCTCCTTTAAGCCACACAGTGAGCTATTCTGGCGGTTTAGCAAGGAAAGTACCGTAACAAAGATGCGACAAACGCATCACTGGCTTCAAGCATGTTCGCAAAGGCAAAACTGCGTGACAAATAAAAGCAAGTATCGGGTCCTGTTTCATGTTACATTTCCTGGCGTGCGATGATAAGTCGTGTACAAGATTAAAAGACCTCCTGGACAGAATTTTTTTAGAGGGTAAAGCTCCTCATGGTATGATATGTTAGCTTATATACACTGTAAGTGTGCCTAGCTCATTGAACAAATGTATATACATAAGTTTGTTTCTTTCAATGTTTTTTTCATAATTTTTTTTTTATACTCACATATCCCTGCCCCCTACACACTACATAGAGTGCAAAAAGATGTCTGTCAATGCCTTTCCCATTCATACAGTCCTTGTACATTTTGGCATGAAGCTCCGCAGCTTTGACAAGCAGTTTATATTTCTCTTCTGGAGAAACTGTTTCATCTACAAATGCTCTCACAAAATCCTTAGCCTCTATTGTCAAACTGCGAACAGTTTCTGTCCTTCCTTGGAGATACAGGCGTGTCATGGAGGACTCATAAGTAAGAGGGTGTCTTCCACCAGAATCTCTGTAGTAAGCAACTTGCAAGGCCAGCTGTATAAATGCATCCGGGCTTACCTGTCAGAAAAAAAGAAGATCATAGGTAATGAAAGTTAGTTCTGAAGGTCTTGCAGACCTGACTTAGACATAAACAACTAAAACTCCAATGTGTGGAATGCTCGCATTGGACACATTTAGTTGTCAATAACATTTACAACTGTAGTTACTGATAAAAAATTGTAGTTGACAACTAAATGTCTAGTCTGTGGAGGCCCTAGTAATGACAGAGAAACTTTGTTGACATTGAATCTGAACACTGAAATCAAAGCATCATTTTCAGTGAATTTTTGACACCTTTACAGTAGTGTGCATACAGATCTACTAAAAGTTACTTTTCTGTTTTAAATTGTTTCAATACCATTAAACTCACCCTCATAGTTTTGATGAATCCTTTTCCAAATGCATCATGAACTATCACTTTGTGTTGAACATCATCATTGTTCTAGAATGCAAATGAAACATTTCCTAGTTGTTACTTTAATGTGCACAGCCTGATAAGTGCTATAAACTAATGACAAACATAATTTATGTGCAAACCTCGTGTACCTCATCAATATATTAAGAGAGCTAGAGAGGACAGGATCTGATAAGTCATTTAAGGGTGCATTCCTTTGGGGTGATCTGGATCAGGATCAGTGATCCAAGATCACTCGGGTTATGGCACATCAAAGGAACTGACGAATCCACTCTGGTCACAGATTCATCGGTTCCTTTGATGTGCCATGCATGATCCAAATGACCTTGGATCGCTGATCCTGATCCAGATCACCCCAAAGGAACACACCCTAAATATGTAGGAAAATTAAAGGGATTTCCAAAGCCTAAAGCTACCTTGAAGATAAAAGTTATAACCGCACAAAATAATGAAGTCTGTAGCTACCTTTTGAGCAAACCTGACGGCATTTTCAATAATCTCTGCTAGTTTGGGAGTTATATCCCAGTATAGCCTGGAGGGCTTCTGAAGGTTATGGGTCCTTAGACTTGAACTTCTGTGAGCCCCACCAATGGGGGTACATTTACCCTTGTCATTGTATGTTCTATAAATGTACCTAATGGACAAGAGAGTAAAAGAAAAACATCACTCAACAACCTCTTTAAGAATAGCTAATTTCTCATTAAAAAGAATTTGTTTGACCAATAAAAGTATCATAACAGACCTCAGAAATGTGTACCAGAGGCATTGCACTGCTCATAATAACTTAAATTTAGCATATCGTCGCTGTTGAAATTATGTAACAGGAATGACATTTCTCAGTTGCCAGGTGACTGGCCCCATGAGAGACCAAGCTCTTGGCTTCCCTTATGGCCATCATCAAGTTTATTAATAGTCAAACTGTTAAAGAACTGAAGAAATTCCTTCTGAGAGATTGCTACCTTAGGCCTTGATTATATCAAAACCATATATCATGATCAATCCTCTCCACAACTGGTGGTAACATGTATACAGAGCCTCAAAATTCTTCTACGGCAACCCCTTTTCTTGAAAAACCTTTGCATTCTAACAGAATCTTAGATATAAGATGTACTCATTGATCACATTGTAGAAAGATTTTACGTCAAAACTTAGTGAGCAACTTGCTCATAATTTTGACAAATAGTAAAACATTGATCAAGCTTACTCGTAAGTAAGAGCATACTCCAACATGTGCCCAACAACCGGTGCATCAGCCCAAGAATGCTCAGCATTGATTCCACATTTACCATCTGAAAACACTATTAAGCAGAAGCTTTTGTCAAACCAGAAACTACGGCCATCGCCATGAAGGAGATACTTGGCACGGTCAGTTAACTCGGTGAACGACTTTTCTTCCAGAATAACCTAAAAGGTCAAAACAACAAATTCATGGAAAACACTCAGAGCAACTGTAGTTCATCTTATTTTCGACCTGCTAAATTCTGACAAAGGCATTACAAGTTCCAACTAGTAATTGAAGTATTTGTTTTGTATATCAACAAAATACAAAATAAATCTTGCAACAAGCTGAGTCTTGGATGAAGGCTCATTGTTTATTTATACTGTGCTTACTAGTTGAACCCCTTAATTCTTCTGATATTCCACATTAATTTTAATACCACAGTTCAACAATATTCACTTATAGACACAGAGGCCACATAACATCCATCAAACATACATGTAAGCCTAATTTCTTAAAATTAATGTTGTATATTTGCTTTTCAGGCAGAATTAGAGATTTTACAAGAATTCTGATTTTCTTTAACTTACATCACGAACAAGCATTCAAAAATTCTCCCTTAACATCAGAATAATAAATGTACAAATCTCCTTTCTAACATAAAACAGGCAAACTTTCAGTGCCCAAATGCCACCAACATCTAAAAGATAAGGAAAGCAACTTACAGTGCACTATCGTGCATTGTCTTACCAGAAACATGGCCTCCTCTATGGCTTCCAAAGTCTGCTGATTAAGGCTCTCTGAGAAGTACTCCTTTCTGATTCTGGCCCATTCTGTTCTAGGTAATGTTGTAAGAGCTGGTACACTGCCATCAGGTTGGTCTTTAGTAACTGTACATGTTTGTTTACAAATGCAACAGTGTTACAAAATTGTTTGAAACAAAATAGAGCCAGGGGTGAGGTTGTTAGAAGTAAAAATAGCAATACAAGGTTCGCACTCCTTTCAGCTTTTGAAATTCCATGACTTTCCATGACATTTTCCCATGACCTATGTTAAGCAGTTGTTCTCAAAGTATTGTCAAAACAATCTATTATTTAAGGTATTTTCCCAGATTCTGATGCATAAAATGTGTGCTAGTGTTTATTACTTTTTTTACTGGAATTAACTTGTTTTCTGACTTGTCTGTTGCTTTTTCAACTTTTGATATTTTTTTCCTGTTCATTTTCAGAAAGTTTATTGCTTGTCCATTTTCTTGGTTTCCCATAACCCATACTAACCCTGCAAATAGCAAAGACATAAGTAGATCATTGTTATTTGCAACTGACGATCAGCACCTACTTGATTGTATACTCAGTAAAAAATATTTAGTATTCACACAGAAGACTTTTCTCACCATCAGAATGTTTTGCATCTGCAGTAATCCACTCAAACTGGCTCTCCAGATCCAGCACTGATATGAATTTTCCTCTGCTGTTTGTGACAGGTAACATGTAGAAATTACCTCCGCACACCACAACTATGTGCTACAGAAATGAAAAATAGTTGCTTAGTTCATTATTTAAGTAGAGAAGCCAAACTATATCAAAGATATAGTTTGAATGATATGCATGTACACTGTACATGTATATTGGTGTGAGACCCAGAAACCTTGCATGGTGCACTTGTCTGGAATATGGAGCAAGAAATCATGAGGGTTAATTGCGCTTTGGATCTAGTTGTTGGGTTCGTGAGCAATGCAACTTTACTATTTCATTGTTGTTCAGTGCTGCATATAAATAGGTACTGGCGAACTACATGCATTTGGAAAAAGAGACTTATTGGTAACCATCTGACTAAGGTGAACTGGAGTAGAAATACTCCTGTTCACTTCAACTGCAAATGATAAGGAAAACTTAAGGGTTGGTCAAGCACCGTGCAGAGTACTGTTAATATTAAACTCTTGAATGAAGCATATGCAAACAAACCTCATGCTCTTGGTGTTCAAAATGAACAATTTCATCTACATCCTCCTTTGGAATCCTGAAAGTAGACCATGGTAAAAATATAAACACCTCTTAAATGTAACTCAATCTTTTGCACAAATTAGTACACATTAGGTAATTGTATAAATGCAAGTGCAATTCAAAAAAAGTTTCAAATATCAAATGTACAATTGTACATGTACAGTTGTACATATAATCCCAGGAACATCTATCGCAAATAGACTACCATAAAATTGTTGATTGCACATGTAAAACCACAAACAGACCAATTCCTTTAAGAAGTAGAAACAGGTGCACATTTAGTAGGCCACCTGTCACAAAATTGCAAATTATTTCAACATGCTGAGACAGAAATAAACAGATACAGGTACCTTGTTGTCTTAAACGTCCTTTCATACTGCGACATACAGATAGGAATGGTTTTCCTGATCAGAAGAGGTTCCAGGTCCTCTGTTTCAATCTCTTGATAGTACTTCAGAATGAGATAGGTCATTGTTGCGGCTCTGCATGAGTAAAACCAACACAGCTGACAAAGATAATATTTTTATTGTGCAAGATTTTCCAACTGAAGTTAAACCCAGAACCATTCACACATCACAAAAAATAGTTGAATCCTCTACATGTATCACAGAGCTACAGGAGGCACACCAGAGCTAGGCCAGACATTGTTCATTTCAAAAGACCACCAATAAAATAACAGAAAATGGATGGACAACATCAAGGTCAGCACAATACTTTTTTTGAAAATCAGAATCTGGATCCAAAAAATTGAAACAATGTGCAACAGAAAGGAAAACTAAACAAGTTTATTAAGTTGTTCAAAAGGTGGATAAAGCTATCCACAAGATAAATAATCAATATCCATGCAGTGGATAGCATGGTTTGTTTTGCTAACACTTATCCACTGGATAGTGACTTATCTCAAAGCATGGCATAATCTATCCTTCAAACAACTGGTGCCTGACTGTTTTGTCCATTGATATTAAATAATGATAGACAAATCTGAACACAAATCCAAAAACAGATACAAAAATTCTCGTAAAGGTCCAAGATTTCCACCATAAACTGTGTGGCTAATTTGCACCTTTCACAACTCACACTGCCTTCAGGACCACAAAATGTCAGTTACAAGTAAGCAATGTGGAAAAAAGAAAAATCAACAACTAAAAGCAATTGATAGTGACAGTACCTTGATGCTTGATCATATGTTGGGTGCCAGTTCTGGTCTAGACAGTAGTAGTTGCTGTTGATTGGTAGTGGTGACCGGCCCATGCAATACACATATTTTTCCCACCAATCCGTGTGATAATTCGGTGCCCACCATGATTTCAGTTTCAGGATGAACTGCAGTTTAGGACCCAGATTCTTTTCAAAATCCTAAAAACACAAAACATCAAGATATTCCAGGACAATTTACAACGGTTGTAAATTTGTAACACCTGTTATGCCCGAGTACTCTTTGTATGCTTGATGGGACCTTGATGTAACTGGTGAACGTGCCATTGTTGATACAATTCACCCACAAAGTAACAAGTTTGTTTCTGGTGTGAAGATCAAAGCAACAGATAACTAAAAACGTAATTACATGTACAGTCCCTCCCGTTATTCTGTACGTATAATGGTTTATGATACATAATCATTTACGTTTTTGCCAAACCAACTGAGCTCTGTTTGGATGTTTTTAAAATTTCTTTTGAATTATTCTAATTAAACAAAATTTGTTGGATTTACTGTCCAAGTAGGCGCAAGGCCTCTTTGGAGCCTACAATCACAGTAGTAGTTCAGATTTAATTCTGATGTTCATAGTATGAAGCCAAGATGACATCCCATACCATATCACAGGTTATTCACCCCCCCCCCCCCCCTCTCCCAACCCACTTACAATCTGTCAAGAATTCTAGGATGGAAAATGGCACATTTAAAAAAAAAAACAAACAAATAAACAATGTCTTGCTAAAGAATATAGCCTGCAGTGCAGGCGTTTTCCATGTGTGTACGAATTAGCTGTATTAGCTCACGATCAAGTAGATTCGCTGCCATGTTGGTTTAGAAAAAGTGGACGGGGAGGGGGTGGTTACTCCTCTTTCAGCCTAACCTCCACTCCCTAGGACACCTTTTTTGTCTCTCCCCAAGTGTCTTGGACCAAGTTTGAATCCAAGATGGTGCTCACTTGGTCAAAATGCGCTCTCTCACAAAAATACACCTGCGTTGCAGGCTACAAGGAACACAATGACAAAACCTTGCTAAGGTTGAATACTAGCCACACTATCCAGGTTATCCTATTCAGGCATGTTCATGTGCAGTATAACAAGAGGCAAAGAAAGGAAATTCAGAAGAGATTCTCTGACCAATCAGCCAAGAGACAACTAACTGTTACTACCCTGAAACGAGCTACAAGTACATTGTAGTCTTACAACTCAACACTTAATCAATTGCTTTTCTAGTGGCCAAGAGCTGCCAAGAAATTTACAAACCCACCTTGGCAAGTGTTTCCATCTTTTTGTACTCTTCTTCATCAAAGATTGGTTTTATAGAACATAAAAGTCCTTTACAAGTGTCACTCAGATTTGGCACAGGCATTCTTGGAAGACTGTTCTGATAACTATAGAGTTTAGGGTAATGACCAGCACAAAGCTTTACCATTGCACCCCACAACAATGTCAGTTTGCTCTGTGATCTTGGAGGTTCATCTTAAAGAAACAAGAATTACAAAAATGAGTTAAACTTGTTCCAACAATTTGTGTTCCTACAACAAGTAGTAGTGCCAATAAGTCTCTTTGTGTGAACTAAACTTTTTCATTAAAATAACACTTGGGACTTTTGGAACTTTAAATTTGGTACTTTCACCAGTGAAGGGTTAAATAATGAACAGATGCTGGATAACTTACACATCCATTGCCTGTAGGATAAAAGCATCCTTAAAATATACTGTCGCAGATAGAGAAGTGTGACAAAGAACACCACTCCCACCAGAACTGACACAACTATAAGCCGGAAGTTATAAGGATATGCTTCATCAAGATTGAGAAAGTACGTCACTTTCCACAAGACTCCTGTGACTCGCTGGAGTGACGAGAGCTCGTAGAAATCAGCTGCATACAAAAGGGCAGCGATAATGACCACAGCACCTAACAGGTTTGACCATGTTGTCGGCCATAAGCCATTAGTTATCTGTCGGCTGAAAACAAAATACAGAACCAAAGGGATTAAAATACACTATAGATCAGACCAGTGGGATCATAATAATTAGTAATATTACATTGTAGATTATGGGTGCAAGATTTCTATGAGGGGATACATGTAGTCGATGGGTTCAAAGGCTAAATCAACCATCACCATATGAGAATTAAGCATGAATAATCTAATTGTTACAGTAGAATTCTAACTACATGTGGATTTTCTTCAAATATTGATTTCTTCTTTCCCTACATTTTTAAGTGGTACTATGATTGAATTTTTCCCCCTTGATTTTTTAGGTGTATCACACAGAGTTCCATGAAAGAATAAAAGCGCCGTTTATCTGGAGATATTCAAGTATGAAAAATGTGTAAAATATGCAAATGAGATGACTGATGATATCATACACTTGACTCAATTTTATATCAAGTATATAAATAGAGCTATCTTGGTCAATTTGCAGCACAGATCATTGAAACTTGGTAGACTAATAGTTCTACAGGAAACACACCTACATGTACAGCTATAAAAAATTCTGTTCCCAGGGCAACTCACTCTTTTCCAGTCCCCACCCACTTGATTTCAATATGCCAGTGATTTTCAGCTTGCAAAACATTAAACAAGGCCACAAACTTGGGCTAACATATGTATATGCTTGCTGGATCAAGCATATGAGGCACCATTTGCAAATATCAAAATGGAACACCAAAGGTGGCCAGAAATGCCTTTAATTTTGGGGAGGTATGTTGCCATGGTAACCAAACTGTTAAGTTCATATTGTGGAGCACATTTAGTAGAATCTTACTGCAAAGAATCAAACATTTCTGATACAAATTGGCTGAGATATCTTTTTCATCATATTTGATCAAAATTTGGTTCAGAATCAATCAGAATCAAGTAATTTATTTCATGTATATTATTATTGTCTAAGTGGGATTTCTTTGTATAATTGTGCATGTGTGAGGTCTGACAAGATGGCTGAATATTGGCCAAGCTCTTTTTCTGTGTTTTTATGTATGGACAAAGAAATGGTTCCATAAACAAGGGGAAAAAAAGAACAAGGCCAATATCAAGCCATCCTGACCCAACAAACTTAGTCAATAAAGGATTTTAGATGTGGTATAGAGAGCACCGTTTGCTTGCAGGTGATACCAAGCAGGCAAGATAGCCCCAACTTGCCAACTCAGGTAGCCAATCACAGGGCAGGGTTTAGTTCATTGTGCACAATCATGTCACTTGTGGAGCTGGCCATAAAAGAAAGCGAGTTAACCATTGCCTGAAGAGTCTAATGGGGTAAAAGAATTCAACCCTTGCTACTGTCAGTTAATCAACTAGGTGAAACTGTATTTGATTACAAATTTACATAAGGAAATTTCAATAGAAATATTATCACACACAGTAAAATTAAAATCTGGTCTCTATATAGTCTATATAGATAATAACAGACATAATTTTTTATTTTAAACTGAATCAAATGACAATTATCAATAATTGGGCGCAGAAAGAATCTCAGAAATCAGCGGGATACCAACATTTCTGGGTTCAAAGTCCGTTCTGAATCACGCGGAAAATAAATTTAAAGGTGTATGGTGTTTTAAAACGCTTCAGGGAGCCAAAACAATAAGAACTACTGCAGTCGAGAAAATGTTAATCGAACATAAAAGAAAAATTCCTCTTCCGCACAAGACAGGGAAACTGGACAAAATCAAAGTTTCTACAAGAACTAGAAGCATATCAGTACTTGTCGTTTGTGTCATCAATAGAATATCAAACACACGGTTTCAAAATAACACGAGTATTCCTGGTTTTTCCTCAAAGCTCTAAGGTACTTCAGTTAACGAGCAAATTACAGGTACAGTGATAGCCATTATTTTTTGAATGTATTAGAATGAAACTGAAAACCGGAAATCTTCAATTGCACTCTGTGTACGTGAGCTCCAACTCACACGAAATACACAAAATGTCGGCAATAACTTTTGGTGAACTTAAATAACAAACTTCTATACAAGTTTGTCAATAACAAAACGGAAGAAGATTTTTATTTTATCTAATGGGTAAAAGAGAGTTTCCTCTGCTTTGTCCAGTAGGTAAATTTGGTAAAGAAGGTTAAGCGCGAGGCTGTAATAACAGACAATGCAAATGATGTAAACACGAACTGCCTCTGAGAAACTGACAACCTAAGCTTACCAGTAAGGCGTTTGAAAACGAGAAATCGTAGATCGTGAGCGAGATAACACTTAATAATTTGAATTAAGTATGGATGGAAAATGACATGATGTGACAGATATAAACTTGAAACAATCGTGGGAATTTCTTATTGTAAACCACGTGCCCCAACTCACCGAGTTCTGAAAGCGCATCTCTTGAGGGATTTGAATGTACTTTTTAGCAATTCAACTTCGCCTTCTGTTGTACTTGTTCCCTCGGCGTGCAGGCGAACATCGGGCCGCGTTACTGCTGCCCTGGCTTCAGCCATGGTGCCTTATAGCGAGACTTTCCCAAACAAAAAGTTCGCTATGAAGGTAAAAGTCCTTTCGACCCGACACACTTCCACTTCATCAAAGTTTAGTTGTCGCTTGCTTCTCGCTCCGCTTCGTGTCTGTTTTGCTTTGATTTGAAAACCAATCATATTTGAGCTAAGAAATACAACGAAACAATGATGACCAATCAAATTTGTTCTTAGTTGATGAATATTAACGCTACGCTTGATTGACCTTGATTGACCTCCATTGATCTCTGTCTCGCTTCGTTTCCCGCCAAAGCTTTTGAACACAGAAACGGAGATGGCTTCTGCTCGAAAGTTTGCTTGCGTCGTAGCTGTGGAAAAAAACGGAGGAATTGGGAAGAACAACTCTCTTCCTTGGAAACTGCCGTAAGCTAAACGACAATTTTAACTTAGCCAAGTTTGAAAAACAATACTTGTGTAATTGCTTGCTTCCCTTAGAAAACTTCACGATCTGAAGTAGTGATTTGCACTCAACATCAACATTTAACATGAACTTACATTAGTTGAAGTGTACAATGGAGATCTTGCTTGGAAAGTGAGTTAGAAGTCGATTTCTACTCATGGAAGTTAGGTCTCTACCTCAATTCTTTGCGCGATGTTCAAATTTCATCCTGCGCATAGCTTCACGTCCTACATGTACTGCTAGCAGTAGAAGTGAAGCAGCTCAGGAAAGCTTCGAAATTCGAATGAAGTTGTATTACTCGTACTTGGGAATCAGAAGGATTGAACGCCTCTTTGTCCTGTAAAAGATGCATTTTTGCAACATAGGGAATTCCAAGGTGTAATTTCTACTTTTTCGATGCATTTTCTTTCAAACCACGGCGTGACTGAGATGAGAAGGGAGGGGGATAAATGTATATGCAGGGTGGGGAAAGGGTATGGACGAGGTGGGGCGTCCACAACAACACATTGATAAAAATATCCGAATTGCAGAAATAAAGTACAAGAAATATATTAGGGTTAGCAAACCGTTGAAGAAAAGATCAGTAAAATGTAACAAAAAAATACGGGGTGTAAGAAATGTGTCCCATCTCTTGCTCCTCTCCAATATGACCTCTCTGTTATTTTTGTTCTGTCTTGTCATTGTTTGATTGATTGATGCTTAATTGTTTTGATTACTTTCAGTCCAAATAGATGGATGTGTTTGACAACAAACCTTCAATTAAATTTTTAGATTTCTGAATTTTCAATTCTAAGGAAGAAACCAATATACCGGTACCAATCAGTGAACTGAAAAAAATAAATAAATAAAAAAACCACTATGCTTACATATGCCAGCATAATTATGTCACCAAAATAAAGCTTTGTTGGCAGGCTTAAATCTTGGTTTAAAAGCTTTTATCTATGAAACACTTTTACAGTAGTAAAAAGGACTAATAATTTACCATTTGATTTCAGCAGTAGTTAAACTTGTGTATGAATTCAAACTTCTTTTGTTGTTCTTGTTCTCAGTGGAGATATGAGGTTTTTTTCACATCTCACAAAACGAGTATCCACTAAAGGTAAAATACTTGGGCCTGGTTGTTCAAAGTACAATTTAAGAAATCTAGGATTGACATGAAATTTGGTTTCACTTTATAATTTCAGTGAGATTTTCTTTTGGCTTCCTTCCAGTGTTGTGTTGAGTAATCGCATACCTCTATACAAGTAAAATTTAGACCACAATCACCTCCTAGATTATCGTTAATTGTTTTCAGAAAAACCCTGCCCTGATCTTTAACCTTGCATGTCTCAATAGTAATTTAATTAGCCTCCTATTTTTCCCTAGGTAAACAGTGAGCTATGTAAAGTAAGATTCAAATAATAAATCCCCATTCCTTAAAAAGTAAGGTAAACCTTCCCAAAAATACCCCCTCCCCCCATCCCTCATCTTAACATTCTAATATCGTTCTGATAAGAAGCCTTACCAAACTGTCCATGCACATAGGCTTGAATTTAGATTTAGCTCTTAAAGAAAGATATAATTTCTTCCAATAAGCTCAACAAAATGGGGTTCATAATCATTATAAACCCCATTTTTGTTGAGCTTCTTTTGAATTTAACATTGCTCTAACATTCTCATTGGTGTATTGTGTTATTAAATTCAGAAAACATTCATACTTCACCACAGATAGTTTTTGCTTTGAAGCCCTTCATCAAGTGAAAATTAGCAGTAAGAATGAACAAGATTTCGGAGTCGTCGTGACACCATTTTCAAGTTGAAAGATAGGAAGTAAACTGTCAGAAGAAGATTATCAGTATAGTTTCATACTCTTGTTTCCTCCTGCCCACACAACATTTCCAAATTATGACCTTCAATAGGATTGATATGGATATTTTCTGGAAGTGCACAATGTACAAGTCTGTTCAAGTGAATATTATTATGTAAAACATGTTTTATGTTTCGTATAATTATCACGTTTACTAAACAATTTGACCATATGGCATTCACATACAAAATAACAACATCTCAGGTTATTTTAAAAAGATTGTGTTTGTTTGGTTTTCTGTAATAGGTAAACAAAACGCTGTTATCATGGGTCGAAAGACATGGGAATCCATACCAGGAAAGCACAGACCTCTAGGAGACAGAGTTAATATTCTGTTGAGCAAAAGCCTGAGGTACAGTTGTTAAACTCCACATAAATGCAATTAGGATATTTTCATAAGCTATAATTTTTCATGTATAATTTTTTGTTAGTGAACTATGTCAAACTTACCCAAAACTAAAAGCAAAACAAAAAAAAAAACAGATGGAAATTATCAAACAGTCTAAACAGAAACCATGAGGATTATTGACAATGTTTTAAAGGAGCTGTTTCATTTTTTTTTCTTTTCTGGAAACTGTTACAGACCATGTTATTTATTATATGCAAGGGAAATTAATTTTTCAGTTTTTATGTTATTTTGAGAAGTGAACCAGTAAACCATTGAAGCAACCTGAAAATTAATGCTAGGTAGGGTAGGGGGGTGTAGAAAATAGCCAGTAATGGACATGCATCCCATCCTGGAGACAAAGATTAACCTCTCTGAAAGGGACTACTTTGAGCCCAGTGCATTTACATGTGCATCACTGAAAACATTGGTTTCCTCTTTCTACTTGCAGTACAGCACCTGAAGGCACCCACCTCTGCTCCAGCCTGCAAGCTGCCTTTGACCTGTTGTCTACTGACTCATTCACAGAGTCTGTGGAGAAGATCTTTGTTATTGGTGGAGCAGCAGTTTACAAGGTAGGTTTTCACTTCTGCATAAATTTAACAAAAACTGATGACAATGTCACCCTGCAAAATTGCATGGAGAGTGAAAAGCTGATGAGGCTGGAAGCTGAACTGCCAAAGACTTACTGAACAGTAATCAATCGGGTTGCAAGCTTGCCAATAATTAATTAGACTATTAACTGAAGTGGACCCCATATTAAGCGGACACCTCTATTACCAGTAAGTGGACACAAGCTGAAGTCCTAAAATTTTCTTCCCATATTTACAATAAAATAAACCAGCATTCAGCAGACACCTCTGTTAAGCAGACATGGGCACCAATATCAAGCCATTTTGTTGCACAAAACCTGCAGTAAGCAGACACTTTAAGGGCTTTTTACTTCTAAAAGTCCAGCTGAGACTCCTTTAACATTGTTCAACAATCTCGTTCTAAAGCTAAGTGATTATTCCAGATTGATGCATCGGTTGATTAGACATTGTACTATACTTGTCTTTGATCTTACACTGTGTTACACTGTGTTACATGAGTTAATTAGACAATAGCTTTTTGTTCAAACTTTGTCCACTGAATATTTGTCATATGATAACTTAAATTTTGAAATAAAAAAGGGGGTGCCCATGCTCATTAAGGAGCAGTGAGGCATTGAAAATGCCCCATTTTGGCATTATTTAATGCTTATTATTTATTATAAGAACGCATTCCCAGTAATTGTAAAATCTTTGTGAGCCCAGACTCATAACAACATGCATTAAACTACAATCAATACATTGTGTCAGACACAAATAAACATTTTAAGTTTGATTCAGACAGAAAGCTAAATCCTTGATTAAAAATTTGAACCAAATTTTTTGACGTGGTTACCGACTGCAAAATAGAAAAGACCACAGTGTATCTGCTATTTTTCTTATTTATTCAATTTTCGGCAATAGAAATTACATCAGTCTCTTCTCACTCAAAGCTTATGATTAGTTGATTAAAATGACTGGAAAAAAAATTGGGGTGCCCGTGCTCGTTAGTGAGCTAGAGCCATTTTTCAACTGACAGAGCTCACTATCAAGGCAAATCTGTCATGTTTTCAATATGTGTGCGCACAAGCGCGCGCTAATGACACCATAAATTATGCACAGTAAGGATGCACAATGCAAATGTGAGGAATGACCTTAATACAGGTTTCGCTGTATACACCTGGGTGGAGAGTCTCTGTGAGAGTCAAGTGTCTTGCCCAAAATTGCAGATACCATATGCTGTGACTCCTACCAGGGCTCCACTTTTGACTGCTCAATCCAGGGTCTGGACATAGTTATGGTCTGGAGTGCTAACCTTTTTTGCCACCATTCCTCTTGGCTTTTATGTCAAGTTGAACTAGACATCCATTATGGTGGCAATTAATGACAGTTTTCAAGGCTGTTAACCGTATTAGTGTTAATCATGATCATGGTGGTTATTGACAAATGAGATTACCAGGAACAACAAATGTACATGATTAAGTAAAGTGTTCATGACTGCCTAATCATGTTATTTCAATCCTTCAGGAAGCCTTGGAGCATCCTAGTGCGCACCGCCTGTACATTACACATGTATTGGAAGATTTCAACTGTGATGTGCACTTTCCAGACTTTGACAAAAATGTTTTTAAGGAAATCAGGTTGGTACATTACCACTTACATGCAAGACAGATCATTTCTTGCAATGCTTAGATGGCATTGCTTGTAGCAGATTGGTCAGTCTTCCACAAAAAAATTGCCTTAAGTTTATTATCATGGCAGTGTGATTTGTTTTTAGTTGGAAATATGGAGTGGCTTAGCAAAGCGGTGCTAAGTGATGTATGCTTATGTGAACTTCAATTAAATGTTACTTGCAAAATAATTTTTTTTGGGGGGGGAGGGCATGTGCTGCTTGCTATAGGTAAAGTACGGGCATGACAAGAGATAAAGGATAAAGTTATTTATAGCTGCAATAATCAATTCCAAACAAAAAAATGTCATTAGTTGAAGCTTCTGAAGGTTTGATATCAATAATCTCTCCTTTTGTATTTGATTTGAATTCAAGACCTAGTATAATTTTTGAGACTAACAGTGACAGCAAAATCTGGATAAATGTTAGCAACCTAGAACTAAAAGGGATACTCACTGTCAATAAAATCAATACAAATACTGACCAAGAAGTTTGCTAGAGTAATAAATCAAACTGTGCATGAAATAAAGTCAATCATTATTGTCTCTTTTTAACTTTTAGTGACTCTGATGTTCCAAGTGAGATGCAAGGAGACAATGGAATCCAGTACAAGTTTCAAGTGTACCAGCGAGATATCTAATTCCATGTATTAGATAGTTTTTATATATATGGCTGCATCACTGCATTAAACTAAATCAATAAAACATGAAACAGAATAAGACGTCACTAGTAAAGCAATGGAAAGCAGCTCTGAAAAGCCTTTGAGGCTTCACAGCACAAATATTAAAAGAATGAACTTAATTGAAATAAATAAAACGATCATTTAGTGATCCTTTGTTTACCTGTGTTGTCTCTATGGGTCATATGATAGTCTAACAGTTGGTTAGAGTCCAGATTGAGTTCGTGTCTGTAGTATGTGGCATGCTTGGGAAGGGCACCGTCTCTCTCCCCCTATGAGTACCTAAACTATTAGGGGGGGGGGGGGGGGCTTAGGGATGGACCAGTTTGAGAGGAGTGATACATCTCAGTCACTTGATGCTATGGAAACCAACATAAACTTTGCTAGAGAGGGAACTTTGGCTTGACTGCAGATATTTCAACATTCTTACCTACAAAAGCATATCTAGAGTCACTTCTACACAAGGCATAGAGCCAAGAGAGTTCCTAGCTTATCACAGGTTACCCTAGGCATTTTCTGTCATGTTCCCTTGACAATACAGTGGTACCCAATTGGGAAAGTTGCCATCCCCCAAAACACATAATAGGCCAAGCGGTGGCTACAGTGGACAACACTGAGCAGTAGATCTCCTTCCCTTCCCTTCTGCAGATAAATTAGTGTCAGCATTCTGCTGTCAAAGAATCACATGCTTGTAAGCACTCGTAGTTATTTCATGCTTAACTGGAGTACTAACAAGGATGGACCACCAGGTTCCTTCAACTCAGAGGAATTAGACAGACTCTACCTTTCTTGCCATTTGTAATTGAAAACAATAACCTTGTCAAGCATTTCACTGTTTTATTTTAGTTGTTTTAGCGTCGCTATCAGAAACACATGCAAATGAATGTAAATTAAACATTTGTAAAGCAACCCTCCCTTCATCCTACTTTCCAATCTAAATTATCTTCCTATGAAGACTATGAAGGTAATACAAGTGTCATATATATTGGATTTCTCATTTCTTCTCAGAGTCTATGGGCAAATAATTAAGTTATTTTTATTGCGTATGCACTGAATATTTAATAAACAATGGTCGATATTTTCAGCACTGTGTTTATCTAGTAATCTGATGAGACGTGGTGTATTTACCAACCATTGTATGATTTTTGATACCTCTTTCTGTAAAGCAATTATTAGTGTCTTACCAGTAAAATTAAATAAGTGCAACTACATGTATATCTTTGACTCTTCTGGTCTGTAAACAGCTCTTGTTAGAGTTCTACCACCTATATACATACATGTACATGTAAAGTAGGTTTATACAATTTTGATGAGCTAGGTTAAAGCATTAAGTGCTAAGTACGAATGAGGGATAAGTGATAAGTAATGAAGGTAAATGCGACCAAGTCATGTAACATTAAATGCTACCCAGAGCTTCATCAGGCATTGCAGATGCAGGTCTGAAGTATTTGTATAACTCGCAAAGAGATGATATTGTCCCAAGAAGACCAACAGATCCAATTGATAGCTTTCCTGCCCAAAGAACTCCAGAGGGTGCCCAGTTGATTGCCATCCCTAAGTCAGCAGTAAACCCAACGACAGAGATGAAGAGCCGTTTCTGCAGAAATCTTATTTGATCTTGCCTTGTTGAACTGCCTGATTCTCTGTGGCTTTGTGGAATGCTGCTATCAGTTGATTGTGTCCTGGACAAAAGAATGAAACAATAAATTTTCAAAATTACCCAGTACCTGTACTGGCCAGTTAGAACATAGTTCTAACTATGGTTAGAACATAGTTCTAACTATGGTTAGAACTTCAACAATTTTGAGACATTTGGAGACAACTAATCTTTTGTACCACCAATTCTTTACGGAACTAACATACAAGCTAAACAACTAATGAATATTCTAGAGCTGTTGTTTTCAGACTCACCAATAATGCACATCTTTGTTACCATTATTTAAAATAACCAATTATAAGAGGGTAAATTACATGCTCAAGACAGTAAGTTTCTTACATTTTCCACCTTGCAAGTACTCTAAACATCCTTTTTAACACCCTGGAATTTTTCTTTGCCTTTTTCAATTTTTTAAACTTCCAATAGTTTAGTCTACCTTGATGATCACATAGAAATGTAAACATTGCTACCTAGTTTGTTGCATGTAACTTAAAAACACCATCCAAAAAAGTCTGACCTGGATAGCTGCTTGTTCTTTTCTTGTTGATGAAGCTTTCTGAGAAGCCATAAGTCTCTTACAATGCAAGCTATAAGTGATCCTATCCAGCAGTAAAGAGACCAGTCCCACAGTTTGTCAGATTTGCCATGAAGTAATTTCTTGTCCCTTGCCCAGGCAATGTGCTCAAGAGGGTAAAAAGTCAAACCACAGAAGATGTCAACAAGATTACTCCAGCGGACAATGGTATCACGCTCCTGCAAGAATGACAAACTACATCCTTCATCCCAGTACAGTATATAGCAATGCAATAAAAATAATTCATAGTTGTTATTTTTCCCCTGAATCTTACAAACATGTTTCATTAAAAAAAAAAAGATGATTCATGGATTAATGTTTACTTTGAAATTAGTTGTGACTGCCTGTCTGTCTGTCTGTCTGACCCACTGACTGACTTGAGCACTAATTGACTGTCTGTCTGTCTGTCTGCCTGACTGACTCACTGTCATCGACTGACTGACTGACTCACTGTCATTGACTGACTGACTGACTGACTCATTCACTCACTCACCCACTCACTGACTCACTGACTGACTCACTGACTCACTGACACACTGACTCACTGCCTGACTCACTGACTGACTCACTGACTCACTGACTCACTGATTCACTGACCGAGCGACCAACGACCGACTAACTTAACTGATCGACCATACCCCGACCGATTGATCTACTGATCATCGACTGACGACCAATAATCGATCAAAGACTACCTACCGGCCGATTGACGAATTGATTGACTCTCCATTCTTGCTATTACTTACCTGTTTACCAGTTCCATAACTGCGTGCGTACGAAAACATAGCAGCGTCATCGAACAAACGAAGGACCGTCCGACATTCGCTTATCGCTTCAGCAAAAATTCGAAATTTCTCCCCACTGGATTCACGCGACAACTTCTGTAACCCTCCACTTGCCAAAAAACTGGCATATTGAAGAATTCGCATTAACTTCTCTCTTCCTCTGTACGTTTCCAATACACTTGCTAGATACTCAACTGCCATGTTGTTCCGGTGAACTTTGGCCGACACCGGTTTCTTCCAGGCGTTCTTTCTTCACACGATAGGACCTGGAAACAAGCCTCTCAATCGCGCTAACGTGCTGATTTTTACAATAACGTAACTGCCGAAATTCTCGCGCGTTCATTGGCTAATTTTCATTAGTATCATCACCCAACTAGTAGACTAATGCAAATCCTGCATTTTAATTGGCTACGCTACTAGAGGACTATTAGTAATAGTCCTCGAGTAGCGAAATTGGCGCAATCGAGCGTGACGCTTTCTTTCGTTTTATTCCCAAACAAATATTTCTTCAACTTGCATTTGCTAACTTTATTATTGCCTTTCCTGTCCGACTAGCAGGGTGATACTAAAACAATTAGACCCTTCGCCCTCAAGGGCCACGGGTCAATAGCCTATTCGGCTTCGCCTCGTGGGCTATTTGTTAATTGTCAATTTGCGGATAGACACATGACTTTACAATATTTGTATGCGTCAACTAGCGAGAGCTAGCCTGCGAACGCAGACGTATTCACGGCTGTCGCTTGTCTCCGCCGAAAATAACGTCTGCGAACCCGAGCCAGGAAACGATTTCTGTGACGTAAAACTTTTGTTTCTCCTTGGCCAATCAGATTCCTTGATAGAATGAAACTCGAGTGCTCCTCGCAGCGAATACCTCGCGCAGTAGTTCTGGGGCTACTTGAGCTAAACTGTAATTGTAATTAAAAGTAGTCTGCGGATCCACCTGGCTGCTTTGACAATGTTATAACAAAATTCATGATCAATAACAGGAAACACGCGGGAAAAACTGCGTAAATTTGGTAAGTCGAATGTGCCCCTTCAAATCTCGTTCCTCCAGCCTTCGTTCCTTGCTGCACTACTCGAGGTTGCTACACTTCAAGTAATACCGTGGCCACTGAAGAATTTTTCTGTTCATTGAGCGATCTTGAATGCTCGGTGACCCTAGATTACTTTTTCTATAGCCTGTTTCTGAGGCTCTCGTAGCTAGGGACGTCAACGCAAAAAAAAAAAAGAAAACAGGGCAGGGCATTCGTCTCCAACTACCGAAAGCCTGGAACAGGCTACTTTCTCTACCGTTTCCTGTGTTTTACGAACAAAAAAAAAGAAAAATAAGCTAATATATTAGAAGTTTGAAGACTTTGAAGTTTTTGCCCCACGCACCATCGAGTTCTTCTCTTTTGAGCTCTTCGTTTACTCACCTTCTGATGGTTTCATGGGAATATTTGGAATAATCAACGCAACAGACCCACTTATATGCTCGGTTGTTTGTCCTTGGACATTGATATTATGTTCCTCGAGGCTCGCAGTTTTCCTCGAGCTACCCGAAAACTCTTGAATCAGTGCATTATCCAATGATCAAGTTTTTAAAAAAATGGAATATTCCGCGAGTCCCTTGTATTTTCTCGGTCCTGTTATCGATTTGCTATCTTGACCGACAAATGGAACTTACTGTAGTCACTGTAGTATGGGTCTGGTATACAATTTTTGTCAGAAAGATCTCCCGCGTGCGCTCACAAACCACTTTATGACTGTTACACTCAAGTACTTACCCTCGTTTGTGGCAAACCGCTGACAAAATGAGACGTTCACTCGGTGCACGCTGGGAAGAAGAAGGGAAATGTTGTGCATGTGAAGGCGCGGGAGATTTTAAACCAAGTACGTTTTTTTGAACAAACATGTTGCTAATCTTTAGTTTATGGTAAGATGAGGGTGACATAGCTTTAGCTAGCTTTGATATATTTGTTTAACCAGGTTACAAGCTTCTGTCGACCGTCGCCGAGTCTGTTTGACTTGTTCACAACGCTCTCTATCGTTCGTTGTAAAAAGAGGTGAAACGGTCACGTTGTGCGTTGCATTTCATTTCATTTTTGTTTTAGATACGTCATAGTTATAAACTTGTGAACACCGGTTACTTAAGTTGAAAGCAGTGCTGCATTCCTTTGAATACGAAGTCATCATGATGAACTGTTCACCAGTTGATCCACATGTACAATTGTTTTTACCAGTTGTTCCTTCGGTGCAAGTGTTTAAAGCTCATTTACTGCTTGGAAAATGTGATAAGATCAAATGTAAGCTTTTTTAACCTTCCCTCTTCTGCGAAGACAAGTTCATGCGAACATTAATTATTTGACAACTGTACAGAGTTTAAAAATAGGTTTCACATGGGCGTGTTGGTCCCACATCCTTCTGTTTGGCTTGAAAGAAAGTTTGTCAGTTACCAGGAATAATAAGCACTTAATGACTGGCCCCAAGGGAAACGGTGAGTTTTGTTTCCCTGAGACCCTCAGTGTTCCCCGAGGCGAAGCCGTGGGGAACATTGAGGTCGAGGGGAAACAAAACTCACTGTTTCCTGCGGGGCCAGTCATTAAGTGTTTTGTGATACTGTGAAGAAATCGTTTGCTTGATGCCAGCTGCCTCATAAATTTGCCGCAGTTTCAAAGGTGTACGACCTGATCACGTGCAAGTCGAAAGTTCAAGTTGTGGTTTCCCTAGGGAGTTAGTGAGTTTTGTTCACCCTAGGGAGTTAGTAAGTTTTAACCCATGACATGTGACAGATTCTCTTCCAATCGGAAAACATATTTGGGTTGGGAGGTATAACAAAAATACTTGATGAACAGTGTAGCTTCAGCGTATAGGGTGATGATCACAGAACAAGTGATTACCAGAAAAGTGCCCTGGAAAGGGAGAGCGAGGCTGATGAGCTCATTTCATATGTTAAACAATTGTGTACGTTGCGGGGCAGCTATTAAAATGAAAGTTTGTCTTGTTGGTATTTCAGTGTTGTTACAATTCGGTACCCTGATGACAAGTCCATAAAGCAACTGCTTATAAATAACAAGCTGAGAAAGGTAGGACTGTACATGTATGTTGAAAGACAGATATCAGACTTTCCAAAATAACTGTAGGCTTACAGTGTAATAACTGTACGACTGTGCACAGCTGGTCTGCCAATGATATTTAATCTTACATCAAAGAAGAAGTTGTCAGTCTTAAAAAGTGCTCCACGTACATGGGCAAACCTTAGCCTCAAGTCAATTTCCTAGTTGTGTCATTGTGTTTCACTTTAATTTGTTACTTGCACTTGGGTAAATTTGCAAAACATTCTCTCCAATTGTATTTGGTTTCCATTGTACACTGATTGTTGGATATTGCATTGTCTATTTATTTTATTGTATTACATGGCATCTAAAACAAATCTAATACAGCTACCAATTAGAATGGGTATCGGCCCAGGCAGTCAATGAAACTTTCATGCAGCAGTTATGACATTTACTGCATCTGCTTTGTGCCACAAAAATTAAGGCTGACACAGGATCATTACTGGATCACTTAACAGCTCATGGGGTTAGCCTCTACACACAAATAAAGGGTAACAAGAAGTTTACCTCTACTGTAAATTCCACGACCATCACAAACATCACTGATCCTCAGCTTAAAAAGCATATAATGAAATATATGATGAGTGATCGTGTTGTGAGAATTGCCCAGACACCCAATGACTGTATACTCTTATTGTCCATTTTGAGTTTAATAATTATTGTCTCATATTGCTAGAGCTAATATATCCTGGGGTTCAGTAGTGTGAAGAAAATGGGAGGTTTTCTACTTCCCCCTGGATGAGCAAATAAGTTCAGCTATGTGCTACCTATTTACTAATGGAGGTGGTTTCCATTTCATTTTCTATCTCAGACTCTAAGAAGTCGTGGTTGTCCTGTAAAACATAACCTGGAATGTTCCATTATAAGTCCCACCAGTGGGTATACCAGACAACTTTAGTGTGAAAGTTGGGAAAGAACTATTCATGCTTTTTTGGTAAGTCAGAACATTTAAGTTCATTCATTGCTAGCTGCTATCATCAACCAAACACATGTAACAAGGCAGGTCAAATTTAGCTTCGTATGAAATATCTAAAATGATGTATGGCCTGCTGTCAAACTGTTGAATCAAAATTCTTTGTGGTTTAAAGGTGTGATCACAAGTGTGCACTGTGAACAATAACTGTTTTGCCATTGTTGGAAGGGGTTGGTGCGGTGTTAGCCAGAAGTGGTGAGTTGATAGCCTAATGGTTAGTCAGTTGGACTCTGGATCAATAGGTCTGAAATGGAGCCCAAGCTGGGTTCACTGTGTCATGTTCTCAGTCAATACATCCTACCCTCTCAATGCCTCTCTCTGCCCAAGAGTGTAAATGGCACTGGCCAATTTGTGAAGGCAACCTGACAATTGCTTGGGGTCACCTGCAGTGGACCAGCATCCCATCAAGGGCGAGAAGCAAAACTCCTAGTCACTTCATGTCACAGAGACTGGAGTTGAGCACCCATGCTGATTATCCATCTGGCTTCTCTGATCCCTTAGGAATGGAACTGGCTTCTATACCCTGTAGCCAGTGAAAACATCACTGGGATGTTCTCATTCCTAGCCACAAAGACTGGAAGGGGGATTTGGTGTCCTGTGTGAAACACACCTTTTACCATTTAAGTCCAGCACCCTTCACTAGATATACCACAGAACTTTTAAGTGAGGGAGGGAAAGGGCTTTTGTTAACATGCACTTTTAGCAAGCACTTCTACAACAGATGACTGGAAACGTGGAGTGGAAGATTGGGTCCAGGGCAGTATTGGATTGTGGAATTGGGTGGGGGAAATCAGGGAATGGTACCCCTTGAGTTTGGTCTTACTGTCAGGTTGATTCAAGAATCCACAGTGAAGGACAATTCCTCAGTAGTGTTTTGGTTGGCACACAGTGTTGTGGCCACCAAAGTCAGGATTCAAATCTCTGAATGAGTTTTTTTTGTGATAGGAAAAAGATGGGTCAAATAAAACAACAGTTATTTCTACCTGATATTCAGATGACACACCTCATTTGGATGATGCACAGCTTCTGATTGGCTGTTTAAAATTGTGGGAATGATATTGTATGCTTGTTTGGGATGATGTCACATGTCTTATGCCATAAAAGAGCAGCAGTTGGAGTGGAAAGTAAGTTATGGTTGGTGATCTTTTCTTATTTCAGAGACTTCTCCATCCTTTTCACATTTTGCTCAAGATGTTTGAGTGTATTTCTTGCAGGAACTACAGTGCAAGGACTTTTAGCTGTGACAAAGCATCATCTTCCATGTATTTAGGAGAAGTCCCAAACAATGAATTGACACACCTTGGTGAAGAAGTAGCTTACATCAGTCACATGAACTGGAAATGATTCACCATGTGCTTTTGCACAAAGGTGTTACAGTAACAAAGGTGGAGGCAATGCAGTTGTTTTCTTTTTTTTTCCTTTTTTTTTGGCAGTTTGCAGGTAGGAGGCAAAGTTGGTGGCGCAGGTGGTGGTGCAGGCAGGGGTGCAGGTGCGGCATCTCTGTTGCTGTAACACCTTTGAGCAAACAACGTGAATCCTCCTCAGTTCATGTGATTGCTGTTAGCCTCTTCTTCATCAAGATGTGTCAGTTCATCACCTGGTTCTTCTCCTGAATGCATGGATGATTTTACTTCATTGCAGCCAGAAAATCCTTGCACTGTAGTTCTCGCAAGAGATACACTTGAACATCTTGAACTGAATGCTGAAAGGATGGAAATGTCTCTGATGAAGATCATCCATCATGACTCACTCTCCATCCTACCTACTGCCATTATGGCCTGGAACATGTAACATTATTTCTACTGAGCATGGAATGCATTATTTCTTCAATTTTCAACAAAAATCAAAAGCCGAGTTTCATCTCTGTCAGATGTGTCATCTAAATATCAAAAGGAATAACCATTGTTACAAAGGCTGCCTGTCTTTTTCCTATAGCAAAAACAGGACTCCTTCTGAGATCTGAATCATAGCCTTGGTTACTGCTACACCATGTGCTGACCACATCACTACTAGGGGATTATCCTTCATTGTAGGTTCTTGAATCAGCCTGACTGTACAACCATTCTAGCGGAGCATCACTCTCCAATTTCCCCTCTCCATTCCATGATTCACCATTGCCCTCATCCCAACCTGACATTTGACATCTCCACCCATCTGTTGTGTAACTGTCTGTTTGAAGTGCATGTTAACCAATGTCCTTTTCCCTCCCTCACTTAAAAGTTCTGTTGGTACATCCAGTCAAGGGGGTTAAACTTCTATGGTAAAAGGTTTGCTTTACATAGGCCATTAAATCCTTCTTCTGGTCTTTGCAGCTCAGAACGAGAATACTCTGGTGATCATTTCACTGACTACAGGGTAGAGAAGTTTGTTCCACTCCCTAGGGATATGGAGGAGCTAGATGGGTCATCAGTACCAGGGCACCACTCTGGTCTATGTAACATGAAGTGCCCAGGGGTGTTGCCACTCTCCCTTGATGGGATTCTAGTCTATCACAGGTTACCCCTAGTTTTTGTCAGGTTGCCCTCACAATTTGTCAGTGCCATTTCCACTCCATGGAGGGGAGAGGTACTAGGAGAGTTAAGTGTCTTGCCCAAGGACATGACACAATGATCTCAGCTTGGGCTCAATTTTGGACCTATCAATCCAGAGTCCAACTGACCTACCATTAGGCCATCAACTAACCACCCCCAGCCAATACCCCTCCCAAACCCTCCAAACATCGACATTATAGTTATTGTTAACAGTGCATATAACATCTTTAAATCCTGACAAAATCTTATTCAACGTCTCATCAGCAGGTGAATTTTAGACTTCTGATCCATAGTCTTTACAGTCACCATTAGATGAGCATGTGTGTCTTCTACCCGAAGTACAAGCAACTGATACTCACCCCATGTAAGGTCATTGGAAATCTGTAGGGACCAGGTAGAGGTCTCAAAAAGCCAGTTTTTTTGCAAGAAAGTTAGCAGCTGAACCAGAACTTCTTAAGGTTCGGGGGCTCAAACCAGAATACATCACAATTGCTTTCAGAGGCATTAAAAAGTCCTTGAAAATTTGCAAGATGTTTGAGAAGGCCTTCAAAACTTAAAAGGAAAATTTTTTCCTCATTGAAGTCTTGGAGTTCTACCCCTTGCACTTAAATTCTCTTGATAAGTTCTTGAGTAATAAATTATTAGACTACAGGAAGCATTAAAACTATATTTTTCCACCACACATGGCTTGGGAAGCATTATCGACATGGACAACTCGAGAAGAACATATTAAGTTTTTGGTTTCAAAAAGTAAATTTGCAGGATACCAGATTTATAAGTGACCATTATATGAAGTACCCAAGTAACCCCACTAAACAAGGTTTTGAGTATTTTGCATTTTGTAACTCCCCTTGACCAATTTTATCCTGATTATAATGAGTTTTGAAATATTCATTGGCTGAATTGTCTGGGCTTGAAAATCTTTGTCTTTATTAATTAATAGTCCTTAAAGAAAATGTGATGACAGATGTCTGTATGAATCCTGTGGATACAGTGTATTTAACAGCTTCATTTGACCCATTTTGTTGTATGCAGTTGGTTAATGCTAGCAGCTGGCACTGAAGAGACTTAATTTTAAGTCCTTCCTGATAGATGACAACTGAATAATTATTTTCCATCCTTGCTGTAGAGTTTTTCTGGCTCACCCAGTGACAGGACTTATGCTGAAACATTAAATTTTGGTTTCTGTGTCATAGGACACTGAACGTTTCTTTGGGACTTTACATGTACGTACAGACCCACAATGAAATGAAAAACACTCAGAAGAGTGAAGAGGCCCATTGGAGTTTTATTTTTTTGTTCCATTTCAGCTCATGTTGTTGCTCTGGAGAGTGATGTTTTAATTTACCATTGTATAAATCCATGCTTTTGATATGTATAAAGGCAGACCAGAGGCCATTTCCAGGGAATGTTGTACATGTTAAGAAGTCTGCACACAGCTTTCTAGGTCATAAGTTAAATTTTTGTATGGAATTGATGAAACTAAATATGAAATATTCTTTGAGGTGTTCTAAAACAGGCACGATTCTTGACGAGTACAATCATGATGCTTAAGGAATAAAACAGACAGCATGGGATCAACGAGAATGGTTCATCTGACATAGAAGACCACAGAATGATGTTTGAGCTTGTGGATTGTCAGGACAGTACAACAGCTTGAACTTGATGTAAAAATGAATCACCAGCCCCTGGAAGCTAAGTATCATGACACCATGTGTGATTACATTGTGTCAGGGTTCGTACAGGTCCTGGGAAACCTGGAAAGTCCTGGAATCTTATTGTGGCATTTTCCAGGACTGGAAAGTCCTGGAAAAGGGCTACTGGTCCTGGAAAGTTCTGGAAATCTGTTAAACTCAAGAAAAAAAAAATGAAATGTATGGCAGACAGTAACGAGAATTAACATTAAGATAATGGGAGTGAAAGGGTTAACGTGAATTTTAGAGTCCTGGAAAAATCAATCTGAGTCCTGGAAAAGCCCTGGAAAAGTCCTGGAAATTTGTTTCTGAAAAAGGGTACGAACCCTGTTGTGTGGGTTGAGTTGCTTGATGTGGATTACATTCAAGGTAATCTGATGAAGTTAGTGCTGTCAGGTTTTTTTAATTATCATGTTGCTTTATGTTTTATTAAAAAATAAAAAAATAAAAAAATATTTATTATGTTGTTCTAAATTGTAATTAAACATGTAAAGTTTTATTGGATATATTTTAACACCTGCAGTGCACCGGGTGCTAAAATATGCCTCTAAACTTAATCATCCAACAAAAAGCAAATTATTTCTTTAAAAGGAGGAAACAGATGTTTACAGGTGTCACTCTAAAGATTGGACGATAAAAATACTCTGTCATCCATTTTAAAATTTTTAATGAGCAGTGATAGAGTGTATTAAAAATACCCTGCTATCATCCATTTTTAAATTTCACGCTGCTACTCATGTAGAAAGCAATGGTGGGGTTCATACAGGCCATAGAAAACGTGGAAGGTCATGGAATGTTATAATTTTATTTTCCAGGCCTGGAAAGTGATGAAATTGAAGTGTGGGTCGTGGAAAGTCATGGTTCTGAGAATAAAAAGGCAAAAAGATCAAAAGTTGAAAAAATAACAAGACTAGTCAGGCAACCAGTCAGAATGTGGGAAAATACCGTAAATAATAGATTGTTTTGGCAATACTTTGGGAACAACTGCTTAACATAGGTCATGGATACTCAAAAACATCATGGAAAAGGTTATGGAAAGTCATGGAAATTTAAAAGCTCAAAAGAGTGCGAACCTTGAATCAGTTTCCTAAGAAATACCAATTGTAACTTGGTGGCATTCATGTTCTTGTGCTCATTTGGCCAATGTGTATTTGCCTCTACTTGTCAAGTCATTGGTTATGTTAATTTGTTGTTTGTTGTGATAGTCATAAGGCAGGACACTCAAAAACTACTCTTAAAACTGTAATGCTCTTATATTGATGCAAGATCTAGCTTGCTCTCATCTTAATTCTCTAAAACAATCAAACCCATGCAAAAACAGCAACAGAGAACTTTGTGTGCTGACTGTTGGCCGCATGTTTATTGAGTCGGGCCAATACAACAATTACAAAGGTGCCTAAGGCAATAACAGCTTATGAAAGTACATGTACAACCTCAAATAGTGTCCTTTATAAGTTCTGGAGCTCTTGTTAAGGTAATCCTAAGGGCTCTGACATCTCAAGGGCTCTGAACAGACTGAACAGACTGAGGTAAACCTTCAGAGCAGTTGATTTGTGCAGCTGAGCTGTAGTTTTCCAAGGCCTTGACAGGACAAGTTGGCAGATCTGACCTTGCAACAACAATCCATGCCCCATCAAGAAATTGGTCAGCTTTTTAATGATCCTAGAAAAATGGAAACATACAAGTGGAAAACTTGATATTGCAGGCCTTTATATTGCATTACTCACTAAGACAGAACCCCGTCCCCCCCCCCCCTCCCCATAATCAACACAGCATAAAGCAATTGATCAGAGATCTTAAAGAGAAAGAGACTTATCTGTAATCCTCGATTCCACTGGGGATTTTGACATCTCAGAAGTCACAGGATCTTTTTTGACCTTAGGCCTGCCCAGAATCCTTCGAGATGCAATGACTATTGAAGAAACCTGAGGATGATCAGAGATTTTTGACAAGCCAGCCATCTGCTGCACCCAGTCAATTCTAAAGGAGGAATAGCAGGAAAGTGGCAGATGTGACTGGAGGAAGCCCAACATTTCCATCTTCCTCCAAGGTAGGTACACACAGTACTATCCACTTCAGATGCAAGAACACTGGTGCTCTTCACCAGGGAAGCAGTAGGGAGTTTAACAAAACCACAAGGACAATAGGAACGTCGCTAAACAAAAGGTTTAATGAGCAGAACAATGGCTGTGCATGTGCGTTATAATTCTTGGTACATTTCTTTGCCATCCTCTGCAAAACAACAACGTGAAATGACCAAATTTTGCATTGTGGGAGAACGTGAGGCACAGGAGAAAATTTTTAAAATTTATATTTTGAATTTTACGCTGTGTTCCATAACCAGTTTCAAGATAGTTTTGACAAAGAGGAACAAGCTAATTGACTTTGGAGTATCGCAAGATTCGTAGGTAAAATATAAAGTATTTAATTGAGTTGTCCTCAGAGAGTTGGAGATGATTGGGGTTGAGGAGAAAAATTCTGACCACATTTCAGACTGGAACACACCTGAAAAGAGACAGAACTAACTGACAAGAAATGAAAGAAAAATTAGTTGTGCCACCTGACCGACAGTTAACCAACAGAGTGATAAAATAATTAATTATTAAATAAATACCTAAATGAATAAATAGTTACAAATGAAATATCAATGAATGAATAAACAAAAATAACACAAATGAAAAACAAGTTGATATATAATTGTGATAGCAAGGATAAGAAACTGCTAATAAACAATGATTAAAGCAACTAGACAGAAAGTGAATTATAAGTCAAAAACATCTGGATGGCACAGATAAACCAACACTCATGGGTACAGGTAATCCAAAGTCTAGCAAAGGGCTCAGATGGTCCTTAAGCACAAATCTAAAAGATGTTGTGTAAACACAAACCAATTGACACTTCACAAGTGCAGCTCCACAAGTGCAATTCAATAACACCACCAAACAGGTGCAAAACAAGCAACAGGGAACATGACACAGTATTTGCTATATTGTTTGCTAACTGAAGGCTGCACAGCCCCTGAAGAGTACAAAAAAAGAAAAAAAACAGCCTGCCAAAAAATGGTACATCAAAGAAATAAAGATGCCTAACAATTGAAGTGGATTCTCAAAGCAATTATCCTCAACTTCCAAACGTGCCATTACAACTGCCTGAAATGAAAGCTCCTTTCAATGTGGCAAGTTCCATCCAGTCAACAATAAAACTGGCAAAACGTCTTCCATCTGGACAACTCATGGGCCAAAAGAAGTTGGAATCCCAGAGAGGGACAACAGGAGAACCTGAAGCCTTACAATTATTATGCATACGAAGTTAGAGGCACAGGAAAAGGCAAACAAGTGGACAGGCCTAATTATTTTATCCACCCAATTACTAAAAAAAAAGGCATCTTACATTCCTCCATTTTCATATCAGTAATGATGTTACATTATGGAAGAGTTATGCTATTTGGTCTTGAAAGTCAAAATGCATTGATTAGGTGGCAACAAGATGCATCTTTGTGGAAATCGACAAAAAGTATTCTTGTAGACTAATTCAGAGAAATTTTAATTACACATGCTCTCATTAGTGCTTGAACATATGGGGAATCTGACATTGTGGAACATGTCAAAATTCTTTGCAGCATAAAAGAATATTAAAATAAAAAATGAAGTGAACAGTTAAGAAAGCCTACAGTGTAGATAATGATTAACTTGACATCTCTGCCAGGTGCTGGGTGCAATGACTGGGGTATACTGCACTTCAGTGTTGTAGTCCATAGTTCTGAGGAGCATAAGTTGTGAGTGCTTTGGTGCCCTGTGATTTCAAGTGATGGTCTCGAGTAGTTTGTGAAGCCTTTTGGCCTTCTCATGTCAGCCATAGAAAAATATATTATAGTTGCCATTTTTGCAGTGCATAGACAATGGCTAACATCTCTTTCTTTATGGTTGTATATAGTGGTCTCTTGTATATGCCATCTGTCGGTGCCCTAGAACTGACAGCGCCAAGGCCCAAATTGCTAGCATCGCGTTCTGTGATGAGTTGACCACAGTAGGCAGGGGTTGGAGTTTGTGTAACCAACTGTCTTACTTCAATGAATTTGGAAATTATATTAATGTAAAGTCAGCTCATGTTTAGGTCTGGAACATCATCTGCATACTTTTATAGTCATCAATTACTCAATGTGTCTTCCAGCATGGACTGAGTTTTGGATTACACACTGTTGTTTGATTTCACTGCATCAACATTAGCTGTGATGCCCTCTTTTTAAGTCTGATGTTTCAATTTGAGGAAGGTTGCGATGGGTCTCTTCAAAGAGTATCAGTAGCAATGACTGAATGTCAACAGAACTATAACATAATCATGAACTCTGAGTTAAAAATGATATTAACTATATTTATGTGTCTAAAAAATCTACAAGCTCCCTGTAAAGACTGGATGCTTATTTGGGGACAAAACTATGGGTGTTAAAACATTAAACAGCTTTTACTAATTAATTACAATTAAAAATAATGTGGAAAATTTTCAATGTATACTATCGTAAAAGTTCTAATCTAAATATTGTGCTACCTTTTCTTTCTTTTTTTTATTCAAAAATATTTTTCATGATAATTGTTTTCCCAAAAACAGGTGATGGTGAGCACTGTCAACCATATCATCACTGATGTCTAAACAAATTTCTCCCTGCATAACGTTACAAATTTAGCCACAATTTTCGTCAACTTCATCCGCAAAACTCTTGCATTTTGGCAAAGAGAATACTGCTCGCTCTTGTTCACCTTCACAGCCACCTTCGTAATGGTATCTTCCAAAATTTTGACTTTCCCCTTCAAAACAGCAATTTTACCTTTTAATTCTTGCACATAATCCTCCAATTGGCCTTTCAGCCACTTCCTTGAGAGCCTTTGCATTTGTATCCCTAAAGTCCTGGGAGTATATACAGTGTGTAGAATTACAAATCATAAATTCTATAGTGGCTAAAATAAAAAAATTGATGAATTGTCACATAATTATTGTGGGCATTTACATCATTGCCCTAAGAGTTTTTCACGATTCATTATTCTTAGTTGTCATTTAAATTAACACATTGCTTTTGCACATGCGTACTGGTTACAATATTATGAACAACTCTTTCTTATGACAGTAACCATGCAATTTTGTGATTAACAGGTGTCTTAATGGTTGAGAGCTGGAGTTGTCTCAGAAAAATGCTGTCATTTTTCGTGGTAGTGTCAAAAATATTCTTCAACATGCTGATTTCAACAGACACTTGGACAAGGTCTTGCAGTTATACATGTATGGCTGCTTGATCAGAATCTACTGGTTTATTGTCCTTCAGGCTGACCATTCTTGAAACAGATTTAATTTTATCTATCTCCTAAAACCACTCCCCTCAGGTTCTTCATCTGTGCTCAAGGCAAAGATTTGTTGCACAAAAATTGTTCACCTTTCCTCTCTCTAAGTTACAAGATAAAGCTAGCTTGACTAATTTGGACCCAAATGGTAACACCTGGTTCAAGTTTTCTAGGGGATCTTTAAACTGAAAATGAGCCAGGGATAGTATATACAGCTCTGTTTATAGGGCTGTATTGGTACTAGTTTTGTGTGTCAACGGAATGTTAACCTGTTACCAGCTAGGGCTGCTTTGGAATAACCAAATAACTGTCTTCAACATTGCTGATGGACTTGTTTAAATCTCACTAGGCAATTGCCTGTGAATATGAATTGATGCTGTTGGACTACATGTATAATGACTGCTTATTTGGACATGATGTCTTTGCTGTCATAAAAGGCTTTTGACTTTGGGATTATGCAAAATCATAGCCAGAAAGAATTACTCTGGTCAAGCTACATGTAAGCTAGCTGCCAATAGCTGTGATAGCATTTATCATATGGAAATGTTATTTTGCCAAGACAATTCCTCTGTTCTCTAAAATTCTCTAAAAACACATCTATGGCTGGCAATTGGAGATCCTGGTTTAAATCTTATACAAAGCTAAGTAATAATTAAACTGACATAACTGTCTTAATTAACTAAATGTATAGCATACTGTTTGTGATACTTAAAATTAGTAGACTGTATTCATTACATTTAAAATTATCGTACTAACTAAACGTTTTGTTACATAGGTTAATTAAAATCTCTTCAAGGTGAACAAATGAGTCTTAAAGAAAATAGTAGTTGATGTAACCATTAAAGTGGACCAAAATGATTTCCATAATAATGATAAGATGAGAAATTATACAATGCTGAAAGGTATAGAAAAAACATTCAATTATTTTTACTTGCAAAAGAAAATTGCTAACATATGTATGAGCTGCACCAGTTTGCCATATTGGTCCCTTTTCACTTTGCTGCTGGATTTTATTTAGCCATAACAGACAGAATGATAGCCAATCACAAGATTTTAAACACAAAATATGTTTCAACTTAGTGGCCAAGACAATAAGGAATGAAGAGAAAGAAGTGGCACTGACACCAATGGACTCTAGGTTGGTGGCCGTGATTGACTCTTGCCATCATCTTCATGTGGCTTGAAGTTTTTCATGGCCTTTGCCCTTGTTTGACATTGCTTTTAACTTGGAGCAATTTCTCTAAGCTCTCAAAACATTTGTCTCTTTTCAACATTACCACAGAAAGCACTTTTCGAGATTTTGCAAATCCCACTTTGGAAACTTATATCGTGTCAAACAGCACACTGGTATTGGGAAACAGAGTTTCTGAGCTTTGCTTAAACTTTCATTCAACTTCTAATTTATGAGGACTTGAGAAATCAATGTCTTCACACATTAAATTCTCAATAAAAGGTCTATATTTCTGCAAAATGCTATTTTTCATTGCAACTTTTCTTAAGTTCAACTAAGAACTGCAGTAATTCAAATAAAGTGGAATAAATGACTGCTAATCATTTTTGCCAGAATTTAAGTATCGTTGAACCGCATGAAAACCATAGAAGCCAATGAAACTGAATGACAATCAGTATGGAGAATTACTATTTTAGTTCTGACACTGAACGAGATCAAACTGAATGACAATGATCAGTATGGAGAAAGACAAAACTGAATGGCAATCAGTATGGAAAATTGCTATTTCAGTTCTGACACTGGACAACATAAAACTGAATGACAGTATGGAGAATTACTATTTCAGTTCTGACACTGGACAACATAAAACTCAATGACCATTAGTATGGAGAATTATTTCAGTTCTGACACTGGACAAGATAAAGCTGAATGACAATCAGTATGGAGAATGACTCTTTCAGTTGTGACACTGGACAATATAAAACTGCATGGCAATCGGTATGGAGTAATACAATTTCAGTTCTGACACTGAATGAGATAAAACTGAATGACAATCAGTATGGAGAATTGTTATTTCATTTCTTACACTGCACAAGATTAAATTGAATGACAATCAGTATGGAGAATTACTACTTCAGTTCTTACCTCAACAAGATAAAACTGAATGACAATCAGTATGGAGAATTGCTATTTCATTTCTTACACTGGACAAGATCAAATTTAATGACAATCAGTGTGGAGAATTATTATTTTAGTTCTGACACTGGACAAGATAAAACTGCATGGCAATCAGTATGGAGAATTACAATTTCAGTTGTGACACTGGACAAGATAAAACTGAATGGCAATCAGTATGGAGAATTACTGTTTCGGTTCTAACACTGGACAAGACAAAGCTGAATGACAATCAGTATGGAGAATTACTATTTCAGCTCTTACACTGGACAAGACAAAACTGAATGACAATCAGTATGGAAAATTACTCCGCTCCAGGTACTGGACAAGATAAAGCTGAATGATAATCATTGTGGGGAATTACTATGTCAGTCATGATGCGGGACGAGAAAAAACTGAATGCAAGCAACATGGAGGATTACTGCCTCAGTTCTAACACCAGACAAGGTAAAAATGAATGACAATCAGTATATATGTATTTTTAAAATAACTGAGCTACTATGCACACTCATTGGTTGATGGGTGTTAAGATGAGAGTATGTAAACAAGGTTGTGACATTTAAGATTTGCGCGTATTTTTGAGAATTTTTTTATAAAAGCAATAGAGCACCTTTTCCGTGTTTACATAGTCTCATCTTAACACTCGGAGGGTTGGGAGAATTCCCGAAAGTTATGTAAACCCTCGACTATGTCTCGGGTTTGCATAACTGTCTCAAATTGTCCTAGCCTTCCGAGTGTTTAGATGAGGCTATGTAAACATGGAAAAAGTGCTCTATTGCTTAAATATGGGTTATCTACCAAGTGCAAGGTCAAGATGGCTGGATGTTCTAGCTGACGTATTTTAATCTACCATTAAATATTTGATTCTATCAACAGGTAGGCCAAGGAAAAGTCAAGAAAGTGAACAGTGACCTTGGGCAAGGTAAAAGTGAATGACTATCTGTATATATGGGTTACTTACCATGTGTGAGATCAAGATGGCTGGATATTCTAGCTGACACGTTTTAATGTACTATTAAAATTTGATTCTATCAACAGGCAGGATGAGAAATAGTCAAGAAAGTGAACAACAACACAGCACCACAGCAAAGATCTGGCTACAAGACAAGTGCAGGAACACTTAAAAATAAATGCTTTGAAATCAGCAGTAAAACTTTAACAGAAAAATCATCGTAATGTACATCTTTCGATCCTGACATGGTCATGTAGATATATTAATATAATAAAATCATATATGAGAACTGAGCAGCAACAGGATTTTCACAGTTACCGAAAGAAAACTTAACTGATGTAAAGAAGGCGCTAAGAGCAAATTAAAGATTTCACTCCAATAAGCTCTTAAAACCTTCCTATGATAAATAACTAGAAACTTGAACACAGAAAAACAAATGTGCTGCAAAACCTGAAAAGTGAATGTGGTTCAACTTGTGTCGTTGTCCTTTACTTTTACATTTAAATTTGTATTACTCCTATCAACATTACCCTTTTTAAAAGCTGCCAGTAATGCCAAGATGGTTAATCCCATAGTGAGAAAAGGCTTTCATTCAGTATCCAGCCCTGTCTCAAGGAAGAAAATTAGAGTTTAACACCACCCCTCCCACAATCCTGTACTCTTCTAGAGAGCATTGTGGAATGGAGTTTAAGTCTTGTAAACAATTTTTCCTTCTTCCCTAAGAACATTAAGCCTGGTGGCTTCCCTCCAATTCAAAATCCTCTGCTTCCCTACAAATGAAGATTATTAAAAGAGCTGTAATTCCTGTCCCCAACCCCCCTGCACTCACCTGATAATAATCGTCAATGAAATCCGCAATCCCCTACTTTCCCAGACTGAAGAGTTGAAGACAACGTAGCCTGCGAACAAGTTCCCGGCGAGGACGGAAAAAAAAATTCAGCAAGCGCAAAACAAAAGAAATGGGAGAGTGAAGCGATCGGGGCATCCCTCGCTTCGGCTCACCGAGAGCCTGTTCGCAGGCTAAAGACAACGTTTAACTCTCATTAACAATCCTTCAATCATCTTTTTTAAGAGCGTCCTCCTCCCAAACTAATTTCCTCTCCATTGATATAAAAGACTACTCAAACACTTAAGGTTTATAATGTTATTCATAATAACGCCTCCACTTCAGACCAAAATACCAAGAAGAAATGTCTAGCAAGTTCTGCCACTGAAACAAAGAAGAATTAGCAGATATGAGTTAAAATCCAAATAAAACAATAAAAAACAATCTTCAAGCTTGGCCATTTTCATTTGTCATTACCTAAACTGAATAAATTAACTCTGGGAAGGTGGGAGGAAGAGTAATCTTACCCCCTCCAGCCTCCTCTCCGTACTTTCCTTTGTCATAACGTGAGAATAATAGACAAGGAGACAGGTTTTCTCCACACTGACTGTGTGGCTTGTCTTATATCTTTTGGTGTGTTAGTTTAGCCTTAATTTTTTTAGATGGTTTTAAGAGCCCTTTGTCAGATGTTTTTAATGAGCTCTTACTCCTACTTTACACTGGAAAGTTTGTGAAATTTTACTTAAGCATCGTAGTTTTAGGCTTGGCCTGTAATTCTTACTGTGCTAACAAAATTATGGTTGGCTCATTGATTACATGATTAACTTAGACCGTATGAACCGGGCCTGTAAGATTTCAAATAATGTCGAAGATTTTCAAAAAATTACTGAATGTATACTGCAGAGGTGTTCACATTTAAGTGTTGAAGACTTTATTTCGAGCTGGTTGGTTTAAATATCATGAAGTTCCACAGTTTATTTTCTGGCCTGGTTATTCTCATCTCCGTGTGCCTGTTGACAAGAGTAAACATTATTGATTAATTAAAAGGCAACAAACTTATTTTCATTTGCCCGTATATTTTGTAAGTTATTAACAAGATGAATGCAAGTGCTGAGAAGTTATACGCCAGTTTAACCACGACACTTTGACGTGCTGGTTTAACAAAGAATGAGCGTATCAATTCGGAAAACTCTATAATTATAAATTTTGTTCGTTTCCTAATTCTTTTGATATTTTTTTAACTCAAGTTAATTGAATTTTTCAAGTTTGAGATGTGGACACCAATGTTTTAACGCTTCACAATATCTGCCACTTTGGATTCTGTTACCATTCCAGAAAAGCAGACAAATAGCTCTTAGTTGACTTAGGAGTTGAAAAATGACAAAATACTCAGATTTTATTAACCATATAAAAAACTCCTGGACGCAGAAAAGTTACTTCTTAAAATTCAACCTGGAAATCGAAACTGGAAGATTTACCATTCCTCAAGAACTCCTGAAAGCTTCAGGGTCTCAACACTGCACATTCAACCCGGTTGAAAATGAAATTTATGCACTTTTTATTTCATTGCTTCGATCCTCCCTTGTTTTTCAAAATTCCAAGAGCGTATTGTTTACAATCGCATGTTCAGTTATCTAAATGATTTCCACATTCTTTGTGATAACTAATATGGGTTTAGGAAAAAAACCCTTCAAGGACTCATGCACTTATTGACTTGTATGACAAAATTTCGTCTGCTCTGCGCAAAGAGCTTGCTGTCGGAGTATTTTTAGATTTTTTACAGGCCTTTGACACCGTAAATCACGAAATTCTCTTTGTCAAACTTTATCAGTACGGTATGCGCGGACTGGCGTTAGAATGGGTAAAAAGTTACTTCAATGAGAGGTCTCAATTTGTTGAATATAATGGACTGAGATCAACCCCACATAAGATGTACTGTGGGGTTCCGCAAGGGTTAATTTTAGTCCCGCTATTTTTTTCCTATACATAATTAACTTGAACAATGCTTCAAACCTCGAGTCAATCTTATTCGCAGAAGACACGAATTTATTCAACTCGCACAAAGAGCCGGATTTCCTAATTAGTACTCTAAACTGAGAATTAATTAAACTGTCAAATTGGTTCAGAGTAAACAGACTCTCTTTGAACTTAACTAAAGCAAATTTTATGCAATTTTAACCACGGCAAACAAAAAAAAAACTTTTAACTTACATGTTGTTATTAATGAGAGAACCATTGCACAGGTGAATGAAACAGTCTTTCCTGGGATAGTTTTACATGACAACTTAATTTGGAAGTCTCATATATCTAGCCTAGCGAATAAAATATCTATTTGAAAGGTATAATTTTTAGATCTAGCTTTTATCTTTCAACACCTTCTCTGCACATGCTATATAACGCAATGATACTTCCATACCTTAATTATTGTAATCTAGTCTGAGGATCAACTTGTAAAACTAACGTTCAAAGAACTGTAATTTCGTGAAAACGTGTGAACAGGATAGTGGACAAGTCCTATCATAATGCTCGTACAAAACCTATTTTTAAGAAGGTTAACTTGCTTAAATTTCAAGACATTCATTTAATGTATCTGTAGCTCAGTTTATGTTCTCGTTTAAGAACGCTATTTTCCCTCGAAAATTTGACAGCATATACTCAATAAACAACCAAATCCATTGTTACAATAGAAGGCATGCAAACTCCTTTCGTCTACCGGTATGTGGAACAAATATCCGGCAATTCTCCGTATTCTTTCGAGGTCCTAATTTTTTTAATTCTTTCACCTGAAATTTCTGGTTCTTCATCATTGGCATCTTTTAGGAAAGAACTTAAAGCATATATTATCGATAACTATTAACTCTGTCATTAAATAAAGCTCGTCATTAATTACGTTATGACTTTATCTAAATTAGTCAACCGGTGTTTCTTGAGAGGGAACCTAAGCTTACAAGCCCCGTGGTTTTTAATAAGGTTCCCTTGCCGTTTTGTTTTCTATCCTTTAATATATAAATTGTAGTTTTGTATCTTCATTGTAATCTTGTATATTCATTTTTTGTTATCTATTAATCATTGTAGTCTAATTCTACTCTTGTTTGTGTGGCAAATAAAAAAAAAGATAAAAAAATAAAAAAATAAATTGTGTATGACCCAAGAAGTTTCCTTTTTGAGTAAATGATAGAAAGAAATAGACCACTCGTGAAGTTTGATCGTGACAAAAAGTTATTTTTTCTTTTCCATAATGCTAATCCATATATCAATAGAAGAACAGCCGGTTTTGTGTTGTAGAACATGTCATATTGATTTGTCTGTAATTGTTATTAATTTACAAATTCACCTTCTCTTGATATATATTTCTTCATTGTAATCAATATCAACTTGCTTGTTATTTTTTACAAGAATATCGGTAAAATACCATGCTTTAATTAAGAAATGGGAATACTGAAGTTTTTGTTGGTGTTGAATTCATAATTAATAAATTTCAGAGTCACAATTTTTCATTTTCGGATGTTTTCTTATACGACTCATCCTGTAAGAACTAATCACACCATTTGTTTTGACCGTACGAACATGAACTTTTCTGTGTACAGAATGATTAAAACAACACTACAGTTTTTAATTTATATCGTTGTTTTCTAACTGGAGCCTAGAGGAAATTCTGCCCGGGGTTTACCATGGAATTTGTTTCCTATGTTGTTGAACAATTCTTGGTCATTGTGCGGCATTTGAAAATCATGCTAAGTTTAGCTGTCACAAATCTAAGAACGGCTTCATGTCTTTATCTAAAAACTAAGGCTTTGACGTGAAATTTACAGGTTTAATGCCACAAGAACAGTTGTTACAACCTGTGGGTTATTTATTGAGCCAGAGTTTCTAAGTTAAAAGCAACGGTTATTTTGGGAACATTAATTGAATTCACTTGTTGTGCACTTGGCGCAATTTTGAGTGTCACCGAACAGTAAATTTCAATAACGTTTTCAAACAGCTGGATCAATTTAAAAGAAACAAATTCTGATAATTGAACGTTTAAGAGTTTGAACATTTTACAATTCTTTCACCTACTCTGTTAACATTTAATAAAGTCAGCTTTTGCCATAAAACATATGCAACTGAAAATAACAATCCAGTGCTATCAAAAAAGAAATCGGTCCAAAAATTATCTTTCATTTGATGTTTTCTTACTTAAAAATTTCAAGCTTATGATCTTACTTGCCGTTTATTTCTATATGGTTAAAACATAGATTCGACAATATAATCAGTGGAAATTTTGACATAAAAACAGTATTCCTTGGCTGATGATTTCATTAATTCTCATGACCTGTCTGCTCTAAAATGTCTCGCTACAGTGAGGATAAATTTTCGTTAATTACTAGTTCTTGAAAAGTGAACAGTTTATTGCTAAATAACCCCCACTTTGTAATTAAGTGACAAAACACATTGTTCCTTTTCTCATCCACCATAAACTTTTAACCTTCATTATCCACAAGACTATTACCGTTTACGTTGGCACAATCACTATGTTATTAAGCGCCCATGAAATGACTTTTTAACTTAAAATTAACTCATTTATTAAGTAAGACTCAAATTGCTCTACATTTTTTAAACTGAAGATTGAAGAAACGTTCATATCTTTTTCACCCTTTGAATGATGGCAAAGAGTTCTTTTCTTTTTGGGGGACTGACAGCGAGGCTCTCACGCTGATCAGTTGATCAGCGGTAAACTCAAACAGAAGGTCTTTTAGTTTTACATATGCTGTAACGGATTCGTTTTGGAATCGATGCCTCGCTGAAACCGGGTTTTAAAACATTCATTTCACCTCAATCATTAGATTACCTGTTTGCAAATAGAAGGCTTTCTAACTTTTTGCACTGATCAGTAGCTGGAATACTATCCGCTCAAGAAAAGTGGAAATCTCGTATTGGCTTTCTATTGATACTAAAGGAACAATTTAACAAATTACACACCGTCATCCTTCCAGGACAATACAGTTATAAATTCTAAACATACTTTCTGAAACACCAGCCCTAAGCTTACTGGTTACCAGTAGTTCCAATTTTCCAGACACGAGCTCATCCATTACGCAAAATTTAACCATGCATCATGAGAAACAGAATTTTTACGTTTCTTAATCAAATCGAAAGCAAAGATATGTTTTCAGTAAACATTTGAACCAAGAAATGTTGGTCTAGGACAAGTATACAACAAGACAAATTCCATATATCAAGCAAATGATAGCTGAATATGTTATGGAAGTAGGTTGAAATGAGAACCGAATAGCACTTGACGTACCTTGAAATTCAATAAATAAAACCAATAAGGTAGAGCTCAGGTGCAAAATTCTTTCTGATAGTAAGCTCTCTCTAAATTTAATTGCTAATGCTTGGAGTGTGAATTTATCTTTTGAGGAACATTTAATTTCTTCTGGCTCTAGAGTTTGTCAATTTTGCATTTCTATCGTAACAGAATTTTTAGTCGCTTTTGATGACTGGTTCAGCTATTTTGTGTTTTATATCACCGTGATTTTCATCCAGTTTTAATGATGTGTTCTTAGCAAAATTTGGGATTTTTTCCTCAGCACAAACTCCCATCCAACAAAATGGCCTTCCAACAATACCCCCTTTTCGCTAGTTAAGTGTCAGTCAAAAACTTCTTTTACATGTATTATGAAGGAATCCACGAGAAATTCGAGTGACAAGTGGACACAAACTTTGTACCAAGATTATTTGCATCATATTGCAAACGTCTGTGCAAATGTTTTAAGTACCTTTTAAAAAAAATCATTTCTAAAGTTTACCTGAAAATTTCTCTGAACTTTGGAATTTATTTTCTCGAGTTCCTATGGGAAATTGTTTTTGGTGTTATTCCAGACAATTATTTATAGCTTTAGCTTTTAGAAGATGCAAAAAGGATTTTAAGATACGTAATATTATTCTGGTAAAATTTCGTTTTTTCTGACACAATTATCCCTGAATCTGTGGAACATTTAACTCTCAAATTTCTGAGGCATTGTACAGATTTTAAAGTGCCAATGCTTAATATGGTTCCAAAAACCAGGAGCTCATGCAAAATCTAGGTCACAAATCTGGAATTTGGTAATTGATTTTGTAATTCCATCTTGGTTAAAAAAACAAAAAACAAAAAAGCAAAGACGTTTCTTCACAATGTGCTTTAAGGAACATTCTAAATATGAAAAACTACTTATATTATAAATTATTACTTGTATTATAAATAATACTAGCCATATTGCCAAATCCTCCGTTTAACCTCTGTACCATCACAGAAATACCAAATTGACCGCATCTTATTTTTATCTAATATGTCGCCAAGTATTTACTGCGGTGCAGTTTATCACGTCTTATTTGAAAGGACACAAAAATTACTTTCCAGAAAAACAACAACTAAAATGACTTTATGAAAACTATAATATTAATTTCACAAAAAGTTTAGTCAGTAGAACTTGGCAAAAAGGTACAAAAGATACTATATAGCCACTCTGCTGTTTGAATTTGATGCAGAAAGAAACGTTTTTGCTTGATATATGAGCAAAAGCCTCCTGAAAACAGAGCAGAAAAGCTGGAATTCTATGTACTCACAAAGAAAAAGACATTTACCAATCACATTTAACAATTAGTTTTGCAAAATTATCACCTAAACCAATATAACACAAGATCTACAAAGAAACTATACATGGAATATCATAACACAAATTACGGTAAATTCTCATTAAAAGCCATAGGAACCAAAATATGAAATGATCTACCTAGTGACAGAGGAAATGATCTTACTCAATAAGCAACTGCTTGACTGTCTTAATTTTAATATATAAGTGCATTGATTAGCTTTACAATTAGTAAGTATCATCATGATTGCCATGTTATTATTCGCTCTCCTTGTAGATCGATACATTAGAAAAATTGGTAAAAACTTGCTGGGATATCCTGTCGACAACTTCACTACCATGTAACGAGAATTGCAAGAAGTCATGGGCCAAACAATAAATTTACCATTGAATTGAAAATTAACCATGATTTTACCATAGACGTAAACTGAAAGATCGGGTGTCAGTCACCACGGCAACCGCCCGTATGAGCAAATTAGAGTCCACAACGCAATGATTGAAAGTTATTGAACTCTGTGCTTCGTAAGTCGTCGACTCAATACACATAATCCAATAAATAAGCGAGATTCTAAACATAAAACTGTCGATCCGAAGAGTACTTACACGCGTCTCAGTCTTCTCTAAAGAGTTCTGTATTCTCTTAAAACAAGAGATTATCAAGGTAAGAGAGTGAATTCCCCATGTAGGCGTTATATCTAAGGTAATCCCTCTTAAGTTATTTTTAGACATTGAACGCAGTTCTTCCGCGGATATTACTCGCGCGTTGCGAGGATGTTTTCGCGGAGGATCTGTTTATGTCGTTTCGTTTCAAAGCAAAGGAAACCTCCGACACTGAAGGGATGTCTTCTTTGATATTTTGATTTCAAGCAAGGAATCTTCGGCTCTCGTTATGCTTTAATACATTTCGAAACTTAGATATTAGTTTAAATAAGAGACGGATGTCCCCTGCACAAACAATAGGGAGTTTACGAAACCACGACGGCGACGCCGAGGACAACGTCGACTAAAAAATGAATTTATATTTGCCTACGAATCTCGCGATACTGTCATTTACTTTGTTGAGCACTGTCAAAACTAAATCCCGAACACAGCGATAAATTTGAAATAAAAAGTTAAAAAATTAACCGTCATGGTTCACGTTCTCCAGATAACGCAAAATTTGGTCGTTTCACGTTGTTGTCTTGCAGAGGACGGCAAAGAAATGTACCAAGAATTATAACGCATGTGCACAGCCATTGTACTGCTCATTAATTCTTTTGTTCAGTGACGTTGCCGCTGCCGTTGCCGTCGTGGTTTCGTAAACTCCCTAATATCAACTGAATGAACGGCAGAGAAATGTGTGGACAAACGAGTGCAAAGCAAACAAAGCTAGACAAGCTAGCCAACCGAACAAACAGATGGTCGAAAGTGCAGGCAGATGCTCGCTGCCCAAGTTGCAAAAAGCAGTTTAACTGAGCAGCAACGGCAACAACGCCAAAGACAACGTCGATTTAAAAAAACGACTTAATATTCAAACCACGAATCTCGCGAGAATTTAGATTTATTCAGTTTGTCTATACTGTCACAAAATATCCCAAATAGAGTATGTAAGACAGCGTCAAAACTCGAAAAAGAAATTTCAAAAATTGGCCGTCGTCTAGTTCACGTTCTCTCGAATATGCAGAATGTGGCTATTTCAAGTTGTTGTTTTGTGACCTTTTGTAAACAACGGCAAAGAAATGAACAAAGAATTATAACGCACGCTTACAGAGGCCCTGTACTCGTTACCGTTGCCGTTTTACGATTGCTTAATTAAACTCCCTAAAACCGAATAAACGGCCAAATAATGAACAGCCAAACGAGCACAAAACAAACGAAAGCCCGGCCGAACAAAAAGACGGCTGAGAGCGCAGAAAACATCTCTGCCATGAAACGAAATCCAAACATATACAATGACGTTCCCGCCATTTCGTGTCAGCTAATTTCGAGAAAGTCACTTCGACTGTCCAAGCATCGCGCGAGTAACATCCTTGGAAAACCTGAGTACCATGTCTAAAAATAACTGAACAGGGATTATCTTGGGTATAAGGTCTATATGGGGGACTCACTCTCTTACCTTCGTAATCTCTTGTTTAAAATTCATAGAAACCTTACAATAACTAGAGATTGAGAAAATTTTCGAGTTACTTCAGTGCTCAAATTGTACAATTTTTTCTGTCCTATTTATATATATTTTTGTAAAGCTGTCAATGTTCGAGTGAATAAAATAATTGCTGTTGTATTTAGTCTAATGTGAGCGCAAATGTCTGTATATAGCGAATTTGTGCATAGCCCACGTACGATTTTTTTTTACCTTAAATTCTCGCTTCGAATTTCGAGTTAATTTTGGAAATTACTTTTTTAATTACTTACGAAACAAAAAAAACCATCTTCAGGATCTTTTAAATCGTTTTAAGTCCGCTATTTACGTATCCCTTCTGTGCACGATTTTCGCGTCATTAGCGCGAGCACACACAACATCAAGAGATTTCCAATAAGCTAAGCGCAACAGCGAAATAAAAGCTAGTTTTAGCTTAAACGAGCATGGCGTACTGTATTGTTTATTACATAATTTTGTTGAACAAATTACCCTCTTTAAGTCAGAAAAAAATTAAAAAAATTGTTCAGAAGGAAACAAAGATAGCTCAAAGCCTACACAAAACCGTTACCCGAGAATGCAAACTGTGAACTTGAAAAGTGTGAATGCAGTGGCGGATCCAGACTTTGAGCTAACGGGAGGGCCCCGGTTTAGTTTTACTTGCCCTGCCGGCTTTTCTTCCTTCAGTCATTTCTTCTTTTTTCACCCAAAATAAGGGGGGTCCGGGTCCCCCGGGCCGCTCCACTAGATCCGCCACTGAAATGTAAATGTTCCATAAATTATATATTACATTGTTCCTTATTTTCGAGACTTTCTACCTATCAAGGTTTTTTATAAAGTATTAAAAATCTTTGCTTTCAGCTACCGCAAAATGTAACGTGAACTGATGAAATAATGCACCGGTGATTAGGCATAAATGGGCTCTTTTACGAGCATGGTGACTGCTGGGTAGGGAACATTCACAGAAAGTTTAATTTCAAAAGAATCGTTCGACAACTTTTATTTCTGAGGAATCACCTTAAAAGCTCAATTTTGTAATTCCATCAGCCCGAACTCCAAATTTGGTAGAAATCAGAAGTAACGAAAATTTCTTAGAATTATCTGAGTTTTACTCGATCATCGAGTTGCTCTCCAAATCTCTTCATTGAATTAAGTAGGACGAACTATAACTGTTTAGAAGGAATTTATATCGATTTTTATTATCTTTGTATTCACTTTATTCTCTCGTAATGTACTCACTCTACACAAATCGTCTCGTAAAAAGTTACCATGCTCAATCCAGTGTTTTGATGTTCTTGTGTTTATAATCAAAAACATTTGTAGCCTGATAATCTGTCTAGCAGTTACCTTCAAACTGAATTTTTCTCAAAAATCCTTGTTTACTTGAAAAAAAGAAAAAGCCAACATAATTTCCTTTGAATTTGAACTTTTCGAACAAATTTAGTTTAAGCTTGAAAAATGTCGAGACCCTTTCATAGCGATAGGTTGTAAGAATATGTAGCATTTGTTCGTGAAGTTTACAATATATTAATTTACGAACTGGAAGTTTAAACTCTTTAACTGCGGAAATACTTCACAGTATATACTCCAGATACTCCTCAAATTTACAGGATGTAAACATGCCAAACAACTTCAGTAAGTCTTCTCGGACTTGATGCGAAAGACAAGAAAGCTTTCACAAGCTGGTTTTATTCATTTGATAAACTATGGGCATGTTATCTGTTGCTTTTCATTTAAATTTAACTCGTAGAGAAGCGACCATTGCTTTCAGTTCTTTAAGAAAAATGTTGTTTTCGCATCAACCTTTTTGAAAACGTTTGGCTCTGGTTATTGACGGAAATGCATTATATACGCATTACAAATAAGAAAGACACAATATTCAGCAATTTCAGGGTGATCCCTAACATAACGAACTCAGTGGTAACTCTTGAAGTACATCCCTTGCTCAAAACGTTATTTCTCATCACCGGTTCGTCATCTTCTACTAAAATAATATTAATTCTGCGAATTTAGTTCGTCAGCAATACAGTTGCTCCATTTAATGATTTTCTTTTCGTATAATTCTTGCACTGAAACCGTTAAATGGTTACAAAGAGCACAAATAATGCACTTATCTGAAGTTGATGTTTCCAATGTAGCAACTCAGTTGCTACAGAGAGCAAGAGCACTCTGCGATCCAGGATGGCGGCGCTTTCTTTCAACACCAGTAGGTTTCCAACCTGGAGAAAAAAATTGAAATATCAATAAATAACACTATTTTTCTTCACTTAGTCAACTGATTAATTTGCGCTCGCGTTAACAATTTCATAAGTTTTGAGAAAACAGTAGTCATTTGATGTGGTTTCGCATTTGTTTAAGAAATCTTGGCGAAACGCGTATCCGCCCTCCTTCCATCCCGGAGGCACGTCCAACAGATTATAAAAAATTCAGCAGCAGAGCAAAACCAGCGATTGAGATGAATCAATTTGGAAATCTAGTACATGCCTCGGAGAAATTCGGAACTTAATGGAGATGGTTGAGGGGAAAGTTACTCGGGTGTGTAAGTGACCCTTGAAAGGGCCTCACACTTCCCAGGCTCTATTACAGTTTAACCTCGGTACCACGAACTCCTCGCTATTTCGATCTCACTGAAATCACTTTCCCTTGAATATAATTTTCCGCCATTTACTATAATTTTCCGCCATTTACTAACGGTAATCTAAAAACCTCCCTATATCTGAATATCCCTAGGGTTCTTAACTGGACTTATTAGGAAGACCTCGTGCCAAGGAAGAAGGAAAAACCAGATTAAAAAAACGTCTAGTCGAGGTAAATTTAGCGACAACTGTGATTCACTTATCTGCGATTCATTTGAATTGTTTCCAACGTGAACAAGCCAAACAAGGTATAACAAACAGCGGCTACACAGGAGTCCATTACTTGTCGTCTCACACTTCATTTGAATTGATGATGATCGCGTTGGTCGTGAAAGCAGTGCCAAGGCTGAACATAACACTCCAATACAATTCCTTTGGTTTCACCTTTGCTGGCTCTGTTCTACTTCTGGAAACAACAACAAAATCATGTTTCAGGCTCAAGCGATAAATAAACGCGATTAGACTTGAACTAACTTTGTAACTGAGTAGCGTTGCCCGACCACATTCACAATTGATAAGAAGTTTCCCTCAACATGTGAAATTAAATGTTAAAACAACTACCAGCAATTGCAGGCGCCGAGAGAGTTTTCTGTTTTCATCGTAAGGGAGTACGTGTAGATGGTCGTGCTTGGAAAGGAACGGCGATTAGAATACACGTTCATCATGACCTCAAGACTTTCACGACGTGAAGGCTATTTTGAGCTATTAAAAGGCTAAAACTGAAAAGCTAGGGATACTAAAAGAAAAGCTAGCAACTAATTAAACAAGAATTTACATAAGAGAGGAAGAGGAAACATAAACTTGCCTGAAAAAAGTACATCAACGAAGATGTCTTCGCTCTTGCCTTCCCTGCAATGCAACGGCGACTGACGCTAAAATGGGTGTGTCATTTTACACCTCTTTATATACCGACATGAAAATTCATTCCAGCGATGAGAAATATGCTTTACACAAAAGGAATGTACTGCACGTTGCGGTTGTGCGCTTTGAATATATAAACAGTCAGAAAAAAAGAAACTTGACGGAAAGCTCGCACCTGAAAAGAATTCTATTCGGGGTTATTGCCAAGAGGGAATAGATTAAATTTAAAGCTGTATTATTTTGCATGGACATTGAGAAGCGAATAATTGTGCGAAGGCTGGATAACGCTATCCACCGGATAAATCGCCATCCAGTGGATAAGTGTTAACAAAACAAACCACGCTATACTATCCGCTGGATAGTGATTTATCAGGCCCCAGTTGCTCGAAGACTGGTTAACGCCATCCATCGGATAAATCACTATCCAGTGGATAAGTGTTAACAAAACAAACCACGCTATGCGCTGGATATAGATTTATTCAGGTGTATATAGCGTTATCCAGCGTTCGAACAATCCAGGCCTGGTCTTTATTATAAATATGTACGGTTGCCCGCTCTCATCCCTCCCTTCCCCAATCGTCACCAGTCTACTCGTTACACTCGCCTAACTCGTTAAGTCGTTAACTCGCCTAACCCGTTCCTTATGCAGTTTCGAGGAGCCATGAGTGTTCATTTATGTTGAGCTACGTTGTTTTAATTTCCTACGTTGTAGACCTGTTCATAATATGCAGATTTTGATTGCAGCGCAAATCAGATGACTGTTAAGGAGCTAGAAAATGGGACCCGTTTGTATTTTCGTCGCGGGCATGCACAACAAGCGGGCTTATACAAAAAAAATCGAGAGATTGATTGATTTGCATTTAGTGGGTTTATTTCTGTTTTCATTTTCAAATTTTACATTTGGCTTTCACGACTTCATCTAAAATAGTTGAAAATAATTGAACATGACTTTTGAACTGGCGCGCGGGAAAAAAAAATAGTGGAGAACAATTGAGACAATAGAGCGTTTATGCCTCGGAACTACCGGTTTGATAGTTGCCCCTTGAGAATTTGACAAACTGCATTTTTCCGTTTTTCCTTTTGAAGCCGAAACCAATTACGTTAGCTGAGAAATAAAAAACTAGTTGGACAAAGCGCTGAAGTAAAGAGGAACAACATTTTGGGCTTGGCCTGGATAGTGTTCGCTGGCCGTGAGGAAGACTTGTCAAGGTTTGCAAATTGCTCCGAGGATGAAAATCGTGATTTAATTCCTGTGTAGGCTGTTCCATTTTATATTTTTTATAGTTGCTGCTTCTTTTTTTTTTTGCGCCTCCTAGTTTATGTTTTTAAGGTCAGCCGCAAATACACATGAACAATGTTTCAAGCAATGATCAGTTTTATTCGAGAAGGAGGCTCTCGGGTGGCCAATGTCAGCTATCCCTTGTGAGTAAGAATCTTCATCGGTTGCTCCTCTGTGAACTGTGAACTTTTGAGCCACGCACCAAAACCTAACCTTGCGACCCTTAAGGGAGCACCTTTCAAATTCCGATAAGGTTTGTTATTACTTTAATAAGAGATTTTACCAACATGATATGTGCTTTATGCCTTACAAGTGTCTGCATATCTGCAGCTCTGCAGGTCTGTGATCTACATTTGACAGAGCCTGTACATCCAGCCAGCTAGGAGGAAACGGTTGATGTGACATGTAAACAGATGCAAATGTAGTCCTTGAATATGCGATAAACTACGGATTAACGTCAATTCACCTCTGCGATGTTTTATTTTACAGCGTTGCGTAATAATGTTTGCCAGGAGCCATAATCGGGGACGGAGACCGTAAGTCTTGGGGTCCGCGCGCACCTATGATATGGGAAAATTTTTCTATTTTTAGAACAAATTGCGCCATCCTGACGTCATATATCCGCGCGGATCCACGCACATGTCGGGGGTTCTCGTGTGGATGTTGTCACGTTGCATGATCAAATGGTGAGAGTTGAGAGATTCTCTTGCGTATCTTTCACAGCGATGGCAGGGAATGAGACAGGGACTAAGAACCAGGGCGCTTATATGTAGTTTTATGCTCTGAGCCAACGGAAAAGGTGGGTTTTTCAGGGTCGAAAACAAGACTTCAATCTCGCGCTGGGAATGAATAATAAGATCTGCTCGCGCTAGTTGTAAGCTTACGCGTATGTTTTTGTGTTTGTTCTGACTTAAGAATATAGCAAGAAAACTCTCTACTCTGTTATCGAGTTAATTTGTGAGTTTCTCGGACAATGGTTAATCATAACCAAAACCTGTTTTGATGGTTTCTTATTGTTTCTGCTTGTTTGGTGAGTTTGCAAAAGTTTTTGAAAGGAAAGTCTGACGCGTACAATTAGCTCATTTGCATAGTGCGGCTCGTGCACTTTCAAGTCCGAGTCGGTGTTTTCAATTGTCAACAAATCTTGACAAAGATTTCTTTCGTTATCTTTTGTGCTGAGATGTTGTAACAAATTTCAAGAACGCAAAAAATGCTACTAACATCATGTGTGTTTCTTCAACATAAGCATAGTGAAGTTTTGCACTGCGAAAATGAAAATAGACAAGGAGTTTGATAACTCGATCAACAAAACCGAAATGGTTATTCGAAGTTGATTAAAGAAAGCGTCATCGTAACTTTGCTGATTATTTCTGCTTTATTCGCATATTTTCAGCTTAGCTTTTAATATGTTCTCAAACATTTATCAAGCTTGAACATATTTAAAAACTATAGAGTTATTGTTTGAGTTCGATGTACGCTTTCACACGAAAGTGCGGCGGACTGTGCAAAACACGCATCGGCGGGCGCTCTCATTCATCGACAACGGAGAATTTACTGGATTTTTACACGAATAAAACTGAGCAGTATCTACGGACGTAAAGTTATTGGGCCTTAATGAAACATCAAGCGTTGCTTACAATTCAGGCGAAACTCAAACTAGCAATTATTTTGTTTTACTTTTCGGTCGCGATAGACTGGCAAATTCCTTGGAAGCGTGTGGCAAGAAGAGCTAGGAAACTATGAGGTCCTGAAGCTCTGCTGTATCTAAATATATCGAGCTAGTTTTTTGTTGTGTAATGGAAAAGCTGTTAATCTTTAACATATCTGAAATTTAAAGTGGAGTAATATACAGCTCATGTAAAAGAAGCATCCATCGGAACACAACTTGGTCAGCGATATATATCTAAGCTTAAATCGGAACATATCTAAATTCGACACTGTCTTACTTCACTCAAACTGGAGCAGCTTACGACGAAAATACTTAAGCAAAATTCCAACAGACGTAAACGCGTTGAGTTGTGGGCCAAAAACATAAAAGATTTCGGGAATTTCGGACGCCATTTCCCCCGCACGACATCCGCAAAAATCCTCGCAGCATGTACGCGCGTGTGCCGCAGGCGATGGCGCAATTTGTTCTAAAAATAGAATTATTGTCCCATATCATGGGGACAACCCCAATATTAGAAATGGCGCGCGCTTACGGTCTCCGTCCCCGATTATGGCTCCTGTGTTTGCTCAAAAGCATGTGCTCTATTTCGCCGGACCCATGTTGATAGCAGTTTTCATAAATGGTCATCCTGCATAAATATAAATTATTATTATTATTATTATTATTATTATTATTATTATTATTATTACTATATTACTATTAAAATTTAATTTGGCTACCCCTCTAGCTTTAAACCACTTTTAGCCCTTGCATATGTATGTCATTTTTTGTTTAATTTCAGACTCATAAGACCAGACTTATAAGATCATCGACTGACAAACACTATTCACTTGACTCTGAAGATGACTTCCGCTCAGGTTGTCGAAACGTCAGTCACCAACAAAAGTTCTTTTCAGAACTACACTCACCCGGACGATCACACTATACGAAGTACTAAAGGGAGCTATGTTGGAGAAAACAAAGTTTAAATTATTACTGTGTGGTGTATTTTTACTTCAGCGTCTCACTTTCTTCTTCTTTTGGCAGCTTCTCCCAAGGCCAGGCAGGAATCAAATATTGATGCCTCTTCGTCAAGACCGTCAAAGAACTAGCTGTGATCGATTGCCATGCATAGGCTGCAAAATTAAAGTGCAGAAATTGGAAACGCGAAGATGCCTCCCACAATAATCCTCTCGGGATATCATTCAGTCAAGAAAGCCTCAGGGCTTATTTTCGGATTTTGTGGTAGCTGGTAACAATTTTCAAATTGTTTTGATAAAGTATTTCGAATTCTTGATGACGTTATTGGCACTGTGCACATTTTAAAACTTATGTAGTTTGCAGTTCAATGATTCAAGGCCAGCAAAACTAAGCCATTGCCGGACTATTTCCTTCTTTATGTTTTACCCAGTACATCGATTAGATTTTTGCCGGAATTTCTTTGATATCCGGTTTTTGTCAACAAGAGGAGACAGAAGAATCGAAGGACGAGCTAAAAATTGCCCGTTGCCTCTTCTTTTCAGAAAAGGCACGACACATGAGTTGGAAGTTTGTTGATATGCTGCTTTCCTTAATAATTTTCTGCCAATAAACAACCCGCTAAAATACCAAATGCACATGCTACATACCAGCAGCTTTGTATTCTCCTAGGGCATGTTGGGTTTTCGGAGAGCCAAGCGTGACAGAGTCAGGTGGTGCGAGCGGCGGTTGCATCTTGACAGAGCAGTAAAGTAGGACTGTAAGACTTTATATAAGAGCAAAGCTTAAGATGCCCTCCATACTGAGCGAAGGTAAGTTGCGGGATAACATTACCTACCCTGTACACGTACCCAAAGGCACTTGTATCAGCAAATATTAGAATACAGTATTTCAATATCACGTTCGTGATGACACTACCGTAGAAGTAGCTCATTCGAACTCAAGGCTGTTATTAACGAACCACTAATAGTTTAGTGAAGTGAGGAAATAACACGCATTTTGATATTGTTTTGAAGAAGCTTCATTTCAATGATGTTCGGCTCAAGATTCGACTGTGGTCATTTTTTGATTCAGTAGTTTGCTTTATGATCGAAATACACCCTATCGATCTTTATTCGACTCAGGAATACTCATTACAATGCCAGCTGTCTTTCCACATCTGTTACTTTAAAAACATCAAACTCTGAATTAAGTTCTTTTGTCGTAACTTTATTGAAGATTTTCAAAAGGTCTTAGAAGCCATGTGTGTATAAATGACGCCGATCGATCGCACCCGCCAATTAACACTACTTTACCTGTAATGTCATCAAACACACCTGTTGATGACGAGAAAAACCACATCATTTAACAGTTGTCTTTTAACAAACAAATTGATTTTAATTTGATGTCGTTCAAGTAATAGTTTACTGCAGTGCGTCTGTTGTATTTTGTTAAAAAAAAAATTCAAAGATTCTCGTATTTAAATCAAAAATAATCTTAAATATCATTTTGGTGTGTCTGACTGAACGTTCCGACACTGATTGACCAGAAAGTCGTCCGTTTTCCTAAGTGCCACCACGTGTCTCGCTTCTTTGAGCCCAGACTAAAAAAACAGAATTTTACCGTCAGAACTGCCGTTTGGAAAGACATATATATTGTACTAAGACCGATAGTAAAATGCCAATTAAATATGACTGTCGATGGCCCGACTTGTATTAATTAAACCAGTTCTAAACGCCAGTCCGTGTTCATGACATGGATTGCACGAGGACTTGTTTGAGCAATTCAATAGACCACATGCATGAATGTTAACGTGACTTAAATGTTACCAGCAAACTGAGCAAACAGGATTATATGCAGAGGAACGCCAGCATTGCCTGGAGCGCTGCAAAATAACCTGCATGGCTCTATTGTTGCATGCAGAATTAAAGTCATTTTCTGCTGTCTGTAGGAGACTCCATCGACACCAACGTGTATGTTAATAGCGGAACTACCAGAGGCTTTTCTCTCGAGTAACACCCAGTTCTCTTGCTTAATCTCTCAATCACGGTTATTTCTGAAACTGTTTGGGTTCATCTTACGTGTTCCTGGCATGGACCTATCTGGAAGTAAATGTCAAGGCTAAGTTTGTCATGGTTTGTGTTAGGAATCGAACTGGCTGTCCTCAAAATTTGTTTCTTTCAGTCCGTTGGCACGTTTGGATTTTATTGTAACAGTTGTTTTGTCCTGATTTGTTTGGACCATCTGGTTCGCAAGCTTTAGAAACTGAAATATGTCTGCAAAGCAGTAAATGCTTAACAGTAGTTGAAGTGTAGCATAAAGGAACCAGCTGTCGAGAGTCCCAAAAAAGCGTTGCTGAACTGCAGGAGATCGTCCTCTTCTTGAAAGTCCTGGGTACCTCTTCACCGACAGTTTGTATTCTCTTTCAACTGTATGTCGCCATAATTATTTATTCAGACCAGTAGAAAAGGAATTATTTACGGATTAGCGACTAAATACACACATCAAGAGTCCATTAACTGAGTTGACCGTTCTTTTTTCCAAGCACGAGTGGGGTGTCTAACTTTTCTGCAGAAATTAAGGGATATTACGTAATTAGCCTTTACACGAGGTAGCTTATTTGACTGCACTAATGCTAAACCCTCTGTAGGTAAGCATTGATTTCTTAGGAATCTCTTAAACATGAAGATCTTCAAGATCATACCTGTTTTTTTTCTCACTTCGGCAATATCATTGTATAATTCTTGCTAATGCAACGTTTTATTTACCCCAACAGCGAAGATTGATTTTTTGGTTTATTTTACTCCAAACAAACTTGAATTAGTTTCCATCTTTTTCAACCCGTATATTCCCTTAGTTCCTGTCATAGAAAAACACCCTGAGTCATGCACAGTTCAATTAGGAAGAGATTGCAAGCTTTTCTGTCACGTCATTGGCAAGAATCTTAAGTATCGCTGGTACAGAAGATCCAGATGCTTAGAGGGAGAGGTGAGTCCCAGACTGGTTCCCTTCAAACGTAGTGTTATAATTTGTAGTAACTATCCTAACAACGCGGGAGGCGCGGTGGCCTTATGGTTAGTGCGCTCGTCTCTGGATCGAGCGGTCTGGGTTCAAGCCCAAGGCTGGGGTCACTGTGTTGTGTTCTTGGACAGGACACTTAACTCGCACAGTGCCTCTCTCAACCCAGGTGTATAAATGGGTACCGGCGAATTTAATAATGGGGTAATCCTGCGATGGACTAGCATCCCATCCAGAGGTGAATAGAAATACTCCTAGTGGCTTCACGCTACAGGAACCGGGTTAAGCTCTGGCCTGATGGGCCACTTGGCTGGTATGTAGACTTTACCTTTTACCTTACCATCCCAACAATGTAGTGACGAAACTAGTCACTTCTATCGCATAAACCTAATCGCAGTTTTGCTTCTGACGTGTTTGCGCACACAAGTGTTTTACGATCGTTTTTACTTGTCTGCGGTAATGTACGTATTTGATAACGCACAACCTTTAACTTTTGAAGCGTTTTCCCCAATCGTCCACACAACAAGTCTAAAACGATAAAACCCTTCAATCAATCTTTATTTTTGTTCCTCAATTTACAATTTCACAGTTAGATTGGCCCGCGGATGGCTAACGCTAGTCTAGGCGGGCCAGTCTATCAAGATCTAATTACAAACATTTCTATTAATAAATGGATTACAATAGAAAATTAGGAAAGAGTAAATAACATAGAAAGGTGGAAAAAGAATAAAAAATCTGTTATTTTTATTTTAAAAACGATTTCATTGTCTCTCATTGCACTTCTTTTCATATGAAAAGGGAACCTTTTTCATAATTCTTTTTGAAGTGAGTTACAAAGTATCTGATTCGAGCGTTTGTTTTAACGTTGACAAGAGGCAAACACGAATTACAAAGGATTCGTTTTCAAACGAAGAAGCTTTTACTGAATTACTGTCGAAAGGCACCTGGGAAGTTCAGATTCGAGTTGGGCTAGGCCGCGGTATATTGTTGGCATCTGAGTACCATTAGAAACAGGAAATAGTTACAGCAAGCCGGCGGACTTCACTCTTCATCACAATTTAACAATGTTAATAAACTTCTGCCTTGTTGTAACTTACGGTAAGGCTCAGAATTGGCCTTGGCAACTTAACTGACAGTTTTCTGTATTCTTTTGCTACCAGACCTCATCAGTACTCCATATAAGGAAGGCCGCCATGACTGACGCCGGGCAGTATTCTTGCATTATTTCAAATGACAAGGAATCTGTGATCACGTGGGCAACAGTGGACGTCATATCAGTAATCTCTTCTCCTAAAGTCAGATAGCAGAACTGAAGCAAAGATTTTTATCTTCAATCATTTAATAAAGAAACTTGATGACTAAGAACACGCTTTTCAGAACTGAAGAGATACTTAGCAAAGTCTATTGTTTAAGCTTGTGTTTGGTGATTGAAACACTGCATTTCCTAATACAATTTTGCACATGGTGGAGTTTATAAAGGAAGACCTAGGTTAGCTGATCAATTCTGTACACGGAAATCTAAGAATTCTCGATGATCAATCGTCCAAGGAGCCGTGCTGCTTGTAATATTTGCACGACTACCGTAAAAGCTCTGTCGCCCTCTCCACCGCTTGACCGTTTCTTGCTGACTTATGATTTGAAATAAGTCATCCTTTTTTCCTACGTTAGGCTTGCAACCCAAAAGAGAGACAGAGAAAAAAAACACAAATAAGCAAACAAACAAAAAAAGAAGTCTTCTCCTAGAATTATATATCCACTGCCACGATTGTTTCTAGGATTCTATCACTAATTTTAACGATAATTTTATGGGCCAAACCCCAACCAAATTGTATATATTTTATGTTTTGCTGAAAGCCTTAAAAGGCTGAATAAAATTGTAACAAGTGTAATGTTGGGCAGTCGTAACAGTCCAGTTGAAATGAAAGCAAAGACTATCAGGTTTGCATTATAAACTTTGTATAACTGTATTTGAAAACATATTGCAACAAAGCAGAATCAACTATCAACTCATAGAAATCGAGAGTGAATAACTTAATTGCTGTAGACGAAGTAGTGCCAAGAGAAGATTAAGGTGAGACTTACCTAAGGAACTATTGGCTGAAAGTTGCCTCTTGGAAATTTGATGTTCTTAAAACAAATATTTGCCCGAGAAACGAAGCTTGGAGAACAAATATGCTAGTTTTACTGGAGAACATCAAATTTCCAAGGGGCAACTATCAGACCCATAGTTCCGAGACATAAACATTCTATTGTCTTTATTCTTCACCACTAAATTTTCTTTCGCGTGCCAGTTCAAAAATCATATTGAATTATTTTCAACTCTTTTAGATGAAAGGCGTGAAAGAAGATATAAAATAGCCAGTCTTATTACAACAACTTGCGTCTTTCAATTTTTTTTTTTATGAGCCCGCTGTTTTACAGAGACACTTTCAGGGACGAGTGCTATTCATCCGGGTATTTTCTTCGGACGGGCACTATGGGTAGATAGTGTCTCTCCACAGATGAACGCTAACGCTTCACGTGATCAATTTAAACCAATAAAAATTGGAGAAAATTTTGTGATGAACTATAATTTTGTGGTGAACTATAATAGCTGATTGTGTACGGTAGCTCAGCCAATCAGAATGCAGCATTTGAGTTAGTATCATACTAGTAGAATCTAAGTAAAACTCGATAGAACCACGGAAGCCCAAGCAGTTTAAAGCCCTGGCCAAACGATCGCAACATTTCAACGCATCATATCGCAGCATTGTTGGGCGTAACATGTCGCGCGCATTTGGCCACCCTGTTGCGACGTGTTGCGAAATGTTGCGTGTTGTTAGCTCAAGTTTGAAGCCCCGGCCAAACGATCGCAACATATCAACACAACCTATCGCAGCATTGTTGGCCCAGCATTTGCAAGCTCCGGCCAAACGATCGCAACATTTCAGCACAACATATCGCAACATTGTTGGGCTCAACATGTTGCGCGCGTTTGACCACTCTGTTGCGACGTGGTGCGACATGTTGGGTATTGAAACTCGAGCTAGTGCGCAAGCCCGGGTGCAACATTGTTGCACGAACGTGGCCAAACGACTACAACATCATGCAACATCCAAAAATGTTGCATGAAAGATTTGACCAGTTTCAAATTCAAAGCCCCTGCCAAACGATCGCAACATTTCAACGCAACATATCGCAACATTTTTGGGGGCAACATTTTGCGCGCGTTTGGCCAACCTGTTGTGACGTGTTGTGACATGTTGGGTGTTGTTGGCTCAAATTTAAAAATGATCAAATTTTTCACGCAACATTTGTGGATGCTACATGAAGCTGTGGTCGCTTGGCTAGGTTCGTGCAACAATGTTGCGCCAGGACATGCGCAGTAGTTCGATTTTCGACTCCCAACATGTCGCCACACCTCGCAACAAGATGGCCAAACGCGCGCAATGGACACCAGAAATGTGCATCACAAAAGAAACAAAATGACACCTGTTGTCATGTTGCCAGGGCAACAACTTTGTCACTGGTCCCGTCTTAGTTAAAACTGAAATTCCCAGTTTTTGTCTTAAACAAGGATCATCTACTCCCAGCAATCTAATGAGGAGAGTTTACCTGATATGGGAACCATGTGTGTTCCGAGTAGGATCCTCTGTCTTACTTTAAAGGGTTGCAAATGGGGATGTTTGGTTTTTGACAGAAAGAATCTGGAGCCAAGAGAGTTGCCATGGCAACGGCACTCCGGGGTCATTTGATTTCTTTTGTGATGTAAATTACTGGTGCCAATTTTTACGAACACTGCTCCAATATTTCTAGAGATATTCTTTGGTCAATATTTTACCGTGTTAGCTGCACAACTAATGATTTTTGATTGATTTTGAAGTGATGACGTCATCACTTTCCTAATTTGCGTAATACAGAACGTCAATATCTCTAAAACGAAGACAGATATTTCAAAAACAAAAAAGCTATTCTTCTGTATTTTGAAAAGCCTTCCAAATAGGCAGCAATTATTTTTCAGTTCATAGGCACTTTAATATAGTTGAGAGATGTGTTCTATTTCTTAAATATTATATTTGTCCTTTATTTTATTGAACAATTTCGAGCGAAAGTCTCATATTTATTAGTTATTAAGCATCAATTCAGTTAAGTATGCCCCATGCAAACTATGACATTTCAAAAGTATTATAACCCATAACAATGACTAACTGAAAGTACAATAAATTTTGACAACAATACAAAGAGACTTACCGCTTGGATCCGAGTTAGTTAATAGTATTTAAATGAGTTCAAAAAAAGAGTGTCTTCTTTCTTACTTAAAGTGGTTTTCACTTGAGTGCAGAAACTAATTCGCATTTTCTTTGGCTTAAAAGCTCGCTCCACTCTATAAGCCAATTACGCCTCTAATCAATCGTGATTCGCTCGCGCTCGTTGTCCCGCGCTTGGCGTCAGCTACGTGCATGTACTTACCTTAAGTTTTGATTGATTTACTGGGTTGTCTGTGTCCTTGGTGATTGGCAGACTTGTGTGTGACAGTGAGTGCTGCTTCAACCGGGCCACTTGACTTCATAGACTTGCTAAACAAGACTTTCCTAGATCACCGTTTTTTTTTCAGGCGAGTTGATCCTTCGCCCGAAAGCAGCGTGACAAAGTCGAGAATCAGTCGTGTGTTTATATGTCTTTTTCCTCGGTGCCGGGTGCTTGCCAAACTTGAAAAATTGACAGCTAGTCAGAATACCATTTTTTCCTTGAACAAGAGAACACAATTGCAACGTCATCACATCTGTTAAACGAAGGGAAATGAACCGACAAACAGAATATCTGAAATAAGTATTTTTTCTGAACTTCACTGCACTTTAAGTCAAGGGGGTTTGACCTGAGCTACCGGGATATCTATAATCAGCACATATGTCAGTCCACTATTAAAACTCGAGCAAAACAAGTCGAAATGACCAGTCAATCAAACGCTCATTTGACAAAAGTCAGTTTGGGGATAAATTTCATTTTGGGTCAAGGGACATCATAATCGCGTGAGCAGATGGTTGGGATGCCAGATTCATTCGCGGAAAGTCAATTTGTCCCGGCGGCGATAATTGAGTATATTTTCATCCATATAAGAGGGCACCAAATTTCCTACTTTCCGGATCACTTGCTTGGCCATTAAAATCTCCATTATCTGAATGTCATAAGTGAGACTGGTTTATACCAGATCTGTTAGCCAATGGGAACTGCAGTTTACTGTCGAGCTTTTGAAAACGCCACTTATCAAGCGTGTCGCTTTCGACGGTGTTTGTTTAAAGTTCTTAAAAGGCCAAAAATGGAAATTTCTCAGTCAATTTGCTGTTCTTACAGACCGGATTTGTCTGCTTCAAGCGGAATACTTAGAAAAGGACTAGATAACTAAAGGTAGGTGTAACATTAGGTGTCTTGGGAATCAGATGCTGAGGTGAAACAAAAGAACCGTCAGTTCAGTCATGCCTGGCCCGGCCAATTTTATTGTGTACAAGTGGAACACATCTAAGAGAAAAAGAAAAGCACCTTTACCGTTAAAGAGTTTGACACTGTTTTTCAGTGAGGAGTTTTCACCGGAAAGGGAAAAATCATGTGAATTTTGTGGGCACTCTTTTTTTAGAACATGTCTTTCTTCAACGTAAATTCTACTGCGTGGGCTTTTGAAAGAATAGCACACCGGGCTTTCGCTTGCAACTTTTGCAAGGGTATTGTTTTTGTTATTTGCCTCTGTCTTTTTTTACTTTCCTCTCCCAAAAGATTTCCTGAATCTAGCCAATGTTTTCTTGATTCGTTTGATGACTGAAAATTCGACGCCATACACGATGTGCCTGAACTATCTTCGGTAAAAGGAAAGATATAAATATATTTGATAGCAGGACGTTTAACTTCTGTAAATAGCAGGAAAAAAAATAGATCTTTCTTTTTTATCGCCTGTTAGTTCTTTCCCGTTGGTTAAATGCTTTGGCAAGCTCAAAAGATAAAAAAAGCCTTTTATTGCTTCCTCTCATTACTAAAAGTTTTCTACAACACTTACGACTCGTAGCAATTTATGCAAAAAATAGAGCCAGGTTTACAAGTAGCATAACCCGCCTTCGTTTTGACAGCTGTCAAGAAAGAATTCTGTCTATCATAACACCATTATATCTTACGCTTGTGGACCAGTATAAATGCGATGCTTTCCCTGAAAGGAAAAGAGAAGAGAAAAGATAGTTTTGGCTAATAAAGAAATATCCCAGAGGAAGCTGCTAGCCCCCCAACGGAGGTTTTGACAAAATGAATGTTGAAAAAACATCTGGCTGGTATTCAAAAGCCGAGTGTACTTGTTTTAGATGAAAATACCCCGTTTATTAGCTTTTACTCCATGAATATTTCATTTCATGCACCAAACGATCTTTTCGCGAGATCAGTATATCGTTCGCACTTATAATTAGCACCATGCCAGAAAGCTGTTATTCCAAGCTTTAAAAGCCCTTCGAACCGGCGCTGAAAATATATCACCGCGGGCTAACGGACGATTGCTAACGAAGCTTAAGTCGTAAGGTTTTCGACTGAATGACTGCCATCTTGAATGAGCTTGGAAAAACTTGGTAAGCTCTATGTTTAATATCGTAAACTAAATATGAATCTATATTGATTTTATCTCCTGTTGCTTCTATTGGTTTAAAACGTCCAATACAAGAGTTGAGATCAAATATTCAACTGTCAAAATATAAATATAACTTACCCGAGTTTATATTACCCCGTATTTCACAGTTCCCTAAGTGTGATCTCGGTGTCAAACGGATGTTGTATTTTCTATGAATTTAAGAATCGATCTTTCGACGGAGCCATGTATCTTCTTTTTAATTTCCAGAGAGTTTGTTAAAGGAGTCAGTGATGTTTATCTTACAGACCCACCAATGAACTTAGTTGTCTTGATAAGCAGATGAAGCGAACAAGTTGATCAAACAAGCCATTATTTGCGCGAAACGTGAACAAAATGGAATAAATTTTCAATTTCGCGGATATTTTACGTAAACATTCGCCATTACTAATGTTTGCGAAATCGAACTGGTTCTAATGAGCAAAGTCATAAATTCATAATCGAACTCGGGATGCTTTGAAGTTCGCATTGCTATTGAAAACTCTGTAAAAATTTAAATCAAAATTAGATTTCGCTTTAGTCTAGCTTTATTATCATGCAAAAGAATAACACTTTTTGGCTATTCTGAATAATTTCTTTGCTTCTAAACACCTGCCTTGGTTCTTCATTAGATTTGTTAACATAAAAGTTCTTTATACGCTCTTCATTGTCAATTCGTGCCGAGAAAAAGCCAATCCGAACCGCAGTGCAGGACATGATCCTGTAAATAGCTTTGATGTCTAAATGGGCCCATTTTAATTTCCCTTCAACGAAATGAGAGAACGAGGTCCTAGAAAGGCTCACATTGAAAGGAACAGTTTGATCGTGGGATTCGATCTGTGTCGGTATTACGCAAAGAAAAAATATCTCATGTTTCATGCCAAAACATTTTCATTTCCTTCTGTAGGAGATCGACAACGCAGGATCGGCGAGTATTTTGTTGTTTCCGATTTTCATTTCCGGCTGAAGCTATGAGAGTCATATATTATAGGTAATGAAACTAAACATAAATACAGTTAAGTTATATCTTCACGTGCCAGTCCATAACGAGTTTTCCGGCACAGAGTATGAGATAGTCGTTCAGTGATTGGTTAAAATGTACAATGACAAGAAAATTTGCACTCCAGGGCAAAGCCCAATTAAGCGAACCCTAGGATTTGCGAGAATTTTGATTTCATTTTTATAACTTCTCAGTGAGGTTTTCTGTTTATATTGTTTGACCCTCGGGTTTGAGTTGGAATAATCTCTAACTACACGAAAGAGACCAGAAGATAAGCAGTGAAAAAAGTTTTTGTTCAAGGAAAATTAATACTTCGGTTCACGTTGACTCCTGGGCTAACGTTAACCGGCTCTTGAACAACCCAGCCCAGTAAAGGAGCAAATCAACCTTTGTTCCGGAGTGTTTTTCTTGCGGGCCCGGCAATTCAATTTGTGGGCTTTCCGCTTATCTTCGGGCAGGACATCCTTCATATAAGCACAAACAAATTATCGCTCGAATTTCCTCAACTGATAGATCCAGCACAATACTGTTAAGTAGTCAGTTATTGAACCTTGCCAACCACACCCAACCGGCTTGCTGATTCTGAATGCTCCAATCTCTTCTTTTAAAACTTGGTACGATGAGAATTTGTAACTTTTCTTTCTAACTTTTAGGAAAATTTCCTTATTTACAAAATGAACAACTAAGGTAGAATTAAATTGACATACAACCGTAACTGCAACTAGGTCACTCTCTACCTCGACTTGTTCGCTAGTGTAACAACTAACTTATGATAGGCACAACACTGAACGTAATTGATATGGGACCTTTTTCATCGAAATGCTTGGCTCACCAACCATTTTCCTGTTCTGTTTGCCCTGGGAAATTTAAGAAAGGTGACTGACTTAGATGACAAAACACGAACTTTGTATCTAAATTAGTCGCTGGCTACTATGCACAGAAAACCAGAGTTTTTTGCTTTGTTTGCTTTGGTACTATTAAGTGTGGTAAAGACCAGTTGTTTTTATGCAGCCTCTGTATCACCCGCGGCGAGGAGGAACCGATGTAAAACAAAGCAGTATATCAATTATCTCAGTGATATAAATAACAACGACACCTTTATTAGTCAATACTTTAGACAACGTAGTATCCCCGAATTGTTTTCTTGTCCTGTGAATGGTTCTTTTTCTGTGATAACTTTATTTTTAACTGTAAATAGGTTTATATATTTTTACTACATATTTTCCTCTTATTTATTTATTTATTTATTTATTTCTCGTGGTATATCTGTAAACTATATAGCTAAGCGTTTGTTCCCCGTTAAATAAAATATTGTGTTGTATTCATTTCCCTCCTTCCATCTCACCTTGTTCCATGGGTGTCACGCCGTCTTTAGTTTGATGATTCGCTCGATTTTAAAATGGAAATCAAAACCGGCTGGTGAACATAACGGCAACGGGGTTAATATCCTCCGCTGAAATTTTGATTATTACTTCATTTCTTGCTATTTAATTTTATTTAACGTTTTTCAGATTTACATATTCCTAGGTGCCATCTTTGTCCCACTAAAACTCCACTCTCCTGAGATATATTATTGTTTCTCTTTCAAAACTTATCAATGTTTTCACAATCTACATTTTCAGGTAAAATCGAAATTTCCCATGTTTATGTAGGCGTCTTAAGAGCTCCTTCGCAGCAGTGAATCGTTGTCGAAAAACACCCCCACCCTACTCCTCTGCACGCCGACATTTTCCATATGTTGGTATCATTGCTTTTAGATCGTCTTCAACGTCCATAAAATCAACTGAACACCGAAGACGGACTTGTGGCGCGTTTCATGTTTTCGTGCAGGTTGAAGCTGCCTTGGCTGTCCGCCTGAGTTAAATCCGCGTCAAAGAATAGGCTATTTATAGATCCTTCTGGGATTTCCAACTGTTAGTGATCTATAAATAAGTTGAAAGGATTACCTAGTGAATAAGGCCTTTATTGGGGATTAACTGTTTCCTCCTTCAACTTCACTTGCCTACGCACTATGTTCACGCAAACCAAACGACCATTAACACTAGACAATTCCGTGTTGAGGTATTTTTTGTTTGTTATGCTGCGTGGGTTATCTTATATCAAGAGCTCTGGCAATACCTGTGACCGAAAGGCCAAGATTTTGGTTTTCTCAGTTTCGTTTACAATCGGCCCAAGAATGTATACTGCAGGTACGTAGAGTGTTAAGCGCGTTTATATCTGGCCAAGTGATTCCACATTAGAAACTATAGCAAACAAGGATTATTTCTGAATATTACAAATGACATTTCCATACAAATTAAGACAACCTTAAGAAAAAAGTCGGCCGACGTTTTTCACGCTCACCCGAATGGAATCTGTTTTAATCTCCCCAATATTGTACATCAGAAGCAAATCACCTTGAATAGGTGATATGCTTCTGTGTACATCCAGTACCCCTTTGTGATAAGTTGTCTGTGTTTCGTTTACATTCTTCTAAAAATTAAAGCCCTTCTATGTCCAATTGGCCAGAGCCGTGCTAGCCCCTTTAACTACCTTTAACAGGAGTTTTCTCAGTTTCTCTGGCACTTTTCACAGTAAACGTACTAGAGTATACAAAACATTTATTTACAATCGCTCGTTTCTCTTGATTTGAAATCATATCGATGACAAGCGCGATTGCCGAGTTACATGTATACGGGCGTTTTAAAAATAAGAAACGATAACGCTTCATGTTATGGTTATTATGTTTATTTATGGAGCTAAATTCGCTCCATTCCCATTAATTTCCTTTAATCAAGATTTATACATCAAAATACAAGCTTAGGCAATTTTGACAAGCTTATTTTACTTGCTAAACAACAGCTGCATGTAATTTTTCTTAGATTGTCAATTAAATTTCGAGCTACACTGTTTCGATTGGTGGTTCATGGATTAAAATTTGCTTTGCTCTAAATGCATTAGAATAAAACAAAATGGAAGTGATTATTTTATGACATATAGCATATACATCACTCTGATGACTGAAAAGAAAAAAAAAAATTGATTTGAGGCCATAAGCGAGGAAACTCGACGCCTTGTAATCGAAAAATGTTGCCTTTTCATTTCCTTCATTTACAAGGGAGAAGGTTTGGCGATTTTGTTGATCGAACGGGGAAGTTGAACGGTATTCGGGGTAGAAAACAAAGGCAACATTTTTAAAGCTTCTAATCTGCGGCAACAAAAACTCAATTAGGGAAAAGTTCGTCGCAAATCTCCATTTGCCTCCGATCATTAGTCCATTACCAAGAGCGAGCAAAATTTAAAGCCTGGCCAAGAAAGAAGGTACTTTCACTCAAACAGCACTTATTTAGGGCTGTTTTAACCCGAAAGCATATTTTAATGGAAAAGTCTCTTTACTCGAACAACTATCATCAGTTATTTCCTGTTGAAAGTGGAATAATATTTCGTCTTGCTTTTGGGACATGAGAATATCGGGTCACCCTCATGTTTGAAAGAGTTCGCTGTGGGAACAAGTGGACGACCAACATCTCGCCGTTTACGAACGCGCACTTGAGAAAGAATTCCTGAGGCTTTCATCGCTCTTCATATTGACAAAACATTCAATTACTTTGCGGATTTGTATGACTCGACGGGAAAAGGGAAAACAAAACAGAAAAAAAATATTTTTGAGGGTGTTGCTACAGTCGCCCAATAACACTCCATTCGTATTTTATCCAGCCTGAGGTTTGACTTCAACGGTCTAAAAAAGATTCAGTTTTACCGCCTCAATCCACGAATTGACCACGTTGGGCTCGATCTGTTTCATTGGTATCGCTTCGAGGTAAGTCACGAATCATCGAATCTAATTTTTTTTGGATGTTTCGACTAGACAAAGCGATCGTACAAAGAAACAATATGGAAGTGGTGCAGTAATGCTCGACTGGGGTGGCAATAACATTACATGAAACAGTCGGCGACGTTTTCTTTTGGCTAACTGCATTAGATCAATTTATTTTTATAATTTTCTAAACCCTTTGTTTACTTTAGCCTCCACCTAGTTTACTGCGCAAAATATTTTAGTTTTGCGGAGTTTTCTTGGGCAACACGCAATGTTTAAGTCAAAACCTTTGCCCAGGACTCATTAAAACGTAAAAAGGTGAGCACGATGCCCTTGAAAATAAGTTATCAATTCCGGGTTGGGTATTTACCGAGTATAAATAATAATATCGACTAATTTCTTGAGGGAACATCGAACCACAATGCATTAATTAATGTAATTTCAGTCTTTTCGAAACAACTTCTGATGGTTACAACGAAGGCAACCGTTACAAATACTCTGTTATATTCAGCTTTATATTATCAATGAAAGATGATTAAAAGAAAGAGAACTAATGTCGGCGAAAAGTTAAAAAATACAGCGAAGAAAACGGAACGCTCTCTTGAGAGGAAAGCTCCACAGTTTGCATAACGCGTGGGTTTTTGGCGCGAAAACACCTGCTTCGTATTTGCAACAATAATCATGACGGAAAAGAAATAACCTAGCGTGTGCTTGGCTAGTTTCACAAAGAAACAAAACGCAGTTTGACAGAACTCACTGTTCCCTGCTCGAAGCATCACCCGGCGAAAGATACTTACTCATATCGAAAGATTGAAGATGCACAAAGTTGTCCGTCGGCCGAAAAGTATATCGTCAGGAATTGTAGGTTTGTCCTCAGATGTAAAAAATATCAGATTGCACCACCAGCGACGCCTCGCATCATCTAAGCAACTTAAGATCAGTCACAAAATTGAGCCTATTTCGGAAGTTTCTTTGCAAAGTTCGTCAATGTGCGGTATACGAAAACCCTCCTTTACTAACATTTGCTATGTGTGGTTTATCTGCCACATTTACTGATTATTCAAAGTCAAAGATCATATGTAGGTCATTCCTTAAATTGTTTAATATTTATTGGATTGTCCCCCTCCAAGAAAAACATAAAAATACAATAATTTTCTGAACAATAATTAGAAAAGGTAACGCAAAAACTAAGTAAACTGAAATCTCATCATTAAGTAACAGAGTTAATAACAATATCTTTTATATTAGTGGTAATAATAAAATTGTCCTTTATAAAAAGCAAAATATCAGAGAAATGTTCAAATGCGCTTTTCACAAGAACTGTCTAATTTCTCGCACGCTGATTGGCTCATTTTTATCATAAAAAAGAGTACAGACGGATAAAATTTTAATTTATGCAAGCTTTCAAGTTCAATTTTCAGCTGTCAAACTGTCAACTTTTTTACCGATGAGATTTTATGGACTTTTCTAAGTAGCCAATCAAAAAGCGAGAAAAGCTATTGACAAAGTTCGCGTCATTTTGAATAAAATTCACTTATCTTTGTTTACGGTGTCTTTTCCCCTCATTTATTCCCGGCATTTGACCATTTCGGGGTCTTGTTATTGCAAAATTAACAAATTGACGTCAGTTTTTATGCGTCTGTCGTCTTATTGATGATAAATTGCGTCATAACGTTGTCAAAGTGGCTGATGGAATCACGAGCCGCAGGCGAGTGGTTCCGCAGTAAACTCTGACAATGTTATGACGAAATTTATCATCAATAAGAGGACAGACGCGTACAAAACTGACGTCAATTTGTTAAATTTACACGAAAACGTAAGGTTTAATACAAAACAAAATGATAGATCAGGTCAAAACAAAGTTAAACAACAAGAACAACAAGCACTGAAAGTGGACGTGCTAACAATACGTTTGTGAGTTGTTCATTTGTATTTACGATTTTTGCTTCAGATTCATGGCTAAGGTTCTGTACTCGCCATGTTGACGCGTAACATGGACGCAGAATGGTCAAAACCTTGGATACATTTTATTTTGCGAGCGTCTTGATCCAGGAAATGTGCTAAAATGAAACTTTATAACAGTTGAAGCAAGCAAGTAGGGGAATGGGTTAAAAGTTAAAGGATGGAGGAAACGTTATTGACTGAAAACAATATCTGCCCTTCAAGATGATGGCGATCTCAACCTTAAGTTGATTTTCACTTTTTAGTTTGCAGGCAGCGGCAAATAACTATCTAGTCTAAACACAATGTACCTAGATATCTAGTCTAGACGTAACGTGTACATACACCTGTAATCGTAATTATTTTGAATGCAGCTAACTTTAGAAATTTGTTCCACAGCAATGAATAACAAGGGATCGGAGGCTTTGTTCCAGGCCAGCTCGACTTGCAAACTTCGACTAGTGCGCATGCTTGTGGAAGGTGGAACTTCGGTTAATGTTCGTAACGAAGGACTCGAGACGCCCCTAATGCTGTGCTGCCAGGCTAAAACTGACATGAACGACGAGAAAGGCCGTGTCGTTAATTATTTACTCAGTAAACAAGCGAAGGTAAACTTGCAAGATATCTACGGCCGCACGGCTCTTATTTACGCTTGCGTGTCAAATTCTGGCAAGGAAATCGTCAAGGCTTTATTGGACGCGAAGTCCAACCCGTGGATAGAGGATGAAAGCAAAAATACAGTGTTTGATTATGTAATGAACGCAGAGGATTTGGAGACCACAAGACTTCTTATTAACGCCTGTCGTGAAAGCATGCTTGCTGATGCTCGTGATAATAATGAAGTGAAGCAACTGGAAGAATGTCTGGCCAATATCCAGGATATACGAAAATTCTCCTGGCCGCTAACGGGTCCCAGAATCCGGAGGAATCATTCTTACTTATACGCCGCTGAAAAGGAGGATCCATCCATCCCTAGTGCCAATCTCTTGGGAGCAAATTTGAGCAGCGATGGTGAAGCAGCTCAACCCGAGCGCCGAAGGAAAAGATCTGTGTGCCACTTTGATCCCTTAGATATTGAAAAGATATTACACTGCACAGAAGAGGCTGGAACAAACTCTACAAACACAGAGGGAAAGCAAGATGATAAGAGTGAATCAGAGGCGAAAAGAAAAACTTCCGTTCGGTCACTATCAGAGGAAGAGAGGTTTAGCTTTCAGATCTCTGATGCTGAGAATGCGGCACCACGTGACCCGTCTTCTGGGCTCGAGAAGCTTCTTAAGCTACAGGATTCATTTTGTTCCTCCGTCGATTCAAACGAATTTCTGTACTCTAATGATTCGCGCAGGAATTTAGAGGACCCAAATCATAGCTCTTCAGAAAAACAACAAATTAGTGACGAAGCAAACTCAATGCAAGGGAGAAAAAGTGTTGTTAGTTTTAACGCGGTAGAAAAGACAATGGAGATCAAATCTGGTGACTACAACGAATCTCATGATTGCGGGAAGGAAAGGATGGCGGAACATGTTAGTACCTATATACGTCACAAAACACGAGAAGCTGTCAATAATAACGAAGATCAAGACATAGGTGAAGAGGACAGAAATCGAGAACGACTCTTTACGTTTCGAGTTTCCTCTGTAGCAGTGAGCAAAAGCGAAAGCTATACCACAGTTTCGGAAAGTTCAATTCAAAGACATGTGGTTATCAACTCCGCCATAGATAAACAATTTACGGAAGCCACAGAAAACAGGTCCAACCGGATTATATCACCAGTGACTAGTCAACAGTCATCACCCGTTATGAGCCCCTTTGCATCTCCTCAAGTGACTCGCCGTCAAACACATACGTCGAATGCATTGAAACAAAGTCCCCGAGCCTCCCCTGTGCCAACATCTGAGAACAATCGACTAGAGGGGGTGCCCATTGTGCGACGATACACTCTATCGGCGTTGGACATGGGAAAGTTTCAGACTTCAGGTATCAAGACCCTGTTGGTGCCATTGAAGCATTCTACAGCTGCAGAAACTGACGCGCGGAGAGGGTCAGCCGTATCGGAATCTACAAGCAGAGGAGGCACTGGTGGGAACTTTACCCCTCCCGGGCTTAGAAAGAGCAAGAGTGACCTGACAGACCGGACCTCCATGTCACACAGTCTTCAAGGAAAAGACTTCTTAGAGACAGGTCCAAAATTTGGGCAAGGTATACCAGGTCTCCAGCAGTTAAATGATCACAGTAAAGAAAGAAACGATGTCACCGAGTTCCAGTTACCAAGTATATCCTCGACAAAGAAAGGAAGGCGTTCTCCGAATAACTTCACTCAACCAATAACGATTATTAATCCATCTGTGGAAAACAAATCCCTAAATGCAGATCCCAGGATAGAATTATCCTTACCCTGGAGAAATAACGGCGAAAAACCACGCTTCCATCTGGCTAATCAGGATTTTTCTTTAGAGGAGCAAAAACCATCTTCAAGTCCTGGTCGTACTTCGTTACCATCACCACCAAAAGACCTCTCAATCTCCTCTCCAAGCAGCCCCTGCGATGTAATTGCTTTAGCAAAAGTAGCTGACCTCTCCCCGAGGGGTTCGGATAACACATCCGGAGAGGTCCTTCCAGATCTTCTTTTTAACTCCCTTACTACATTACCATACGGCGAAGATAGCGGCCCCAAGCAGGGAGGAAGCTCTGTAGTGACCCCTCAAAATAGTGCCCACCGCAGACTGCGCCCCGGAACTCTGCTACCACCGCTGAATCTTTCTAATAGGCGATCGCCGACGCATGACCTGGAGGATGGGTATTTCTCGGGATCACCTTCGCCAGCGGACGTGGAGAGTCCAAGGAGAAAGTTAAGCAATGAACAACAACGGTATTCATTTAGGCCGATATCTCCTCGTTCCCCCATTCGCTCACCAAAGTCGCTAAACCCACACCCAGGAAAACCGCCTCAATCTCGTTAGTGTAGAGAATTTGTAAAAGCAGACGCAGGGAAGGTTGTTTCTTTCGCCGGATGATTTGGCTATTACACGTCACCGTAAAACAACAAGCGAAGGAATCACAGACCACTGACATAAAATGTTGATCAAATGTATAAAAATGAGTTAAGAAACATTTACGAGCAAAAACGAATTTTCAAAGATATTTAGGCAGTATATTGAAACTGTCAGCAACTTGCCAAATCCCGACGTTACTTGCGGCCTTTTCACATCACATCACTCTACAAATAAAAACTATATGCTAGATGTTGTTTGCATTAAAAATATTAGAGTTAAGTTATATAAGTTATGAGTCAAATTAATGATATATTTAATTTTCAACCTTAATTCCCAGTTAGCACACAGAGCTGTTAACCTTTTTTTCGCTAAACGTTTTCAAATGCGCAACGTAAAATTTCGGTTGAAAGCCCTAGGCTTACAAACCTTCACAAGGGGTTTTGGGTGGGTTTACAAACGGAGAGGTTTATAAACCCCCAGAGGCGAGGGGAAAGGGGTGTAATAAGCGGTATGAAGAAAACCCTCTCAGAATGAACCAATAAAAGTTAACTTGAGACTTACATCCAGCAGTATCTAATTTTGTAGCCCTTAAACGCAAGAAAGGAAATAAATACGCGAAAAACAGAGATCATTGAACCTGTTTGGCGCCTCTTCATAATGGCAATACCGGAGGTACACAAATAATTTTGGCTTCAAAGCTCTTATGTAGGCTACACACGCGGACATTTACATAATCGTGTAAAAGGACATAAACAACAATCCTCCGCCATTGCCAAACACTACAAGAACGTGCACGGGAAGATGCCTTAGGACCTGCTAAAGCGTTTCGAAGTGCTTAAGAAATGCAGAAACAAATTTGACTGTTAAGAGCTTCTGCCTGAGAGACCGGGGCAGACTTGGAAATGAAGGTCGGCCGATTTCGCTTAAAATTGGTACACAAAGTCGTTATGTGGACTTATGTAATATGCCAAAGGTTCAGGGTCAACGACCTTCTTTTAGCCGAGTTCTGGATATCAGCCCCTCAGGGGTCCCCAGAGGCAGATTTTTAGTGTAATTTTGGCCACTTTTCAATCTCTTTTTTAGCAACGTACAATTAATTTCAGACAAAACCAAAACCATAATTGTAATGCCCTATCCTTAGGCTTATATGGGTAAAAACATTAGCTCACGGGAATTTTTCGTTAGCCTGTGGCTGCGATCACAACTTGGTCCTATTTGAGGCATATGGGAAGCAACCGGAAATGGCTTGTTTTTCAGACCGCATATTTTCCATGCCCATGTTTTATATCGTGAAGTCTTAGTATCCCTGCAAAGTGCAGCCCTTAGTTTAGTAATACCAAGAAAAAAATACTAAGGTTGAGGCTTTTTTACTAAGAAAAAACTTACGAGAAGATGACTAACCAGGCCACTTCCGGTTGAAGTTTCAACAAAGCGTGTCTGTAAAAATGAGCCATTTGATTTCGATTAATAACTTTCTTTTCTTCTAATTCGTGAATTAGAGACTCTGATCATGAAGTTAATTTTAACCGAAAAGAGTTACCGTTAATCAGATATTTTCATGTGATTTTTTTCAGGGCCGATCAGATTTTGGTCTGGCAGCGGTTATAAATTATGTGGAGGAAGTCTTGAAAATTACGGATAATGGAGTCGCTGGACTTCTTTTCTGAAGAAAAACAACTTATCAGTCATTCTAAATGCAACCACCACGTCTCTCATGACACTACTTGAAAATCGCTTTGAAATTTCGAATATATTGATAGCTAATTGTAAAATTAAATGCAGTCTCACTATTCCAGTCTATATGCAAGTTGTCTGGATAAATTCACTTACTATGAATGCTTCCCTGGCTACAGATTTAGAGGCATGTCCCTTTCTAATAATCCCTTAAAAGTGAAGCAACATTAAAAACCTTTGCCCCGGCGATAAATTGATCGTGTGTGCGTCGTTACGAGTAATGAAAATTCAGGTTGATTCATACCGTACGTGACGAGTTCATGACACGCCAACTTATCTGAAGTTTGCTGGCTATGATTGTCTTGAAGTTCAGTTTTTTCTCGTCTAGATTTGTCTCCTTGATACTACAGAGAATGATTAAGTATAGAACTTGCATGAGAACCTGAAGAACGAATGGATATGTTACAGAATATTTATTCATACCCAGTCCCCCGGTGCAAATGGCGTAGGTATTATAAATTGAGGAAGTCCAAGATGGTCCGTTTTCCCCGCCAGGTCGCTGAATGTCTGACTAAATTACCAGAAAATTACTCATTGGCACACTTTCCCTTTCTCTATTGGGATTTTCCTTTTGTTGCTTTCTCAGTGCGCACAGATCCAGACTAAGTCGGTGTACTGCATGTATCCAAAGATAGGGCGGGGGACAAGTGGATTTTCCTTCAAAGACTACTGCTTATAGCACCCTAGTTGTAGGATTGCCGGCCCTTACCTCCGATTTCCATAATAAGAAGCGATAATCCCAAGGACGACCAGTATGCTTGGTGTAGGTAGTATGGTAAGTCGTCACAAAGTCCAGTGCGTCATGCCTGCTGGAGCTTAAATTGGTTATTGCTTTTCTTCCCTGGACAGGATGATAATCACCGGCTTTCATTTATACATCTGGGTGGAGAGAGACACTGTGAAAGAAAATTGCCTTTTCCAAGACGACATAACAACGCCCTAGTAACCAGGAGCGCTCGATCCGGAGTCCAGCCCGCTAACATTAGGCCGCTACCGTGCTATGTGCTAGGCAGTTGCCAGTTTTTATAGAATCTAAACGCGTTACTACGTTACATGTTTACTTCACTCAGTCGTAAATTGATAAAATGCAACCGTGAAATGAATATACGGCCAGCACGTGGACATCTTGCCGGCTGGATTGTCTATTTACAAGAAAAGAAACTATCTGCAATAAGTTAATTAAACTTATTAAATCAAGTCAGTCTTTAAGTGAATTTGTTTCATTTGAGTGTGCCTGAAAGGCAAAGGAGCGAAAAAGTCTGGCTATTACAATTTAGTCTCCTGAAAAACTGAAAACATGATTATACAGTGTCCCATTTGGAAAGATGACATATGCGGGACATGAGATAACAAGGCGCCAGAGCCTGCTGTGACTCTCCCATTAGCGACGTTAGATCGAGATGTTACCCACCTGCTGGTCAAATTAAAATGGGCACTGGTACTAATAAACTGGCCACGTCCTATAGAGTTGACAATTTCCCTGAATGGAAGTTTAAGTGTGAATTAAAGAAGATTGCCCACGTCACCGCCGAAAATTCACCCGTTTGCGTGACCAAAGTGGGCCATGTCAGCACCCTTTCCATCAAGGAGAATAAAGAGATTGAAGAAATCAAAGAAGGTTACTGCTGACGTTTCATTTCAGGCGTTCGGCATTGTAATACCTATTGCATCCATAAGTATCCAAGGGTAGAGTGACTGCATGCATGTTCATTAGACATAAATTTATTTTGCACGTTCAAAGCTTTTTTTACACGCTTTAATGTCTTTAATTCGCTCCATTGGTTCAAGGGTGAAACAGTCAGCCCCGATTCTAGGCTATGTCTCTCTAAACAAAGACCCTTGAAATTAGGTTCCCCCGACTTGCCCTGCTGATTTAAGTAGGTTTGAATAGAGGCTAGTTTCCTCAGGTAACGATTGATGTACTAGTCTGGGGAGTTATTCCTACCCCTGCAACCCTCCCCTTACCCCGCCTCCCTCACTTGCCCCTCAGGAAACCATCAACAACGACAACAAAGGAGAGGGTGAACAGAGAAGAAAAGACAAGGAATACAACAAGTTAGGTTCCGCTACATCAGTTAACTCGTGGTTGTTCCGGTCAGAAACTGTTTATTTGGCATTAAACCTAACTAGCCCCTAAATACGTACATAATTATATTTTCTTGGCACACATTATACTTATTACTTAGACGAATGTATAAAGAATAAGATTTAGAATAAAATTCACTACTAATTGTCCATTAAATTCGATTCCACAATAATGAAGCATAACTAAATAAATATGAATAAATAACGCGTTGATAATTTTTAAATAATTGAGTGAGAATTTTAAATTTACAGCCCTAACTATACCAATAATATTAGCGTTCTTCTAGTGAAGTGCTTTTGTTTTATTTAGTGCGCGTTATACACGTTAAGTTCGAAACTCTCAGACATTTTCGAACAAAAACTTTCGACATAACACTTTCAAAATTATGTTGTTTCTCTAAAAATTTCGGACATTTTAAGATTATTTAAAGAGTGAATTATTGAATTATTATGTTTACACACACTTCAATGAAATTAACTGCAGAGTACAATCGAAAAAGAGTAGTCCTTTGAAGCAGCCTCAGATAATTCCTTTGGGCGCAGAAAAATATGATAGTGACGATGTGAATATGGAGATGGCGAGGGACTTTAGGTAAAAAATCTCCAAGCACAAATCAAAACGGTCTGTACATTTGAAATTTTGGTTGCATTATTTGCCACTGACGGTGAGAGGTTGCACGTTCAGTTTTGTCTAAAATGTTCAGGTGCGAAAATTTTCCACGTCTTTTATGGACAATGTCAGTCTTTCCTTGTGGACCTATCTAAACACAAATAATTTCTCTAGTATCGTTGTTAGCCTGCTACCAGGCTCTCTATCAGGGTGATAAATAAGTGACCGTCAAGGTCGCCCGCGTACCAGCTGCGTTCTTTCTGATAGCCCAAGTTGCGTATGAAAGCTTAGGGGCGTGATCTGGACGCAAAATTCGTTTCCCCTTCTTTGTCTCTCGCCCCAAGCTTTATCAAACCTCTTGTGCTATCCGAAAGGAAACGGCAATGGGAGAGATTTAAACATTAATTTCCTCAGCTCTCTTCTCACTGTTAGCCTTGTTTTTCATACACACAAAATCTGTATTGGATTTGATTTTCTTCGATGTCACCTTGAGGAACTTCTCTGGGGGAACTACAACAAAGAAAAAAAAAACAACAACCAACAGACTATCATTAAAAAGAAATGATCTTCGCAATAATACTTGCAATTTTCACCGAAACAGGCTTGACAGACTTTTACTGACGACCTCCGCTTTACCGGTGCGTGGTTCAAAAGACTGACAGTATCGCACAGGAGTCTAAGTCTCTTGGACTCTGTCTCAAAAATACAGGGCTGCCGAGGAATGAGAATCGAAAATATATTCTGGGCTCCCAATCAAAATGCCAACGGATCTAGATATTCTCTTCTTCCCCCTATACTTCAGCATCCCGCTTTTGGATGAAATGAACGTTAGCGTTACTACCCGTTGTCACAGGTTTCCGTCACGGCGATTGGTCATCATGCAACAATTTTCCTGGTTTAGCGGAGGAAACAAGTTTGGAAAGAACATGCTGGGTCTTTGGAGAAAAGACGGGCCCCGAAAAGTTTCCGATTCTCACAGGGATTGTCCAACCGGGGCAAATCACGAAAGCCGTCGCGTTCTACTAGGGGTGAACAACGAAAACGTTTCCTTTGAATGGTAATGAGACGAAACCGTTTCTTTTTAAACTTACCAAAATTGTCAAAAACGTACCTTGGAGTGGGCAACAACAGTGATGAATCACGTACCTTAGAAGTCTGTAAGTATTCTTGTTGAACGTTGGAAAAAAGGTGTCTGACTCAAATTCCTTGTGTATTTCCGTCAAGTATATTCTGTAACAGTAGGTAGACTCTATCGCTTCCTGAAAACAAACAAAGAAATGCAAATTTGATTAAATTATATTCCCAAACGTAAGTAGTGGAGTGTGGCGTGACTATGAATTTACAGATAGCGGTTGCCATAGTTGTGTCTACGGGCTAATCTCGCTCTTGAGGTTAATTTTTAACTGTATTTAGACATATTCATATGAAAAATGCACTACATAACTATAAATATTCACTAAAACTATGCTCATTTCACAGTACATGAGAATGACATTTTCAATTCCAAAACAAAAATGTCTCTTCTTGGCTACAGTTATGCAAACCCGAGGGGGGACCCCATATAAAAAGTTTGGGGGTGCTTGTTGTACGTTTTAGGGGTTAAAAACGCAGTTTTGGTACCTCTCAGGGTGTTCAACCTCAAAAGATCCACAGCGCGAGCTTTTGCGGTATCTTTTAGGGTATTGAGCCAAACAAATATGACAGGAGATGATGTTTTGTTTTAGAATTGGTACCTCTTGGGGATGAAAAAAAATTTAAGCCACACCCACTAAACAGGATCTTGGTAGGTTACTTCTTAGGAGTTCTTTTTTAAAATTTGCGATGAGTACCCCTCTCCTTTTTGTATGAAAGTTCCCCCCAGGTATGCAACGTTTTTGAATGCTATACCATGATATATTCCATTTCTATGAGTCATTTGTATTTTCTCGGTCTACAAACGAGCCTTTAAGCCTGTGTATATACTGAGAAAATTCAAGTGACAACATTGCATAACTATATTATACCATGCCATAGAAAATAGAGTGGTCAACACAATCAATGTGACACACATGTGGCATATGATTGGAAGATTGGATGCAATACTGTTGAATATACAACAGCTTTCATGTATTCTGATTGGCTGTATTTTGTAAGACATGGTATAAAGTCTCGTATCTAGTGTGCTCTCGTGAAAAAGTGAAGCAAACAATATATTTACCCTATACACTTCAGTGCCACCGAGCACAAAAATTTCTTCCACTGTATCATTAAAAGGAGAATTAGATAACATTTGCACTGCTGATGAGACACTGTCACAAACATGATGAGCACCACAAGGAGGACACCTAATTAATATACAGAAAATAATGAGTGCAATCAATAATGTATTCAAAGGGTAATTGCCATTTTTGATAGGACTGGCATTTATAGGCTGAGTAGTAGGTGTTAAATGGGGCAGGGTGAGAAGATGGATGGAAGGAGGGGGACCAGGAGAAAGGAAGAACTTCCTTCCCCCTATTCCTGGTCTTTTTTGCCTCCCTACCGCTTCCCTATTTACCCCTGCAACACAGGCTAGGTATTTTTAAAGATATCTGACCCCATCAGGTGACGGTGGAAGAAGGTGGGGGTAGGTTGTAAATTTTCCCATAACAATTGTGATTGGATGATCATCAGAATTTTAATGGAACTTTAACAAGAGCTGCCTTGTGTGGGCACAACTCAAAAATGCCTTGTAAGTTTCCAAAAGGTGTGTAATAATATGGTGGATACATGTAGTTTGAAGAACGAAGAATGAAGAATGTAAATTGCACAGTATAAGAGGAGCATGTTTTCCCACCTGGTCAAGGTGGCTTGCTCATAGTTCCTGAGTGCCATTCTATATTTGTTCACTAAGTGACCAATAAGGTTTATTTAAGCCTTAAGTGAAGTTTTCGCCAAGATCTACTGGCGCAGGTCACTTTGAACCTATTTTTCAATAATATTTTTCATGCATCGATAATTCCCTAACCGCTCTAGCCACCGCTGGCAGATGAATGTTGCTGGTTACAAATCTTCAATTTCACACCATTTGAAGAACTGAAAATTGGTGAATGCTTACATCCCTTCAGGGACTTGGTCCAGCCACATTCAAGCTATCAGTACCTGAAAGTTCCTTGTGATGGTAAATTACAGATGACCACAACAAGAGCCACAACTGCATCCGTAACTGCACAAGGGTTCCAGAAAACACTTGCAGGTGTATTACAGCCAATTAAACCTTACCCATCATTGAGCACTGGAATTTTAATTTAATTGGACCTTACTTAGCGTTCTACATCTGTCTAAATGAAATGTATTCAATGATCATAAAAAAAAAAAAAAAAAAAATCTGTAGGCCTACTTGAAAACAATAAACTCCCAAACGTCCATCAGAGTACTTACTTTAGAGTTTTACTGATGACAACATTAAGTCTGCCTGGGAGGGGTTGCTGAGTCGGATCAAGAGATTCCCAAGTTTTTCTCCCCAACAATACAGCATTCCATTTACCTGTTAAGAAAGTAAACCATCCAAAAATCACATAAGACTGTCAGGTGTAAAAGAGTATTAAGTTATTAAAAGCCAGGCTGTGTAAATTATACCATCAAGCAATTAATGACTGACCTCAAGTGAAGAGAAACAATTATAACAACAACACCAATAATTATATAAATAAATTTGAATGACCACAAAGTTCGTCATTTTCGCCATATTCGTCAATTTTTTGGGACCCTTCTGGCCAGATCATGTCTATTCACTCACTTAACTTTGACAACAACCTTGGTGAAATTTCATCAAAATCGTCACTTTTGCCCAAATTTCCACAGATTCACAAATTTTGCCAAATCGGTTAAAATCATCAACAAAACTTTGTCAAATCTGCCAGTTTTGTTACTTCCTGCATTTCTGGACATATCTCAAACCCACAGTAACAAAAACAAAAACATCGAGGTCAAACAGAGGAAATAAAACTCACAGTTTCCTGCAGGAGCAATCATTATTACGTGTTTGCCATACCTTGGGACTAACAAATCTTTTTGCTTTTAAATTTTATCCAACATGATATCTGGCAACAGTGAAAACATTACCAACCAAAAGGTTTAATGAACAGTAAAATAGTTAAATGCATGTCGGCAATTTTATTCTGCAAACATTTCTTTGACATTTTCTATTAAACAAATGAATTTTTCTTGTATCTGTTTGGCATATTCAAATTGAGAATCAGTTCTCAGACAATGACATACGTGAACAGATTTATGCACTCAGTTCATCAGTAAATCATTAATTCATTTTTGAATCAACACTGTCATTTGCATTGCTCAATTTGTGGTTGCATCTTTGAGCTGCTTGACCAGATTGTCTGCCAGACCAAAGTTTAACCTACTGCTGCAATCTAGGGAGTTTTACAGTTTTGAGAAGTGCCACATGATACATTCTCCTTGAATATCAGGCTTGTGAAGGCAGAGGTTTCACCTTTTACAATTGTTGTTTTGTTCATGGGATAGGAAAATATAGGAATGGTAGACAAAAAACAAATTTGGTTAATTTATGGGCTTCATTAATACAGTGTCTTTTGTAACAATTCTGTTGTGAAGGTTCTCCAATCTTAAAACTGTCAAATCACTACAGTGCTGTTTTTTTAGAATTTAATTTCCATGTTTCTGTAATATTTCTGTATTCTTCAAGTTTTCTTACGTATATGAAGTCATAAAAAAGTTCCCTGTTGTCAAGTAGTGAGAGTATATATAGATCCACTCCAAACAAAATCTACGTAATGTTTCCTTGGTTTGTTTTCCCACAAGTTCAATGGCCTAATTGTGTTGACGTTACCTTTATCTCTGACTTCTGTTGTAATTCTCTGTAAAAACTCCAAGTCTGTCCTGCATTTAACAAAATAATAAAATCTAATACTTAACTAAATAATTTTGCATTACATCTTTAATTTTAAGATCAAAACATTGATTCTACTTAGCTCTGAGAATTTAGTGGTGAATCAAGATCAGAAATAAATACTCCAAAGAGAATTTAAAAGTCACCTATGAATTACTAAGAAGCCAGAGATGCAAACACAAAAATCTAGATACTTGTGGCTGGGAAGGGCCAGAGTCTAGTCCTTAATTGTTTAATTTTGCAACAAGTAAGCCTGGGAGAGGGGGACTCTTATACAAAAAAGGACAGGGATGCTTGTCAGAAATTTCAAAAAGAACCCCTAAGAGGTACCAAGATGCTGCTATGTGGGTGTACATGTGGCTTGAAATTTTTTCATGCCTAAGAGGTACCAATTCTCAAACAAAACATTATCTCCTATCATATTTTTTGGACTCAATACCCTCAATGTGATACCTTTGAGGGTATCGATGTCTGTAAAAGCTCCCGGTGTGGATCTTTTGAGGCTGAATACCCTAAGAGGTACCAAAACCATTTTTTTAAACCCTAAAAGGTATGACGAGCACCCCGTCCTTTTTATGTAGGATTCCCCTTGCCTCGGGCATGTAATTAAATCACAAGATTTATTTGCACCAATGAGATTCTAGTATTTTCTCTACGCATTGCCTAATCTTCAATATGTATTGTCTGGGTATAAAGATACTTGTACATTAGAGACATCGCAGCAGTTTAAACCTGAGCAATGGCAATAAGTAGCAATCAAAGTTTAGTAGTTTTTAACTTCTCACCCACATTCTCTCGTGTATCCAATACAATCCTTTCAGATCTAACAGGTTCCTTTAGGATCCTAATTACGATATATTGTGATTTTACTTTAATAAGAAATGTTTTGATTCCAGCTGTGTAAGATTATCACCTGTCCCAGGGGATCACCTAGGATTCTGCACAAGATCCTGTACGATCTTACACGTAAACATAAGTCTGTTGAGGCTCGATGTTGTAATTTCCAGTCAAGATCCTGTGTATAATTTCTACCAGGGCTTTCGTGCCAATGTGATTAAGTTTTAATAGGGTTGATCAAGCGACTATTTGTCTATTTAATCGCTCATGTGGAATGAATCCATGTCCAAACTGGTACAAAATGTGCAGGCACAAAGAGTGCAAGTGTGTGCGTGTGTACGCAAAATTCCACTGACCTTAGCGATGGCCAAGGTAACCTGCCGTTGTTGCCAATTCCTAGATTAGAGGCTATAGCAGCAACACAACTTACTCGACGAAGAGTTTTGCCAGACAAATTTTCATCCATAAGGAGTTGATCAGGAGTAGTTTAAACTCTGTCGATTAATCCGCCATTTTGAAAATGATGTTGCCGCTGGTGAAGAATGTGGGCGCAATGAATTGTAAACCGCAGTCTTCCACATTCCGCCCTTAGCCGTTGAGTAACTCCTACTGCACTAGCGATATAAGTAATTTCTCTAATATGGTTCCATTTAATGACCAAAAATTATGCTAGTCTTGCGCAGTTAAATGTGTCGTGTCTTATGATTGAAAATACTCCGTCGAAAAAATCATAAAATTCGAAAAAAATAGGTGAGTCGCAGTTCGACTTTTTAAAGACAGGTCGTCTCGATCCTCGTCGCATCGAGTCAATCTGACAAAATTTCTTCTCACCTCTACCCCCTCTATCACGTTTCAGTATAAATATCACGAATGCTGTTCTCTGATTGACTACGCTACTCACTATCTATTCAGTGATAGATAGTGAGTAGCATAGCAGTGTGCCCTTGTTAACAAATGACGGCCGTTTCTTGGCGTTTTCTTGTAAAGAGGATTTTGATTAAGTATTGAACGACTAGTAGATTTAAATTAAAACAATTTAAGATTATTCTCTATCGATTTCTATGCGTGATAGTTGACTCGGGCTGCGCTCTCGTCAACTATCACGCGATAGAAATCTCGAGCTCATAATCTAATTGTTTAATAGTAGAGTTTTTGAAGTCTTTGGCGGAATGATTTACACCCGAGTCGGGTCTGTCGGGTCTTCTTGGTCTTCCACCACTCAGTTCGGGTGACAGCGCTCGTTACTTTTGTAAGCTGTTGGCAAAAACTTTCTCCTTGGGAACTATTATCAACGTGATTTTCTAGGTTTATGCTATAGGATCGCATTGTTAAACTAGCCAAACTGAAAGTTTCACAAATTTTAAACAATTTAAAATGCTAAATTAAAGAGGTCTGTAAAAATTGTAAATTTTACCAATTTTATAGCCTCCTGATAATATCCTTTTTCATTTCACCATTTTTCTACTGTTGAAAAATTTACTTTTCATACTAGGTAACATAAACTACGCTTACGGAATCTTTGATTAAAAATTAATAGCGAATATTCGCACGTTAATAATTTACACTTACCCTAAATGTAAATGCGCAATTTTTTGAACCTCGGCATTTGGTATTTTCAGTCAATTCTTCTCAAGCGTGTTGCAGACTTCAATGATCTTCGCAGCTAGGTTTCATCAGTGTCATCGGGGACTAACACAGAGTAATTTTAATAATTACGCTGATTCTGGTGGTTGAAATAGTAGCGGCAGTGGTAGTCAAACTGAAATGCGCTCTATACAACGAATTTACCGCAGTCGCAAACCGTTTACACATTTTCTTTTCGGCACCAGGTATTTTGCACCCTCTCCTGGACTGGGTATTTTGTGAGTTGCGAGTTGCGAGTTGCGAGTTGCGAGTTGCGAGTTGCGAGTTGCGAGTTGCGAGTTGCGAGTTGCGAGTTGCGAGTTGCGAGTTGCGAGTTGCGAGTTGTGAGTTGTGAGTTGTGAGTTGCTGAAGGTTAGAGTTACGAAATGGGAGTTCCCACCTTTCTTGGTCTGAATTAGACCTCGGTGTATCGCTTTATTTATAATACTACCAACCTTTTAATACGGCCAGGTTTTGTCGGCCCCACTGTGACCTGATCCTGAGAGTCCTACCACGTACTACTCTAATTAATCTTCTGGCTTTCTGTTCAAATGTAAGAGCACAGCTATTCAATAGAAAACATCGCGTGTGGCTGAAACGGACAAAACGACATGAAGTATGATGTCTCCTAACAAAAGTCTTGTTTTGTCGTGTCCAGGGTCACACTAGGATATTGTTGAGAAATAATTTATTCGTTTCCTTGCTGCTCTTGATGCGCACTAAATGGTTTCAATCAAATTAAGGCGAAGCAAGTGCCCAATCGATCAAGATCATCTTTGTTCCAGTGGCCGTTCCAGTGAATTATCTTGAGCGCTAGTGTAAAGCAAATCCGTACTCTGCAGAACATTGCCCCGGGAACATTGCTTCTAGTAAAAATAATCTTGCACCCAGTAATTCGTTTTCCAAGCGATCTTTCTCCCATAAAACCCAAATGAATATGACTTTGCATAATCGCGCCAACTGAGAATACCACGGCAGAAACAGAAACTTAAACACTAATGGCACAACTATTTAGGGGAAAAAAAAAACTGAAGTGTTGCTGAAAATTGAACGGGAAGGAACTTTACGATGTTTCCTAAGTAGCTAAAACTGTTTGCGATTGGGAGGCCAGTAGCTACAACTCGCTCCAGATCCTCCTCTTACAGATTGTACTTTTTTGGCAATATAATCGAGCGATCGGAGCGGTCACATTAAAACTAGGCATAAACGAAATGTGTTGTCAGTGTCAAGTCTTGGCCAAACACACGCAATTTCGGGGCGACATATTTCAATTAATATCGTTGCGCAAAAACATATTGGGAGGCGCGGTAGCCTCATGGTTAGTACGCTCGTCTCCGGATCAAGCGGTGCGGGTTCGAGCCCTGGCCTGGGACATTGTGTTGCGTTCTTGGGCAAGACACTTCACTCCCACAGAGCCTCTCTCCACCTGGGTGTATAAATGGGTACCGGCAAATTTAATGCTAAGGGTAACCCTGCGTCTCGCCCCCAGGATTTCACGTAACCATTTTTTTGGCGGTTTGTTTACGGTCTCGCCCCACGGACTAAGCGAAAGAGGGACTACCTGTAGTCTACGCCTCAAGCAACTCTTACGCTTCTTCCGTGCTCTCTAAACTTCTCGCGAGTATGCAGGCCCAAGTGTGCCCTACCTAGCCACCGGCCTTCTTCTTTCCCAACTTTATATCTAGGAAAGATCGAAGTGACTCTGCTCGCAGGGTGCCGTAAGGTTAGCTACCCTGTACATGTTGTATCCTGTAACATCTTGCGATACCAAGAGATTATCAAGAATCCAAATTCCCGAGAGAGTCGTTGGTTGAATATAAAGTCCTTTTCATATTGACGTTGTCTTTAGACTCGTTTGTCTACTCATTTCTCTGTCGTTCTTTCAGTAGTTATTGTTTGTGCAGTGGTCATGATCTCTCTCCTATTTTAACTCCTATTAAAATTTCGAAATATATCTGAAATATATCAAAACATAGCGAGAGCTTAAGCTCCATTGCTTGTGATTGAAATATCAAAGAAGACATCCCCACAGCGTTGGAGGTTTTCCTTCGCTTTGAAACGAAACGAAACATGAACAAATCTTCCACGAAAACATCCTCGCAACGCGCGAGTAACATCCGGGGAAGAACTGGGTACCATGTCTAAAAATATCTTAAGAAGGATAAGGCCTATATGTGTGATTCACTCTCTAGCCTTGATAATCTATCGGGCAATAAATATCGCAACCAGGCGGCCAAACGTGTGGTCGGTGTGGAAATTGTAAAAGAGTACGACATGCAAGTGCAGCTTGGCTTAAACTTTATCGAAATTATGAGTATTTGGAGCATGGGGGGAGAATTCTACGATAATTACAAAGCATTGTGGGAATTGACTTGGAACATTTTCTGTTTATACTTAGTTAACCTGTATTCATGTTTAGTCTTCTTGATGGATGACCCTGTTTTTTTCTTGTTTTTGTTTTTTGTTTTTTGTAACAGCCGATTCAAGATGTTTGGCCACTAAAAAGCACAGATCTGGCAGATAAAAGTTAGAGTTAAGTTCAGTCCTTCGCCGTGGGCCTTACGAATTACGAATCGTAGCCAATTTCCTAATTATAACAAAAAGATATTTACGAAAACAAGAAAAGAGATTTATGTTAGAAAGTTGATCATCACTTACCGCGCTAATTGTACCGGGTATTTTTAACACTTAACATGAAATCTTCATAGCCCATTCCAAACGAAGACCTACACTGAATCATTTTTATTTTTTTTTAAAGACTGCAAAAGACACATTTTCTTGATGTTTCCTAACTGAAAAAAAAAAAAAAAAAATACATTGAACCATTTCACTGATATGTAATAATTCTGATGAATCATGACCGATCGTAGCGAGCCCGTCGGCAAAATTTCTACTTTCAACGGCATCCAAGAGAACTTTTTTCAGGAAGGTTCGCCTACTGACGGTATCCCAACAAACATAGACTGGAGCCTGATTGAAGGCATGACTTTCTTTCATGTGAACCAATGAGTCCCCTATCCTTCCCCACTCATTTCGCAACTCGCAACTCATTCCCTCATCCTTCCCCACCCATTTCGCAACTCGCAGAGAGCACAAATCAAGGTTGCTGTTGTTGCCACTAGTAAATCGCAACTACCAACTCGCACCTCGCAATCCGCAACCTGCAACTCGCAACTCGCAACTTGCAACTCGTGATTCCCAACCCGCAACTCGTAACTCGCAACTCCAACGCGCAACCTCACAATTTGCATTCTTTCCAAACCCTTTTTTGAAGTTTATTTGCAAAACTTGACCGGTTAAAGTGTACATCAACGAGGTGGTCAGATTAACAGGGTTTACAGAATAAAAGTTGAGTGGAATTTGGTGCTAACCGGAAACGGTGACCGTAATATCAAATGAGGCTGTTGACGGGTCGATAGCAGGTCGTTGTGATTGGTAGCCAACACATCATGACTGCAGGGCTAAAGAGTTTACAGAAACACAGAAATGAAAATTAGAACACCACTTGATTTTTTAACAGATATGTTTATATGTGTTTTATTTCCATTATCCACAACATACTAAGAGACCTTGAGTCAAACACTCAGTGACTGTCCAGTAGTGTTGTCTTCAGTGTGTTTTATTTCCTCTAAATTTCATAAGCTCCGAAAAAGGTGTGTGCTTTTGCCATCCACAGCTTGCTGGGATACACGGTCTTCAAGCTGATGTAGTCGCCCCTATACAGATACTTTGTAGCGCCACTAAACACGGCGCCGTAGTCTGATTCACGGGACGTCTGTAGAAAGCTGACAGGGTTCCCATTTACAGCGATGGCCACGCGGTTGCGATGGTTTCCTGTATGCTTTTCAATCCATGCTTGCGCGTATATATAGTAGTATCCACTAGATCGTACTATTAGTCGGCCATTTTGATGGGTAAACCCACTCAGTTCGTCGACTGCAAAGTCCGTAATTTCTGCCAAAACGAAATATAAAGAGGCAGCTAGTTAGACACCGGTATGTACAGATCTGGTTTGGTTATAGAACAACTTTAAGCAATAAGGCGCACTTTCTCTGGATTTACCAACGCAGTAAACTCGCGCGAGATTTTGCATTGGAAGAGCACTTTTACAGTTTACCAAACCAACGCGTGGGTTTGCTGCTCCTGTATACCCAAGAAAATGCAATCTATAACTTTTATGAAAGGGCCATTAAAAAACGTTGGTCAAAGATATAAAAGCAAGATCTATTTTAACTGCGTGATGAAGTTGAGTTCTCTCTCCCGCTGGAGCTTGTTACATTCGATTCATCAGATGACGCGGTAAACTAATCGCAACGAAATAATGAACGCTCAGATTCAGATCCACAGGCAAAGTCTTTGCAAACAATTCAAGGGACGAATATTTTGAACATAAATAACAGTCCTCACAAAGCAAGGGAAAAGCTCATCAGTTAAAATGTATATTCCCTATTGTTTACATGTAACTTAGATAAATCATAAACTGACAACACTTGCAAAAAGTTATGCAATGAGGTAGGCTAGTTCCTCAATCTCTGCTTCAGAAATGCCCTGAAAGCTTAACGTGGACCGAATTCATTCATCGTCCCATGCATAGTGCTTGGTTAAATGTGCTTAAGAAACTCTGAAAGAAAATTTGTAAAAAAAAAAAACCCAATAAACCAGCGCGAGGCAAAATCTCGTTTCTGTTATTAGCTTGTTCTAGAGACTCGATCGGGAGGAATAACAAAATATAAGGATTACGCTACCCTTTGTTGAATCCAAGTTTATACAATAGGCTAAACAAGAAAAAGTTCAAATAAATGAGCATAAAATCTACCTGTATACCATGCTCCGTATACGCGATCATTGTCCAATGTTCCTGACAGCTGTGCCACTCTCTAGGGACAGAGGTAGTGTTAAAATCGTATTTGTTCTGTTAAAAGACCATAACTTTAAAAAAAAAGGAGAAAATACTAGTTACATCAGCCGAGAATTACGAATGTTGTGATCTTTTTCGTGGAGGCCTGGCAAAAATTTTCGACTATTTGCGTAAAAGGTTTCGCTTATTGGCTTATGTTTGCTCATTTTAAACATTTCCCTCTACTTCTTAATTATTTTCCTTTTCATTTACAATTTTAATTTCACAGCTTTGCGACTGAGCAAGATTTCGTATTTCACCATTTCTCGTTAAATCCGCAGATCCTGTCGAGGCGTATGGTTCTTAAACCTCCTTATAAAGGTATATTGCTGGAATCGATAGCGACGGTAACGTTTACATGTTTATCTCTTCTTCGCAATAAGGCTGGATACGAACATCACGTAAAATCACCTAAATATCTTTCCGGAAATTCCCCAAAAGCATCCCGATTTTTTTTCTAAACATCCTAAATTTTTGTCTTAACTTAATGTATCTTAGTTTTGAAATGTCTAAATGACTTAGTTCTTCCGTATTTATTGGATTATTTGTATATGTAATAGGACTTCATGCTGTCCAATTTGGAAATAATTGGATGAAAAAATTCTGAGGACAACCAAAATTGGACGAGGCCGTAGGCCGAGTCCAATTTGGCAGTCCTCAGAATTTTTTGAATCCAATTATTTCAAATTGGACAAGCATGTAGTCCTATTACCTATTAATTATATAGGATCCAAAAACAGATGAACAAGGCAAATATGTCATCCTCTAAAGTACAGTATTTCTCACTTCGCTTTGCTCAGCTCGTCACAGGTCAAACACTTTAACAAAGGTTTTTTGCTTCTTAAATCAGTAGCATCTAGCTCTGGAAACCTAGCTGAAGACTCCATTTGAAAGTTTAGACGTCAAAAAGGTGGAGAGAAAAGTCGGGAAATTCCGCCATTAACATAAGAAAACTTAGCGAGCTACATTCGCTCGGTGACGTTTGACGGCAGTGATAATAGCTGCAACCTGATTGGCCAATACTCGGTTTTTTTTATTTATCTTGACATTTCATTGGTTGATAGAAAGTATCCAGATTTTTCTCAAATTGGACAGTTTGTTCAAAGCTAAACTAAACGTTCGAGCAAAAACTATCCAGTTTATTTTAAATTTGGACAGTTTGCAAAAATTAATAAAAAATAGGTCTGTTGGCAATATTGGATTTCGATGGAGCTATATAATTATATTAGAAATCACACTATTCACACTTACAAGACAAGACAAAGGAACGACATTCACCCACCGAATCCTAAGTTAACGCTAGGGAAAAACACATTTAGATTTTCAGGCGCAGTTCTTTTTAATGATTTACCCACATCAGTAAAAGAAGCCACGTCGCTTTCCATTTTCAAGAACTCTCTTAGTTTTCACTTTAGCCGTTAGTTTTCTACCAATACAATACTTGGATATACTTTGATTGTTCTCTTTTATTGTATTGATCTAGAAAAATTGTACTTCATAGGTATGTAATTTCCTTTTTATTCAATTCTTAAACTCCTTGTACCTAACTTTGCGATAATTTTTAAATTCTGAATATTTTATCATATAGTCTTAATTTTACGCAGGGCCCCTTTTGATACCAGCCTATGGCTGATGGGGCTACCTTGCCTACATTAAGATGACTTGACTTGACTTGAACTTGTCATATTGTGCCGAATATAATGATTTTAACTTAAAAGGAACATACGTTTTTTTCAGTTGTGCTTTTATCTTATTTTCAGGGAATTTGTCACATTTCAAAATGTGAGCTTACAACCTGTTCACTGCTGTCACAATCCTCACGGGATACATTTATTAGTGGGAAACCGGTTGATCACTGATTGCTGGACTAAATTGAGCAGAACAGCTCTAAACACAAAGAAACTAACAAAATTCCAAATATCCTTGAAAATATAATACGGCATTTTTTTGTAAATATTCAGATTTTTTAAGAGCAAATGTACACAAGGATTAAAAGTAATTCGGTAAGGCCTGAAAAATAGAATTTGCCCTACTGTTGCATATAAGTAGGCCTTAGTAAAAGTCAAAGCGCTATGTAGTTTTTTTCTTCAAATGTCTTGGTATTTCCGAGAAGGAGGACATTATCGGTTTCACATCCAAACATCAATCTAACGAGTTCTAACTGGGCTGAAAATTGACCATTTTCATTCGATTCGCATTTCGCAACTATTGAGCACAGAAAAGTTGTAATACAACCAACTTAATGCAGAACTATTCCTTGTCCAATAAAGCCCAGTCTCAAGAATATTGGATTTATCTAAACATTTAGCGGTAAACAAAACCAAGGTGTTCTCCAACGATGAGTTCGTCAGTCGGTGAAAACAATTGTCATTTTGACCATGTGCCACGTCTCGGAATTCCAAAAGATTCTAGATGCTAACTATACTAGGATAGTTCTTTCAATATATGTAAAGTTAAGGTTGGGCAAATGATTAGGCACTCGTCAAAACATTATTCAAATCATACACAAAAAACATTAAAATCACGCTAGCATTTGAATGCGTGACCAAAAGTACTATCATTGTTTTTGTCATTAAATCACTTCAATTCGAAATATCACAGAAATATCATAAACCCACATGTATATGTTTACCTTAGCTGGGTTGTCATGTCTTGACTGTCAAACAACATTCCTATCCTGCCATTTACACGGTGTTCCATTAGGTTTGCATAACCTGTACTCATTCGACTGGTGATTTTGAATTCCCCAAATCGCTCAATATTACCAAGTTCCTATGTAAATGTCCCTACATTTTCCGTTTTGTTATTTGGTACAATCATTCATCCTGCTATCAGGCAGAAATCCCCAGTAATTAGCAGTAACAAATAAGCCGCCATCTTCGATGGCTCCGCGTCTCTTATTTGCATATTGTCCAGCAAAAGTCTTTGCGCACAGGGTAAGGGTAGAGTGGGAATTCATTCCGAAAGAAAAAGCGTTAGAATTTCTCTAATATCTCGATGTCAGTTCCAGTTCAGGGCGTCCTTTCTTAGGTAAAGCGATAAATGCTACATACGAACCAGGTCTTTGAGGCTTAAAATTCAAACAAAGAAAAGTAACTCTGTTAAAAGCTCTGAAATCCCGACCCACAGCCCCATGTAAAATATGTTGTAACGCACGGGTCTCAAATAACACATCTTCAGTCAAAATGGAGGACTTTCAAACGTCTTCAAAATGGAAACCCGAAAGTCGCACGTGGAAAGACAATTAAGCAGTTACTACTGGCTCAGTCAAACGACGCAAATAACACAGATAGATGATACATACATGGGACTTGAAAGTAACTGTTTTTCTTCAAAGTCGGATGTCATATGAGTACTGACAAGAACGCCGCTGAAAATTATATGCAGGGAAAGAATCACTTTGCAAGATTCAGGATATTACAAACCCAAATAGGTGAACATGCTATTATTATGTGTTTGTCATTTATACTGCTTGGTAATGCTGACGTTTCGAACTGAAGTAATATGCGGATACGATGATAATACTTTTGGTCACGCACTCGGAAGCTGCCAGCGTGATTTTGTGTCTTTTGTGAACGATTTTGAATAATTTTTTGACGAGTGCCTAATCACTTGCAGAAACTGAACTTTACATATATTGAAAGACCTATCCTAGTATAGCAGGTATAGTTAGAATCTAAAATCTTTTGGAATTCCGAGGCATGGCACATGGTCAAAATGACAATTCTTTTCACCGAGTGACTAACTCAATATTGGAGAACACTCTGGTTTACCGCTAAATAATTAGATTAATCCAATATTCTTGAAATCGCCTTTTTTTAGACAAGGAATAGTTCTGCAATAAGCTGGTTGTATTACAACTTTTCTGCGCTCAATAGTTGCGAAATGCGAATCGAATGAAAAATCGCTAAATTGCATGAAATTGAGTCTGAAAGTTAAATCGTAAATGTCGCTTTTCTCGGAAAGACAAAACTGTTTCAAGGAAAAAACTACAGCCTGTTTGCACTCTTATTAGAGGCTTAAGCAAAAGACGAGCGAATTTGAGTTTCCTAGCCTTGCCGAAGAAATTTGATTTTGTGTGATTTTTGTGGGAATTTGCTCTTAAACCTCCAGAAAGTTTCTAAATGTGTCAAAAAATATTCGGATTTTGGTATCTGGACATATTTGGGGATTATTACAAGGTCTTACATCTCCTGCTCGAAAAACAAATAGAGACATGCTCAATGATGAACGCCGGTAATGTGTCGAACTGAAATGATCATCTGTCCACTATATCTAGTTAACAAGTAAAAATAATTTTAACAAACACAAATGTACGAAATATTCCTACCGTACTCCCTACTTCTGTCACCGTAATGAGAAGACAAATCAGCAAAACTTGCCGCAACATGATTTGAAACCTACACACAAAATAATCGAATAAGATCATTTCAGAATGTTGAATCTTCAAGACTGAGTTGCAGAGTGGAGCTTAGTATGCATAGACCAGCATATGGAATGGAAAACTTAATTTTTACTTTTTTAATTCACTGTCGACACTTGAAAACTGTTTCGCATGTAAGCGTGCAGCCAATTAATTGGTGAAGATCTCAAAATATTCTTAAAAAGTCTTATTGAAAAAATCAGTAATAATCATCCTTAACTTCACGTATTTACCCACTCTAATCAGACCTCTGTCATATATTTAATGGTCGTTTTTTGCTGGTGTTTATAGGACTGTCGACGACTTCACTGATCACAGGCAACCTTGCTCTCTACAAATAAGCGCTGTCCAGCCGCAGCCTCGATCGATTGATTTGATAAACAGGTTAAAAGACTGCGCCTTGTAAAACACTTTGTCACATGCATATACTTACTGAACTGTGAGCAAGTCTTTTACAGTCCACAGGAAGCTTGGCGTTTCTTCTGCTCAAAGCAAATTAATTCAAATGGCGTTTAAGATATCCTCCATAGTATTTTATATACGTTTTTTTCTTCTGGAATGTGACCTTAATGCGCGACAGATCATTCAACTTCACCAGAAGTCCATAACTGATATATTTATAGTTGCACGTACGGTGTTAAAACAGAGTTAAAGGTCAGCCCATTAGCAAGCGCATTTCACGTACCCGCCAAGAAAATCCTGTTTCTTAAAATACAACTTCATCAGTTCGGCTGATATTTGGCTATATTATTATTTATGCCGAGAGCGACGCCTATTTATAAACCCAGCGCACAAAAGACTATAATGAAATGGTTATAATCGCGGTCGTGCATGCGGCCAGAAACCACTGAATCACTGAAATACTTGTTTGGATTAATTTGGCCACTCACGTGGCGTTTATTTCAAACCATTCAAATGCTAAGGTGTCAAATTAATCAATTAAACATCGCTATATTTGATTCAGTGAATAAAGTTGGGGCGAAAAACAGCCAGCCCAGTAAGAGGTAGCAAGAGCAGAGGAGGAGCTCAGGGGATGGTGGAGGGCCGACGAAAGAAAGTAAAGTACGCTTCTAAGGCTTAACAGCTATCACGATCGGCGCTGGCAGAAAAAGGGGAGAGGGTTAGCAGAGCACACGAATTTAAAGCTTGCTCTGCGTGTGGTGTCTAGCCCATTAACGGCTATCTACCTCTGCAGCTTGTACCGTAAGATAAGATAAGGCCCCGCCTCAGCATAAAACCCATTATCGCGCTAAGTCAATAATGGGCCATTTATGCCGAGAGCGACGCCTATTTATAAACCCAGCGCACAAAAGACTATAATGAAATGGTTATAATCGCGGTCGTGCATGCGGCCAGAAACCACTGAATCACTGAAATACTTGTTTGGATTAATTTGGCCACTCACGTGGCGTTTATTTCAAACCATTCAAATGCTAAGGTGTCAAATTAATCAATTAAACATCGCTATATTTGATTCAGTGAATAAAGTTGGGGCGAAAAACAGCCAGCCCAGTAAGAGGTAGCAAGAGCAGAGGAGGAGCTCAGGGGATGGTGGAGGGCCGACGAAAGAAAGTAAAGTACGCTTCTAAGGCTTAACAGCTATCACGATCGGCGCTGGCAGAAAAAGGGGAGAGGGTTAGCAGAGCACACGAATTTAAAGCTTGCTCTGCGTGTGGTGTCTAGCCCATTAACGGCTATCTACCTCTGCAGCTTGTACCGTAAGATAAGATAAGGCCCCGCCTCAGCATAAAACCCATTATCGCGCTAAGTCAATAATGGGCCATTTATGCCGAGAGCGACGCCTATTTATAAACCCAGCGCACAAAAGACTATAATGAAATGGTTATAATCGCGGTCGTGCATGCGGCCAGAAACCACTGAATCACTGAAATACTTGTTTGGATTAATTTGCCCACTCACGTGGCGTTTATTTCAAACCATTCAAATGCTAAGGTGTCAAATTAATCAATTAAACATCGCTATATTTGATTCAGTGAATAAAGTTGGGGCGAAAAACAGCCACAAGCCACATCCTGTGGCGAACCCCAACCCAAGCCGCAGGCACGCACGCACGCACTATGAAATAGTGCAGAAACGACCAAATATAAAGATAATGGAAACTATGTAATATGAAGGCATCAGGAACACCAGGCCCTTCTCTGACATGTCCTTGAAGGTCCAACGAGTAACGGCTAGTTCTCGGGCTCGCTAAGAGCGCGCGTTCCAGCGCTCTAGATTAACAACTACTCTAATATAAAATTGTTGCCCCAGCCCTTGTCTGACAGGCAAACTAACTCTGGAGATAAGCTAAATTGTGGATCACGTTATGATTAATCGTAATAATAGTAAGAACACTTATAATAGTAGACAAAGCCAGCACTTGCCCGGTCTTTGTCGGAATAAAATAAAATAACTAACTGGAAAAATAAAATAGGATGTACTAGGCTAAAATTGCCGCCCCAGCCCATGCCTGGAAGGCGAGCATTGATCTTAGCTACAGCTAACAGCTGAAGTAGTTTACTGAAGACTAGAAATAATAATTATGATGCCCCAGCCCCTGACTGAAAGGCGAGCTTAAGTCTTAAACACCTCTCCAAGTTGACGAATATGCAGTTTAAACGCGTCGGATTTCCAACGGCCAAGGTGGCGAATCTGGGCATCCGATAAACCTTGGTCAGCCGCCAACGATGCGGCGCCGATCCGAAAAGAGTGAGATTTGTATTTGGATGAATCAAGTCCACAAAAGTTTAGTGCTTGCCGCAGTTGTTGCGTAAAATGGCTAGTTTGAACTGGGGATCCATCGGAAAGCAGAACAAGGCACCCGGAGTGGTACCCCGCATAGAACAGTAACGTTGTAAATAATTCACTTGGCAAAACTCTGTTCCCGTTGCGCAGTCCAAAACAACCGAAAAGGGGCGTCTACCCGAGTTATGTTTGAAGTCGGTGATGACAATTGTCACGGCGGTCACGCAATTGTCTTTATATTGGAAATGAAGATCTTGTATTTGTACTAAAGATTTCACAATCGCACCCTTGGCCGTGAATTCGCCTGCTCGAAAAAAGCCATAGAAGGCCACCAAAAACATGGTCTGGTACAACAGCCTTTGATATGCTGATGAGTTGGTATGATCTAATGCGAGCACTAATCGTTGCAACACGCTACGTGTTATTGGAAGTCGAACGGCTGGTGAAGAGTATAGCTTACTGTGAGCCGCTAAAATCTTCTGCACTAAAAACTGTTTAGTGGGATCAGGAAAATTAGCTAGCTTGTGAACTTAACTTAACGCGGAGACATACGTCGAGATTGTCCAGAAGGCAAACTTCCTCGCCGAGAGATGCCGAGAGATATGATATAAACAATGCTAAATTGTTTACCGAGACTGGAAGGAGCGAGGCACGCGACTCGCAAAATTCAGATGAAAAATCGACATATGTCAACCAAACTCTTTGGTAAGTCTTACGCGAACCCTCAGTAATGGCTGAGTGCAGAAGGTCGTTCAAGTGATGCGCCAGTTGTTGGGTAGTAAGCCCGGCGGAACCGGCGTCGGTTGTTCGTCTGCGTAAGGCGCTAGTGATCTGAATTTCTCTACCTGTAAGCGAGATAAAGCATCGCTCTCGCGGTTAACGCGACCAGCGATGTACTTAGCATGAAACAAAATATTGTATTTAAGTGTGCAGAGAACAAAGTGCCTAAGCAAAGCCATAACTGAACGATCTTTAGAAGTTTGCTTATTGATTATAGCAACAACTGCCTGATTATCGGAAAAGAAAACAATACATTTGTCACGCATAAGCGGTCCCCAAATCTCAAGCGCCAGGATAATCGGAAAGAACTCTAAGACAGTAATATGGAGTTGTTTCCAGGCGGCGGGCCACTCTCCAAAACACCAATGTGTGCCAAATACTGCGACGTAGCCCAAGGAACCCGCCGCGTCCGTAAATAAATTGAGGTTTTGGGAAGTGGCCCATCGCGATCCGAGGAAAAAGGATTTGCCATTGTACACGCTCAAAAATTCCCCCAGACGTTGAGATCGTGTTTACATTCCTGGGTTAATCTGACGTGATGTGTGGGTTTCCGGATACCTTTAGTCAAGTCTATCAAACGGCGCAGAAAAGCACGCCCGGGAACCACAACACAGCAGGCAAAATTGAGGAGCCCTATTAAAGATTGTAGCTCTTTCAGCGTGACGCTTTTACGAGAGCAAAAATCCGCCAACTGGGTACGGCATTTGGCAAGCTTGTCCTCTGGACGACGAGCCTCCATCAATACCGTATCTAAAGTGATCCCTGCGAATTGCAAAGCATTGGTGGGGCCCATAGTTTTCTCATCGGCTATCGGAACGCCTATACGACGGCAAACGCAAAGAAAATTATCGAGATCTACCTGACATTTGGCCTCCGAATGCCCAATAAATAAGAAGTCATCTAAAATATGGATGACCGACGACGCGTGCAATCTATATTTAGCGATCCATTCTAACGCAGTGCTGAGTGATTCAAATATATTGCACGATGATTTAATGTCTGTCTTAGCCAGAAAACAGCCCTGTCCGATTGCTTTAATGAGCCTAACAGCATCATCGATAGTGGCATATCTTGCGGTGGCTAACTCTTTAGGAATACCATCATTAACAGATAACCCCTCCGGGTAAGACAAAGATGAATTAACCTAAATTCTCCCGGTAACTTTTTGGGAACGATGCCTAGGGGCGATACCCTAAAAGTTTCAAAGGGAGGCGTATCATACGGACCCACAATTCTGCCCGCTGCGAGCTCTTTTGACAACTTATTATTCACGCTAGTCGGATTGTCCATGGCGCTCTTCAGATTTGGAGATCGGATTGCAAGGGGAGAACCAAAATATCGTATTGAGAAACCGTGAATAAAGCCTTGGATAAGATAGTCCGAAATTACGTTGTTATAGCCCATAAGATAAAATGCGAGACGGTCGGGCCTTACCGGCGTTGGCCCGCGGCTTAACAACCGATGCTCTTCCCTGACTGTCACTCCCAGAGGGCATGCTAGAGGCTGCGTTGCTTGTGTTATTGTTCGGTCTGTTAGCGCTGCATTGGCTTGCGGGATGGACTGCCCCACATTTGAAGCAGGAGTGTTTGAAATTGCAGCCCCTGCAGAACTGACCGGAATGAAATCTCCAACACACCCCTTTGGGAAAGGACTGAAAGGGACGCTGGTTGGGCCGCCTTGCACGAAAATCATAGTTCGAGTTTGGGCGTGAGGTGGTGAGGGACTATGCATGGCCTGGTGCCATAATTCCCAAGCCACGTTATCCCATGGGTATCGGTCAGGTTTAGACTGGCGAAGAAATCGGAACCGCTCGTCGTAATAACGCCAGTTACCTTGCTTTGCCGCAATGTCCCTGACCACCTCAGAATACTTCATCAGAGAACTTGTCGCCTTAGGTACCCTAATTGTATAAACAGCTAAAAACACATTAAATGCAGTCACCCATTGGTCAATGGATAAGCTACGCCATTTTGGCTTAACGTGCTCAAGGCAAAGACTAGGGTGATCATGGTCATTTGCGACAGATAATCGATAATGGGACTCGTCTGGTGATACGGAGAGGAGAGACCCGAAATCAACATATTCGTTTGCCCATATCTTTGCCTTGGTACGATCCGAGACGCGAGAATCGAGGTCAAAAGTGACACTGGAAAACGTGCCGTCCGGTTTCTCGGACGCAAAGGTTAGCCCTGACCCGCAGCCACGGTGTTCGTCAGATCTGCAATCTCTTTTGAGGCGGCATCTTCAACCACGGTGGGCTGTGACGTGGACTGATTACTAGGTCTCTGTTCGCCAACTGCGGGAGAGATGTTGAGAGTGCCGATGCCGGCCGACTGTAAGGCCCCAGAAATCGCGTTTGAGATCAATTCACTCAGTGCGGCGGGGCTGAACTGTGGTGAGGACGTCGTGCTGTTAGGCAGGGACGCAGACTTACCCTCTGAACGGCGCTGTTTCGCCGATACCGCCTGTGTGGAACTTTTTGACGCCTGGCGCTTAGAGGCTCGTTTAGGAGGCATGCTTATGAAAAATTGAAATTACATTACTCAAACGTAGATCAGATTAAGACGCTGTGAAGCTCAAACCTAGTGGGTGTACTCCCCTTGTCTTAGCAGGCTGGCACTTTAGCCAATGAGCCAAGGGTGATTAATATGTTGAAAACAAATGGCACAAACAAATCCGAGACATTTCGTAAAGGCTTACGTGAAAGCCAACGAATGTCAAGTACACATAGAAGCAGGCAACATAACAAAACCAACAATCCGAGACATTTCAAGAGGACTATTGTCCTATAATGGCCTGAGTGTGTTGGGCACACTAATGTGGTATAACAATAGCCGCCAGGTGATAACACACTAATTACGCCATAATGTCAAGTACAATACTGTAAAACAATCCGAGACATTTCAAGAGGACTATTGTCCTATAATGGCCTGAGTGTGTTGGGCACACTAATGTGGTATAACAATAGCCGCCAGGTGATAACACACTAATTACGCCATAATGTCAAGTACAATACTGTAAAACAATCCGAGACATTTCAAGAGGACTATTGTCCTATAATGGCCTGAGTGTGTTGGGCACACTAATGTGGTATAACAATAGCCGCCAGGTGATAACACACTAATTACGCCATAAATGTCAAGTGCAAGTAATTACAAATTCCAATATAGCCTGCGAAATCTGTACATATGATTCATGTATTAAATATTTTGTAATACCGCCTTTAAAAGATCACGATGGCTACGTGGCCTTGGGCAACGGCAATTAATCGGCGGACACACCCACTAACTTCACAGCCTTCAAAACAGCCCCTCGAATACTACGCATAAAGTTTTAGTAGCCTAAATTGTTTAGATGGACCCCATCAGGTAAATAAAGGTCTCGCTTGCAGTTCCAGAAACCTCTGTGCCGCCAGTAATAAAAAAAAAGGCAACTGCTCGGGCACTACCTTAAGATATTGGTGAAGCTTGCCCACCTTACAATTGTACTCCTCTGAGTCCCGCGTACGTCGTCGCAGTACCTGCCCTACTACAACAAATTCGACTGAATATACATCGTGCAAATCTCGAGCTAATTTTTCTAGCTCGGAGCCAACAGTCTCAGGCGCGACCTTAACGAGATCATTGGAGCCAAGCTCCAATATAATGATCTTGGGAGCAATTTGGCGCACGACTGTAAAGTCAAACTTACGAAATTTCTCAATTGTGCGGCCCCCAACGCCATGAAAATGAATATCCGCAATATCACTAAGAGTGATAAACGCATGCAAGTGCCGCTTCTTCTGCACAAACGCCGCAAGTCTGTGAACGAAGGAGTGCCCTATTATTAACACGCGATGTTTAGCCATAGATGTATAAAAGGAGAGGGCACTAACAGTAACTTGAAACGAAGGTTAACAATAGCCAAAATGGAGAAGGACAGACTAATTAGAGTAAAGGTAAGGGCTACAAAGGTACTCTTGCTTGACTCCGACGAAAGAAAGTAAAGTACACTTCTAAGGCTAAACAGCTATCACGATCGGCGCGAATTTAAAGCTTGCTCTGCGTGTGGTGTCTAGCCCATTAACGGCTATCTACCTCTGCAGCTTGTACCGTAAGATAAGATAAGGCCCCGCCTCAGCATAAAACCCATTATCGCGCTAAGTCAATAATGGGCCATATTGTGTATGTATCTCCTATCTACATATATATATATATATATATATATATATATATATATATATATATATATATATATATATATATATATATATTAGATCTGTTTCACCGTTGGAAGGCCAAACTTCATTCAAATATATCTATCTATATAGATATAGATGTGTGAACGATATTGGTTTGCCAACGATGATGCCTTGGAGAAAAGGATCCAGTGGATACAGAACGCTTCTACTTTAAATAATCATAGGTTGAATAAACAGAAGAAGATGCGAACTTTTCTCGTAGGAGGTCTTTAATTCAAGTGGACGTTTCGCCCATTCGTGCTTCTTCAACACTAAGAATATCAATACTCGGAATAAAATTTACAAAAAGCGAAAAAGCCTTAAATAAGTTACAAAACAATAACTTACAAAGAGAACAAAGAAATAAAAATTTTTTCACATAAGATTACATAAGAATTACGTAATAATAAAAATAGCAAAACACCCCCTAAAAAGCAAATAAACTCAAATAAAATACAGCAACAAGATGGTGTTAATTGTAGCGAATCCTATTCCTGGAATTAAACTCGCACCTTTTGTTGAGTCCATGAGGTTGAGGGTGCATAATTGAGCACACCAAAAGGCCTCTCTTGTGAGCAGACGGTCATCAAGACTATTATTATTGACACTAAGGTTACACAACTGTTCAATAATTAAAAATTCAAAATCTGCAAAAGCATGAGGCTCTTTGTTAAAATGAATAGCAACTTCACAAATACGTTTTTTGGTGATCATAGAAGACTTGTGGTTGCAGAAACGAATTTTAAATTCGTTACTTGGTTACGTGCAAGAAATGCAATGTGCAATATGTTGGTTCCACAAGTAACGAATTTAAACTTCGTTTCCGCAACCACAAGTCTTCTATGATCACCAAAAACCGTACTTGTGAAGTTGCTATCCATTTTAACAAAGAGCCTCACGCTTTGGCAGATTTTCGCATCTTCTTCTGTTTATTCTACCTATCTATCTATCTATCTATCTATCTATCTATATCTATATCTATATCTATATCTATATCTATATCTATATCTATATCTATATCTATATCTATATCTATATCTATATCTATATCTATATCTATATCTATATCTATATCTATATCTATATCTATATCTATATCTATATCTATATCTATATATATATATATATATATATATATATATATATATATATATATACAAGTTAAGTGGTCTCTCGAGCCAACAGCGCATCTTTGCCCACAGGAGGATCACAAATGGATTCACAGTCCAAGCCTCGGTCAGACGTAGTTAATTAATGAAGTTAATGAAAGAACCAAGGACGGACAACTTCTGAATGACATTTTCATTGGAAGAAAAACTTTTTATGCCCTGAGCGGGATTTGAACCCACGTCCCCCTGATTACCGGTCGGGTGTGATCACCACTACACTATCAATCGTCGTTCCTGTCGATCCAGTGTTATCTAGTTGGAGAAAAACATTGGCCCGGGAGAACCACGTAAAATCTCCATTCACTATCTAGATTGGCCGTGTAGCCAGCACGGTTGCTCTGATAGTGTAGTGGTGATCACTAGACAATAAGAATCAAGGAAGCTTTATAGAATCGACTGTGTTATTCACACCGGACAGAAGAGATCGGTTGAAGCACCAGCAGAGTCAATAAACACTTCTGCTTGCACGTTCATGTTGAAACCGGGTTGAAGGCCAGCCATTACTTGTGTGCCATGCACGTGTTAAGCGAAGAAAATCACGATAGGCTGTCACTATTGTTTAATTTCCTTAGTTTTTTACCCGTTGTCACAGCAGTGGGAAGTTTCAGAAGTCAGTAAACAAAAGGTTTAATGAGGAGAAAAATGGCTGCGCGTGCGTTTATAAATCTTGGTACATTTGGTAGCTTTCAAGGACATGAAGTGCCCGCGCTAATTTCAATCTTTTCTTTCAAAAACAGCATTCAAGCTATAGTAGTCAAACCTTGTATCTTTTCCTAAACATTATCACGGGACGTTTTGGTGCAGAAAATCCAGGGCCACTTTATTTGGTCCTGGCCGGGCGACAAAGAAATCAAGGATACTAGCCCAACTGACCACCAGGCACTGAAGATAAGTTTTAGCCCTGAACATGCGAACTCCTTGTAATCCTTTCATAACAGCAATATATCACCCTTGTTTTAAATTGTACATCCTCTTTAATCTAACACCTTTTGAGAATATGAACAGGAAGACGGAAATAAAATGCTTGCAAGCGTCATAAAGGAATAAATGTGGAAACGTGATATTCTGTTCTTGACTGAAAGGGTTCCTTTAATTTTGGAATGAATTCAACCCAGTCAAGACTCCTCTATCTACTTTGTGATAATGTAGATAATAGTAACATGGCAAGTAATAAACAGAAGTTCAATTCTTTAGACTCTCATCCTTCTCGCATGGCATACCAAACAATAATTCGTAGCTTGCCGGGAATATTGAGGTATTATGCATTTCACTTATGAGAAAACAAGTTGTTGTACTACAATTTTGAAATGTATGAAGACGTGAGTCAGGCTCACTACAGTAAAAACATCTACTGTTGTCTGACGGTAATTCAATAGAGAGTAAGCTCATTCCTCGTAACCACAATGCGATGGATCAACTTTGCAAAATGTTCCGTCGAGAAAATTATAGAATTAGAAAAAAAATCGGTGAGTCGGGTCGACGTGAGACGGTTCTTGTCGATCTTTGTAGGATCGAGTCCATCCGATAACCTTTCTACTAGCTTCTGCCTCTTCTATAAAGTTCTTGCGCAATGACTCCCGCCGAGTCGGTTCTTCCACCACCTTAGTCGTCATGCCTCAGTTCGAGGATTAGTTTCGCTTTCTTGTAAATTGTTGTCAAAAATAATTTCCCTTGGAATCAACACAGGGGGTAATTTTCTAGATAGAAACGTGTATAGCTAGAAAATTTTTGTCATAAGTGCTTTTCAGTAAAATAGGCCGAAGAGCACTTTTATTGGAATTCTTATTTTAGGTCACCAACCAAAAGTTGATAAATATTTTGTGGTGGATTCACTTTATTGGTTTTTGCTCTATTTTTAACACAGTCAAATCTCTTCCAACTGCATGTAATTGCTTCATCACGAGGAACCATGAGAATTCAGTTTATTTGCAACTTGCTGAATCGTACAAAATTGCGACAAAATATACTGAAAACAGGAAACGTGTGAACGAAAGCCCAATAATACAAGTTAATATACGAAAGATCATATATTTAAACTGCGGAGAAAGATATGAAGACATGATTGATCATCGCAGTTATACAGACAACTTAAGCAGTTGTGAAATTAAAGCCAGAAAAAAAATAAAAAATAAAAAATAAAAAATAAAAAATAAGTAGTCGCCTTTCTTCAGATACTTTACTGCATCGCTGAACACGCTCCGTAAATTCCACAGAAATGGTCTAATCTCGTCAAAATTGCCTCATGGCAGCCTTCGATAACTCTTCTTTCCATGCGCGTTCTCCCAAGGTTCCAAAGTTCATCTTAACCGCCCTAGAATCGCTGGTTTTCCTTGCTTTCCATTTCTGCTCCGTCTCGATCCGTAACCGATTATCTTGGCCCATCGTGGCAAAGTCGCCTCCAACCGTCGAGAGGCACAGGGCATTTTTGATCACGCAAATTGCACCGTGCCGCGGTGAAATTAGTCTGAAATTAGCGCCTAAAAGCACTCTTAACTGCAAAAATACAAGGACCAAACAATGTTCAGCTGAATTTAGCGCCTAAAAGCGCTGTTATCTGCAGCGAGAGATGGCAACGAGTAACTGACCAATGCCCCGTGCCTCTGGACGGTTGGAGGCGACTTTGTCACGATGGCGAGGTCGTTAAGCTAGAAATTCGAATCCTGTGGCCAAGATAATCGGTTACGGATCGAGACGGAGCAGAAATGGAAAGCAAGAGCAAGAGCTAATTACAAGATAAAATTTGAATTCAGTCCAGCATTTATTTATGAACCACTTTACAGTACCCGGGAGTGGGGGAGGAGGGGTACTCGCAGAAAAATTTAGTGGGGGTGTGCGGCCCGCTTCCGAAAACCCTTACTCTATTGATCACAAAAATCTGCGATTTTCCCTACCCTATTTATGACCAGTTGCCCTAAACATATTTTTTGAAGGCATTTTGTTTATGGTCTTATCAATTATGATAAAAAAGTAGCTTCTTCTAAACAACATTACCCAATTCAAGACTAGAGTACAAAACCTATACCCTATTTAAGACCAAAGTGGCCAAAATCGATACCCTATTTATGACCAAAAATGGCTGAAAAACCATACCCTTTGGGGCCACACATACTTATACAGTGCACATAAGGGAGTACCCCACCCCCTCCCCAGGTCACAGTAGAAGTGAGTACCTGTCAAAAGTGAGGGTTAAGTTAAGAGGTAAGGATATACCATACCATTGGGAGCTAACCCTAAACAGGCCAACCCCCTCATTTTGAACTGCCCAAAAGAAGTTGATCCCCAGCCCAGTATTGTAGTTCAGACAATACAGAGGAATGTACAATTAACCACTGGATGACTGACGGAAATTAGTTCTACTCATCTGGACTGCTTCACCCCTTTGTTGATCTTTTCTGGGAAATCTGATACCCCCAAAGCACGCATTTACAATGAACTCTAGTTCTTAACATAGATTATTTCCTACAGAGAAAAAAGTAATCAACAAGAGATACGGAAATACTTAGTAGGATATTAACCTTGAGTATTCGATTTTCCACCACACGCACGTGGACACAGGGCTTCAACTGTGTTCACTTTTAGAAAAAAACGGCTTCTGTTAAACATGTTCCCGTAGTACACAGTGCAAACTATGGCCAGCAATACTTCATCCGGGTTGTTGTTAACATTATAAGCTATTGCACTTAGTGTTATCACCGAATCACGAACAATAAGAACCAAAAGTCGGAACAATACCAGTTTTGCAAATGTGTAAAATCTGCCATTCGATGACAGAAGGCTCTCCGTTATTTTCCTTCAAAACAATACTAAACTGTTCTCTTTTTCCCAAAGTTTTGCTTAAAAAGTCGAAGAAATGTGCCTGCAACATCTTTCTATCCTCAGTATGAAAGGATACGAACCTGATGGCTTGCAAATAGAGGAAACTCTTCCCCAATCGAAACGCAATTTTTTCGCTTTGTGAAACGAGCTGCACGGCACAGTTTAAACTGGATGTGACGTCACTTTTTGGTGGATGATCCAGATGCGCAAATTTCAGGAGTCTTCTGCCCCGCCCCTGACTAGCGATATACGTAATTTCGCTAATATGGTTCCATTTAATGACCCAAAATTATGCTAGTCTTGCGCAGTTAAATGTGTCGTGTCTTATGATTGAAAATACACCGTCGAAAAAATCATAAAATTCGAAAAAAAATCGGTGAGTCGGTTCGACTTTTTAAAGACAGGTCGTGTCGATCCTTGTCGCATCGAGTCAATCTGACAAAATTTCCTCTCACCTCTACCCCCTCTATCACGTTTCAGTATAAATATCACGAATGCTGTTCTTTGATTGACTACGCTACTCACTATCTATTCAGTGATAGATCGTGAGTAGCGTAGCAGTGTGCCCTTGTTAACAAATGACTGCCGCTTCTTGGCGTTTTCGAAGTGTCTGTGGAGAGGATTTAGATTAAGTATTGAACGACTAGTAGATTTAAACTAAAGAAGAAGTATAGTATAAATATAGAAGTATAAATATAGTCTTACGCCTAAGGCCAGACAAATCAAAGAATAAACAGAAACTTAATTTTAATTTTCTTGTGGCGAGATATTATGTATGGTCGTGTAGGACACGCAACTTGCCCCTTGAAATGAAACATTTCTCTGTCTTTCTGGCATGTTACAACAGCCTCAAAACTGGAGCAGCGTCAAATGATAATCTTTAGAAATCTAAGTGGGTGATAATAATAATTAAACGTATTTACCAACAAGCAACTGTATAAAAAAAAAAAAAAAAATGAAGAAAACCCTAAGGCTAACACTGTGCACGGATATTATTGTACTGTAGGTCAACCTTAACAAGTGTTGCACTTGTCAGTATTGTAAGTAACGTGTATTGTATGTAAGTAGTAAGTAGTCTTTTTAATTAATTAATTAATTAATTAATTGTTAATACAATGTAACTTATTGCAGTGTAAGTAATGTAAGTAATTGTATTGTTAGTAATTATCCAGTAAGTGATGTAGGTAATTGTCCCATAAGTAATGTAAGTAGTTGAACTGTAAGTTGTTTTTTCCCCCTGTGTTTTGCAATAAAAAAAAAAAAAAAAAAAAAAAAAAAAAGATTTAAACTAAAACAATTCAAGATTATTCCCTATCGATTTCTATGCGTGATAGTTGACTCGGGCTGCGCTCTCGTCAACTATCACGCGATAGAAATCTCGAGCTCATAATCTAATTGTTTAATAGTAGAGTTTTTGAAGGCTTTGGCGGAATGATTTACACCGAGTCGGGTCTTCCTGGTCTTCCGCAACTCAGTTCGGGTGACAGCGCTCGTTACTTTTGTAAGCTTCAGATCTGGTCCATGATCTCCAGTTTGGCTGTCGCCTTGGCTATCAGGGTCCACGCTACCACAGGACCACCCCGAATTCGGCAAAATGTACTCTCCTTCACCCCAATGCAGTCACTGAGGCGCTCATGAAAGCGGTTAGCAGAGGCCACACAGCAGGCCCCTTCTCATCTCCTCCTGTTCCAACCCTTCAGTGCTCACCTCCAGGCCTTGTTCCCAAAAAGGATGGCTCCTGGAGTATTATCATGGATCCCTCTTCGCCTCGAGGTTCGTCCATCAACGATTTTATTTCTAAAGAGGATTACACCTTACACTACGCTACCTTCGATCAAGCCCTAGCCTTAGTATCCTCATTTGGCACTGGTGCTCTCATTACTAAGCTCGAACTTAAACAGGCCTTTCGTCTCTGTCCTGTATCCCCCAGTGACTGGGACCTCCTTGGCATGTACTGGCAAGGCAAATTCTGTGTGGATCTCCGCCTACCCTTTGGGCTCCGTTCCTCACCGTTCCTATTTAACCGTCTAGCCGATGCCTTTGAGTGGATACTTAAGCACAATTACGCTATCTCCGCCCTCATGCACTACCTCGATGATTACTTTACCGTAGGTCCTCCATCGTCACCACTATGCGCATCTCAAGTCGACGTCATGGTTAAAACCGCTGACCGCCTGGGTATCCCCTTGGCCCCCGACAAGCTGGAGCGTCCAACCTCTCATCTGATGTTCCTTGGCATATTGATTGATTCCAATCTCATGGAATGCTCCTTACCTCCTGATAAACTGTCGGAGCTTGTGACTGAACTTCATACCTGGTCTTCTCGGAAAAAGTGCATTAAAAGAGAACTTCTCTCCCTCACTGGTAAACTTAACTTCGCCTGTCGAATCATCCCAGCTGGTCGCATATTCCTACGGCGCTTGATTGACCTGAGTACCACTGCTCGCCTACCCCACCATCATATATCCCCCAACGCTGAAGCTCGCAGGGATGTCGCTTGGTGACTGAAGTATCTTCCTCTCTAGAACGGCTGAGCTATTATCCCTGACCCCTTTTGGTCAAGATCTCCTGATCTCGAGCTCTTCACCGATGCATCTGGAGGTCTTGGTTTTGGCATCTACTTTCAAGGTCATTGGCTGAATGGTTCCTGGCCCTCCAACCTGTCTGATCACTCCATCCAGTGGAAGGAGCTCTACCCCATAGCTCTTGCCTGCCTCCTGTGGGGTCCACTTTGGAGGGGCAAGAAACTGCTATTCCACTGTGATAACCAATCAGTCGTGGACATTTGCGCAAAGGGTTCTTCCCGTGACCCCCTCCTTATGCACCTTGTTCGTTCAATCTTCTTTTGCGTTGCATTCCACCAATTCTCCGTTCTTGTCTCTCACATTCGAGGTACAAACAATTCAATCGATGATGCTTTGTCCCGTTTTCAGATGTTCCGGTTCCGCCAACTCGCCCCGAAGGCAGATTTGGAACCCACGACTCTGCCTCCCTCAGCGCCGACCCTCTGGGAGGTCGCCTAGCCTTTCTGCAGTCCCAAGCCATTGCACCTTCCACACGTCGCACCTACTACGCTGGAATTCGCAGCTATACTACCTTTTGTTGTTCAAGGCAATGGAACCCCTTCCCTACATCAGAGTTACAACTACGTTATTTTGCCTCTTGGCATTCTGATCAAGTCAGCTTCCCAACCATTAAGCTGTATCTGGCTGGTATCCGATTTGCCCACATCGAAAACAGCCTTGCAGACCCGTTTGCAGATGCCCCCTTCTTCGTTTACTTCTGCGAGGCATCAAGCAGACAATTGAACTCTCCTCTCGCCGCCGTCTACCTATCACCATGTCAGTCATGCGCCAGCTAAAAGGAGCTTTGGCAGATTACCCTCAGATCGTATCACAGGACAAACGCATGCTTTGGTCAGCCTTTACTCTGGCCTTCCTCGCCTTCTTACGTTCGAACGAGTTCACCTCACCATCTTCAGTTCACTTCAACCCGCTGGTACACCTGTCCCGCTCAGACATCAGTTTTACCTCCGCAAGCTCCTTATCATTGCAACTGAAATCCTCCAAAACTGATCCCTTCCGGATGGGCTGTTCCATTACGCTCGCTCCTTCTGGCCGTTCAGTCTGTGCAGTACGGGCAATGCGCCGTTACCTGGCTCACCAGCTTCCAGACAATTCAACCCCCTTTATTTCTTCTCAACAGGGCATTTTCTCACCAGGGACAAAGTAACCTCAATTCTGCGCCTCCAGCTTCAACGCTTGGGTTTCGCCACAGAGTCCTATGCATCCGACAGTTTCCGCATCGGGGCTGCAACTACTGCTGCAGAGGCCGGCTTGCCCTCTTGGTTTATCCAAACCCTCGGCCGTTGGTCCAGCAATTGCTACACCCAATACATCAGGACACCTGCTTCAATACTCCAAGCAGTCCCTGCCCAGTTAGCCGCCACCCATAGTACTCCACTACAAGCTTGGGCTCCAAGCACAGGACAATGTAGACCTTGTTAAAGTTGCACTAATATTTGTCACTACGTACCAGGGATAATTTGGGTGCACACCTTCCACTTAGCTATCGCCTGCGTCAGGCTGGGTGGGTCCCTTACCCCACCTTATTCTAACCTACCTAAGCAGCTAGGCTGGGGGGCTTCGTTCTCTGGGTGAGTGCGCTATCACCCCAATTCATTCACTGGGTGTGTCCGCCAACCGCCCAAGTTTCTGCTTTGGGGTTTGTGTCCGCTAACCGCCCCACGTTGTGTTTATGCTTTGGGGTTTGAGTCCGCTAACCTCTCCACTTTGCTGGGTGTGTCCGCTAACCACCCAAGTACCTGTCCAGGGTGTGTCGCTACCACCCACTCTCGCTGCTATCCCAGGGAGCACCCAGTGTCCATAATCCCATTTACTGCCAGATTTGTCTTGTTATTTTTTGTCCATACAATATTATTAGAGAGCGAGTTGCTGTTAACCTCCAAATAATATCCTTTTTCATTTCACCATTTTTCTACTGTTGAAAAGATTTACTTTTCTTACTAACTAACATAAAAACTACGCTTATGGAATCTTTGATTAAAAATTAATAGGGAATATTCGCAAATTAATAATTTACACTTTCCCTAAATGTAAATGCGCAATTTTTTGAACCTCGGTATTTGGTATTTTTAGTCAATTCTTTTCAAGCGTGTTGCAGACTTCATTGATCTTCGTAGCTAGGTTTCATCAATGTCATCGGGGGCTAACACATAGTAATTTTAACAATTGCGCTGATTCTGGTGGTAGAAATAGTAGCGGCAGTGGTAGTGAAGCTGAAATGCGCTCTATACAACCAATTTACTGCAATCGCAAACCGTTTACAGGTATTTTGCACCCTCTCCTGTGGGTATTTTGCGAGTTGCGAGTTGCGAGTTGCGAGTTGCGAGTTGCGAGTTGCGAGCTGCGAGTTGCGAGTTGCGAGTTGCCAGTTGCCAGTTGCGAATTGCGAGTTGCGAGTTGCGAGTTGCGAGTTGCGAGTTGCGAGTTGCGAGTTGCGAGTTGCGAGTTGCCAGTTGCGAGTTGCGAGTTGTGAGTTGCGAGTTGTGAGTTGCGAGTTACGAGTTGCGAATTGCGAGTTGCGAGTTGTGAGTTGCTGAAGGTTGGAGTTACGAGATGGGAGTTCCCACCTGTCTTGGTCTGAATTAGACCTAGGTGTATCGCTTTATTTATAATACAACCAACCTGTTAATACGGCCAGGTTTTGTCGGCCCTACTGTGACCTGATCTTGAGAGTCCCACCACGTACTACACTAATTAATCTTCTGGCTTTCTATTCAAATGTAAGAGCACAGCTATTCAATAGAAAACATCGCATGTGGCTGAAACGGACAAAACGACATGAAGTATGATATCTTCTAACAAACGTCTTGTTTTGTCGTCTCCGGGGTCACACTAGGATATTGTTGAGAAATAATTTATTCTTTTCCTTGCTGCTCTTGATGCGGACTAAATGGTTTCAATCAAATTAAGGCGAAGCAAGTGCCCGATCGATCAAGATCATCTTTGTTCCAGTGAATTATCTTGAGCGCTAGTGTAAAGCAAATCCCTACTCTTCAGAACATTGCTTCTAGTAAAAATAATCTTGCACCCAGTAATTCGTTTTCCAAGCGATCTTTCTCCCATAAAACCTATATGAATATGACTTTGCATAATCGCGCCAACTGAGAATACCACGGCAGAAACAGAAACTTAAATACTAATGGCACAAGTATTTAGAGGAAAAAAAAAAACTGGAGTGTTGCTGAAAATTGAGCGGGAAGGAACTTTACGATGTTTCCTCAGTAGGTAAAACTGTTTGCGATTAAGAGGCCAGTAGCTACAACTCGCTCCAGATCCTCCTCTTACAGAGCGTATTTTTTTGGCAATACAATCGAGCGATCGGAGCGGTCACATTAAAACCAAGCATAAACGAAACGTATTGTCAGTGTCAAGTCTCGGCCAAACGCACGCCATTTCGGGGCGACATATTTCAGTTAATATCGTTGCACAAAAACATATTGGGAGGCGCGGTGGCCTCATGGCTAGTGCGCTTGTCTCCGGATCGAGCGGTCCGGGTTCGAGCCCTGGCCGGGGACATTGTGTTGTGTTCTTGGGCAAGCCACTTTACTCCCACAGTGCCTCTCTCCATCCAGGTGTATAAATGGGTACCGGCAAATTTAAAGCTGAGGGTAACCCTGCGATGGACTAGCACCCCATCCAGGGCGAGTAGAAATACTCCTATTCGCTTCATGCTACAGAAACCGGGATAAGGTCCGGCCTGGTCACTGCATAAAATCGTCTGTATAAGGAGCCTTCCTCAGGTCGTACACAGTCAGTATATCTATTGGTATAAGACAAATGTAAGGATGCGGCGGGATGTATAAGGTCCGTATAATGATCAGTATATTTCAGGGTTGGCCAAGAAAAATACCAGGATTTTATACACTTGTGGCAGGATTCCTTATATGTCATTATGCATGTCAGTATACATCATGTATACTGTGTGAAACAGGAGGTATACTGGCAGGTCTGTGGAAGGTGTGTATACGGAATTTTACAGTTGCGGCAGGATTCCTTCTATGTCAGGTCAAATGTCAGTATACAGTACGTATACTGGGAGAATCAAGGGGTATACTGAACGTGGCATGGACGGGATGTGACCCCTTGTTGTTAGCTACAATGAAATTTGTTTTCGGGATTTCTAGTGGCGGGTTTTATGGGTATTCATTTTCAAATCTTCGAAAACAAACACCATTTACTTGTGTTCCTCTCTGCTGTTTATTTAACACTTGCAAATAAAAATCTACTTGATTACTATCTTCATGATCTCCTGAATGTGGTCGAAGCTATTTCATGCTTCTTTAAGCCTTAGTTTACATGGAGTTAGAACTGTAATTGTGATAAGCAACAAAACAACTATTTTACACATAAAGTAAAATGTCTTCCAATGACGTTTCGGGTACACGTCGAAATAAGTTAAAGCAATATAATGTAGCAAACTTCATCAAAATTTAAATCTGCATCATCTACACTCTGATCTCTTCGTCATCACAGGCTTCATTGTCATTTCTGTCAAAGGAAGAAAAAACAAGTCAGCTTTAGTTCTATGACGTAGAGAATAAGGTTTAAGTAAATGACAAACAAAAAAGAGGAGTGGAATTTCTTAAATACCCGAAGAAAATTGCTTCCCAGACTTGTAACAGACAGTATTATTCTATATATATAAACACCTTACCTTTCAGCTTCTTCTACTCGAACCATTTCCTCTTCTCGTCTGTGTAACTCCTCCTTCCACTCATCTGACAGGGCCCATTTCGGAGTGTTCACTAGGGGCTCCTTTTCAACTGGATAGCCCGTTCTGGTCGTCGTCCTTTTCCATCTTTTATTCGTTGCCTGCTCGGCTCTTTCGCTGCGTTTGTCAAGTCTAAGAACAAAATAAACTTCATTAGTATATGCAGATCATTGTAACTTTGTGTGACAACGATCTTGCGGCAACGTTCTACTAAAAGCTACAAAAGATTTCCATTTTTTTGGCCTGTCGTGAGATAATACACAAAATGGCAAAGCCACTGGACGGCGCAACATCATACGCGAGGTTGTATTCGAGGGAAAAAACTGCTGCCTCAAAATATAGTTAAGAACAAATGCACGTTTCAAAGAGTTCCTATTGTAACTCTAATTCTGAGGTTTTTACCGATGATTTTGGAGAGATACATGTATTTTAGTATTCTGATAAGAATACACTTAGAAATACAATTAACTGCAAAGAGAAGCGAAAGTAAACTACGTATACGCGACGTTTCGAAATCATATTGACGCCATTATGAAGTAAAGACAAGGAAATAACAGTCGAGATGTTAATTTCTATCAGTTACACCTGTCACACTATAAATTAACATCTCGAGTCAAAATAACTTCGAAACGTCCTAGTTTACTGTTGCTTCTTTCTTTTAATCAATGATATTTTAGTAAAATCGATTATCAGTGTATCATAGAAGTAAGCTGACACTTTAGAATGTAGGCTAATGCAAAGGTGTTTGTTGCATGAAAATACTGATTAAAAAGATGTGTACACATACAGGATGAATTCGAGACTGACAATCTATTTTTCAAGCTTACTTGCTTAGGAACGTTATGAGTGTTTCACTGCGGTATTTGGAGGGGGGGGGGGGGGGTGTCTAGAAACCCATCCTCCTCCAGAATCGCTGGCAGAGTCATCATCGTCTGTTGACATGTGATGTTTACTCAAGCTTGCGAAAGCCTGGGACTCTTTCTCGTCCTTTACGAAGTTTCTTCTTCTTTCATATTTCTAAACAAAAACAGATATCCATACCCTATTAAAACTCACTGACAATATAACAGATTTTGCTAAACATTAAGTCACGCATAGCTGCCATTTGCCGAGAACAGCAAGCTCTGAAGAAAATTATGATACATGGGTCTTTATATTTTCTTAGTAATTTTTCTACATGCAATGTTAAGAGTTTCAATCAGTCCCAGTTTCAGTGATCTTTTGTACAAGGCACGCAATGCAACAGGTTTTTGGCTCAATAAGGGAATAACTGTGAGTCCGCTGTGATGCCAAAAATGTCAGAACAAACGATATGTGATTGGTAAAAAACATCTATCTACTGGTCAAAAAACGGTGAACGTCAGTAAACTCGTGAACTCTGGCTAATACCATTTAGCCCGTACACTAGTAATTTCTCTCAGAATCACATACCTGTTCTTTTCGAAGGTTTTCTCTCTTCTCTTTCTTTGTGTCATCGGTTATCTTACCCAGAGCAGTTTTGCGAATATGTTCATGATACTTTTTGCAAGTTCCTAAGCATACAAAGAAGACAGAAGAGAGCATTTCAGGTCACAAATAAGTTCAGTCGTGCGGTACTGACTTAGTTACGGACTTCTTCAAAAATAGATGTTCCCTTAAACTTGTGGTTTTTTTAAACCAACACATGTAGTAACATTTAAATCATAAGTTAAAGAGAATAACGATTTTACATAATAACTGATCAATCGATCGATTGATTGATTGATTGCAATGATTGATTGATTGATTACTTTGGTCAAACTAAACTAGCTACTGTCTAAAATTTGAGGCAAACTCACTTTGACTTAGCTTTCAAAAACTGATTTGGATCCTCGCATAGGGAAACCCTGAAAAACTGGACAATTCATTTTATTTCAAAATTCTTGGTATACATGTACGTGTAGATTGATAGCCAGCTTTACTGGCTTTAATTGGACATGCTAAATGGCGTGGGTGCAAGACACTGTGAAAGATATAGGGTAACCTCAAGACAAAGAGCTGAAAATTCAAACCAGGACCTGAAATCAACACTAAGGGCTGGTTCACACTTTGACATAAGCATAAGCATAAGCATAAACATAAGCATAAGAAAAATATGTGTGAACCGTGGTTACATAAGCATAAGCATAAGGATGGCTATTGCGCAGGCGCAGTTCACCTCTCAGGAATCAAAGATGGCGGATAACGAAGTCAAAATTGGATTGTTGCTACTGTTAAGCCGTAGAAATCGAAGAAGATTGCTTATGCAAAGACAAACACAAAGAAAACCGAGAAAGGTCTCGATAAGAGATATTTTTACGAGAAGAAAGGCACAAGGGGATTATTATAACCTTGTACAAGAATTAAAACTGAGAGACATAGAATTTTATTTTGCCGTACAAACAAGGATAATTGCGGACAGATTCCACCAACTTTTCGTTCACCTGCGTCGCCATGTTTTCAGCTAACAGATTCTGACAGAGCAGGCCTGGATTCTATTTTTGTGTATTCCGCTGACAAGAAAACTCTTTATGCTTACATTTATGCTTATGTATGCCCGGTTCACACTCAAGTATTCACAACATAAGCATAAATATAAGCATAAGAAAATGGAAAAAGTTCCATTCCTTGTGCTTATGCTTATGCTTATGCTTATGCTTATGTAACTCCGGTTCACACATATTTTTCTTATGCTTATGTTTATGCTTATGCTTATGCTTATGTCAAAGTGAGAACGAGCCCTAAGTGTTGACAGGATTGATGACCAAAAGGTTTTATCACATTTGGAAAGCTACACTGTAAGCACCTGGGTTTCTACTGCATGCAAAAACATACTTAAGATGCCTTTAAGAGAGGAGAGAGTTGTGTTACACATTAATCAAGTTTACAGTGTAAACAAAGTATGAAAGGCTGTGAGGGCCAGAGCTTGTGGGCTTAAAAACATCAAACCGATTCAAGCAACAATGTTCAAGGTTACAGATTACGTTTCATTTTGCACTGACAAAGGTAGGCAAGTTCTAGAAGCCTTCCATTTTTTTGCTAGATGTGGTGTAAACTTTTTATGCATTAATTAATCCAATCAAATTTGAGTATCAAATTCAATATTGTTCTGAATTTTCAGCTCTTAACCAGAAATGAGTGGCTAATAGCCGCTCTGAACAAACAGAATGAACTGATTAGATAACTTCACGTAGACATGCAAACAAATTCCTCCTTAGGCTAATAACCTAAATGAGTAATAAAACTCAATTTTCAATATTTACAATAAGGAATATGGTTAGTACAGTGAAACCTTGATTTAATGAACCTCTATATAACGAGGTACTCAGTATAATGAACGATTTTCATGGCCCTAGTAATAGCAGACTATACGAAAAAGAACCCATTCGCGAACCGAACTCAATTAATGACCACGTGCATATTCCAGACATTTACAAAATGCTAAATTAATCCCTAGCGAGTTCCTCACATTCTTATAAACATCTCATTTACATTTAGACGCCATTAACATTAATTTCATCACTGAAGAAGGTCGTAGTATTTTAGCCGAAACGTCTATTTTAAGATTTTTAAGTCAGTGACAACAATTTTTAAGATTTTATTACTATGCCTGACTACAACTACAGTATTTTTAAACGAAACCCTGTTATAGTAAACATACTAAAAATGCCAATTCCTTGGCACTTCATTATATCAAAGTTCCACTGTAGTTTGACATTACTATAGCAAATTGTCTTGAAATTTGTAGTGGTCATCAGTGGAACAGGGTTTACATGTACCTTAATATAATGTATATATAAAATAACAGATGACGAACTGATCAAATGTAGATTTGACTTAACATTTCATTACTATTTAGTTTCGTACTACACAACTTGTGTGCAGTAATCATCAGATAAAATTTGCCAAATGGGAATTTACATCATTACACTGATTTGAAATACACCAGTGACCATTGGAAATGTGATAGCTACAATAAGCGAATGCTTTTACAAAACAAAGGAAAGTTGGAAATTACGAATAAACTCTGTTATTATTGAAATACAAGAGAAGATTTAAAATTTAAAATTTAACATTTTTCAGGAGGAATTTGTTTGCATGTCTACATGAAGTTATCTAATCAGTTCATTCTGTTTGTTCAGAGAGGCTAACTCAGGTTTACAAATAATAAAGTACTCCCAGACGCGTAGGTTACATTGATTTGAAGCGGGCTTATATGGGGCAGCCTCCAAGTGACTTTGACAATAAATCAAAGTTCAAAGTCACTTGAAAGATTTTAAAGCAAGCTGCCCCATATAAACCCACTTCAAATCGATTTAACCTATGTCTCTGGGAGAAGTACCTTGCAAACCTAAGTTAGCCTCTCTGAATAAATGGAATGAACTGATAACTTCATGTAGACACGCAAACAAATTCTTCCTGAAAAATGCAAAATTTTAACTTTTAAAGCTTCTGTTGTTACATAATAGTAACAGCATTTATCTATGATTTCCAACTTTTCTTTTCTTTTCTGTAAAAGCATTCAGTTATTTCAAATCAGTGTAATGATGTAAATTTGCATTTGGCAATTTTATCTGATGAGTGCTACACACAAGTTGTGTACTACGAAACTAAATAGTAACAAAATGTCAAGTCAGATCTACAGTTGCTCAGTTCGTCATCTGTTATAATCATGGTCTAGTTTACTACTGAGCACTCTGAAAACAGATCTGCAAATCACCTTGTTTCTTTATAAAATATATAGAGACTGACTAGTGAAATGCCAAAATTTGCTTGCCAATATAATTTTTCAAAAGCTCTTACAAAAATAAATCTTAAAAAGTCTCCATGTTCCCCTAAATAGTCATAAATACATACAGGTATCTTGTAAGTCAGGGTTCTTCCTCACAGGCTTTCCTTTTTTTCTTCAAGTAAGGATGCCAGGGATTATACATACATGTAAGGCATTACCAATTTTACTTCATCCTATGATTAAAATACAATACGCATAAAAGGCTAGTTAGTTTATGTGTAAATCCATACTGGAAAACCTCAAATCAAGTTTGCAGCGTTAAGGAAAATATCATAATAAGTCAATCAGTAAATTTTACACAGTAGTTTGATCTAATGGTTTAATTCACCATCATTCCCATTGCCGTCCCTTTTGAAATCAAGGTTACATTAACTTCCAGTGTATAGCTTCTGCTTGATAAAGAAACATCTACAACGAGAGGCAATTCCACACATCTTAAGCAAACTTGACAACTGAACTTTACCCTGGAAACTTAAGCTTAACTTACTCGTACGTACAAAACAACCCGGGAAGACAACAATGACCAACGTTTTACCTGCTGTTGTTGTTGACTCGTACCTCCGTGTGTATCGATGTTTTCACCAGCTGTATGTCACCAAAAACTGCTTGAAATCGTGCACAGAGAAGAAGTGAAGGTAAACTGAAGTTTGTCCGCCAAAGTAGAGTTTTTAAACAGTGAAAAAGGACCTAGAGATCGATGTAAGCTTCAACATTTCACACCTTTCAAAAAGGACGCCATAAAATGGCGCGAGAACCGAGAGAATCTGGTGTCTAATGTGGAAAACCGCTGATCTGTGCTTGTTGAAGGTCGGACACTCAGAATGATGTAGGTCGTTTCTCCCATTTCGTTACAAGTCTTTTCGAAACACATTTAAAGTCAATTTCGTTTCAAAAGTAACCTCGAGGAAAAAATCTGATTAAAGTGCTTTCGTCGTCGTAATACGTTTTGTGATTTGTTGTTCAAACGTAATGCAATGTTGATATGATGGCAGGAAGTCGACTGAGGAAGCTATTGGGCCGTTATTTAGGATTTTCTTTGCCCTGCGGGCTCTGGAGTTGAACTCATCCCACAGAGAAAAGATATTCGTCTGAAGGTCTCAGGACTTTCTCCGCTGAATACACCAAAACTTCTCCGAAACGAGCTTGATTCTACTTACTAACCAAACTTTGCGCAGCTTTACGTGTCTCTAGTCAGTTTAACTTTGCGGAACTTTACGTATCCCGTAGTGTCCAATTTGTGGTTTCGTGCTGTGCAGTACTTAACCACTTCAGACGAGACGGGTCATACAAAGATAAATCGCTTTTTAGTGATTATCCCGAAATAGTCGGTCAAAATCGAATGAGGAGAATTCGAAGTTAAAACAAAGTGTGTAAATTTCTTGACTCAAGCAAAACACATGCGCTGCGCCGACAACATGAACCAAAAAAGTACAATTGTTCTGGTCAACGAACGAATACACGGTCGTGCTCCTGCCGTATGCCCATATTCGATAAGAATTTTCCAGGTCCACGTCACGGTTGTACACGCCATGAATTAAATCAAGTGTTTACCAAAGTATCAAATCATCCAAATATCGTCATTGGAGGTGATTTCAACCTGGGTGATATTGACTGGAGTCGCGAGATCCCAATTGCTAACAACCCTACCACTGCTTCACAACACAATAAATTCTTGCACTTGATGGACGATTTTTCGTTAACCCAACACGTCAAAGCTCCAACGAGACCTGTTTCAGAGAAAACTTTGGATTTATTATTGTCTACTTATCCTAACTCTATTTCTGGCGTGTCTACTTCTTCTGGTTTAAGTGACCACGACATTGTAAATTTCGAGATCAACCTGAAAGCAACGCGCTTTTCCAAGTCTCCTCATAGAGTCTACCTGTACAAGAAAGCGAACTTTGATGGCCTGAACGAATTTATAGCAAAGTCATCGGCTGAATTCTTCGCATCAAACCCATGGGAAAATTCTGTGGAGCATAACTGGAATGCATTCAAAAATGCTGTAATTAAAGGTATTTCCCAGTATGTTCCACAAAAATTGTCCATGCCAAAGTACAAGCTGCCATGGATTACTACTGATATTAAAAGAGAGATGCGCAAAAAGGATCGCCTCCACAAAAAAGCTATTCGCTCTAAAAACCAGCAACATTGGAAAGCTTTCAAGTATCAACGAAATCGAGTGGCAAAACTGGTCAAAGAATCTCACAATCGCTATTTAAACGAAGTTATTGGTGATAACCTGACCGAAAACCCCCAAAAGTTCTGGTCGTATGTTAAACATAGCAAATCTGAAAGCCTTGGAATCCCCCCACTTAAAACCGAAAATGGGGTGAGTATTACAGACAAAGACAAAGCAGAAACTTTGAACTCCCATTTCTTTTCAGTTTTTACCCATGAGCAGAAGCCTCTTCCTCAAATTGGCCTGTCACCATTCACCTCGATTGCAGATTTGCTTCTCTCGCCTGATGGAGTTGCAAAACAGCTAGCCCAGCTGAATCCTCACAAAGCTTGTGGGCCAGACAAACTACCTGCAAGAGTACTCAAAGAGATCTCACAAACAGCCTCTACGTGGCTCGCTTTCATCTTTCAACAATCATTTGATCTTAATGTCGTCCCATCAGATTGGTCCAAAGCCCTCATTACTGCAGTCTTTAAGAAAGAAAACAAATCAGATCCATCCAACTATCGCCCAATTTCGCTGACTTCTATCTGCTGTAAACTAATGGAACACATTGTTCTTAGCCATATGGCTAAACACTTATCTAGTAACAACATTTTGATAAACGAGCAACATGGTTTCAGACAGCGGTTTTCTTGTGAAACTCAACTGATATCAGCTATACACGATTGGGCCAAGTCAATCAACACTTGCAGCCAAACCGACGTCATACTGCTTGATTTCTCTAAAGCATTTGATTCTGTCCCCCACCAAAGACTTCTAATGAAGCTCGACTTCTATGGGATTCGTGGGTACATGCTTATGTGGATTAAAGCTTTTCTGTCAAACCGCTCCCAATCAGTCTCAGTAAATGGCATTCAGTCTTCTTCCAAACCAGTGCTCTCCGGGGTCCCGCAAGGCTCAATTTTGGGCCCTGTATTATTTTTACTGTATATAAATGACATCTCTTCTTCTGTAAAGTCACGTCTACGCCTCTTTGCAGATGATTGCATCCTCTATAATGAAATCCGTGAAGTACAGGACTGTTGGGCTCTGCAGGATGATCTTGAACAATTGTCACTCTGGTCAAACACCTGGCAACTTAACTTTAACGTCAAGAAGTGTTATCAACTTGGTATAACGCGTAAGAAAATTCCAACTATGTTCCAATATTCATTGGCTGGCCAGCCCATTTCTACAGTTTCCTCAGCCCAGTACCTTGGAGTCACCGTGACAGACAATCTGTCCTGGAACGAGCACATCAATCAGATCTGTAAAAAGGTAAATTCTACTCTTGGGCTACTGCGTCGTATTCTAAGTGGTTGTGATACTAAAGTCAAAGATACGGCGTATCGCACGCTAGTCCGCCCAAAACTCGAATATGCGTGTTGCGCTTGGAACCCTTTCACCAAACAGAACATCACTCAAATAGAGATGGTTCAACGCCGAGCAGCAAGATTTGTATTAAATGACTATTCAAGATTTAGTCATGTTACTCCAATGATCGAACATCTTGGTTGGGACTCCCTTGAAGATCGTCGACTCCTCTTTCAAACTACTATGTTCTACAAGATCTTGATGGGACATGTTGGTATTAGCTTTCCTCCTGAAGTCCGCGAAATAACAAGGGCCACCAGATTACTGAACAGTCGTCCTTTCCAACAAATCCGTGTATCAAATGATGTCTATAAGTTTTCCTTTTATCCAAGGACAATAGTAGCATGGAACAATTTACCTATTTATGAAGATGTTGATATAAATAATTTTAAGACTATTGCTCTTGCAGCCATTAAATCTTTTGTATAATGTATATCCAGACGTCCTAACTTGTCTCGACGAGATTATACTTAATCTATTTTATCTTATCTTTTACTAACTTATAATTTTTATTGTATATATACATATTGTAATGATTTATTACGTGCTTTTATTATGTTATTTTAAACTCCTAGTATAGTTCCACTGTTTAAGGAGTATACTTATTAAAGACTTATTAAAGATTAAAGACGGTTGTACACGCCATGAATACTCTAGAATCCTATAGCTTTGGCGTCAAGATCACGTATTCGAGGATAAACGTATACGCGCACAGATCGCACATGCTTTGAATTCATAGTCTAAATTTTGCTTCCAGGAGAATGCTATGCACCCGAACTGTTACCTTCTTTTATAAAATTCTTTTTACAAAGGGTTCGCCATCATACTCTAGGAGTACGACAGATGTGTGGTATACTATAACGAAAATCCACGAACGATTATGAACGAAGCGTATTCCACCAAATTCGACACGAATATTCCAGGTGTACGTCACGTTTTGTGTGCGGCTTGAATAACCTAGGATTCTATTGCGTCACAATCACATATTCGAGTCTAGAATACTCTCGAATATTTTGGCTTTCACGCAGTGGTGACGCGTTGTGTGCGTCGGGAATACTCCAGGATTCTATGGTGCCACAATAACGTATTTAAGACTCGAATACGCTTATTATCGTCAAAGCGGAGGGAGAGAATTTCATTTTTCTGCCGCTTGCGATGAACGCCTGAAGAAACAACAGCCGAGAAAAGTAAATGGTCTTGCAAATTTTCTGAGAGCGAGCTTAGCGCCTCTGAGCAAGGTCTTCATCACAGATCGTGACAAAACTAAGTGAGACGAATTCTCTTGTACGTATACGAAATTTTCCATAAAACGAATTTATATGATTCGTGTTTAGAAATTTTACTAACAACCCGACCGGAAGAAATATTGATGGGTATATTTTGTTGAGGGCACTCTTCATGATTACGCATGCGCTGATGCTTTCGGACTTACAGCGGTAACCACAATGATGGAATACCACGAGTCGGTCCAAATAAATAGATTTTGCGACATTCAACCTTCACAAGCATAAAATCGGTCAGAGGCCTCCTAGGAGGGTTCCATGGTTTGCATCAAATACGCGGCAGCGTTAAATGGGTTTGGCGTCCCGGTTCAAGTCCTCCCATGCAACTGATCTTAGGGCATTCCGCTCTCAAGCTTTGCGAAATTGGTGAGTTGCGCCACCACGTAGGTCGGTGAGATGTAGGGTATGTTCCGTTGCTGTTTTTTTTTTTTTAGCACTTTAGTTAAACAAGGGTTTCACATTCAGTGGCCGAGCTGGTATTCGAAAAGAGCCCTACTATAGGTAGATTGTAAATACTAGAATATAAAATAGTAGTCGGAAGTGTAAACACCTGTAGGAAATAGAACTATGCATAACGTGAGTCAAAAGAGCTATACTGAAGATTGGTATGAATTTTAAGTCTTATGCCTCCATGCAAGATTCTGAACAGAATACACTCGATGGCATTAACAGAATGATGTAAGTTAACTATAGATCTTCGCGCTTTGTTGACTTGAACATCCTGAAACGAACGACGAAACGCACGTCCGAAAATTTTAGTTTTCGCGTAAAGAGAAATAAGCTCCGTGAATTAATTTGGCCTATTAAACTAAAACCGTGTGCCGTTAAGTATCAGAGTCCTGGCTTCCCTTGATACGCCGCACATGACGTACCCAGGCCATGATTTTTCCTGACACGCCGCAACGGACATATCAGGATCGGAACATGGCACTCTCCGACACGTCACGTTTCTTGACACGTCACGTTCTGATCTCGGGCACGCCAAGTGTCGAAGAATTTCACGGCCACGTAAATTCCACGTAATTACTCATTTTACGCAGCTTATTGATATCTTTGCGCAATGCGTAAAGGAGCGTAAGATACGTTATGGATATCTTTACGCAATGCATAAAGAAGCGTTAAGCTGCGTTGTTGATATATTCGCAGAATGCTTAAGATGCGTTAATGATACCTGTACGAAATCCGCAAAGTAGCGAAAAGACGCGCTAATAATACCTGCTTTTATAGCTGTTTATCTGACTTGAGGCTTCCTTTACAAGTAAGTTCTTCCGTAAGAAGACTCATTACCACAGGGTATATTTTTCAAGTCAGCTCTGTTTTCAGCAACCGGAGCCTTCATTTCCTTCATTTATGATGCAAAAGAACAATCAAGTTGAATTTACTTTGCCAACTCGTATAATGTTTCCTTACACAAGGTACAAGGAAATCTCCACAAGACAGTACACATTCGTATAAGGATACAGACGTATACTGATCATTATTCAGACCTTATACATATGCTTCAGTATACATCATTATACCTCCTTATACATGCCATTTCATGCAGTGGGTGGGCCACTTGGCTCGTATGCAGACTTTACCTTATCCCGCGAAAACATATCAGAACATGGCTAGAAAAGCCGCAGTATCAAACTCAGAAAAAATTATTTCCATAATTGACCACATTATAAAACAATTATTCACGTTTCAGTTGTGCAAGTGTGATGCAGTTGGCCGGAACGTTTGGAGATCATGCAAGAACCTAGAGTTGCTTTAGGCTGCGCCTCAAGTAGACTAGGAGCTGTCCTCTTTCGCTTAGTTCGTCGTGCGTGACGCGAAGGAAAACCGTCAGAAAAAAATGGCCCAGGATTTCACGCTAACATTTTTTTCGCGGTTTATTTACGGTCTCGCTCGACGGACTACTCGTAGTCTACGCCTCAAGCAACTCTTACGCTTTTTCCGTGCTCTTCAAGCTTTCCGCGTGTATGCACGCTCAATTATACCCTACTTAGCCACCGGCCCTCTTCTTTCCCGACATTATATCTAGGAAAGACCGAAGTGACTCTGCTCGCAGGGTGGCTAAAGCACTGTACTCGGTTGGTTACCCTGTACATGTTGCACCCTGAGTAGTAGTATAGTTGCCAAATTACCCCGCTTTTTAATTTATTCAAAATGGCCGCCAATAAAAGTTCGAGAAAAGTGGAGCAAAACGGGGGCGCTGGTCTAAAAGCCTGGAGGTACAACCGAAGTGGCGCTATCCCATTCAAGATGGCCGCCTCCCTCGCTACCCCCTCTCCTCCCCCTCTGTGGGGCTGACGTCATGGTGAAAGGGGGGATACCCCCTCTGGTGAGAGCATAAAAAGCTGATGGGATATTTTGTTTTTTTTTTTAATAGACTCACTAGACTTCCAGTACGGGGTCTTCATGCAAGAAATGGGCTTCATGCGGCTTATGCAAGAAAGGACAGAGGGAAAAGTTCGTGGCTTTGAGCAATGGTGGAGAATACGTGAGGTGTACCAAACGTTTGTGCGGTTATCGCGGGAAAATTTAGCCTAACTTATGGTAAGGATTTGGCGATTTGGAAATGTTAACATAGGTTAATAGCGACGTTTTATTCTGGAGTTCAGCTGACTATCTTTTGCAGATCTTTAAATAAATCATGGATTACAATCGTAGAAAGTCGGAATAAGGTGATAGTCTTCGCTAAACATTTGGCGGGAAATATTTCTGACTAATGATATTTTTTGGACTTTGCCAGACCAATTATTCCGATTTGCCTGTAGATACCAATTCTAACTATACTGGATATTGATAACAGTACAAAAGACTACGACAAAAATGTTTTTCTGTGTAAATAAACTGCCGCACTTTTGAAAAAGGACTCGCTATTTTAGACCGCTTGAGAGGCCAAAATCATGATGTGGTGATATCTCGAAGAAAAACGAACCCCTACCTCGGCAAATGTCATGGTTGTTAATCTTTTCGGATAGCTTTTATACTGTGAAAAGATGAAGGTAGAGGGCCGACCTCGATCTTTTGGTACTGCCCGGTTTTCTCTGACAATAACACTTAAATGGGGAAACATGTAGTACGGTGTTAGGTTCAGTAATTGCACCCGGTTTTTGCCACTTTAAACTAAAATTGAAGTCTGAAAAATATTCTGGCTTCTACTGGGCTCGAACTCATGCTTCCTAGATATCATGATACTTGTTTGGCTCTACTAAGGTCTACTACCAACTGAGCTACAAGGCCACATGTTAAGAGCGAGGCAAACTTTAGTAAGTAAGTAAGTAAGTAAGTAAGTAAGTAAGTAAGTAAGTAAGTAAGTAAGTAAGTAAGTAAGTAAAGACTTTATTTAAAGAGGGTAGCACTAAAATATTATAAAAATACTAACAAACCAGTGGCCCTCTAAAAATTATGTACAATACGGATGTTAAAACTATGGTATAACTATCAGATAATATAACGAATAAAAATACAAGAGATAAGAGATAAAATCAATTAAAAGTACAAAAAGGATATTAACTAAATCACAGAATAAAATGATTTAAAAGCTGCTGTTCTTCAAAAATTCTTTTCCAAAGAGAGTTCCTAAAAGAATTAAGCGACGCTATTTTCCGCATTGATAGCGGCAAGCTCTTCCAGGCTTGACAGGCAGTCACAGTAAATGTTTTTCCTCCTTCAGTTTTACGTTTGATAACAGGGCGAGCAATATTGAAGTTGGCATACCTAGTCTGCCGTGAATGAGTGTCGCTAGTAAGCTCAAGTAAGTGGGTTCTTTGTTCCCTGTAAAGGAATTGGATCGACAATGATATACGAAATAAAGTCATATTTGACCTGCGATTAAACTTGCGCAGTTGTTGCTCCGGTTTTGTGAAGACACAAAGTCCCATTCTAAAATATAAACGGACAGGCAAAAAGTAAAGGTCTGATGTATTTGAAAAAGAAAACGCCCGATACCATGAAAAAGACCATTAGGTACCAGCTACAACGAATTGAATTTTCAACTCTCAGTACATCTTTGAATCTCTCAGATTCCACTAGTAGTAATGTGCAAAATATCACTTGTCATCTACGTCACATCGAGGAAGAAAATCTTTCTTCACAGAAAAGTGACCCGATATCAAATTAAGTTCTACCAAAGGAAAAAAAACAAATCAATTAGTCTGTAAATAAATGGAGAAACATTAGTTATGTCAGGTTCCGCAGTTTAAAATGCTGGCACCCGCTTCTGCCTGTTCAAAAACCGTAAAGCGCTCTACTTAATCATCTGAATGAAGTTGAATTTTATCCCAAGTTTCATGGACATATAATTATAAGTGGCGAAAATGAAACGTCACATTGCCTTAAATCAAGAGATATTGTCTTTGTTCTGTCGTGACAACGACGGGGCGAAGGTATACTGTGAAAAATAACAATGTTAATTTAATGAAACCGCAAAACTACCTGTATTGGAACTGCTGGCAATATAATGATCCTCTTAACGCACTGGTATTTTATTTTAGGAACCAAATCAACTTCCCCAACTAAAATGACCTCGCTCACCACTCAGGCCTCCCATAGCTCAGTGGTAGAGCAGTCCAACCAGCAATATGGAGAGGTCATGGGTTCGATCCCTCATTGGGATTCAGAAAACTTTCTTTTTCGAGTAGGCCAACTACAAGATTAATCTTATTATTTAAAGTCAAGACTGAGTAAGAAAGTAAAATAAATAGATCGATTAGTCATAGATTCTTAACGTTGCACAAGAGTTTATTTAAAAAGTTCAGAAGTAAAAGTCATATCTGACAAAAATGTATGTTCTGTGAAAGTTACTATAGCAGTACTTATTATGGGTTGTGAAGTGTCACAGGTGCCAAGACGTCAAGGCAGACAACCGTGTAATACTGCGGTAATATCATTGCTGAATAGAAGAGATTGTTTTTGTTGCTACGTGACATGGTCGGGGCGAAAGTATAGTTTGAAATTACAATGTTAATTTAGTGAGACCACATGTACAAGTAAATGTTTGCAATTTGAAACCACACGCACAGATAAATGTTTACATAGATACAGACTCAGTTGAACCTTTAGATGAACTGCGATCAATATAATGATCCTATTAACGGTATTGCGCGATGTTTTAAAACCCTTTTTATAGTTTTCTTTTCATTTTGGAAACAAAATCCAGACCCAGTTAGAAATTAAATAATTCGACTAATTATAAATTTTTAACATTGCACAAGGGTTTTGTTTTAAGATTAGGAGTAAAAGTCATATCTGTTAAATGAAAAAGGATCCCCAATATAATTGCGACTGCCGCCACGTCAAGGTCGTTCAAACAAAGTCACTATCATGTGACCATTTAAGGAAGAGTGAATGTACTTAAGATTAAGTGTGGTCAAGTTAAGGAAGACTATTAATTATAGAAAAAACTTATTTTGTTTTCCTAACAGGATAGGATGCTGCTCCTGGGATTTCTTTTGCTGCCTTTCCTGGGTTCACGTTTCTCAGAGGAAGTTTGGGATCCAACTGACCCAAGATGCGAAGAGGGAAGACAAGAGGTCAAACAAGCTTGGAATGATTATTATCTGGGACAAGCCTACAGTTGGATAGACCGATTTGGCAGTAGACGGTAAAACCTCTAAGAACTATAGCAAAATATCGTTAATGCTATGCTGGTAAACAGATTTTTGCCAACGCATGATGGGCAAACCAAACAGCACCGAGTTTCGTTATTCCAGATAATAATACCTAACTTTGACTAAATCATAGCTTGGCACTTTTCTTGGCTGGTGTTCATGAGTAAGCACTCCGATCATCCGAGAGGATACTACCACATTCGACGTGAATCCATCTGCTGCAGAAGCTAAAAGGAAGTAGCCCAGGAGAGCTCTAACAAGCGCGTCCCTGTCAGACGTTCCCTTCATTCCTTCTACCAACTGGCACTCTCCTTTCCGAACAAGGCTTGGCCATATTAGCCATGTACGCATGCGGAGACAATCGTATCCTTAATACTCCCAATGTTGCTAACTATGGAGGTTTCGTCGACTCGACGGACTTACATCAGAGTTAATAGAGGGAAATGGTTATGAAACTTGACAAAGGGCTTTGTTCTATGTTTTTGGTCGCTTTTTAGGCTGACCCTGCACAGAGCACAATAGGTCATGATTAGTGCTCAAGTAACTGACCAATAGAAACGTGACGGTGACGTCATTCGGCTAAATTGGTATGTGAACACAAAACAAAAGACCTTGCAGGATCGTGGACCTTCCAACCTATAACTTGTGATCTTTGTTTGTTCCTTTGAAGTTTGCCGGCTTTCATAACCAGTTCCTTAGTAGGCTGGACAAAACTGTTCTGGATCGACGTTTTACAGCAAAAAGTTAAAATAAACATAGTGACACAAATAATTTTGTGATTGTATTAAACTTTACTAAATTCCACACACGGAAACTTATTTTTATATGGATCAAGCAAGAAAGACTTGCGTTACACCTTATCCAAATTTGGCAACTGACTCAGAATAGTATTCAAAATTACGTGATTTCAGAGAAAAATGAGTCACATTTGGAGTGTTGTTTTGCGAAGAAACTCTTTACGTGCCGGTGGATCTTTTTTTCACGATTTTGACAAGAAAGCATGAGAAAGACTTACAACTTATTTGGCCACTGAAATACAATATGATCTTAGAACTCTGAATTCTTAAAACTGTTCTTGTCACTAGATCGGTCTTACGTCTGTTTTGAAGATGGCTGCCTTTGAGCGCGCTTCGTAGAAGCTACAATTGACAAAATACTGCTGTGTTAAGGCGTCGTCAGCCAAGAACGTCAGGCACTGCTATTTGTACTTTTAGGAAAGTTCACGGACCTGCTTCTGGGCCCATCTACCAGTAGCTTGCCATTTTCTCGGATTTTCTTGCATAACAGCTTGAAATAACTTCGTTTGGTTTGCTTTGTGGCCCTTCAGTAATAGCATCACAACGTGAATCTTTAATTCTCTGAACCGCTGATGTATCACAGGATTATAGCAGCTGTATATATGGATTATCGCTCCTTCCTCATGCCATCTCGTCGAATTCATGAAATATCCACAAACACGGAACGATGTTCTTCGCACAACAACACTGGTCTAACACTACGATGTAAACCATAACAATTGTTATCTTAGAAATCTCGCAATTTTCCACACTTCTGTGATTCAGTCCAGAAATTTAGATACGCTTTAACGCAAGCCTTCCTTGCGTGATCTATATGGAAATAATTTTCCATGCGTGGAATTTAATAAGGTTTAAGACAATCAAAAAAATTATTTGTATCGCTTTGCTTGTTTTAATTTTTTTGTTGCAAAACGTCGATCCAGAACAGTTTTGTCCAGCGTACTATAATAACTTTGTCTACATAAATGCATTTTCCAGTATGCCATTAAAGATTCAGGTCTCCTTTACATATATGTTGTAAAATAATTCACTCAAATATAATGCACTCTTTCTCTATCTGTTTATGACAAACGCTCAAATTCATAGATATGACACAAGAACAGCCAGTAATTATCGAGTGCGTTCCTGTCGTACTAACATCAAGAAATTCACAACTCTTTACCAAGGACCAAAAATCTGGAATTGTCTTCCTGTATCTATTGCAAGCTTGTCAAGCTTTCCTATCTTTTAAGAACAAAGTGCTAAAGTTTTTTTTAAAATAGTTACTGAATTATCCTAGCTGAACACCTTCGCAGCCCTTAGTTCTTATCATATTGTGACGTCGAGGAGGCCTTTCCTATAAGCCTAGTGGTTTCTTGAGGTCTCTTTGCCTAACAACATGCTGTACTCCGTAAAATTCTTTTATTATCAAGGCTAATGAATGATGATGATGCTGATGATAATGGTGGTGTCACTCACGAGAAGAACTCTGTATTGACTGGTCTGTCTTTCTTTTAAAAGGCAAGTGGATACCTTCCATTAGGTGCAATAGTGTACCTTGATTAGATTGCCTTACATAATTCAATGTATAGCTCTTCTATTGACTCTGAATAATGTTCTCTTCTATTGCAGTTCTTACAATTTCCAAAGGCTGTATGAATCGACAATTGAAGACGTTTTAAAGAAAGGCTGTGATGATTACGAAGCGAACAAAAAATCTAGCGATTATAGATGTTGGTCCAAACAGTTCCTGTGTGCTGCGAAAGAAGTCGTCAGGAAAACCGTTGACAGTCATATCATGAAGAAAGGCAATCTTCAACACAATTGGTACGGCTGGTTTAGAGCACCATGGGGCAAACAGCCCCGATGTCCTAGAACAGGAGATTAACTGGTTTACGAAAATGCGATGGAATGACCCCTGACTGACTACTGGGCCAAAACTGATCTTGAACAACTTGGTAAAGAAATACTCGATAGAGTTTTCTATTACATTGACAAGAACAATATCAATAGCTTAGAACTGGTTTTTGACCACCATAAGTCCAGCAGCACGATGTATCTTATGAAAGAACAGTGCGAAAGCATGGACAGGGACGATACCAAAATGCAATGTAAGTTAGCAGTAGTCTTTGATAGATTGGCAGAGTTGATGGTAGATCATGAAAATATACAATGGGATCCTAGTCCTGACGGGGAAGAGGGGACCCCTAGAGTCAGGGAGGAGCTATCTATGTTGTATCTTCTCCAGCCTAAAGTCTATGAAATCATGAACATTGCGTCCAACGCCAGAAATAAGACCCTCTGTCACCGGCTAATGACAATGTTCCAAAGTGTCTATGATAACGCCCTGAATCAGGATGGCAACAAAATTAAGGACCATTTCGGTGAATTCGGCTCCATTTCTGCAAGTATGAAACGCGAATGTACAGACACCTACAAAAAGGATTTTGAGCAACTCACGTGCTACTTGGCTGAGACGTTTGCACGTATGGAAAAACTAAGGAGTGTCTTAGGGCCAAATTATGACAACTGGCAGTCGAGTGAGTCGCAAAGCATGCGAGCTGTTGTTCTAGTTTGGCTTTTATTGGCACCTAAAGCCAATTTCTATGTCAAAGCCGATGCACTTAAGACAGCTCAGACTGCGAAAGAGTTGCTGAAAATCATGTATAACAAAATCCGAGAAAATGACCTCACTGGCCTTCAAGATATTGCCAATTTAGTCCCCAACGAGAATCAAATGGGACTGACCAGTAGTGATGAATGTGCCCCCAGTTTTGAAAAAATTAGTAGGAGCATGGAATGCGGTTTTAAGATCCCCAAGGATAACGTTGCAGTTTTTCTTGACCAGTACAGCAGCAAGGATCGTAGAACAGAAAGTCTGGATCTGAGCGTCGATCATAAAACCCGGTTAACCCAGTTTCAAATTTCTAACATCAAAGGTGCAGTTGAAAATAGCAAGCTAGAGCTGCAAAGCTCGTTGGAAAAGTTCACTGGAGAGATAAAGAAATATTTCAAGGCGTCAATAGGCAGTCGTTTCGCACATTTGCGTGATGATTTCACAAAGGTTGCCAAGTTTGACAAAGCAATTGCCCGGACAGATACAATTTTCATAACCGGCAAATTGGACGAATTCAAAAAGACGGCAGCAGAACTTCAGAAAAAACTAGAATATGATACTTCTAAGCTGCAAATGGAGGGTACTATAATCGAATCTATTGATGCTACTTTTATGTGGTTAAAAGTCATTGGTTCGGGTATTTCGGCAATAATGGGGGTCGTGGGGGGAGACTTTGGCGGCTTCGCGGACACGGCTGATCGTATCGATGCCGCCGCCAGGGCAACGCTCGAGGCAGTCAAGGGCGGTGCAATTCGTGAGCAAATAACAATAGCCACAGACAAGTTCAGGATAATTGGAGAAGGATTTCAGAGAAATAGGGTTCACTTAGAAAATACCAAGAAAATCATTGCTAAGCTCGAGGCGGAAGAAACTAGTAGTGATGAATTTAAGAAAATACAAGCAGAATTTCCGAAGAGCTATAACGACTAGACACCGCAGGTCTCCGAGGCTCAAATAGCTGAGCTAGACGCTGCCTGGAACGCAGTAGTCAATAATTTGGAAACCTTGATAGATTCCGTGGAGACAAGAGAGGCCATTGTTGGTGCAACGTACATTTTCGTAGGAAACCACCTTTTTAAACTCAAAATCGCTGTACCTCAACTTGCGCAAACCCTTAGCAATCGGTTTGATTACCAATTTGAATTGATGGACAGTTTGATGGCAACGGTCCGGGCATATACATCAATGCAAGCGGCAAAAGGTCTAGAGCAAGGCTTCGAGGGTTTGGAGGGACAGCAAGTGGAGTCCGCTGAAGCTCAGCTTGCCCTCGAACAAATGGCTTTATCCACATATGTAATATCTCACTTCCATTTGCTTCTCATCCTATCTCAGTATTGTAATTATGTGACCTATGTCAACGCGGGGATAGAGTCCTATCAATGCACTAACGCCTTAAGTACAATGGATATCAACCATATTGACGAGGAAATAGATAAAAATCGATACTCGCACGCTGACGAAGTCTAAATGTTATCGATTTTGACGATTTCATCGAATTTTTTGATCGATATAAAATCAATTGAAATTTAGTATTTGTTCGTTGGTTAGTGTTTTCAAAACTGTCTCCGTTGAGGCAGCGTTTGGTCGTGACCCTTTTAAATTTAAATTTAGAGCTCGAGGGCGCTAGCAAAGTCGCCAGTGCTGTAGTAACATGACGTCCTAACTGACCGCTGACCGGCGGTAGCGGGAGAGAATTGTGCTAGCTGTAGGAATCGACCGTATTAAAGCATGTTGCGTTAATGTCTGTTGTCTTGGTACCTTTCCGGAAACAACAAGTGCCTGTGCAATGCCATGAGAAGCACTGCACGAGAGATTACGAGACTGCGTAATGTCAGTGATTTATTTCGAGGCGTAGCCGAGTTGACTACCGCCCGTATGCAATATATACTTTGGTTCAAATATCTTCGACGAAGAGGAACTGACCAGTAGGGGTTGAATTCTACAATAAAGAAGAGAAGTCGCTCATCAGTAACTTAACTTTGTGAATGTAAATAACAGTTGCGTGATGAGAATAATAAAACTATAACTAGTAACATAACCGGCAGATATGATATAAAGACTAATTTCTCAGTAGTCAATGTAACCGTGTTAACAGTTAAGAATTCTTAACAGATGTGCGACATTGACATTTGAAAATGTTCTTGCTGACTCGGCACAAGTGTTTAGGAGCATATTTAGTACTGTTCAATTCTCGAAGAAAGTATGCATGATCGCGTTCTGATCTGTGACAAATTCCACGGAAAAGCTCATTCCTCGTAACCACAATGCGATAGACCAACTTATAGTTTCAATTCTCTCGGATGATTTTCTTTGCAAGTGATCTTTAAGTTCTATGAAAGATTTGGTTCCATGGCAAAACCGTCGGAGCAAGGTAGCGGTCCCATTTCATCTACTGTGCCCCGGCGCTGTTTCTCCACGCCTTTTGTTTGGTGCTTCTTAGTACTGGTCCTAAGGAAGTACCCAGAGCTCGTTTGCAGCCTCCTCTTGAACACACTTTAGGAATCTTTGACGGTAGGAATATTCCTTTAGTTTCATCATAAACGACTACCTGCGAGATCCTGGACGCTTTGATGGAGAGCGATTGACTGCACAATCGACAACGTGTCTTTGGCGATACTAGAACGGCACCCAACGCATGCTGGTGTTGCTCTAAAGAAGCATCGTGGAGTTCATTCCACAGTTCGTCTCCCCTCTTTCTCTCATCGGGAAACAAGATTGCTAAATTTGAGCTTAAACTTGCCAATGATTCGTGATCACCAATCGAGGATTTTGCCGATAGCGTTTCTTCTCCAGGTTTCCACTTTTTGCCTCGAGTAGCAAAACTATACAGGTTGTCAGTACAGTCAAGAAGCACTTCTGGCACAATGCAATGTCTTGAAAATATAAACTTCTGTAGATGATCCAAGTTCTTACTAGTAATTAAAATCGACCGGATTGTTAAGCTTATATTTATTCATCTACAAAACCTTTCTACTCGTTTTTGCCTCTTCTATAAAGTTCTTGCGAAATGACTTCCGGCGAGTCGGTTCTTCCACCACCTTAGTCGTCACGACTCAGTCCAGGGATCCGTTTCGCTTTCGCAAACTGTTAGCGAAAATAATTTTTCACTTTCTTAGTCTGCGAGCAGGCTCACGTTGGAGCACACGTTGGAGCAATCATGCTAGCATGAGCGAAAACGAATCCTGACATAATTACTATGGCTGGGTGTAAATAATGCATTAAGCTGTTTATCTGTTTCGGTTTGTAATATCGTGTATCTTGAAAACTGATACTTTCCTTGCACATTTTCGGCAGCGGCTTTTTAACAGTGCTGACATCCGAATTTGAAGAAGAAAAACAACTGCCAAGTTCCAATCTGTGCTCCGTGTGTCTTTTGATTCAACCCTGCAGCAGTAACCGCTAGAAATTCCCCTCTGTGACAGTTCCGGTGAGACTTGGTTGTTCCCCAGGTTTTTTAACAAAAACTCTATCCTGGCAGACAAAAATTAAATTCAGCAGGTTGATCCAAATGGCCAAAGCTGCATACAAATCTAGCCATGCATGTATATTTACATGCAAAACTGTGTGAATCGGTATTTAACATACACTCTTTTTTATAATAATATTGTTTTTTCTCTGGCCGAGGTTGAATATTCTTATTTTTCTGCTGATTTTAGGCTGGGATATTTTTCTGAATATATTCTTAGATTATAGGGTATGAAATTTCAGTTTTCGAATGTATTTGGTGTCTGGCTGGTGTAAAAATAATTTTGGAGCCAGCCTGCAGGCACTAAAGCCTGATATCACACATTACTTCTTGCAGAAATGTTTTGGCATCAAACATACAGCAAGTGCTGTTTTTGCTGCTTTTTGGCTAGTTTTGCTGTTTAGAGAATGGAACAATTTTATACGGTTTAGTTAAAAACATAATTGCATTGCATTTGCAAATTTTCAACAGACAAAATATTGTTTTTTTTTTTAAAAATCTCAGCACCTGGTTTATTCGTAAAATATTCTTAAAATTTTGTAAATTTCAGCCTCAATATTCTTATAAAATGATATTTTCATAAAAGAAAGAATGGCAAGAAATATTGCATGAAATTTTCAAAGCAAGTCAACTGAGGCAACCTATGTTATATTTCACCTGCTTTTACATTTTGCTATACCAGTTCGTAAACTAAAATTCTATCACGCAGTATATAAGCAGGTATGCAATTTATAGCGTCGTTCAATGACACGCAGTTCGGGTTTACGTTTGAAGACGTTCGGTTGACATGTTAACTGGAAGATGTAATTTGGGTATTTATATTCGAGGCAAACATTTCACTAAGATACAGACGTTCCCCTTCATCAGGCTAGCAAATACTTTCGATGCTAAATGTAGACACTATTCGAGAAGAAGCTAAAATATCTAAAATGTACGAAACTAAAATGTACAAATAGCAGTAACGAAATAATAATATGAACAGTAAGGTAAGGTAAGGAAAGGTAAGTATATTTTAAGCCAGGGGCTCATGACAAAAACGCACGACTATTTACAATAACATTACTACTTACAATTACTATATTCGCTAAGATGGATTCAAAATTAAAATATAAATTAGTCCTAAGAGCAACTAGTCCTAACAATAAAAAGTCAATAATTCTTCCAAAACGACAATGCAAGCCAATGTAAAAAGAAACAAAACAAAAAAACTACGCGATTATTTAGTGAATTTTGGATTTCAATCGCAGAAAGTCGAAGCACTGCGATATTTTTCGATAACAATTTTTCGGGGATATTTTCTAATCGAAGAGTTAATTGGCCTTTCCGAGACCGTTTATACCGATTTGATTTTAACTAAGCTAGATATTGATAAAATAACTAAACTCACTGATGGACGATATGTTATTATCCCTTAACGGTTATGTCAAAAGAAAAGATTGTAACCATTGCACCGGGAACGTCACTATGCCAAGACTTTACGTTCAAGAACTGAACCATTCTAATGTGGAAAGTGGTTGTTTTAGTAATACCTTGCTGTTTCATGGAGGGAACATCTAAACCTGCTCAAGCTTACAGCCCAATTACGTGGCCTCAGAATCTACAAATAAAAATAATTCAACTCCTTGGTTGAAATGCACTGTTATGTTTCTATTTACTTCAGTCAATATATCAATCCATTGAAAGTTTGAAAGTGGTTATCACCATTAAACAATTGATGACAACTAAGCGAAACTAATTTCGATAACATTTAACGTCTCAAGTCCAATGAAAGGAATTTCTGAAGGCAGAGAGGAATTCCCTCAGCAACAATGACAAACTTGTCTAGAAGACCCCATCAAACGGCCTTTTGTTTTCTTTTGCTTAAAATTGTGATCTTAATCGTAACTTTTGTGATCAGTAGACGTCTTAAACTTGACTTTTAGTAAAAACGATTGTTACTCGAAGCACTCTTTCTGTTTGATCTTACGGTTCTTAAAATTACTATGATTAAGACGAATTTCCAGTTTTTCTCGCTTGGCCAAATTTTTGATTAAGTAAATACTTAGCGGCCTACCCTAGACGAATGTAGCTGGGCATTCGCTGTTTCCAAGCTTTACAGATGCAAGCATGTCCTAGTAGTTTTAGTATGTGCTTCTATAGTTATTTTAACTTAAAAGCTCTCAATGTCAAACTTATTCAGGTTTCATGTTAAAGATCTCTTAAAAGGAGGCAAAGTCATATACACCATTCAGTTCTCCATAGAGAGCTAGCCTGGTCTAAAGGTTTCCATTATCGCGAAAGATGGACTTCAAAGGATGATATCTAAAGAGAAGAACATATCACAGTAAGTTTTACTGTGATATACAGGGTTTACATTGTTAGCAGCTAGGAATTATCATGATATTTCCCTGTGATTCCATTTAAAGACCCCAGGCAACTGGAAGAAACGGTTTATTTTTGAAAATTCTTCCCTGTTGTTTCGTAGAACAATGAGGCCGCCAGGCATGAAATATTTTAGCATGATGGCATAGTTGTGAAAACTCAGCACCGCAGTTAAATTTTGGATGCACAATTTGATGTGCTTATCTTCGGTAGATGTTTAGGATTTTGGACCAAAATTAGAACAACGCATAAAAGTGTCTTATTCCTTGCAGATTGCACTTATCAAGTACCACTGACCAAAAACAAACTAACCAAGTAACAAAATTAACGCCAGTAGTATATTCCTAAATGCTTTTGATAAATTATTTCGATCTTCCTTCCACTCACCATCTTGGGACCCTGTATGTGAAAACCTCAGATCATGTTGTGAGAAGCTGCTTTGCTCATCTGCCTTCTCACTGCGGGGACAGTAGCAGAGAGGAGGGTAAGATAAAAGCTAAAATAGAAGCTAAATGTTGTTTGTCCCCTCTCGAAAATTTTATTGACGGTAAGGAAGTTCCAAAACGTGGCAAAATTTCAGATACTTCAGTTTTTTTGTGTTATCTTATTAACGTTCGATAACCATTCCATTCGATGAGATACGAATGTAATTCAGAGCTCTTTCATAAAAGGTTGTGCAAGCGGCGAATATAATGACCGTGAAATAACAAAGAGAAAAATAACATAGAGAATGCACTGGTCATCCAATACGTCGTGATTTAATGAGGATCAAGAACAGTCTCGACGCAGACGTTAGCAATTACAATTTGCACGGCACAAACTCTTTGAAAGAAAGGAAGATGTATGAGATTCGCAAATTTTTATTCAGAGCTGCAAAACAAAAAAAAGTAATTTGTTCCTACTCTTGTTTATCTGTTTGCTATAAGAAAACAGTCTTTTGCACAGGCTCAATTTTAGGGGTTGTTTCACAAGTTTTTTGCTTAACTACAAATACTGAGCAACATAACCTTTACGCTTTGTCCATGCTTTTTTTGAGTGATTTTCAATCAGAAGAATAAATACGATGTTTTTATTTACTCCCTAGATATCAGGACAACTGGCAGGAAAGTTAAAAAGAAGCTAAGCTATATGCGGCAGATGCGGTAGCTTGTAATGCCCAGTTGTTTTAACTGCTTTGAGACTGGTATGATGTAGTCCTTAAGGTATCATGGTAGGTGGATTTTTACGAAAAATGCGAAAAATCTTTTGCTTTTCAAATTGAGAGGACTGAGATAAATATTTTGCAAAAAGAATGGAAAGAAAAGCTTTTTTACCTTTTAAGATAAAGAGAAAAACTATTTTTGAATCTCATTAACCTCTTTCGGCGCGTTGACACCTCTAATTAAAATTCACCGCCAGTTGTCACATCTAATGCGAATTGCGGTGTGATATTCCATTTGTGTGATATTCCATTTGATCTGGTTGTTTCATCGCAAGTTAGCTTTCGTTTTTGTCAAATTTTCTTTATGTCAGGACGAAAACGCAAGAAAACTTCTTGCCCATCTTCGTCTTCGAAGAAGCCAAAGAGGCGAAAATCTGGTCGAACCCAGAGGTTCAGCGTGGGTCGCACTGTAATCATAGTCCAGCCAATGAAGCTGAAGGACAAACTACAACAAGTGCTAGTCGCACGAAATTGCTGGAGAACGGACGCGATTCCGAAACTTCAACAACAAGAGAGTCAAGCGCATATGTAGACGATGATTTCCTCTTTTTGGCTTCACGAGGCATGGTTTCAAAAATGCCTGGAGAACAAAGAAGCCTAAACTCGAGCAACATATTACCAATGCCGCCGACGAAATCTTCTAAGTAAAAGAAATCAGGGCAGTTTAAATATAAATACAAACCTGTATAAAGCTCTTGGCAGTTTGTCGCTTCTCGGACGATTTCACTGCGACGGGTTTCCCCGCCAGAATTGTAGACGTCTATTTTTTTCAAGTTGTCATAAGCCATTGTTTTAGTAATCTGACCCATGCCGGCATCTGTCAGTGCGGAGGGGATTTTTAACACCTAATCATACCAATCTCATAAAAGGTTTTTCGTCTTTTTCTCGATAAAATGAAACTGCATATAAGGATAAACATTTTTAGTTCGTTTACGCGCGTCTTCCTACGGAATTGGCTGAAACTCGGGAGGTATGTTCCAGGATACCTCCTTCGAAAAAGGATGTCGGGCTTTGTTTAATTTCGCTTCCGTTTCAAAGTTAGGGCCTCTTTAGTGGAAGGAAACGTCCGCATTGAAAATATCAAAGTTTAGGAGGATGTAGAAAAACCCAAATCACATCTGGAAAATCGCCGACGCTCTTTTCGAGGGTGATGTGTGAGAAAACATTTCCGATGTTAATCACGCATCTCCGACAGTTCACTCGCGGAAGCGAACCAGTTTAAGCGAAGCAGTGTTCCCGGGTATTTCTTTTAATATCACTGCGACAATGACTTTTTAGAAAATTTCAAAGATATGATAGTATTCTATAACTATTAAGCTTTCAGAAAATGTATAAGTTGGTGGGGTTTTCTTTCAAAGCGCCAGCGTATAAAGAACGCGATTTCCAAACACTGTCAATCCACCTACTATGATACCTCAACTAACATCGTAACTACATGGAGCAGGAAATTGGCTTGTTGGCTTAGTTTTTGGTTCTGTCCTCGTGTACCGGTTCACAAGAACCGATGCAAAAGACCCAACAATGTTCAACAGCTAAACAAAGGTTCGTAAAGAAAGAAGTACAATGGTACACCAGGACACAACCTAGTTTTCTGTATCCAATTTAAGTGCTGGGTAGATGTATAATTTTTTCATGCAGTATGTTTCAATTTTGGCAGAAATCATCATCCGATTTTGACGAAGACGGAACTTTGCATTAACTCTTACATGACAATGGCAGTCTGAAAGTACTTGTGAGTGGAACCTATTATATCTACGCCCAAGCGTTTTTTGAAACCTATCCCCAAGGAGGTTCCTCGCATAATCGCGTGGCTCTAGCTGTAAATGGCGAGACAGTCTCTTTGTTTCAGAATTCGCTCGAAAAAGGCTCAGACTACGGCAACCGGTTTACTGGGGCGACAAAGAAGCTGACAGAAGGCGACCAAATCAGCTTGATTGATGTGTATCCCAGCAAGCTGTGGACGGAAAAATTACACACTTTCTCTGGAACCATGAAAATCAGTGGGTGTGGTTAAGCGAGTATAAGACAACTCACGTGTAAAGCTATCGTGTGTATGCCTCGGAAAACATTTCTTAGTCTGTAGTGGATCATCAGTCATATCAAGTCTTCACTAAAAAAAAAAATAAAATAAAGGTGACGGAAATATAGTGGTACAAGACAACTATAACAAGGTATGTTGAAAAGAATGCGAAATAAAAGGATTCGAAATCAATTTGTGTCATATTATGAGGTTCAATGAAAATAAAATGGGTATTAATTGTTCAAAATATCACTGTGTGGTCTTTCCTCTTTTGCGTCAAATGTCGCGGTTCGGTAAGAAAAAATCATCGCTGAGAAAGATTGGAGTCTTTTGCAAAATTGTTATCGAAAAATATCTCTGTGCTTCAACTTTCTGCGATTGCGATCGAAAATTCACTAAATGATCGCGCAGTTTCTTTACATTGGTTTGCATTGTCGTTTTGGAAGAATTATTGACTTTTTATTGTTAGGACTAGTTGCTCTTAGGAATAATTTATATTTTAATTCTGAATTCATCTTAGCGAATATAGTAATTGTAAGCCGGTAACGTTATTGTAAATATTCGTGCGTTTTTGTCATGAGTCCCTGGCTAGGAAGATTGGGCAACCACTCCCGACGTTTACCACTTGAAATATATTTACCTTTCCTTACCATACCTTACTGTTGATATTATTATTTCGTTACTGCTATTTGTACATTTTGGCTTCGTAAATTTTAGATATTTTAGCCTTTTCTCTAATATCGTCTACATTAAGCATCGAAAGTATTTGCTAGCCTGATGAAGGGGAACGTCTGTATCTCAGTGAAATGTTTGCCTCGAATATAAATACCCAAATTACATCTTCCAGTTAACATGTCAACCGAACGTCTTCAAACGTAAACTCGAAAGTGTCACTGAACGACGCTATAAATTGCATACCTGCTTACATACTGCGTGATAGAATGTTAGTTTACGAACTGGTATAGCAAAATGTAAAAGCACGTGAGATATAACATAGGTTGCCTCAGTTGACTTGCTTTGAAAATTTCATGCAATATTTCTTGCCATTCTTTCTTTTATGAAAATATCATTTTATAAGAATATTGAGGCTGAAATTTGCGAAATTTTAAGAATATTTTACGAATAAACCAGGTGCTGAGATTTTTTAAAAAACCCAATATTTTGTCTGTTGAAAATTTGCAAATGCAATGCAATTATGTTTTTAACTAAACCGTATAAAATTGTTCCATTCTCTAAACAGCAAAACCAGCCAAAAAGTAGTAAAAACAGCACTTGCGCGCCGTATGTTTGATGCCAAAACATTTCTGCAAGAAGTAATGTTTGATATTAGGCTTTAATGCCTGTAGACTGGCTCCAAAATCATTTTTACACCATCCAGACACCAAATACACTCGAAAACCCTATAATCTAGGAATATATTCAGAAAAATATTCCCCCCTAAAATCGGCAGAAAAATAAGAATATTCACGGAAAAACAACATTATTATAAAAAAGAGTGTATGTTAAATACCGATTCACACAGTTTTGCATGTAAATATACACGCGTGGTTAGATTTGTATGCATCATTGGCCATTTGGATCAACCCGCTGAGTTTAATTTTTGTCTGCCAGGATAGAGTTTTTGTTAAAAAACCTGGGGAACAACCAAGTCTCACCGGGACTGTCACAGAGGGGAATTTCTAGCAGTACTGCTGCAGGGTTGAATCAAAAGACACACGGAGCACAGATTGGAGCTTGGCAGTTATTTTTCTTCTTCAAATTCGGATGTCAGCACTGTTAAAAAGCCGCTGCCGAAAATGTGCAAGGAAAGAATCAGTTTTCAAGATACACGATATTACAAACCGAAACAGATAAACAGCTTAATGTCATTTACATCCAGCCATGGTAATTATGTCAGGATTCGTATTCGCGCATGCTGGCATGACTGTGTCAGTCGGTGCTCTTTTATCAAAGGTCAATTTCATGCCAGCGTACTTTACGTTCAAGAACTTTACCGGCAATTCTAATGTGGAAGGTGGTTGTTTTAGGTACCCATTTTATTGGAGGAGAACATCTGAACACTCAAGCTTACAGGTAAATTTCGTGTCATCCCGGTTTTTCTATCTATTTCAATCCATTAATCCACTAAAGGTTTGAAACTGGTTATCACCATTAAACAATGGACGACAATTAATTCCATATCATTTGACGTCTCAAGTCCAATAAAAGAAATTTCTGAACACTGAGGGGAATTCCCTTAGCAACACATGGCAAACTTGCCTAGCCGACCCCATCAGGTAGGCTTATGATTAACTGATGAACTTCCTGTTTTTCTCGCTCGGCCAAATTTTTGATTAAGTAGTTACTTAGAGGCCTGCTCTAGACAAATGGAGCTGGACATGGGCTTTATTCAAGCTTTACAGATGCAAGCAGTTCCTGACGGATGTCTTCTTAATGTCAGAATCTGCAAATAAAAATAACTCAATACCTTGATGGAAGATACATTGTTAGTTTTTCTATCTATTGCAATCAACCAATCAATCAATTTACTAATGGTTGAAAATTGGTTATCACCATTAAACAACGAACGACAATTAAGCGCAATTTCGATAACATATAACGTCTCAAGTCAAATGAAAGGAATATCTGAAGACAGAGAGGAATGCCCTTAGCAACACATGGCAAACGTTCCTAGCCGACCTTATTAGTTAGACATTTGTCTTCTTTTGTTCAAAATCGTGGTCTTTGATGGTAATTTTTGTCCTCAACATTACCCTTAAACTTGATTTTGGGTATGCAAAAACGTTTGTTAGTCGGGACACTCTTTCTGGTTGGTCTTACGTTTCTTAAAATTTGTATTATTATGACGAATTTCCAGGCGCTCGCTTGAAGTAAATACTTAGCGGCCTACCCTAGGCAAATGTAGTTGGGCATGCGCTGTTTGAAAGCATCACCTAGTAGTTGTAACATGAACTTCTATATTTATTTCGAACTTATTTCCACTTAAAAGTTCTCAATTTCAAACTTATTCAGGTTTCACGTTAAAGATGTCTTAAAAGAAGGCAAAGTCACATATAACGCTCAGTTCTCCACAGAGAGCTAGCCTGGTCTGAAGGTTTCCCTCATCGCGGAAGACTGACTTCAAAGGACGATATCTAAAGAGAAAAGCAGAGTGTAGTAAGTTTTACTGTTAGCAAATTTTACATAGTTAGCACCTAGGAATTATCATGATATTTGCCTGTGATACCGTGCACCGACCCCAGGCAACGGGAAGAAACAGTCTCTTTGTAAAAATCCTTCCCTATTGTTTCGTAGAACAATGAGGCCGCCAGGCTTGAAATATTTTAGATGGCTAGATGGGAATTACAATATCCATAACGTCTGTGAGAAAACGTTTAAATCTTAATATTTTTTTCACTCTTCTTTCTTAGTTAGATAAAACTCTAGACAAATGAAGGGCGACGATTTTATACGGGCATTATTTTGGGCGAGTCCGCGTAACTTAAAAAAAGCCCGTATTAAAAAAAAAATTCTAAAGTAGAGATTAGAAGAAGAATCCAGTTACCATTTCCCTTAGTTTTAAGAACTCAGTACCGTAGTTGAATTTAGGATGCGCAATTTGATCAATAAATCTTTCGTAATTGTTTACGATTTTGGACCAAAATTGTAACTACGCGTAAAAGTGTCTCATTCCTTGTAGATTGCACATAACGCCAAGTACCACTGACCAAAAATTTTAATAACCAAGTAACACAATAATCAAGCAGTGTATTTCCTAAATGATTTTATTACATTATTTCGATATTCCTTCCACTCAGTATCTTGGGACCTTGTGTGTGAAAACTTCGAATCATGTTGCGACAAGCTGCTTTGCTCATCTGCCTTCTCATTGTTGGAACAGAAGCAGGGAAGAGGGTAAAAAAGAAGCTTAAATATTAGTCTGCTTATTGTTTGTTCCCTTCTGAAAAATTTATTGACGATAAGGAAGTTCCAAAAACCTTCAATAATAAAACGTTAGACTACCGTCTAAACCTACTCATGACCAGGTCTAAGTTGCTAATGTTTGGGAGGCTGTGTTTAGACTCCGTTTAGGCGGAGTTTAAGATAAGTGACGTTTAACTAACCCGGTTTCCCGGTTGAAACCCGGTTTAGACCAAGACCTTCTTAAACGACGCCTAAACTTCGTTTAAATATTCGGCCCAAAGAGTCCAGAATCAAGTTTTGTGCCTTACTACAAATACTGATTAATAGCAACTTCTTTACGCTTTGCCCATTCCTTGACTTTCTTTCAGAAGAATAAATACGATGTTTTCATTTACTCCCTAGATAACAGGACAGCTGGCAGGGAATTTACGCCAAGCCATGGCTTACGCGTCCGGTGAAGGTAGCTTGTAATAACCACTTATTTTCGTAATTACACGAAACAGTAAATTGGCTGGCTGGCTTAATTTTCTGTATCCAATATACATGCCGGGTAGATATATAATTTTTTCATGCAATATGTTTCAATTTGGCAGGAATCACCGATTTTGACGAAGACGGAACTTTGATAGGACTCTCAAATAACAATGGCAGTCTGGAAGTACAGAAGAGTGGAACCTATTACATCTACGCCCAAGCGTTTTTTGAAGCCTATCCCGAAGGAGGGGAGGAATTTATGCAAACCCGAGACGCAGTAAAGGTTTGGGTTTGCATAACTGTCTCGAATTCTCCCAACCCCCTCGTGTTTAGATGAGGCTATGTACGATACAAGGAAAAAGTCCTCTATTGCTTAATTCCATCGGCGTTGTTCTCGAACTGTACTTCTTCTTTGGACGACGGCATCTCTTCCATTATCGACGAGAACTTCTTTTCTTCAACATTCTCATTCGTTTTCTTGTTGATTCTTTTAGAAAAATCTGTGAAAAATATAAAAACAAGGTGTAAAAGGTGAAGGACTGACGAAACAAAATGTTTTGTTGAAACTTAATTACTACGGCATATACATGCATGCTTGCTCGGTACTCATAAGTAATAGCATGTTATGACAACAACGAACAGAACACCTTAAAATCAGCAAATGTGCCTCGAGTCTGTCTTTCTGTTTTCCTCTTTTTCGAAAATTATTCACATCAACATTTTGGCTAATTTTTTTGTTTTGTTTTTCAAAACGTTTATCACGCACGTTTGATAATGGGAACATTTTGGTCACAACGTTTTGTTAGCATATTGATTTTCACTGAGAAAATAATCCTTTTAAATGTCGCAGTATTTAAGGTTGTAGTACATATAAGGGCAAGTAGTACCATTATTTTATCCTTACCAGTCAAATTTTGCGTTCTTGAAACTCTATGGCGGATGAAACAGAACCAGCCTTTCAAAACACTTTTCAGCTAATGAAAAATATCAACAAAGTGTGCGTCACCTGAATTCTTTTATGGGGAAGCAGGGCCGCAGGGAAACAGGGAAGCAAGGAAACTGTTTTAAAGCAGGTAACCGGAGAGCAGGTAAGCTGGTAAATTGCTAAGCTTGTGAATTTGTTGTAAGGAAGCATGGATGCAACAACGCAGAGACAAGCAAAGGAACGCAGGGAAACAAGCAACGAAGTAGTGATTTCTCTTATGGCGAGGGAAATAGCTAGCGTTATGATTTATCCTTACCCTGAGCGTCGAAAATGTGTAGAGCACTGGATTGATAGAAGAATTAACCGGATGAACAAAGACTGCAAGGAACATGCAAACCTCTCCGTCGTTGTCACGGAAACGATCGATAAAAGCAAGGATAATGAAAATAATTACAGGAACCCAGCAAGATGATGGCCAACACTCTCCTTGCCAGAGCGGATTCTCTTTTGATCATTTCTATAAGAACTCACGTCAGATTCACCATGAGCTTTGACTCTTCGCTGTGACTTTGAGACTGACAATAATGGCGATGTAGGCTGCCACGATGAAAAGGAATGCTGTGAGGTTCAAAGCAATGAACACACCCACTGAATACTCCCAGCCTGCCATTTTTTCTGAAGACAATTGTAGAGGAAGGCATACCGACGAACGACCTTATAAGAAGAGAGAGAGATCGAGACACGTTAGATTTGAAATTTGGAGGCAACAAGGCGTGGTAAATGATATCACGATAAAATTGTTTTGAAAATGGAAAATTGATTAACTTAGATATACTCCGTGAATACCACTATTTGTTATATGGCAGGGTAGTCTTGAAGTAAATCCGAGCGTTCCGATCGGTTCTTTCTTGGTCGGAATTTTACCATATACGGACCGTCTCAAACTTTGTATTTTGTGTTCTTGAGTGTCATTGATCCAATAAACAACTTACTAACCTAGCTTGCTAAAGCCGTAAAGTACTGTTTTCCTAATATAGAATATTCTCCTGGCCTATCTCAGCTTTCAACATGAAGTAAACCAATTCAATGAAACAGTTATGTACATAAACTATTTTATTATTATTATTTTTATCATTATTATTAATACAACATTGACTACAATAGGACAGTTAAAGGAGATACAAAAGATAATAGGGAAGGTAATGGTGTGTGTTACAAAAATACAAGCAAAAAAAGGAATTACAAACTATTACAAAGTACAACATTTTGAGTAGGAAACAATCGCTAAATTAATAATTAATTAAATTAATTAATAACTTAACTAAGTAAGTAAAATGAAAAAACTCAAATAAAGTCTTTCCACTTTTTGTTGAAATTGTCAATGGTTTTATTTTTAACTGCTATTTGTTGTGAAGTATTTAATTTGTTCTTAAGTAAAGAAGGAAGCCGTCAAAGGGTACATCATCGCTGTCTTGGATAGTGCAAAAGATATAATACTTAGCCACCAAGGTGGCATAGTTTAAAATGTCTTTTGATTCTGTGGTGTTATCATGCCAACCAAAAGGGATATTACGTTCGGTGAGAGTTATTGTTTTTATGTTTTTCAAGTCACCAATTTTGAAATGCAGACCAGAAATTGGAAATTACAGAACAAAGGTAAAATAAGTGAGGCAATGTTTGCGGTTGGATTTTGCATAGCTGACAGATTTCAGAATCGCATAGCTTCATTCGGAAAAGGGAACACCTAGTTGGAAGTTTGTTGTGGATAATTTTATTTTGAAAAATTTGAAGCTTTGTTTCGAGCGTGTTAACAAAGGGGAGGTTATAAACTTTCTTTACGCATTCTTTCGAGAAACCATATTGTAGTAATTTTGGTTCAGCAGTTGGGGGTTGAAAGTAGTGGTCTATAATTGCTGCATAGGCAATACGGGTGGTGAAATTCTTAGACAGAGGAGGTTCTTGTGACGCGTTGTCATTTTCAATTGCGATTTCTGTGCGTTTGATTGTGCGTCAGTCCAGCTTGGTGGAATGGCGCTTATTAAACCATAGCAGGCTGTAAACGAGACATAAAGCTGAAAGATTCCTTGAAATTTGTCACGTGATAAGAACTTAAAATTTTCGTCAAGCAGGTCATTTATGTACATGATCCCAGTTCGATGACATTGTTTTAAATAGATCATCTGTTTATCTATTATAATGTTTTTACTGTTCCAGATAATTTCGTTTTGCTTGTGTGTATTGTCTTCTAATATAATGGGTTTGTTTTCTTGCCAGTACTTTAATATTGCGTGATAAAAGGGTGGTACATTATTCAAATTCAGTAACTTAACGTCATATCTATAGTTTAGTAAGAAAGAAAGACCGCCGTGTTCCCTGAAGAAATGTTCGATAAGAGTTTTCCATGAGGAGTGGGAGTTTTGGCATATTCTTTTAATCCAGACAAATTTGAGCGCCGTGTTCATTACTTCAAAGTCGATCATTTTTAATCCGCCTTTATTTTTTTCACCAGCTATTGTCATTCTCTTAATTTTAGGGCGTTTACCCTGCCAAATGAAATTAAAGATCATGCTGTTAATCGTGTCAGACAAGTTTTTAGGTAAATTAAGATTGGAGCTGTTGAAAATTAATTTTGATAAAGCTAGAGTTTTGACGATGTTTATTTTGCCAATTAAGGTTAGTTTCCTATTTTTCCAGATATTTAAAATCTTATTCATATTTCGCAGCTTTTCATCGAAGTTAAGCTTATCAGCTTTGGTGGTGTCGTAGGAGAAGAATACACCTAAGGCACAGATGGGATCGACAGGCCAGTTGAAATTAAAAGGAGTGTCGGATCTGTTTTTCCACTTGCCAAGCCACATGGCTTCAGTTTTGGAGGTATTGACTTCTAGACCGGACACAACTTTGAATTGGCTTAGCAGCTTAAGTAAATGACTAATAGATTCCGTGTCACTGAAAAAAACTGAGGTATCATCCGCATACATGGTCGTTTTAATTTCGTGGTTTCCTAATGTTATTCCTTTGATGAGATTGTGATTTTTGATGGCTCTTGCGAGAAGGTCGAGACCGATAACAAATAGAAGGCCTGATAGAGGACAACCTTGTCTTACTCCACGCGTTAAAGAAAAGAAGTGAGACGCGTGGCCACTGTTCAGAACACAGCTGGAAATGTTGGAGTATATAGTTCTGAACCATTGTAGAAAATTTGGCCCGAAGTTGAAGAGCATGAGAGCTTTCTCTGAGTAATTCCACTCAATGGTATCGAAAGCTTTCCGGAAATCCACAAAACTGCCATGCCAGGAGGATTTTCTTTTTCCAAATAAAGCATTAGATCTTGAATTAATCGGATATTTTCACCAATGTAGCGTCCTTTTACATAGCCAGTTTGGTCGGGATTTATTATTTTAGGTACTTTTTCTAAGCGATTTGCTAAAACTTTAGTGAGAATTTTGTAGTCAAAGTTCAAAAGAGATACTGGTCGAAGATTTTCAAGAATGGTTTTATCTTTATTTTTTTTTTTTGGGAATAAGAGAGATTATTCCTCGTCGTTGGGATATCAACAAGGAGCCGTTTGTGAACGCGTAGTTAAAGCTTCCAACAATCAGCGATTTTAACTCTGGCCAGAAAAATTTTAAAACTCAGTTGTTAAGTCATCGGTACCGGGAGATTTGGCTAAAGCGAATTCTTTTAGGGCTTTAAAGGCCTCAGTTTCTGTGATCAAACCTACACATAAAGCTTGCTCGTTGTCGGACAAAGTAGAAAAATTGTCGGGATTAAAGAACACATCATCATCAGGTTAGTCGGCGCTATCAGATTTTTGCGAATTATATAAAGATTGGTAAAATTTGCTTTGTTCTCCTAAAATATCGAACTGGTTAGTTAGGACTGAACCATTTTGAAGTTCGAGACTAGTTTTTTAGAGTAGTTTCGTTTTTCAAGGTTTAAAAAATATTTGTTGTTGCGTTCCCCTTGCTCATGTCATCTTGTAGGGCTCCTAAGGATAGTGCCGCGAGTTTTGAGAGCCGTTATTTTTTCTAGACGAGCCCGAGTAGAATTGAGTTCGCATATTATATGCCTGTTGTTTTACCTTTTTCAGCTTTTAAAAATAATTTATTAATTCTTTTCTGAAGGAAGGTTTCTTCAGCTCGTCTTTTTCTTGCTTTAGTCTTAGAAAATTTGACGGTAAAACCTCGGATTTCCATTTTGACGAGGTCCCATTTTAAGCCTAAATCTTCAATGTCACGGTGTTTTAAGTTTTCGCGCATACATAAACTATTTACTGCAGAAAAAAAAAATTAAACATGTTATCTTCCTACACGATCGGTCCATATTGAGTAAAACTGCTCCCGAGGTCTTGAGAATGGCTCGCCGCCTGTGGCTTCCGCCGGGCCATTTCTTAGATACATGGCGCAGTTTTTTTTCCAGTACAGACCTCCTGGCCGGCCATAACGTGTACATCAATCTGCTCTGCTACCAAACAAAGCTTTTTGGATAACATAACGCCTGGTTGAGTTGGTCTTTTTGAAATCAGGATATATGAGCACATGATCATTGCTGCAGCAAGTTGGTGGAAAAAGTGTGAAAGTCGCCGTAGACATTCAGGGAGTGCCGCTTGCAACTACAACGTCTTTATACTTTACTTTACTATCCAAATAAAATTTGAGGGTCTCGGTTATCATCAATGCGCATTGTTAAATCCACACTTGAAACATGAAACGCGAGCTTGTTATAGTGAGGAAGTAATTTCTGCCGATAATAGCGAGGTGTACGTAATAGCGGAGTGTTCCAAGCGTTATCAGAAGATATATGTGCGGCGATCTACGCAGTGCACTTGAATACCAAATGGCTTTCTTCAAGAAAGTTTTTGGAGCCCTGCATGCTTTAAAAGTGGTTTTCAAACGGCTTTGAATGAAACCTCTTCTTTTTTTTCATGATTTCTAACAAAGAAACAAACCCAAGAGCCACTGGACACTTGAAATAAAATGTGTTGAAATCTACCGGTATGATGGATATGCTGGTTGCTGCTACTTACACGAGTTTAAGGCCAGAAAGATGTCTGAAAGTTGGTAGCGGAATCTCTCTCAGCGGATTTCTCGATAATAACCTGAAAATTATATGAGAAAACAACTATTTTTAGTTTTGCAGGGCATAGTTGTACAACTGTTAGTTGTCCAGGGCACCCTTCGATAACAGCATTTGCTGACGGGTGTACCCTGGTTAAATATAGGGACTTTAAGCAACGACAACGCGGACGGCGACGGGAACGCCATAAGATCAGGGAAAAGCCAAAAGGTCCACTGCGCATGACTGGCGGGAAATAAGTTGACGTTCTGCGTTCGGGCCCGACGTGAGTGAAGCTCATTTCGCGTTGTCTGAAAACGTGAGTTTTCGCTTTCGTTTCCTCTGCTGTGTCAACACTAAATAACCCGTCTTACTAATTTCGAGGAACTTTAATGCTTGTCTTCTCTTGTTATGTGAGATATTTCATTTTAAAGAAACGTCGAGAAATCTGAAGCGAACTCAAGCCAGTCGGCGAACATGTGAGTACCGTGAAATATTTTTTTGAAAGCTTATGTAAATAAAGACAACTTGTACGAATTTCAATCGAAATTTTCCTTTCAAGAAGTACTAAAATGTCAAATAGCTCATTATGGGGAAATTCTAACACATTTAGAAGGGTAGACACCATTAAAACTTGCGTAGCTGTTTCCATTTTCAGTCGTAAGATCAGTGGTTTACTTAGATCTTTATCAGTCGGCACACGGATTTGTCGCGCCAGTCTGATTAAACATCTGCTGATAATAAGTTCATTTACTTCATCGTACAGCTCAGCGAGAAGGGGCAAGTTGCGTTTGTGGAAGCGAAATTCGGACCGGCATTCGTCGTCTTCAACCATAAGGTTGGTCGAGATCATTCGACCGGTTTAAATCGTACAAGAGTAGAAGTTCGTCATCGTTTAACACACCCTCATCGTGATTATCAAGAGTTGATTGCGAACTTCTTTCAATGAAGTCATCCTAGTTCATCCTGATAAACAGAGGACGAATAATGTCAATAAGCTTGACAGTGCGGAAACCGCGGTTTCCGACGGTGCTGCTTAATGTTTGTGAATTCCCGCCACAACGGCCTTCTCTCCCCAGCCTTCTCACAGGTTTCGGCGTCCCCGTCGCCGTCCGCGTTCCCGCTGCTTAAAGTCCCTTATGTTTATATTAAGTTATTATTTAACAGCGTGCTCAAAGATATAATATTCACTCTGTGGCACTGAGTTACACTGGAAAACAGGACAATGTTAAATTGTAAATTTATTAACAAAAGTAACTGATAAATCATTTATAACTAAGTGTTACTTACAATGTGGTCAAATTCCCAAGATCATCAAAGAAGTACCAACGCATCTTAAATATACTATTGCTGGACAGTTCGCTGAAACGGCAAGAACATATACTGTTTATGATCGACCAATCAGGTGTAAAATAAAACTAATTTGAGTTGGCTTTTATATAAATGCAAACTTATAACATGTTCATGATCTTAACTGTGGTTTGTTATGCTATTTGTGCCCTTATTAAATGATCCTCAGAGGCCCCTGCTTCGCTTGTTATGTAGCCGTCTGCTTCCTGTTTTGAGGACTTTCTACATTGTTTGACTTGAACTCTGACTGATAATACTATTCGTTATGAGACTTACGCGTTCTATTCTTGCACGAGCGTTAAAATGTCTTGCACGCGCGCTAAAATGAGACAGTAGCTTGAGTACCTCAATAGAATTCACAGTGTTCCAAACACTACATCTGTCAAGAGAACACCTTTTTAAATGAAAATTAACATTTATTATCACAAATTTATTAATGAGAACAAATTATTTATTTCTTCAAGTATGTGAAATTGCCAATCCTTCATATTAGCTAAACTCATTTCATTCTATTTTTATGTTCAACCGTGAACTGACTTTAAGCAGGAGGACGAATTTCTCTGTTTGACAACTAACTTGTCAAGAGAACACTTTTCATACATGAAGTCCACGCAGGATACTTGCGGCATAGAAGTACGGTTTTTTGAACGATTGCTCCAAATTCAAAATAATGTACAACTTATCCAGTTTCCTTAGGCTATCTGGCCCCGGTTGTCCGAAAGCCGATTAGCGCTAACCCACGATTAAATCGTCCAAATTCACAGAATAAATTTATTCTTCGATTAAATTCTGTTCCTCGAGGCTCGATTACCACTATCCAAGGATTAAACTAAGGGTTAAATTTAACACACCTAGCTAATATAGCGAGGTGGATTAACTCGCTAATCGGATGAAAAAACAGACAAACAAATCAAAATGGCGGACTTACAGTTTGTTGATTTTGCTTCAATGCTGGGCCCGGTAAGGAAAGAAAAGCAATTCTGGCTACCTGACGACTTTTCCAAAATAGATGTTTCTATTCTCTCACGGACGAGCCATCCCGCGTCCGGTTTTCCCGCGTTTTTTCACAACACGGACGGACCGCTGTTCGGCAATCCGCAAAATGTTTTACACAACGAGGGCGAAGCAAGAAATCATGAGAAATTTCAACATTTCCGCTCTCAGAGGTAGAAATCGTCGCTTGCTAACCACTGCAATTTAAAAGGAAAGATCAGTGTTGGAATTAAACGCTTTTTTGGCTTGATAAAGGCGAGTATAATAGACAAAATATTGTTACTTTTTACTACATCTTGAGACAAACGATAATACACTTTATTATTGCATCTACCACGATGAATAACAACAACCTTTTCCTCGACAATATTGTTATAGTTTCGTTTACTGTCAACCTTGCTTGTTCTTTAAAAAGTTGTTTATCTCATTCGGCAGAATTAAGATAATCAATCTCCGCTTTCGCTTCTTTTCTCAGTTTATGGCTTTCTTCTTTTCTAGAGTTTTCCCCTAGCCAAACTTACTTTATCAGCGCATCCGATTAGAGGCTATTCTAAATTCCTAAATTACAAAGAAGTAAGGCTGAAAGTTAAACCGGTAAGCGTTTTCAAGAGCTCACTGATTTTTCGCCTGATGCATGATTAACTGAGCTTTGTCCAGCGTTTATCTTGCACAGATTTTTTATCACAACTCTAATTTTAATTTAAGCATTTTTATTGGTTCTTATAGAAAGCAAATGTAGTTGAGATATAAAATTGGGCTTTCTTTTTCCTTTTATTCAACAACATTGTAGGAGCCGTCAATTATCCCTTCCCTCCCCTAGTGCTACACCATTTTCTCCCACCACAGACCGGTTTTACCGGCTTAATCCGAGTTTAATCGAAGGATGGTTAATCGAAGATTAAATCTGTTTTCAGGAACACCATTTTATCCCCCGATTAGTTATCCCGGGAATAAGGAACTTAATCGCGGAATAACCGCTAACCTCGGGTTTTTTAATCGGCTTTCGAACAACCGGGACCTGGTTGTTAAGCAACAGATGATCCACTCATAGAAAGTGTACGCAAAGGCGGCCAGGTGTGTCACACAACTTGTTTAAACTTAACTCAATGAAAAATCGATCCGCAAGTATACTTACAGAAACTCAACATTGAAGAGGCTGTTGAATGCATTTGGATAAATGTGAACTAGACCACTGTTGAAAAGATCTCTACGAGAAAAATATATTTTTTCATGGTTTAGAATAACGATACAATGTGATGCCCACCTTCTGAGCGATGCCAATCCCTGACCAATAATAAATAACTTCAATCTTTGTGTCGTGATCTTTAATTTCCAAAAAGCCATAAAATACTCTGAAAAGAAAGCTAACATTTCAGCTTACGACTATTATTATACATTAAACTCACTATCTCTTTTCTGATTGGTCGAAAGCGTACAGTGAATTTTCGAAATCAGCGCCTGTGACGTCATCTCTGCAGCTGATACAATTATCATGTCAAGGACACTCAAAGTCACGGGTAATTATGTCAAGCTCGCGCGCTTTGTGTTGTTTGCCGTCAGCGAAGAAACAAAAACATGACTTCCATTTTTTTCGTTCAATGTATGATAAAACAATTATTAGATTCGGTTTCTGTGATATCCAGAATAATCAAGGTATCGGTAAGGGTTATCACAAAAACCTCATCCAATAATTGTTTATTATCTTGAAGAACACTTTAACAAGCCTCCTTTATGTAATGCCACCATTGATAAACTGAGGGTCTGTTGAATGATTTCATCAGAGATTTCAATCAAAGTCGATTTTTTATTTCTGGCGTGAGGAAACTCGAAGAGTTCAAGTGGTATCAGAACATTAATCAATTAATTTTATCGTCAATTGAATTTTTCTGGAATAACAATAATTCTGCAAAATCATTGGACTGATGCAGAGCTAATACGTTAGTTGCTTGTAATCGACCGTATTAAAGACAGAGCATTCATCGTAAACTGCTGAATAGAAAAAGTCTCCTCCATAAACTAATGAACTGAACCTTCTATGAGAGTGACGTACGTCTGTATAAGTTACACTGCCACCACGAACAAGATTTGTTATCCAACATCTTGTTCTGAGTGAGCTAGACGAAACTTGAGGCGGAGGAGGAGGAGGAGGAGAAGAAGAAAGGAAAGACGTGTCCTTCCATTTAGTGGTAGATTCGATTGGCTGTTAATTTCTAAATCTACCATCTAATATAAATGAAAGCAGTAAAACCAACGACATACTTACAAATACACTAGGTTTTTAAACCATTGAGACTGTTAGAACGAATAGACCATATTCGTATTCTCGATGTTGGACTGGAACTAGCTTGCAATTGAGGCTCATGCGGGGAATATCATTAAAAAGAGATTAATGTCATTTGCATTTGAAAAGACTCCCCGCATTAGCCTCAGTTGCAAGCTAGTTTCAGTCCAACACTGGGAATACCAACAATGCCTATTTTGGTGACTAAGTTGTTGGAAAGATCTCTACAAGAAATGCAGTCGTTAGCACTATGGAACTACTAATGATACCATAAACAGTGGTTCTGACCGAATGGACTGCTTACATGTAACAAGCGTACCACATCGGAATAAAATGTGCCTACAAAATTAATAACAAGTTCCTTTAGCTTGCGACTCGAAAGGAGACAATACCTACGAACAGAGACTTTTAACTAAACGTAGGAAAAAGGTCACCTATCCTTGGAATCAAATACTTCCAATATAATCCTACTGCATGGCCTCCGCCAACCAGACGCTATTGGCAATGATCCTCCCTTATCTTAAAATAACCGAAGTATTATAAGAGTACGCAGATTTGAAAACAGGCTTATTATATATTTAAGCAGTCAATTATAGAAAGTAGGGATATGATGGCTACTGCTGTGTACTAACAGAGCAACTCTACTCTTGGCACGTGTTGCAGAATTTTCAAGCTCGTTGTTTGTAATCTCTTTCTTCTTCAGTCTCTGGGCACTTTCCATTCGATTAAAAATTCTAGTTAGAATTGAGCAAATTTCCGGTGGAAAAGAATAGGACAGCATTTTCCGAAATTTCCAGAAAAGAGAACGATTTCTCTAGGTATACTTCTGAATGTAAAGAGAGTTCAGTTCTGAGGTAGCGTGCGATTTGATGAAATATATCAAACACGAAAGACCGTGTTTGACTACATTTCGAAACACCGAGAAGGGAGTTAAAAAGACGACACTCAGTGGAGTACTTTGATGAGCTTGGAGGTGTTTGGAAATGTGGTCAAACACTGTCTTGAGTGCTTGGCGAATCTTCTCAACCGAAACTAAAACTATGGAAAATACGGAAAATTAAAATCATAAAAATCTATGGTATTTTGTTAAGATATATCCAAACATCGTTACGGTCATGATTTTCTCTGTTCAAACTTGATGGATTATTACTGACTTTGAGAAGGTTGTACTGCAAAACAAAAACGACTGAAACGGTTTCGTTTAACCTCAGCAAATTTCGTATGATAGTTACAGGTATCTTGCCTCTCGTGGTAGGCCTTTTGGAACTGTTGTCAGTTACGACAGTTGACAAGAATCCAAGGAAAGAGCTGCAGGATTGAAAGAACAGCTACAAACTATAACCAGTTTGCAAAGAAAGAGGGGGTAAAAAAGGGTATAAAAACGTTTATTCTTGTTCCAACCAACAAGTTGGTTCAAAATTTGTTTCATAGGCAAGGATGAGAAATGAAAAGAAGACGATTCACTAGAAAATTGGATAATTCAGAACATTGAGAAATGAGTCATATGAATTTCACAGTGTTTAGATTATGTCCCGATTTATCTCACAAGGTCTCATAATAAACGACCACTTGCTCATCAGGACGCTAAGCGAGAAGGGATAAATGCCACTCTGAGGTATACTGAGACCGAATTTGGCTTCGACGATGAAGCAGGTTCAAACCAATTTATATTTGTGTAAATTGCTTTCTCTGTTGTTCGCTGTACCTGTGTAAACACCTGTGTATATGAAAATAATGATATTAGAAAAAAACATGATTTATACTCAACGTAATATTTGCATAAGAAGAATAGAACGGCAGCATTGTTGACCTGGATGTGCTTTCTTGTTTTCTTATTTTTCAAGGCTTTGCCAGTTGTCAAAGATTGCCATATTTCACAACCGAGCAATAATTGAGTCATTAGATCAAGAGCGAACACGGCGCTATGAGCTATTGGCGGAAGAAAAAAAGCAAGACTGCTCATAATACCAGCATGATAAAACCTTAGGACTGTAGAAAATACTGTTTACTTTCATTACCTTAAAAAGTAATTTTTTGCGCGTATTTAAAAGCTGAAACAAGATGTGGTGCTTTGGAAGACAGAAGTTACTTCTCAATATTTGGAATTTATGCTGGAAAATAACTCGACAAGTAAGCCAAAAATAAAGGAAGTTATCGCCTACCATTTTGCCATCCGACTGATAGCAAAACCCAAAAGGTAGAAAATTGCAGCAGACTTTTCTTGTCCACAGAGATTATGTCGACATGTGCAGCAAATGAAAAATTGAACTGACTCCCTTTTGTTTAATTATGGCGTGAGATAGGACAGAGGGAATAATTTGCATAAGTCCAGTCCTTAATTAATTTTTGTCATCCGTCAAATCTTATCAAACTCAGGTGTTAGTGGGAGACAAGATCAATATTGTAATGTATTGTCAATCGACCAATCAGAGAAAGACGATGGCAGCAAAATCTAGAGTACTATTTGCCTTGTTTATTTAGAGTGTGGGCTGCGTTTTTAACGGTAAAGATGACCAGTAATTCGTCTTCAGTTGAGTTCACTATTACACAAGAAAAATGTTTGCTTCCTAGCTAAGAGTCCGGATCATTTAATAATGGCGTATAGTAATGGCAAAAGTAGATTCAGATGTATCTAGAATAATTCAAACAAGATTTAGATGGCTGTCATATGGAATTTCCAGATGTTTGTGCCAGTGAAATCCACTTTCCTTGATCTCATACCAACAAAAAGGTAATTATTATGAACGGCATTTTCCGGGTTTCTTTGGTTTGATGCGACTCTTTACATTAGAACATTTAATTTTTCTGGTGGAAACAACACGGACATGCAAGAAAATAGATTTATATTTTCTTTCTCGGTTTTTCGCTATTTGGTAAAATGTTGAAATGGAGTTAACATTAAACGCTACTGAAACCTCCACGTTTCAGCGTTTAAATTATTTGCTCTACGAAAAACGAATCATTGCTGAATTCTCTCCGAGTATGCGATTAGCATAACAAGAGCTTAAAAAAACATTTTTAATTAAACAAAAGCAAACTCTCAAAATAAACTTAAAAAAAAACAAATTATAAACTTAAACTTAAACTCAAATTTATAAATCAGTTCAGCTCACCTTAAAGAAAGTGAAATAAAATAAACAAAAAAGATGTACCGATGTGTTTGTCTTTGCAAGCTTGCCAACACTTTTACGACAGAACAAAGATTTTTTTTTTGCTACAACAGATCCAACCATCTACGTATACAGCTGTACACACTGAATTAATTGCTAGCGGAGGCCTATTATATTGCAGTATAAAAAGTCACACTCGCTCGCTTGCAGCTAGCGATTAAACAAACATTAATGGGAAACATAAATGAGAACTGCTCTTTGTACTCCTCTAAGATGTCTTGTGATTAAGTATTTTGGCAAGATTCCAAGTCGATCTTGTCCATCGATTTTGAATCTTAATTTGTAATCCACTTTTAACAATAATTCCACCTCGCCGTCAGACCACGAAACGTAATCAATTTTGTTGTCTCTACCAGAATCTTCTTTCGGCCCCGGATTATGACATTTTCGGAGCTGTTATTTCTTCGATTCCGTTCAAAGATGGCGGAATGAAGAATTATCCAGGCCTAAAGTGCGTGCGTAACCTGAGTTGCAGTGTGGACGATAGACATTTAATTCGTTTTCCAACATGGAATTTTCCTGTTGCGCTGTCACAGTGAAAAAGCCGTTTCCACATTTATACGGCGTAGATCAGGTTCCGAGGCTTCAATTTGCATTTTTAACCCATGTTTTAACTTAAAAGTCTGATTACAAAATTGTTAATAAACAAATGTGCATAAAGATGACAGTGTTTGAAATTACTATCACTGGGAACCATATTGGTTCTCAATAGAATGTCATCGCGGTGCAGGATTTGTCGAATGAACGGACTTGAATTTTTTTGAACTTAAAATAACATCTGCGTATTGCAAACAAACGTTGTTAAGAATTGTTTAAATATGGCGCGGAAGCTGAAATGATGTAACGGTTGTGTAATTTTGGCTTTCGCAAAGTCTCAACTAAGGTACCTATTTTGTCTTATTGCTTGCTGAACAAATATGAAAACCATTACTGGTTTTGTGTTCTGGTTTTTATCGCAACTTGTGTGGAAGAAAGGTAAGTGATCTTGATATTTTAATTTTGTAATCGATGAAAGTGCGCTCTCGAAGAATATTTATAACCAGTAAGAATTAATAAGAGGAGGTAACATTACTAAAAACGACTGAACATTGCTGGAAGAAGGAGAAGAGAACAGCCCAATTTATATTTAAAGACGGGAAAATAGTCACAGACGGGATTTCGTGTGAGAGAATACCGTCTAAAAGGAATTTGTGGATCGCGCGGTAAATCGTGTTAACATCGCGACTGAACGTCGTCGTGATTTTCGCATCCAGAATGAATTTAAGAGAGATTTTAGTCAAAGACGAGTTTTCCGTTTTATTTGCCAGTTGATTTGGACAGAAAAGTAGCTATATAGACGAGTAAATCTGAGATAGGAAACTCGTCCTTCACCGGATTCATATTAGATAAGTTTTCCGTCAGAAGACAAGTTTCCCGTCCAAGACGGCTTTAATTCCGTCTCTACTATGAAATCAATTCGGCAAATGTTAAATAAGCTGCTCGGTGGCTGCAAACGATGCACATCTGTTGTTTTTTTCTGAACAGCGCTCGTGGCCTTTGGCATGTCCTAATCCTTTCAAAATATGTCAGCAAATTTAACAAGTGTTTTTTTTTAGTATTTCTTGTGCCAGCAGTCTTCTTTTTTTAAGTCAATGTATCGGAGCACTCGTGAATCTCGCCTAGCATATGATAAATTCCACCAAAAAATGTTCCCGACCAAAAATATCTGTTAGTTCAAGGCTTACTACCCACACTCCCATCTCTCTTTTGTAAGTGCGTCGTGTGATGATCTGCAATCTTGAAATTGATTTTTTATGCAAGGTGGAATAGTTTCAAATAAACGAATCTTTACATTTATTGATTAGGTCTTAAGAAATGCAAGGACTCTTGCTTTTCGCCTTGGGTTTTTATTTCACATAGTACGTGCCGATTGCATGTTTTGACGCGGTATTAATCCCCATTAAAATTTGTTTAAAACTTGCCCTCAAGGAAACTAATTGCTGCCGTTAATAGTTTTCCTAAGATAAAGCATCTGCCTTATTTTTCAACCCCAAATAAAAAAAAAAAAAATCGTCGTTTAAGGCCCCTCCAATCCCATAATACGCCGGAGAAAATTTGAAAACGCAGCGTTATTTCTACTGTTAGGCCTACCGTCCACACTGATCCGTCACTAAAGCGGAGTTTATCGAAAACGCTCTTCAAACCGAATTTGGAAACTCCAGCTTTGCGTCTTTAGTTTGGGCGTAAAACATTTTGAAAACGGAGCTTTGCGAAACGGTGACGTCAGACGATAATAATGTGATTTCCCTGACGGAGTCTTAATCAAACACAAATCCAAAATGACGGTGGTTGTCGTGGTTTTCAAATTTCTCCGATGAATATGTGGACGAAAAGCGTTTAATGCGTTTTCAGAGTAAAAACGCCGTTTCCAAATTTCACCGGATCTAGAGTAGTGTAAAGGGGGCCTAAATTTAAATACTATAATAATCTGCACGTGCAAGGGAAGAATTTTTTTCTCCAATCAAACTGTCCATGGAAACGGTACATAATAATAATAATAATAATAATAATAATAATAATAACAAATAGTGATAATGACTTTTTTAACGTGTCAAATTGTTTTAATCGAGGAATAACCCTCTACTAATATAGGACACCTATCTATTAAGAGAAATTACAAAACCGAAGAACAATTTAAAAATTAGTGTATTTACGAGTGACAAAACATAAGAATAATTCAGAAATGAGTCTCACAAATTTCATAAAAGTACTGACAAAAAAACTGACGAAATTGTCTTCACAGTCTTAACAACTACAAATCCGCCATCGGTTGGTGTGTCATACAATCCGACACCGTTTCCAACATCCCAGTATGCGACATTGGTTGGTACACTTCCACCTGCCTACTGTTTGATATCTCTTAAAGGTGACGAGGGAACGTTTGGCGATAAGCTTACTTTGGAGACACCGCTGAAGCCATCTGAAAGCCCTACGCCGACGACTGTGCCGACGTCCTCGCCGTTACCTTCAGCAACTACACCCACGACTACACCTACCAGCCCACCCGAGACCACAGCCAGCTGTGTTAAATACAAAAAATGGAAGATCACAGTTCGTAAGGAGCACTTCGTAGAGATGACCCTTGAAAGTATCAATCTGGGTCCTGGAGCATGCCTGTATAACATGTATTTGATTGTAAAGGATGCTGATGCCATGTCAAGTAATGTACTTCATATTCAATGTGAAGCAGATGCTGTTCCTCGACGTATATGGTCCAGTAGCAATGTAATGGTAGTAGAGAGATATGGCAGGAGTTCACGATCGACTGCAAATACAGGATTCCATGCAAGCTACCAAGCAATACCTTTAAGCAAGGGAGGTCTGTATATCGTTTATTACCAACCCAAATTCGCACTTAGCCGATCCGAAGCCGTGTCGACTGCCCTGATATCTTTCGATATCAAGTCACTGACTTGATCTGGCCACGATATCACGGTCACTTGAATGAGTTTGAGTACGGTAAATACCTAATCGTACCTTTTTGGTACGCTTCGCCTGCATATCAGGCTCGTTTGGTCTCGCTATGGGTATTTTGGTTCGACTACTTCTCGTCAAAATACGAACCATGCCTCGAACAAACTCGCCTTACATGTATATGCCACCGAAGCCCACCAAAAAGGCACGATTAGGTATAACTATTTGATAGATTATTAAATGTAGAATTTTCCGTGATAGAAAATAATTTCAATGGACATGACAATGATTACATTTTTGTTGGCTGATCTGCACACTTTGCACAATTAACCTTTGTCAATAAAGCACAATAATGCGGAGGAACTAACAACACACGACCCTGTCTAGATAGATGATTAACAATTTTTACACGAGGTTGAGTGAAAGGAACTTTATTCAAAAATAAGAACAAATGTAAAATGCCATATCCAAAAAGACGTTTAAGATTGCGTGAACGGATAAAATGTACTCGGCCGTATTGCCTTTATCCGCTTTGGTCAATTTTATGGCATCATAATCTGATCACGTGACTTATTAAAAACATCATCATGTTATCCATGGCATGAACTCAGTCTTGTGAAAATTTTGTATTATTAGACAAAATCTGTTGATGGCTATAGGTCATTAACTATTTTCCCCCTCGTCCCAGGGTGTTGTGAAGATGACTTTTAAAAACACATAGACACTCAAGAGGAGTGTACTTTGAGGTGCTGTAAATTTCCATGGCCCACTTGGCCAGCTCCATTGCCACCCCATCATTATTCCCTAAGGTCTAAAGAACATTACTGGGCGAGTCAAAGTTTGCCAGCTTGTCGAGTAAACAAAATCATTTTTTAACCCCCTTTCCCAACGTGGGCGCCCGGACTAATTAGTAACTTTCTCAAATCAGTTGAAATTTGGTATGTAAATTCAATCGTGACAGTTGTATTTTCAAAACGGCCAAAAACAAAAAAGACAAAACTTATTTACTTCAAGAAGATATATAGCTCAGAGAAATGATCAAAGAGTTAATTACAAACTGTATGAATATGAAATCAAAGCAAGTTTCCCCTCTTTCTGTACTAGCCTGTTGAAAATCCTTAATGTTTCATAAATTCCATCGGCCATCTTGGTTGATCGAGCGGTATTTCGAACTTTCCTTAATTTCACAAAAATGTGAACTCGCTGGACCCTTTTAAAGTATATTTCTGAAAATAATTCAAAAAAATGGTCTTTTTGACGCAATAATAAAAAACGAATTTTCGGTTTTACCCTCTTCTGTATCGAGCGAATAACTGAATAGATTTTTCTACAGGCTCTCCTAAATGCTTTATTGCTCATTTCCCACAGAATCACCCAACTTTCAGTCAAAGGTGGAAAATGTTACGATACTTTCTTCCTCGTCGTCAAACTTGTTGTGTCAAGCGAAGCGTGGACCTGCCCCTGTAATCACGTGGTACAAGAGTAGAGATGGAATAACGCATCAGATTCTACAAAATAGTACGAGCGTTATTTATAATTACGAGGTGTATTCACGGCGACTAGACGAGGTTAAGTGTGTGGCAAGGAACTCTTTCGGGTCGGACGACAAAAGATTACTGGTTAACACGCAAGGTATAAGCAAAGTGGTGCCATTTATGTTGTGTTTTTATTATTTGTATCGCGTATGCATGTGTAAGAAAGCACGTATTCAAGCCATCTAGTCATCGTTCACCTTGAAAGAGTCACATCTTTTCCCTTCGTCGTGTCCTTTGCGAGGTAATGCGTCAGTTACCTCGCTAAAGTATTCAGCGAATATCTGGCTCTGCCAGGGTATCTTCTTATCTGTGCCGTTAAGTCCATGATGTGGTGTAATTTATGCAGGCATGTTTTCAACATCTATGAATTTTTCTTTCAGATTGCTCAAAGATATGCAGTTGTTATGTGCCGAGGTCGGATCCTTTTTGGATCCGAGTTGATTGCATGTATATGTCGTACCTAGGTGTATATACGGTCCCACAAGACATACCTGATGCAACCAAATACTTGTAAGTTGCATTGATTAGTCATAATATAATAGCCTTGGTGTATAGGTTCTTTTATTGCAAATCCCAAAAAAGAGTTTACGTGAACCTCCTTACCTGAGCCATTACAAGGCTCAAGCGAAGTATTTAATCTAAATTGTTAATGTTACCAAAGTTTGGAATTAAATAAGTGTTTTCTGTTGGAAATAATACTTTTCTGAAATGGTTTGAAAAGGAAAGTTGAGTTTTTATTTCTGCAACGGGCCTTGGAAAAACATCTCACTTCTTTCCTTATGAGGGTTACTACAGTCCATTTCATAGAGGGCGTCCAAGGGGTTTTGGAGAACAAGGGAACATGAATATTTATTCCAAGTGAACAAAGGATATCTCTACTATCAAAGAAGACGAAGCTTTGAAAGGAAATTTAGGGAACAGTAGAATTTATCCAAAAAGGGAACAAGAAAGAAAAAGCGAACTTTTCAATAGGGTAATGGAACATGCCGATCCTCCCGCCGGGGGAAGTCCTTTTGATAGTGGTCGCAAGGAGAAAACAGGGCCGGGTTGTTCAAAGCCCGATTGAGCTAACACAAGATTAGCGAGAAGTTTGATTTCGGTTTTTGACTTTTCGGTGAGGTTTTAATTCCCGTTTACATTGTTTGTCAATCAGTTTTGACTTGGTATAATCTCAAACCAAACAAAACATAAAGCAGTGAAAAGCATTTTTATACAAGAAAAATTAATTCTCCGGTTAACTTTTAATCGCGGCCCAGCACTGTACATGTAACAATAGCTCTATCTATTCGGTTTTGGCCGGGACTCTTTCGATTTCGTCATCTTTCCTTCTATAACTGGACAGAACAGACAACTCGAGGAGGTACTCTATGCGTTTAATAAGTACGCTTGTTTATGCGGCTCGGACGCTATTTGCACAAAACTTGTAAATGTTTGTTGTTGTTTTCAGGTTATTTCGCTGGAGCGATAGTTTGGGGCATATTATTCCCGGCTCGATGGGATACTTAACTAATTTACAATACTTGTAAGTAAAACTTTACCTCGAAGCATCAATCGAGACATGCATTGTGAGCCATGTCAGCGAGTCAATCGTTAATGATTTTTGTTAACTTTGGATAGGGTGCTCGAAAGTACTTGGCTTAGCAACTTGACAACGAATGCGTTTCTGGGACTCAAGCAACTGAAGTATTTGTAAGTATTTCGGAGCTGATTCTGCTAACATAGTGAGCGTTTTTCAGTGATAAACATCATTGAAATCGTACATGAACTGCCAATAAAGTGTTTTTTTTTTAATGCAATTACAGTGTAATTCCAATTTTAAGACCCCTAGAAAAAAACAAACCAGCTCTTTACGAGCAAGAGCATACTGGCAACCTCCGTACTACTGGTGTATTAAGTAGGCCTCCTGGCCGAGTGGTTAGGGCTCCCGGAGGTCACAGTTTCGTGTCCCGCAATGAAAACTAGCTGATGTTGTTCTCTGTAGTCCCGAGTTTAACTCCTCCTGCCAGGTGGGATTTGTAACCATGTTATGTTAATTTCATTGGTCCTGAAAATCCCCATTGAGGAGTGGTCAGTTTATCAATATATTCATTTTGGTTATTGACCTCCGCGTTACTCCTCCAACACACTACGAGAGATTCAAAATTGCGTATGACAAGTTGCGAACCTCATATATGTACCTTGCATAGAATTAGAAACAAAGAAATCAAATGTTATTTGCGTTTAAGCAACCGAAATTCAACAATCTGGTAAAATTCTCGAGCATCAAAAATTGTCATCGAATTATAGAACGAAACCAAGAGGGCCAATCGTATGTTTTTTTGGTTATTTATTGTTACAATCTTTCTGCCTGATCTTCGATTGCCACTTGTGAAGAAATTTTAATTTAGATTTAATTCTTCTAACAGCACTTATTACTTCTATCTTGTTTACTTCAGGGAAATTACGAAGCATGTTTCAAAACCGTTCACAATTTTAGAGGGGGCATTCAACGACTTGTCTTCCTTGAACTATCTGTGAGTTGATGAACACAAATAACTGAATAGTAAAGAGCTACCACGAACAGCTTGTTATCAAACTTATTTTTCTTTTTAGGCACAAGTAGACTGAAAAGTGTATGGCACCGTAGTAAAATCAGCAATCAATATCTCTCAACAAGTTAAAAATTACTACTAAAAGAAGTCAACCAAAAAAGTGACAGTTCTTTAGTGGTTTTGATCATCGAGTAAAGGTTTGATTTGCGAATCTTTGGCGACTCCAAGAAACACCGTTGGTTCAAAAGTTTGAGCTTAGCAAGTCTCTAGATTGTAAAGCAAAATAATTTTCTGCTAAAGCCCACACGCTTGTTGGATATGACATGATTAGGTTATTTGGCGAGATCATTCAATGTGTTATCACGGACCTCCAGCCCACGCTAGTAAAATACCTTTATAAAATGTTCGCGGCTTGTTTCCATTTAAAGCGGCAATGTCATGGTGTTGTGCAGAAATGCAATATGTTTAAATTTGACCTGTTTTTGCTTACTTTCAGGTCTATTCAACATAACCGGATTAGTGACCTCTTGCCGAAAGTCTTTAATGGTCTTCTGTCTCTCAAAGAACTGTAAGCATGTCTTGTTGTCCGGCTGTAATGGCAAATGCGTGACTATAAAAGTTTTCGCTACGAGTACTGCAAGCTCCCTCCATCCAACTTCAGAACGTCACTCAGCGTTTTACTTTACACTTATGAATTATTAAGATGAAATCCGATAGGGAATCGAGTAAGTTTGGTTTTCCGTGGCAAAAACCTAGTACCAGAATAATTTTAAGTAGATTACAAACCTTTTTGCATTTCCGAAAAGCTAAAGATATAAATAGTAGGCTGAAATAGCACCAAAGACAGCTTCCTATGGAATCCCGAGAAAATAAATTGTAAGAATCAGAGAAATAGTGCAGCAACAGGTAAAATTTCGACATCAGTTTCGTTGTACTAGTACTTTCAAGCGTTCTTATGAACTTCAACAATTGTTTTCGACATTTGGTCTTGTTAGAAATAATTTCTTTTGAGAAGATATTTAAAACAGTCGCGCAGAAGTTTGTTATACGATGTAAATAATCTCGATACGAAGCTCTTGGCCATTTGTTACTCGAACTTCTGGAGGATTCCTTCTTAAATCTTTTTGCACCTCTCTTAGCTTTAGCATAGTCCTATTATATCTGACTTGCTCCGGTCCACACTGCTGTTCTCTGAACAAAAGCCAAAATGGTACAAAAAGCCAAAATGGTGCAAAACAAGTCAAAATGGCACAAAAGGCCAAAATGGTACAAAAAGTCAAAATGGTTGCCTTGAGAAGAGTTTCATTTTGTCTCGAGATTAATGAAAAGCTACTTCATTTTTTTGTAGGATCTTAAGTGACAATGACTTGTATGGAATCTCAGTGGAGATCAACAAACGGCTCGAAAAACTGTAAGTAAAAGGATGTCATTGAAAGCGAAATGAGTTTGAGTTATAAGAAAATGACTACGGAAGAAAGAGAAACGTTTTTCAAAGTTTTGTATCTGTTTTTGTTTTGAAACAGACAAAAACGAAAACGATGCACTAAAACAAAAGTTCCAGTATTAGATCACGAGAAATCTTAAGTTGTTGTAAATAAAAGTCAGTCAGGCCACGTACTAACTATATTGCCAGAATAGAAGTAACTAATGAGACCGTCAGAGAGTGATACAATACTGTTATTGATGCCATCTTATGTATAAATAGTATACTAAAACTAATGACTTAACTCAACTCGACTCATTACAGAATAGTAAATATTACGTAGTTTGGACAAAAACTTGAAAAATACGTCTTGGACAATGATAGGTCATAATGACGCTCGAGGGATTGTATCAGCATTTCATATAAAGTACGCACGCACTATGCATAGAGGTTTATGGCACTAATTGGAAAGTAGCGTCCATGCCGTAATTGGCTTCGCTAACATTACATCACATGTTATTCACAGGACACTTGAGTTTCTATGTGTATGCATGGGAAATGGAAGACTGATATGCAAAATAGATGCACGACCGTGCGAATATCTGAATTATACATCTCTCTTTTACGAAAAGTACAACTTTGGGCCCGACGATCTTCTAACTGCATTTCAATGCAAGATATGATTTCCGAAAACATTGGGATATACTTGAAATTATTAATAGAAAAAGTATTTTTTTTATTTACACACAGGGATCTGAGGAGTAATAAGTTAACAGGCCTTTTTGAAAACAGTTTTCGTGGCTCAAGGAGCTCGGTGAAATACTTGTAAGTACTTGAGACAATCTGCTTTAGCTTTGGAAACCCTCTTTACATATATCGATAAAATGCAACCTTAACTAAAGGTAAATAGTTCTTGAAAAGAGTTAATCCCCTTTCGCTGCTAAATACAGTCACCTAACGAAACACTGATGGTGAACACAGCATGAAAACATAGTTCTACTGCTTCGTAAGGTTGGCGCAATGTTGTAGTAAATTTCTAACTTAGGCAGTGTTTATACGCTTTACAGTTTCAAAACTAAGCTGTAGACTAGCTATACACTCATGTTTTAAGCTTCCTTAAAGAGACCAAACTGTTTTAAGCGAACTTCAAGTATTTGCTTAAAGTTCCTTGCATGCCAACTTTAAGGATTTTCGCGCTAATTGTTTCTGCGCATCCTTACTGCGCACGAAAATTCACACGCCACGTCATGCAGGAGAGCGCCCTCTGAATAATAAAATGAACAATGATAGGGTAGATGGCCATTGCTATAGCTTTGCCTGGATTTAACGATCTTGGACGTTCGGTGACCCCTACTTCACCTTCCAGAAACAGATTTTATTTACAATTATCTCTGCATTGTTCCAAAATGAACAAAAAATTCAATGTGGGAAGTTAAAAAAAATTCAAGATTTCTGTCCACGGGACATCGAATCCTGTCATCTTGCGGTTGTAAGGCGCGTGAAACTATGGTCGCTAAATGCGAACTTGTTCTTTAAGGAACCTCACCAGTTGACTAAATTTACTTAATAGGTCCACTTAAACAATATTTGGTAGCGAGCATTTCACTTGAAAGATCTAATTGCAATAATTTTGGACTTACAGACACTGTAGCCTTATTCGCTAACGAAGCCCGATTTTTGGAGGTGTAGGGTGGTCTTCCGGGATTGTTCTCACCATTACTAAGTCGGTGACTCCCATCTTTTTTACATTTCTGGCATAACTAACTCATCATTTTACAGTGGTAAAAGTCTCAGAAAAAAAAATCAATGTTGGAAACTTCAAGCGCGGTAGAGTAGAAATCGGCTTTGAAAACCTTCAACAACATTTAATTTATTGCATGAACCTGTACGACCAACTTTTACGAGATTAAAGCCAACTTCAATTTTCCGTAAATCTCCATTTTTACGCTGGTAAAGACTCCTTATTACCCTTATATTGTCACTTTTTCAGAGACCTACGTTCAAATTCACTAACTGCAATATCAGCGAAGACATTTCAGAATTTTTCTTCACTGAGAGAACTGTAAGTAGAACGTTTGTTGTACTGAGATGATTGGCGGAAAGTGGAGAATATGTGAAACACTAATCGACACCGCAACTAATTACCTTCAGAATTGTTCCTCATTTTCTTTACATACTCATGATTTTTAAATTAAACTTCTTTTTTTACAATTGGTATTAAAACGTTACATTCCCTGAGGATTGTTGACGTATTTGGTTTTTATATATTTATACCTCAATTTTCAATCTCATATTTATCAGGTATCTGGCGGATAACCGGTTGATTGAGCTTTCCCCCGAAATCTTTCAAGACCTCACTGATCTGCGAATTCTGTAAGTATAACCAGAATAGTTAGTGTCCAGGTCCCTTATCTTAGCCTCTTTGCTTTACGGTTTATAAAGTTTACAGTTGTTGGAAAAGGTATTTCAAGTAAAAACAAAAGGGAAGACATCTTTGTAACAGAGGACCCGATCAGGCCATTTCGTCATTATATTTTATACCTCAACCTAAATTAATTTTGCAGGCAGGACACTTTTCAACACGTTTTTAAAGAAAGATATCTTTACGTCTTGGACATCAAACGCTTGGAGAAAGGTTAAGGGGTTGGCATGTCCATAAAATTAGAAAGATGTACTGGATCCCAATAGGAGACAAAGTATTCAGTCCCACATAGAAGATGTCTGTGGCTCTGTGTTTTTTTAAGTGTTTATCAAATACCGCTCATGTACTGTCGATTATACCAAATACATATGATATGTGTCATTTGCCGTTCCATTATGAAGTTCTGAATACTACGGCTGAGGGCCGCACTCGAGACCTAGGGCAAATTTTTTTCCTATATCGACCGACCTAGTCCGGCAAATAACGAATTATTTTTACTTTTTTCATTTGGTAAATAAACCTTGGTGTGCTTAGAAGGTTGCTTCGCAATATCTGTATGATTGCGCACAGGTCCTCGCAAGTGTCGTTGTTCAATATCACTAATAAACTAAAAAAAACTGCGAAATGAAAGACTTAAAACTGACGAGAAAGTCTGAGAAACAATCTTACACTAAGATTATTTAATAACAGAAAGTCCAGTAGATAGCTATAGACACCAACGGGCGTTATAAACTATACCACTGAGTCACAGCTATTATTTCTTCTAACCTAAGGCTTTAGGACCTCAGCGTTAACAAAGGGGCAATGAAAAAAATTCTACGAGACATAGCATATGCAGCAATTTACAATTTTCATTGATTTAAAAGGAAAGGAACCTTGGCAAACTGTTCACGTATAGATTTTGGTTCTTTTCAACAGCACAACTGTTTGGAGTAAATAATATTAATACTTCTCGAATGAAACTTGATAGACATTTGGCTTGAGGGAAAAACAGGAATAAAAAACAAAGAATTTGAACTCAATATTTTACTTAATATACGGCGATTTGAATTTCAATTAAAAACTGTACCTGTTCCTAAACTTTTACGATCGAGGGTACAACTGACTTCCAAACGAAAGCACAAAATGAAAATTGCGTAAAATTAAATTTTGTCGATTAATATCAATCAAATGCTCATGGTAAGGGCTAAGTTATTCTAACTGGAAAATTTTTGGTGAAATATTTCAAATATTCCCCGAAATGAAGCGTAAGCGAGATCGTAAATTTCCGCCCACACCCGGAACCAGTCAGATTGCAGGATTTACAGAATTCAGCCCGCACACGCACTCAAGGAAAAAGAGCTAATATCTCAGTAAGACATGATAAATTCATCGGTACGTGATTGTATTAGCCATTAAGTCTGATAAGCGAAAAGATTACATAATGTGTATATTAAAGTTTCGCATTATGGTAATCGATCGTTTTAACCTCACCATATCACCTGCATCGACAAAACGTGCAGGGAAAAAAACCTAAGCATTCAATTGCCGGGTTGCGCGAGGAAAATACTATCAGCAAAGTGTTACAACATTCTTGTTAGGTTTATTTTTTCATTAAGCCAAAAATTGCGAGCGAGACATCCATTTTCTTACGATTTTAACTAGTACCCAATGATCGAATATTTCATCATTACCTGTGACTACATTGGTGGACAATTTTTAGTTTGCGTAGATTTGCAGGTGGTTATCACCATTATTTACATAAGAAACGTCCAGAAAATTCTATGTTTTGTCTACTGAAATTAGAAGTAGTGATAACATTTATTAAAATTCAAATTCGTATTTCGCAAATTAACGTATAAATATTTAACAGCGCCTAACGTTGAGTATACATATCAAATTGTATTCCTGCCTACTGCCAATTGTTGGTTGAAAGGTAAATAAACATTAACATTAAAATGGGCTGCAATGCCTGATATTGGACTACAAAACTTGATAAATCATCATAATAAAGAATCATTTGGGTGGGTTGAAGAAATACTATTAGCCAAAAGAATAGAAGAGACGACGAAACTGTGTTGGAAGATGGATAACAATACAGAAGTTGATAATATCAACCAAACAAATTGTTCTGTCGGCGTGTCAACAATGTTCACAGTCGCCCTCTCAATGGTCAGCTTTTTAGCAAGCACAGGGAACCTTCTTGTGATCATAACTTTCATGAAGATGGTCACATTGAAGACAAGTTCCAATTACTACATAGCGAACATGGCAATTTCTGACTTAGTATCTGTTGTCCTGGCTTGGCCGCTCTACGCGACAGAAGGCATGTTGAAAGCTGGTGGAAGCCTCATTGCGGACCCAAAACTCGCCAAATTTGCTTGCAAATTAGGAATTTACTCGCGGGCAGTCTCGTATGTGGTGTCAATTCAGAGCTTGGTGTTAATCGCCGTGGATAGATTCATTGCAGTCGTATTCCCGTTGAAAGCCCTTAACATCACCACAAGGATAAGAGCAGTTTTTCTTCTTCTGACCTGGGTTCTGTCTCTGTTGGGCTTAATTCCATACTTTGTTTACAGTGAAATCGTTAAAGAAGAACAACAGACATTTTGTAGAAACAGAATGAGTGGCTTAGCGCTAAAAATCTACCACCTCCTAGGTTTTGCAGTATTCTATTGTGCGCCACTGATTTTAATACTTGTCCTCTATCATCGCATCATGAAACAATTAAAAAGACGAGCGAAGCTAGTAAACGGTAACAGAAGCAACATACATGCTAAGAGAGTTAAACAAAATGATAACATTATGAGGATCTTTAGATCGGTCACGCTGGGATTTTTCGCTTGCTGGACACCTCTTTATGTTTACTTGTTTCTAAAAATACTATATCCATCGATATTTATGAAGGATAAATGTCTTTTATTTGTGGGTTTTTTCTATTACATATTTCCGTTGCTTAGTACAGCGTTAAATCCGTTTATCCTGATTGCATTCAGTTCAAACTATCGGGCAGCTGTAAAAGACATGATGTGTTGGCTTATTTGCCGTAAATGTCATACAGGACGTATTTCACCTATGGAAGAAAACGTGGAGCTTCAAAATAGATTTTGTAATAATGCCTCGTAATCGTGACCGAAAGAGCTGACAAACCTGGCCTAACTTGAAGAGTATTGTTGAGTAAAGTATAAATAGCCATTTTCACAAAATAGGATCAGGTTTAATTACACGTAAAGTTCCTTTCAAATTGCACGCGATCGCTCAGTGACTACATCGTGAGACAAACGATAACACACTTTATCAAAGGAAATATACTTGAAAGACTCAGCTGTATGTCTGATAAATAGGCAACAGATTATCAGTAATCATTAGATTATCATTCTTAGGCTTGGTGGAAGACACGTGTCGGATGTTTTTCTAAAGTTCCACGCACGATGCACATGCATATACATTATGTACATGTAAATGTGAACTTTTTTAACTTCAGCAGTTGTTTCAATGAGTTTCATATTATCATATTACTACTTCCCCAAATTTATTATCATATTACTACTTCCCCAAATTTATTATCATATTACTACTTCCCCAAATTTATTATCATATTACTACTTCCTCAAATTTACAGAAAAATTCATAAAAATTTTGTTTAATTTTTTTTCATAATTCTGTTTCAATTTATGTCCAATTGGGTTTTGTTTGGATTTTATTTCATTTTCATTCCACTTTTTTTGCTAAATGGTTTTCACTTTAATCTCCTTTTACTTCAGATTTAAAAAGTAATTATTTTCATTTTGTTTCGTTTTATTATTATTTTTTTCTTTAATAAGCTTTTTTTTTATAAATTTTAGGCAAATTTCGAGTGATAGTCGTAGGTCCCCATGCACTTGTCATGAGATTGTAAACACAAACTATCACGTACATTTAAAAACACTCGAGGAAAAACCGCTTGAAAGCAACGCAGGCGCATTCATAAGAATTGTCCTAATGACCTTTATCTTAACGGTCCGCGGTGCATTGGCCTGCACAGGGAACTAATCAGAACTTGTTCATTTTGCCAACGGGACCAGTAAGATATGCTATATAATAAGGACTCTTATTATATGGCTTGAGAATGGATCGTGGGTAAGCATTAATTTATCAGCCGCTTCCAAAATGAAAGTGGCTTTGAGCCACTGAACTTAACTTGCGTAATTGGAGAATGGGAAGGTGAAGAACTGACTTTCATATTCATCCATAGCCCATGGGGACCACCTCCAGAAAATTCGTACAATGCTCTTCATCTACTTTCTAGCTCTCGAAACTGCCGTGTGTCCTAACAAATCATAGAATGAGAAACATTACCTTCAAACAATTCACTTGGTGAGTAATTCGTGTCACCTCCACTTGAAAAGCTCAACAAAGACTTAGGATATGCTGGAACCAGCCATCAACTCGTACGACTTTCGCACGACTTTGCTAACTCACTTGAGCCTGCTGTTCTAATTACCCAGCGTTTGAGTGTTGTGGATGTGGTGCGGAGGAGTAATCATCCGCTGCACATGCGGCAGTATACCAGTTTGATTCCCATGGGTATAGCAGTAATTTTCTTTTCCGACTATGTAGTTTTTCAATGTTTTTCCTTTCTTTATTAACACATACATTAACCTCAAGAAACCATTTACCGAAATGCACAGTTTGCCTTCCTTCTCTAGTGTGATCGAGTATTTCGATCGATTTCGCACTCAAAATAATTTTTCCACCATAAAGACCTCACGCTGGTTCAATAACATACACATTTAGTTTGCTTGCAAACCAAAACGTTTGATGTTTGTTATTGGGATTATCTTTCTTGAAGTTTTCTTACAATTCATGTGTGATCTCTTTCCTCTCGCAATTCCGAATGAGGACAGGCGAAAGATTTATCAATACAGTTCCGTAATATATACTACTCACCGGCAAACGAGTGTAAGACTTCATTCCGTGAGTATTTATTAGAATATAGGAGAAAAGAGGAATCCATTGATGACGATAAAATATATTCACGGCTCACTTTTTTTCAATTCTTACCTTTAGTGTCTTTTGGCATACAGTATGTTTATTTCAACCAAATACAGCAAACATTTTAATAACAAAGTGATATAATCATTAGTACGCGATTCTGGTTGATAAGTCGATAAGTCAGTTCAAAGCCGAGTCCATAATGTCTTTTTTATTTTTGCATAATCGATTTTTTTTGCTGATAGATTTTTAACCTCATCGGTAACACCTGCGTCGAGGAAACGTACTGCAGTTTGTCTGTACAGTGTGTTTTAATATGTTTTTGGTATATAATATGTGTATTTATTTCGAAGCAGTTGTGTTAGGCATTTCGTTTAGTTGCGTAGTTCTTTTTCGCTTGTATATTCATACTTTGATTGTAAGGGCAGGGGGGAGGGGAGAGGGGGGACACCATGCCTGTCTTTGCAGAGAAATTGAGTAAAATATATTATTATTTCTTTTAATCCACAATCAGTATTAGCGTCCACTTAATATCCTTTATCTTAACCCATCAGTGCTTCATAACATAAAATGGTCTAATCAGTTGAATCCTAGGACCATTCAGATACGATCGGTTTAATCCTAATCGTGATTATAACTGATAACACCACTGTCTAAAAAAGACAGGCAGAATACAAACATATTACCATGAGGTTGTCCGAGAAGCAACTGGTTATCGCCAAAATACTGTGGTGTTCTTGCTGTATTTTATTGCCTTTTCTCAGTTTTGCAAGGACAAGTATAAGCTAAACTAAGAAACACGAAGTACAATTTTTTAATTTTAAGTTTCCAATAAAAAATAGTTCTTTGGTGCTTGCGGTGGTTAATAATGAATCATATTTACTCTGAATGCAAAGCGTCTTTTTCCGGTTGTTGCGCTGTTAACATGCATTATTTGTGCAACAAAGCTCCTTTAAATTCATATGTGATAATTTTCATTTCGCAGTTCCAACTGTTGCTCAGTATTTTTAAAATTAGCAAAATGATAAAAGTTAACAATAAACTGTCACCTGCACAAGTGTAAGTTCTCCTGCGGGTGCTGATTGACAGGCGACGTCCAATTCAAGTGCACTGCGGAGAGTTAATAGAAAACGTTTCTCGTCAGCTTAATGCAAATTATTTCCGCGACTTTTTAGTGTAGTCTTAACCTTTCTCGTCTGAAATTATATCACTCACTCGTTCATCCTCATCGGGCCCATGAGGGCTCTTGAGGGCGGAAATTATATAGGAAGAAACAACAAGTCAGGAAGAAACGAAGGCGTTGTTTGAAAAGATGAATAACTCTTCTGTGGGTGACAGCATGAATCAAGCAAAGTGTTCGGCGTCCGGCGTCTCTACGGCATTCACGGTCGCTCTATCAGTGGTCAGCTTTTTAGCAATCACAGGGAACCTTCTTGTGATTACAACTTTCATCAAAACTCCAAGCTTGAAGATAAGTTCTAATTACTACATTGTGAATATGGCAGTCTCAGACCTGATCTGTGTTTCGCTCAACTGGCCACTCTACGCCACGGAAGGCATGTTGAAAGCTGGTGGAAGTCTTTTTGCGGACCCAACACTTGCTACGTTTTTTTGCAAGCTGGGAATTTATTCACGAGCAGTTTCGTATGTGGTGTCAATTCTAAGCTTGGTGCTCATCCTCGTGGACAGATTTGTTGCAATCGTATTTCCACTAAGAACTTTGAACCTTACTGCAACGACTAGGAAAATGTTTCTTTTTCTAAGCTGGTTTCTTCCTTTGCTAAGCGTTGTCCCGTTCTTCGTCCATTCCGAAGTCGTAAAGATAGAGCAGAACACGTTTTGTAGAAACACAATGAGTGACTTGGCGTTGAAAATCTACCATTTCCTAAGTTTTATTTTGTTCTACTATACACCCCTGATTTTAACACTAGTGCTCTATCCTCTCATTATGAAACATTTAAGGAGACGAGAAAAGTTCGACAAAGGCAACAGAGGCACTCTACAAGCAACAAGAGTTAGACAGAACCAAAACATTATGAAGATCTTTGGATCGGTTTCACTGGGATTTTTCACCTGCTGGACACCTCTCTATGTTTACTTGTTTCTAGAAATACTTTATCCATCGATATTTATCAAAGATAGGTGTGTAGTATTTGTAGGTTTATTTTATTACATCTTTCTGTTGCTTAGTACAGCGGTTAATCCGCTCATTCTGATTGCATTCAGTTCAAACTATCGGGCAGCCTTGAAAGACGTATTTTCCGCTTTGTTTCCAAAATGCCATTCACAAAGCGAGTCACCGATAGACAGAGCCGTTGAGCTTCACCTAAGAACTCAGAGCATGAATGTGAATAAGATTTCACTAAAATCTCGAACTCGATAAAAGGCCTTCAATTTTTAAGTACATTAAAAGCAACTAGAATTTTTGGGCTTCAGAGCCAATGTTTTATTAAATATTACAACCAAATTAAAGAGCTAAAAATTTAAATAATTACTGAGTCTTGCAAGCTGTTTAAATGTTAACAGACAAGAAGTAAACAACAACTTCAGCAAATTAGAGATTCTCTCATCCGATACCTGGAGAGAATTTTACAAAAACGTAAAATGATATAAAACAGGCCCTATTCTTTTCCAGTATTTGATAACCTTGTTAAAATATGTGCAAATTGTGATTAAAAGTTTCGAAGTCGATAATAAATTAATTGGTTTTTGAATTTCTATTACGCAGAAAAGACGAACGTCTTCAATTTTAACATACTACTTTGATCCCGTGACGAATATAAACAGTTGCCTCCATTTGCGAGAAATATGCTCATATATTTGATAAAGATACAATTAATGGATTATTACTTTACCAAATCTTAAACTTAAACTCGAAAAAAAAAAAAAAATGGTTGTGAGAACCAATGTTCTATTAAATATTACAACCAAAGAGGTAAGATTGTCACTAATTACTGAGTTTTACAAGCTGTTTAAATGCAATCAGAAAAGAGGTAAATCATAGTAACGACTTCAACAAAATTAGAGATTTTGTTATTAAAATATTGGGGGAAATGATATCTCCGTGTACACGTTTTACGCCTGTCTAATCTTGAAACAACTTCATTAATCCAACTGCAGTTTTAGAATAGAGCGTTTTCGCTCATGTGGCCTGCAGCCATGCAAATTTATTGGAACAAAAGAAAGTGTTTACATAAGAAAAGAGTTCGACTTCCACAGGATTGGCTTTGTACACCAACCTGGCCGCCGTTTCATTGTTTTGAAATACCAATATGGCTGCCGTGAAGTCATGTGAAAACGCTCAATTAAATCCCTGAATTGATTCTTATCTCTCATTAGAAAGTCCTAAAAAAATTCTCGCATTGATTGGTTAAAAATCGTGTTTCTATTGAACAATTAGATTATGAGCTCGAGATTTCTATCGCTTGATAGAAATCGAGAGCGAATAATTTAATTGTTTTAGTATAATCTACTATTTGTTCAAAACTTAATCTATATCCTCGTCGCAGACACTTCGAAAACGCCAAGAAGCGGCCGTCATTTTGTTAACAAGGACACACTGCTACGCTACTCACTATCTATTACAGAATAGAGAGTGAGTAACGTAGCCAATCAGAGAACGGCATTCGTGATAGAACGCTCCTAGATTTATACTAAAACTCGATAGAAACACAGAACTAGCACGAGCTGTCGACGTAATGATGGCGCGAGAAAAGAAAACTTACATTTTGATAATCAAGGTTAACAAATTGTTTTCCTTTTTCTCGTCGCGGTGTTTTCTAAAAGAAATACAAGAAATGTTCTCCGTGTTTCTATCCAGTTTTAGTAGAATTCTTTTAGTATGATACTAATGCAAATGCTGTAATCTGATTGGCTGAGCCATTGAACACTATGCTCCCACAGCATTTCTCGTTCTCCCAAACTTCCTCTCGTGTTTCTATAACTCGATAGAATCACGGTACATATGCATGTTTTCTATTTCTTAATTATTGATCCACGAATATATAGGCAATAGCCTCCGTTTGGCCCGAAAACACGCTCGGATATTTGTCCGCGGACATAATCTGTTCCGAGAAGTGAACAGTTGTCTGAGAGCGAGTTTTCTAGTTTTATTTTTGATTCGCCTCTCAGAACGGGCTAACGTCCGCGGACCAAAATTCGAGCCGTATACTTTCTCAATAATGAGAGACGAGAATCATTTCAAGGCTTTAATTCTAAACTTGTGGTCGGATTAATATAGCTCTTCCAACAATGGCGTAATGGCGTAAACGGCACGCAATGTCGAAAGTTATGGGTAATGATGGTTTACAGTGCTTGATTGAAAGAGAAGATTCACATAGTTTTACTATCGTTCAAATTAATCTTTGCAATCGTAAGGAATTACACTGTTTTAAGCTTTATACCCTTAAGATCATATATCGCACTGAAGGGCAGAGGGTGGGAGGAAAGAAGTGTACATTTGCTTAACACGACAATGAGCGAATTTCAACTAACAATTAATACTGATACATATTATGGTTGTTTTAAGTGACCTCTCTCGGAACAAAATCACTCAGCTACCTGGGAACATATTCGACAACTTGAAAAACTTGGAAACTCTGTAAGTTGACTTTGTAAGTTAATTACAATACACGTACCGGTATAACTCATTTTTCAGTCAAAACATTTCCTTTTCACAAATTGCCTTTTCTACTGGTTTTATAAACTAAATACGAATTTGAGACGGCATTACCGGATGATATTAGTGGCTAGTTCGGAGAAATATATTTTCGTATAAACTATAGGGCCGGTGACCTTACAAAATAGGAAATCGTTTCGATAGATCGATATTCTAAGAGGATAACAAAATTCTTACAAATTCGTTTTGTTGGAAGAGCCAGTCTTTCTTATAATTCTGCTACTCTACTTGAAACGAGTGTTTGGCATAGCAATAACATGCAGGGCCCTTAGTATAGAACTTTTCACCGTTTTCAGAGCAACTTGCATGGGTAATTAGGCAACAGCTTGTGTAGGCAACAAATTGCAGCGTTTGTATGGAAATCAAATGGCAACTAATTTTCTTAAAATTTGAGTACGCGAGAAAACGTCCAGTCCAGTCGAGAGCTTATCAACCTCGTGCAAGTACGCGGAAAATTATTTGCCGTCAGATTCCCATACAAGAGCATACAAACACTTTAGTGTGATTTATTTCTGATGGGGGCTGACTACCCGTGAAGATGGCTTCCAAAACAGTGATAAGGTCTATTTAAACAAACTGCAATGTACTTTCTTATCAATTCTATCACCCCGGTCCACCACATACATATAGCTGTAAAATAACTTCTTTTTACCTTTGATAATGAATGTTAATATATTTTTTTAACTTATCCTTGCTCATAGAGACCTCTCTCAGAACGAAATCTCTGAGTTACCTGGGTTTATTTTCTTTGGCTTGAAAAGGTTAAAAACACTGTAAGTTATTTCTTGGTGCCTTGCTTAGATTACATATTGCCATACCATAGCCTCTGTTCACTATCCCATCTGCTTCCAAAATTAATTTGCTTTTCTTGGTTTTGAAATTACATATCTTGATTCATCACCAGAGATCTGAATAACAACAAGATTACCACCATACATTAAAATGCTTTCTTTGCGCTTGACAACCTTAAATACCTGTAAGTATAACACCCCACGCAGTTTAACGAACATAGAGAAAAATAATCGAAGGACCCATAACAGGCCAGGCAATGCCTTAGTATAACAGCTTGCAACAGACATCAGATAGCAAAAGTATTAATTGATTTACAAATTTGCCAAGAAGCACGTTGTAAGACAAAAGGGCGTAAGTACCCTAAGAGGCCCAATTGCCTTTCCCCTTCCAAGTTAAAACGTACATCCGGACCCACCCCACAAAAGAATTGAGAAAAAATAAAGAAACGATTAGCATGAGCACGCTTGGGTGATTGAGGTGGCATTTAGGGCAGACAATTGGTGTGTTGCAATCATAATAATGTACAAACAATAGCCTCCATTTGGCGCCGAAATATGCTCGATATTTGTCAGCGGACATTATCTGTTCCGAGTAGCGAGCAGTTTTCCGAGAGCGTAATGTCCAAGGACGACTATCCGAGCATATTTTCGCGCCGAATGAAGGCTATTGTGTTCATTATCCTTCAAATGTTTTTCGTAACAGGCGCAGTTTTGAAAATTGGGGAATATCAATCAGATATTTCCCAGTTTTAGCTGGGGAATATCTAGTCACGTGACGCATTTGAACCACTCGAGCGTGAGCGAAAATATTTGATGGATCGATCATAATTTGTAATATTGTCTGCATCAAAGACGTTGTGCAAAAGAAATATAAAAAAAGTTCAGATGACTCTTATGAAATATATAATGTACAGGTTTATACGCATATCGAACAGCTTTGCAAAGCTCTCAGCAATAATCTAAATAAACAATCTCAAAAGTTTTCCTGCAAATATATTTACAGCCGAATGAGAATAAGGTAATTGAAATCTGGAACAGGTCTCTTTTAAAATGGCCCGTGCCAGTATGGAAAAAAACAAACAAACAAAAACAAAAACAAACAAATTAAAAAACCACACACCTTTTAATGAGCTAGGTTAAGCACATGTTACACAGTTGTTAACTGGTAGTTTGATATGAACTCCTTATCTAACCATTACAATCGACAATGTTTTAGATATCTACAGGACAATTTACTTAAAGAGATTCCCCTAAGGACTTTCGAACATCTTCCAGGCCTTAGAATCTTGTAAGTATATATGCTGTTAATATTTATCATGTTTCGTGTGTCTTGGACCCTAGTAGAATGCTGCAGATGAATATATCAAACACGAACAACTGTGTTTGACCGCGTTTACAAACACCGAGAAGAGAGTGGAAAATACGATGCAAAGCAGAGCATTTTTGACGAGCTTAGAGGTGTTTGGGAAGGTGGTCAAACACTGTGAGATCTTCTTCCTTCTTTAATCTTTCTTTCTTTTAATCTTTTATCTTTAATCATTATTTATACACGGTAAAAAATTCATCAGGTACGATAAATTCCTATAAGAAAAGAAGATTACAAACTGTATTATATTAATTTTACTTTCATCAAAGAAAATTGGACAGCTTCTCCTTGTGTTGTTATGCCACACTGTATATTGAACATGTACAATGCGACTACCCAAAGACGGAGGGAGGTGCCTTGTCAAGCTGTAATCGTATGATCGAGGCCTCAGGCCCCAGACAGAGCATTTGGTTGCTCGGTATCCTGGCTGTGCTTGGTAACCTGGCAGTCATAGCATGGCGCCTGATTAGACGTGATGATCACCCGGTTCAAACCTGTCTTCTGACAAATCTCGCTGTGTCTGACTTCCTCATGGGAGTTTATCTCATGATCATCGCCATTAAAGATCTGCAGTGGGCAGGTAATATTTCATTGACCCAGTAACTTTCACTCTTAATATCTATTATTATTAATATACTCGGCCATACAGAAAATCACAGCTGATTCACTGGCCGTTATCCGACGAGTTTAAACCAATCAGGTTAGTTTGCTGACGTACGCCGGAAAGCAATTTAGGTTTATGCCATATGCTTTGCAGGTTCTCCCTGAAAGAAAGGTAGTCGGAAAAAAAGTGAAAGTGCGGTTGTTAGAAACTGGAGAAATCTAGCCAATTGAGTAATCGGATTTTCAGAATTTAGAGAAGAGCTAGGAGCCAGATTACAAGCGAATCGAGGAGACTTTTGGTGTTTAGTATAAGTGGAGTGTATAGACACGATAAGGTAAGGTACGCTGTCATAAAAACCGCATTCAATTTTGACACTTTTCCAAGCAGTCATTATTTTAAAAATCTTTTTACGCAGCAAAGATTTTATTCTTCCAGAGTCGGCGCTTAACTCGGTTTTCTGACAAGTGAGCAACTGGTAAATTGCTACTTAGGGTAAAAGGGATTGTTTTATAGTTCTTTTCCCACAAAACCTAGCGCACATAAATAACCTGTTTGTTATGGCTTGCCCTGGTGCAGTCGTTGCGGAAGCATAAATCAAACAAAAACAAAAACACGTTTTAAGCCAGTTCATACAGTTTAGTCAGTTTCAGTGTGCAGAGTCCAGATCTGGGTTTGAATAAATGTACCAACTGTATATTCGAAACAAGCTTGAGGGAGGGGTTAAAGTTTAGTTGTCTGCTAATAGCTTCATGAATGAAAACTAAATTATAATCCTTATGAAAATCCTTTAATTTAGGTTCCTACTTCAGCTTTGATCTAATATGGCGTTCGGGAGCTCTCTGTAAAGTGGCTGGTGCTTTGTCAGTGCTGTCGAGTGAGGTCTCGGTACTGATGCTGACGGTGATAACCGCTGACCGTTTGATAAGTATCGTCTTCGCCTTTACCTGTTCCCGTTTGACTTTAAGAGGCACTTACGTCATTTGCACGATTGTTTGGGTCTCTGGAGCAATCATCGCCACTGTACCAACGTTTGACACCCCTTATTTTTATAACGAGGACAGAAGATATGGCTTTTATGGTATACCTTCAGATTAATTTAAATGACTACCTCTCCATAATACATAAATAATTCCTTTTTTGCGTGTGATCGATAGCTAAATAACTTTATTATATGACTGAGAAAATAACTTCTTTGTGATTGGCTGAGAGCGGGGCAATTTACCGTTAATTTTTAATTTGTACTACAAGGCAAATTAGCGCACTCGCGTTCGCAGTTTTTTCAGTCATATAATAAATGAGCAACGTTTGAAAGCTCGAGCAATTAAGGATTTACACTACTCGTGATAGTTGAAAGTTATTCGAAATTACACTCGCCCAAAAACTCATGCAATTTTGAGATAATTTTCAGATATCACTCGCATTCATACAATTACCTGTACTTGCCGGAAGAACATCTTTAGAAGACATACACAACTGGCTCAGGTACAAATGGAACAGTCAGTTCTCCAGTTATATCAATGATTTTATTTCATATAGTCTTGTATCTTTAGAAAACGAGAGTAGGACAACGAAAACTTTTTCTGGTTTTAACAAAACAACTACAATAATAACAATAGCAAAAGAATCAAAACAAAAAGAAACAAATATAAGAAGTACACTTGTTAATCAGGTTCTAAGTTCCTTTACATCAGTCATTCAATTGTTCATTGTCTGATTAGACTTATTATACTTGGACTTAAGTTACAACTGTCATTTTGCTTTAAACGTTACCACTTAGCACTGAAAAATGCGATATTTTTGCTTTCCAAGGTCGTTCGTCAGTTTGTCTTCCTCTTCAGTTGTCTCCTGAAAGACTGGCAGGCTGGGAGTATTCAGTGGGTGTGTTTATCGCTTTGAATCTCGCAGCATTTCTTTTCATCATGACAGCTTACATCGCCATTATTGTCAAAGTCTCAAAATCACAGCGACGAGTTAAAGCTCATGGTGAATCTGACGTGAGTTCCAATAGCATCAAAAGAGAGTCCGCTCTGGCAAGGAGAGTGTTCGCCATCATCTTGACGGACTTCAGTTGCTGGGTTCCTGTAATAATTCTCAGTATCCTTGCTCTGACCGGCAAGTTTCATGACGAAGAGGGATTTGTTTACGTCTGGTTTGCAGTGTTTGTTCTGCCGGTTAATTCTTCGGTCAATCCTGTGCTCTACACATTTTCCACGCCCAAGGTAAGACGATGGACGTTTAAGTGTTTGGATGTTTTCACTTTGCTTACTAACTGATCATGATATATAGGTATGTAAAACGCTAACTTCTGCTGTTTATTCAGTGATTCACTCATATCTGTTGCTATATAGAGAGTTTTACACTTTATCATATCAGCCATGCAATTTGCTGGCTATTTAACTCATTACAGCTCTGGTTCCTTAAAAAAGTAACTCACTTCGCAACATGTATTCAGAACTAGTTATTGAAACATCTTCTTTTTCTATTAATTGTAAGGTGAGAAGCGTCCTCAAAGGCTGGTTTTATCACATTTTCCACCGGTGTACATGTCTTTATAGTTTCAAAATAAGATCTGCAAGTCACCACATCTCTGGTAAGAGTAGTTTTTAATGTCATCGCATTTTCCGCTCTAAGAGATAAACTTACTGATTGTAGCGTTTCTATATGAGGTCTTAGTTAGCTCTGGTTTCTGCATTATTTTACCAACAACATCGAAACTCAAGACTTGCTCAGAATAGTGTTGCCACAGCGATCAGATCATAATTATATGTTTTTGCGCCTCCCTTTCCTCCGTCAGAATGTATTCATTTGTTTTCATTCTCAAAAATGTGAATGAGGCTTCAGCGAAGGGATCGGAAAATCGTTGTTTGCTTTTTACTTTTCCTAGACAGTCCTACTCATTAGTCAGTTTAAAAATTCAAGGTTGTTCAAAAACAAAAGTAATCCTTGTTCTATTTCCTTCTTAAAAATTTGGTGGGTTTTTGTTCATTCAGGAAATGACGAAGGAACCATATGCACCCAAGTGGAAACAGAGGATCGCTATGCACTTTCATTGGACATTAAGCAATCCCCGAATGACAGCCAAGTGCAAAACGAAAACATTTAAAAAAGGCACAATGGGGAGTGGTATACTCGTATAAGATACTTGCTCCCGCTTGCAAAAGCGCTTCGCATAATTCGCATTTGTTCTTAGCATGACCAGAGGATTGATACTGTATCCGGCTTTGTCAATTGTCTGGGTCAGAGATTTAAGTGATCGATAAGTGACTCTTATAAAATTGCATGATCTTATGGCGGTCACGTGGGTAGCTAGTGGTGTTTTCTGATCACCCAGCAGTCTGAACTTTGTATATACTAGCAGCAATGGCTGCTCCGACTAAATTATTCGACAATGATATGCTATTTTTTTCAGGTACACTCGCTATAAATAACCACTGTAGAGAACGATACGAAAATATATATCGTAACAATACCCAAGGTATCAATAGTCTGAATGGTACCATGAAGAAGAATAGAATAGAAATTAAGGCAAGATTTACTCCATAGCTAAGGTCACATCTAAAGTTAAGCTTGTCCTGGTTGCTTCTGGCATTTTTTAGAAAAAAAAAAAAAAAAGCGTTCCTTAGATTTCGGCCTCGTGAACATGCCACTAGACCAGAACAGACTGTGTTCAGGCATTTGTACTGAAATGGTGCAATTTTAATTATATGGTTAGAGTGGCTATGAGGGAAACAGAATTGAAATATTGTATATTTTTACCAGGTGATATGCTTCTGTTTTTACTTAATCAAAACTTGGTCTTTGGACCCTAGTTTCGGTCTACGTAGGTTTTTTTACAAACTGTATATGTATCTTATAGAATACAGTAAAAATCCGCGTGTAAGAACCTGGGGATTTAAGAACCTTCAGGCAGAAATTTGCTTTTCTAATACCCCAAACTATAAGAACCTGTTTAGCCAAACAAATTCCAACAGGTTCTTATATGTGGGGTTTAACTATTTAATTTATATATTTGTTTACCAAAAACCAAAAATGTGATCGAGAGTTTAGAAAATTGAATTGTTAAATGAAACTCAAAATGCACAATGTATGTTAAATTTGTTAAATATTTATAATGAAGAACAGACCAGATTTTATACTATTTTCTGATAATCAACAACAATGTCTACTCTGTAGAAATTAAGAACCTAATTAAGAACCTACTTAGCCTAAACTGTCAATAAGTACCCAGTAATACAAGAACCTGTTTTGCCAAACTCTGAAAAAAGTAGGTTCTTACACGCGAGTTTTTACTGTAACAGGTGTTAGGACCTTGGGATCTTTTAGTAACTTTACCATACGGGTAGTAGGAGCACAAGATCAAGAAGCAAGTATTCAATTTGTTATGTTAGACGTAGTAATCCGCGTAATGTCTCCTTGCTTAATAGATAAATAAATATAAAACTTGTAATACTTACATTTTGTTCTTTAATTCACATCGTAAATAAAGTAGTTCTTAAATTAAAAGAGCTACGTCAGAGTTTGCATATCTTGAAACGTTTAGTCTAATTATAAATGTTTCAAGTTCGCCGTTTAATCTTCTCCATCCTCCTGTTTCTTCATGGTTTATTTTTATCTCTTTGGTGCTCTTCTATCTGTAAAAAGGCAATTTTGTACGTGACTGAGCTCCTTAAAGGGCACTTTTTATTTGATGAAAAATTCCGGTTTGAATGTGCGGAATTTTCCAGTGAAGAATGAAACAACATCTCCCGAAATTTCTGGATAAGAGGGCAAGTTTGCGAGGTTTACCGAAATTTTCGGAAGTTTTTCACCGGAAATTCCCGAAATTTCCGGAAATTTTTGTTGGATGGGTCGCTTTTCTGACATTTAACAAATTTCGGATTTGCTGGAAACTTTCTCACTAAATATCCCTACCATTTTTCTCCGATTCAAAATTTTTGCAATTTTTGGTTGAATGGTAATCAAAAGCGCCCCAATGTTTGAAGTGTTGTGTGTTTATTGTAGTTTTATTGGGCGCGGGTAGCATGAGCGTCATAGATAACTTGCAGTAAAATCGAAGAGGAAAAAGGGCGTAGGGGCTTGATTTGAACTCGTGGTCAAAGGTGAAGAAGAAGACCAGGCGTCGATACAGGAAATGGAAAAGTTTTAATCTTTGCACTTTATATTGACAAAAGTCAAAAATTCTAGTTTGCTCTTCTCCTGTTCGCGTTGGTTAATTGCACAATGATCAATCTTACACACCAAAGGGCGTATATAAATGTTTCTTAATTCTCTTGGAATTAATTTTTGAACGAATTATTTACTGGGCAGATTAGGGCTTGTTATTGGAAAAAATTTTGGGATTTGGGGATTTCCTGGAACGGGGATTGTGGGGTTATTTTCGGAATTTGACGTATAAACAACTAAAGGAAACCCATCAAATTGACATAGATCAAATTTAGAAAGAGTTTTCAGAATAGCAGAAACATCTATTCGATAACCATTTATGTATCAATTGACTTTATTATCCTGACGTGTTGTCCACCCTCGGATGATTGATATGTTATATATATGCGATATTGGACAACCCTGATTTGCCGCTGAAACCAGCAACTCATACCTCTCTTCCTATCGCTCGCCCCCTTCCCCCACTTCAAATTCTCTAAACATTTCCGGCCAACCTCTCCACTGCAATGGCAGAGAGTAATAACATTGGATAAATAGTATACCTGCATTGTGACTTGGCAAAGAGGACATTGATCATGGCCTACGCAAATACATCCAAATAGACAATCAGAAAATCCTACAGGGAAGTGTCCTAGTCTGTACCCAACCTGTTTATCAAAGGCAGGGTCGACAGCAATTCACACAAATGTCTACGTACCATGCTATTCCTCTTAGGAAAACGAAACAAACCAAATGAGAAGGCCGGAATTCGAGCTTTAATAATGGCAAACCACGTTGACGATACTGGTATTTCATCTATTAACATCACACATTTTCATACTTTTTGAACAGTGCTTTACACTACGCTAAAAAAATGTTTCCTTTTTGCATCACCCTCACTCTTGGTCTTTGTCGGTCGGTTACAAATAAATTAAATAAAAGCGGACAAAAAACGGAAATATTGAGTAACGAATTGCACATGTATAAATGCCTGGCGGGCCTTAATTAAATCTTTTCTGTAAAGGGTGGGAGCAGGCAATGAATCGAAAACAGTTTTTCGTTTTTCTTTATCAGGAAGAAAAAACAAAACAAAAAAACAACTTCGAAACATTTTATGGGGATGACCTTACATCTATTGAGGACAACTTGATTTGTCAAGTTCTTGTTGTCATGTACATCTCGGCGTTCCTGTGATAATCTTTTAATGGGTTGCGCTACTTAAAATTGTCGGCTTATTTATCCCAGGATCCTTACGGTTTAATTTGCACAACCCCACAGTATATGTTACTTTCGATTTTTAAAACTTATGCGGTTTATTAAGAATACTGAAGTACTTACGACACGTTAATAAACCCCTTCTACAAAGGGTCGCATGCTACATATGATTAGCGCGATTAAGCAATGTAAGCGTAAACGTGATTAAGCAATGTAAGTGTTTGTAAGAAAATTTCTTCAGCTTTAGGCTTAATTAAGCGCATTAGAAATTTTGTACCATTCTACACTCTTTTGAACATCTTTAATGGTTTGGTAAAGCCCCAGTTTGACTACTGTAGCTTAGTATGAGGATGCTGCAGTATAGGTCTCGCCGAAAAACTTCAGAAGCTGCAAAACCGTGCGGCTCGTATATTGCTGTCCGCCCCTTATTATTCTAGTGCTACAGACCTGTTCTGTAGACTTGCTTGGAAAAACCTAAGGAATCAGAAGCTTTTTACCAGAGCCATTATGATGTTCAAAACTTTAAATGGAGATACACCTGATTATTTATCAAATAAATTCATTTTTCGTAATGATACAACTAGTTATAGATTAAGAAATAGTGAAATGAGGCTGGCTCTTCCTCAACCTCGCACCTATTATGTTCCTAAAAGCTTCTCTTACAGCGGTGCCCCGTTGTGGAATAACCTTCCAACTGATATTAGAGCATCTAAAACCTTAGGTGAATTTAAGACGAAGCTAAGTAACATCAGTTTTGAGTGAATTAACGACACGGCGTCCCTGAAAAGCGGTACTTTTGTCTTCATTTATTTCCATTGAAATAGGTAGTTAGCTCAGTTTGTTTAGATTAGGCTTTTGTTCTTTGTTATTACTTTTATAATGATTATATTGTTTTGATTTTTACCTTTGTAGATATTTCTGCTTGTATACAAATGAGTGGAATTTACCGTGTATAAATAAAGTGATCTACTATCGAGCTCAGTTGCTCCTCAGTTTACCTGCATCTGAATTTGAGGCTCGCATATATAATTTGGCCTCGATGACTGAGCACCTGAATGTGATAGTCGAGCTTTAAGGAAATCTTTCAAGGATTCTTGAATGTTACGTAAATTAGTTTCCACCCTTTCTCTTTTTTCCTTTTGGTATCGCATACGGTCTTTGGCTTCGTTCTCGGCTGCTTTCAAAGACTCCAAGACCGATGTGAATTTCCTTTCTGCTGTTTGCGTCAGCTCTTCCAGGTTCTCGTGTGCCCTTTTTAAAAGTGAAGTTTGCGGCTGTTGGTCTTCCAAACCTGGTCCATCTTTTTCGTTCAGATGGCTTATTTCTTTCTCTCTGATGGGCTCAAGCACCGGTTCATACAATTTATCAAACCCTTGATCTAGGCAGCTGTGGGAAGTGCCCTCATATACATCTGGAATCTCTTCCACGAAATCATCTACCGCTTCATCGCGTTCCAGTTGATCTGGGTCATTAATTAAATTTTCAAAGTGTCGCAGCTCCTCCAAAACTAAATGATTAAGTTTTTCGAACTCTGTATCTGCATTGTCGAGCTCTCCTTTTATTCGCTCTACAACTTCGTCAACCCTTTTCCAGTTTGAAGTCATCTTTTCTGTCATGCTGTCTGTTGTGGCTTTAATCGTCCCAATCAGATGGGCATCATCGTTCCGGGATGGACACAACTATAAACATGCACAAACAGAACGTGTCAATTGCTAGCCATACAAAAAGGCAATGGTATGCTACATGTGCTGGCCTATATGGCTTAAAGTCGCACCTCTATAATTCGATAAAAACGCAGACGCAGCAAGAGTTGTTGACATGCATTATGATGTTGCGAGTGATTTCTTTTCCTTTCCTTGCGGTATTTTCCAAAAGAAACAGAAAAAAGAAACACTCGTGAACGTTTGGAAGAACTCTAAAAAACCTTGGAGCTCGTATCCCAACAGCATTTCTCGTTCTCCCAAACTTCCACTCGTGTTTCTATTTAACAATTAGATTACGCGCTCTCGATCTCTGTATAAGAAACAGAGAACATTTCCTTGTTTCTATCAACTTCATGGGCATACTAATACAAATCCTGCAAAAATATGGTTAGCTGAGCTATCTTACACTATCAGAAGCATACAAGGTGATATGCTTCTGACACTATATAAAAATTAGACTACGAGCCCGAGTTTTCCATGGGCGAATAGTCATCAGACTTTTTGATCGGTCAGATCAGTCCTTTAAGCCGTCATGTACTAACCTTGGCTAGCACTCTTATTCCTGTGTGTCCCATGCCTATGAATGGGTACAGCGATTTTTCGGCCGGATTATGCTCGATTAAAATCCTATCCTGAGTGATCTGTTTGCCGTTTAAAGTGAACTGGATAGGCACTTTGCCATCTTCCAACTCATTAAACATGACTGTGCAGCCGATCAGATCTCCTCTGTAAGCCATGGCGCCTGTACAAAAGGAAAAGATCGACAGTCAAAATCCGTCACAATAGTTATGGGAGATATAGAGCGTTCTCACTTACGAGACCAAATTAGAATTTAAAGAATCGATGTTACCAAATTTGATGGGTATGTTTAACAAAAACCAAAACACGATAACGGAGTGAGGACATTCCTATTTTCGTTTTGCAAGTTCTCTTAAAATGTTAAAATGGTATTTGTGGACTTACAACCCTTAGCTCGGTTGAACGAAAAATATTTTTTATTTGAATATGTTTTTGTGACAGTGTGTATGTTTACTTATAGTTCGCCATAGCACTTATTTCCTCCTGTTTACCTTCATCTTCCTTCCCGGCAAGGTTAACAGGCTTAAATGGTCCCAATATTTTGCCTTCATCGACAAGATACCCCACCGTTCTTTTTGTCTGTCCCGGCATGGCGTGGTTTCCGTAATCCTTCCAAACCACTCCCACTCCAAGACACCTTTGCTCTCCTATTTCCTGAATAAGAACCTTTAAGAGTGGACGAAAGAATAAAATTTATGTCACGCTGTCAAAAGACAAAGTAGATATAACGATGATCATGTACACTGAGCGTCCTTGATGCCATAGGTGTTGTTGTTGTTTTCCTAGGGTGTTTATGCTGATGATGTTGATGACGATAATGATTATCATGACTTATGTCTATTTTAGTGCCTCCTCCACAGGCGTTTCTTATTGTTTTCTTAGCGCAAGCGGGAATTAAGATATTTTTGACTATCGCGCGGGCGACTGGGACGAGGTAGTTTATTTTACCGACCCCGACTTTGATTCAATTTCCCTTCATGACACATTAGACAGATGAAATAGTGAAATTGGCTAAAGCATTTCAAATCTTGCTAGAACGTCATGTGGAAGATCTGCTATCGAAAATGAAGTTTTAACTGCATCAGCTGGGTCTTATTGAGACTGGTTTAATCTTACAAATACAGTGGAACCCAGCCTTACGGCCAACCGTTCATATGACCACCTCGTCATTACGGCCACCTACTATATTCTGGTCCGAACATGAGGTCAGTCAGTCACTTTCTTATTTAAACCACCCCGTTAACACGGGGTGGCCCGTAGGTGACCGGATTCAGGGGGTTCCACTGTACTAGTAAGCAAGATGTGATAGACTAGCCACCTGGGTTATAATGCATTGTTCAAAAGGTTTCACTCATACGCACCTCAAGATGGGGAAATTCTGGAGAGAAGGGAACGAGATATCTTGCGCCATGGCATTCGTCCGATTCACCCTGGCAGGTGTCGCAGAAGTTTCCTCCTTCACAAACCAAGAGAGAGCCCTCTATTCTTATGCCTTGACTCTGCCACGCCTAAAGAAAAGAAAGAGTTGTCCCACTTGCCTCTGTCCATAGAAGCTTTAGTTTGGTCCTCTGGGAGTGATGGGGACTTCTAAGACATTCCCCCTGTAACTCATTGAGTATTAAGGCTATGAAAATGAAACTTGGACAATTTATACCACGTCCACGAACATTTTCTTTGATATTTGTAATACGGAGTTGTGAGGTCTTATGACGTAGTAATGATGCCATCCTAAAAGACGCCATCATGGATCGCTGAGTTTAGGAAAACCATGAAACAAGCTCAAAAATAGTAAAAAATAATAAAGATTTTCTTCGAAGTAAAAAGTGTACTTTCGGCTGACCTTTGGACCAGTAGGTAGCATTCCTTGGTCAGGCGCATGCGTTGTAAAGGTCCTATGAGCAATCTGATTGAACATTTCCCGGTTCCTCTCTGTTTCTTGAATGAGTTGGTCCATCTTTCTGTCATCTAAAGCCAACACGACAAAAATACATCACTTCCGTAGCTGAAGCCAAAACTCTTAGATGTAACCAAAGTGTCTCAGTAAGGAAATGAAACTAAAAGGAAGCTGTAGGTTTGCGAAGTAAATTTTTGTGCTGATGCCAGTAAAAGCAAAAGCTGTTTAACTAGTTTCGCATGAAAGGCGGGGCAAAAGGACATTATGTAATCTTAACGGAACTCAGTCACGGTGTTTTGAGTTGTTTTGGCCTCGTCCAAAGTCTCCTTTAAATGGAAGGAAACCTGAAAATAATAGTTTACTAAGAAAGAAAAAACATCAAAGAAATAATAACAAACCATAAAGGAACAAGGATGGTCAAGGATGACGAAGATTGACACGGATTCCAAACGACGAATTTGAAAAATTTAGGCTAAACTTTTCAAAATGAGCAAACCGTGACTGAGCTTCTGTAAAGGATAAAATAAAATTGTATAAAGCCTGCCAGTTTCCCTGTGCGATAAAACCGTTCTGGATTTGAGTCGCTAAAGCAGTTTCTTTATAAATTTTAAAAGCGAATTATGCATGTTTTAATCTTCCAATAAATAGTCTTACCAGTAAGAGGAAAAGAATATCCATAAGTTGCAAAATATGTTTGTTGAAGATTTTGAACAACCGCATTCAGAGATTTGTTCTGTTGAGTAAAAAGAACCAAGATCACAAACAAAAAAGCCATTTTCTGGGTCTCTAAATATTAAGTAATAGGAATTGTCGCGCTGTCGGATAGATCGTCTGTTGCAAGCACGAGAAACGTGAGGGGGCAATCGAAACTTTACGTGCTTTGAAGACTTTTTAATTGTAAGAAGCTTTCCCTTCTGTTTGCACTAGGTTATGTGGAGAGGAAGCGTCTGCTTTCATTTCATGTCTAAAATACAAAAACGTCAACAATCTTATAGAAAACGACTATAGACAACCACGGTTCAGGGTGTGACAATATGCCTGACATTATGTCACAATACTGCTGAGTTACAGCGCTGGCTCACGAGCAATGTAGTTTTCCAGCGGTCAATGCGGTCCACATGGCCGACATTGAAGTCTTATGTTGAGTTTCTACTGTTCTTGTCATTCCTTGAAGTCATAAGGATCATCACACAGGGTGCTCTTTGCATGAATGAATTTTACAAACATGAATACACTGTGAACATACACGGGCCCTGGAATCATTGGCATCTTCTTGTCCTGTACGGCAAGCCATGCTCTTGACTCCAACGTAAAGATTTGAGATGAGATTAAGAGGAACTGGGATCGGATGATAGCTGCCGTATGTCTGTATCGTGATAGCTTTCTTGATCGACCATTCCTTGTAAGCGTTGTCCTAAGCCAAAATTATTGAGGAAAAAAAAACACTCTTAGCAAAATAGAATTGCCCACACTAGAGTTAATCGCCCTAAGCTATATTTACCTATTTTCGCCCTGCCGCATTGATATTATTAAATATAAATGCAAGTTTTATATTTCGCCCTGCAAGTATCTGCACCGAGCACTCTTGCGACTACGCGAAATAACATTTATATTGTGTCCTTGTTTATTATTAAATGTGGTAAACTGGAATACAACTGTTTGTGCGTAGATGATGTTGAAGAAATACAATCCTGTGGAAAATGGAGCGGGCTGATTGCAGTTTCATTACAAGTGCAGAAGAAAGAAACGTTCTTTCCAGGTTAGAGGCTTTGGACACTTATTGACTTAGAAGCTATTTGATCAGTCATGTATCGGAGATAATATTTGCATGGAACAATTATACACTGGCTTTCTCGAAAAAAAAAAAAGAAAATAGCCAAAACCTGTTACCTCCACTCGCTGGTATGTGTTCGACAGGAGAGCTATCATCATGTTGACAAGGAGAACTACCCCCATAATAAGAAAGGCCCCAAACAATAACTGAGCCAGCGTCACTGAGGCACTGTCGACAGAGTCCAGAGGATCCAATTCCGCTATACCCAGTAGAGACCAGCAAAGATGTTTAAACATCGCCCACCAACTTAAAGAGAGAAATTGAAGTTTTGAAAACTTTAGAATTATAAATTTTCAGTAACCAAAAGCTGGATGTACAGCAGCAAGGAAGCTTTGCACATCCTATGAGAAAACCCCATCCCTTAATCAGCAAGTTCAACAATTTAACGCTATTTTTATCAGTCCCTAATCTTTTTCTTATTATGTTTTTACATACTCATTATCATTCTCTCCTGTAATATTTGCAATGAAGAAGGAATCTGAAGAAGTTTCTGACGAAACATGTGTGTCAAGTGGAAATCATCGTTTTATTTCTAAACCAAATTGACGGTTATGCGTTGCTGAGCCTAGTTTAAGTTATAAGAAGGAGGATCTAACTTACCAGGAAATCCCAGATGTATTGCAAGCACTGAAATAAAATCCAGTTATCCCAGTAAGTAATTTAGACCAGTTTGTCCATCTTTCTGGGGCTACACAGTATAGCCTTGGTGGGAATGGCTCCATTATGAAAGGTCAGGGATCCTCGTCGGAAAGTTTGAATTAAACAGGTAAAAGAGACCAATTTGGGTGTGGTTTAAGCTTTATTTAAGCCATAAAGATACCACTTTAAACGGAAATGGCAGCGTTTCTCCTATTATTTCTTTCGAAGCATCCTAAAGGAGATACTTTGACGGCTAAAAATAGTGGCGTTTCATCTTTGCACCCTAAGGAACACCAAAATCCTTGATTTACTCCTCTAAAGCTAAGGAGAAGACGAATATTCCCGACCTTTTCATATGGAGTCCCACCAGTGCTAAGTAGTAGTCGTTTGCGACCGTAAAAGGAGGTCAACGGTAATAACTAAGGGCCTCTTCATATGAGCCTGGTCAAGCGGGCCAGCTCGGTTTCCGAGATCTCGCCTCGACACTCTTTCCTCCGTAAAAATTTCGATGTGTTCATATGAGAAGTCGGGCTGACCCCGGTTACCGAGATCCCGGTTTTTGCGACCGAGATCTCCATATCCATATCCATATCCATATCCATATCCATATCCATATCCATATCCATATGAACACTCCAGCCCGGGTAACCGGGGCGAAACTTTTTCGACAAGATAGCTTCGCTTTCGCAACACAGCGGCCAAAATGGCATAATTTTTGTCTTGTATGTATTTCCACATTGGGAGTATGCGAATTAGCTTTATTAGTAAAGTTACAAGAGTCCAGAAAGCTACGACAGCCGCGAACGATACAAGTTTATGGTTCACCATTTTGGTTGTGTTTCTTGGATTTCATCCCGTTCTACCGGGCCGAAATTTCCCATATGAACAGACAACAAAAGTCGTCCCGGTAATCGAGCCAGCCCGGTTACCGGGCTCATATGAGGAGGCCCTTACATAGTATGAGGAGGAGATTATATTTCTGCTGCATGCTGAACATGTCCATGATTACGTACATCACAGGACATATCATGTCATGTAACCACATCCCTAAACTTGCTACCGTCCGGAAATTGCAATGCTGTTGAAATTATATAAATGTTGTTTCGAAAATGACGACCTCTTCCCAGCGCCTCGAGTTTAATTACTCCCCTAATTTAGAGAAAGGAATTAAGGTTGTTGTTACTTTCGAAACTAAAAGGTGTTTGCTTGACACAAAATTCAACGCCTCTGTCAATATATGGCTAACGTGACCGAGGCATGTTAAAATAAGTCAGCATTATCAAGGCGTTGTGTCATACTCACAGGTTATCTTTGTAGCTTTCCTGGGCAATGTACGACTTTTCTGCCATATACACCTTTGTTATGGCGATGGAGAAAGCCAAAATGGTCGCCACGAACTGCCAAAATATCGTAGCAATGTCGCCAATGATCTGAAACAAAGCTATTTGGATGGTCCCAATCCCTTGAATGGTCTCCATGACATGACCAAACGCCCTGAGTGTGAGGAACATGGTGTTGAGGCCGTACAGATAACCGGCTATAACAAGAGCTCGGTTGTTGGTCACTGATGCAGCCGTGGCCCATGTCAACATTCTCAACAGAAAGGTGATCAAGTAGATGACTAGAGTTATGGAATCCAAAATGTTCCATCGGTCGCTGAAATTAAAGGAAGCAGCAAAAGAGAAAATTAATGCATTTGACAGCATACCATTCCGAGTTGAGATAGAAAAGGCCTCAGAAACAGGCTGGGATGAACTTTCAAAATTAATTAACGTTGACGAGAAAGATAAAATATTGGTTTAATAAGACTACTCACAAATGAAGAGCTGTTTATCCCGTGGGTGGGGGGGGGGGGAGGAGGGGGGGCTGTTTTATCCATCTTTCGTAGACGAGGTGTTGCTAATGATTCTTTTTTGTTTTTGTTTTTCAAAAATCAATTTCGACAATACCTTAGGTATTTTCCACACATCCTTGCAAACATAGTTGATCTTGATACTCGACAGCTTTCTTCATCTTCTTCACCATCGCCATTCTCACCACCCCTGATTTCATTCTGTGCGCCTTGCTCTTCATTTTCACTGCACCTTGTATATTTGTTCCCCATCTGCTTCTTAATCACGATGCCTCTTCCCTGATCTACCTTGACGTTCTGAAACTGTTTGCTCTCCATCAGTATTCGACCCATAAAGAAAACCAGAATGACCCACTCTAGACCGCTGAACGGAATGACCGAGGGCGAGAGACACAAGGTGATGTGCAGGCCAAGAAGGGTGAGATAACTTAGCGTGTCACGAACGAATATGAAGTAAGGTGTCGTGAAATACTCGTGGTAGCTCTCTGCGATAAAGTTAAATAACACCAGTTGAATGATTGTTGAACAAACTTGGAATTTGCTTCTGAACGACTACTTTTTATTTCGTCGAAATAAATAAAAACGCAATAAAGAACTAACCGTACATATCTTTTCCTTGCAGGTCTGTTAAAGGAAACAAACAAACAAAAAAGTAAAAACGAAATCAAACAGTCTATGATAAAACAATTTTTGGAGGGAGGAAGGGGCGTACAACTTGCTCAGAGGCGCTCTTCGGAGCACGTGACAAATGAGGTCACAACCAACAAGCCGTCATGGAATATTTCTTCATTAGAATATCTTCCAACATGCAACTTCATGCTCATGTACTAAATGCTTCGACGAAGAAAAGATGTGCTCCTCGACTTAGTCCCCACTAATTTTCTTCATTTGTATAGCCCCCTTAATTTATTAAATTGCTTTTCATTTCATCATTACCCGTGCGGCACGGTCAGCCCAAACGCATTATTTTTCATAGTCACATGATTGTTGACGTCATCGCACACAGTATGCAAAAAAGTTTTTGCAAGTAGTGTTTCCGCCCAGTGTATGCCCGCCCGATGTTTATATCAACAAAGTCATTGGGCATTCCAACTTTTTCAGGTGCAAGAGACGCTTTGCAAGTTCTTATAATAATTAAGAATTGTTTTAATTATAGATGGATTTCGTCTAAAATTTCACCACTGGGAAGAGGATCTAAAAAAAGGGAGGCTAAGAAATTTAATTCAGATTGGTAATGCCTCTTATCAACCTACATCAAGAACAAACAACCTTCCCAATGATAAATATCACAGGGTTACGTTATTGCTGTACCGTGCCAAATCCGTGTGGAGACTGTCTCTGGTTTTTCGTATTCTCCAAAGTGGATGATGTCTTGTTTATTATCGGTGATAGTCCCTAATTCTCGGATATTGACGTGAGGTCCAACGGCAACCGGGAGTAGCTTGATGTCCTTCATGTCTTTTACTTGATTCTCTACCAGACCCCTCTCATGCTTCAAACTTGTCTTGTGATCCGTGAAGAATATTATCACCTGCCAAAACATAATGTCCCTTGTCACCAGTACGTTAAAATGTTAATTTGTAAGTTTTAGTGATGTTTAAGACCTTATGGTACAACTGAAAAGGAAACCATTCGTTCATCTTAAATTTGAAAAAAATGTTTACAATATACTACCTTCGTTATACAACGTTTAAGTGACTTCATGAACAAAATTTGGAATTGGGCCGTAAGAAGCTTATTAACTAATCAGGCTTAAATTTTTTTCAGGCTTTAATCTCACAACTGCTTAAGTTGTGTGTATAACTGCGATGATCAATCTTGTCTTCATAAATAATCACCAGTAGTTTCGCTTTTATGTTCCAGTCCCTATGGCAGTAACAATTTCTTTAGAATTTGAAATCTAAATTGACAAAGAAATGCTATTCAGACGCACTCTCTTGGCGCAAACTTAACTGCAAAATTGTCTTCAAATGTTAATTACCGAATTTTTCCTGCCCAACTTTAAGGAAACATGATAAGAGGAGCAATGTACTGTAGATTTGTAGGTGCTTTTAATAATAGTTTATCAAGGTTTATGTAGTGTATTGTGTAATTGTAACTGTAAAAGGGAAAAAAAAGATATGAAATACAAAGCGAAACTAAGAGCTGTCAAATTTTGCGACTTCATAAGGAATTTTTCTGGAAACAATTACATATGACATACCATTGCATATCCTGCGTCCATGAGCTATTTCAGAAGTAATATTTGATTCCAATTTTTCATTTCCCTTAGAAAAACTCGGGCTTCGGGTGCCCTCTCCACCGAGGCAACTTTAATGAAGGAGAAAACTGAGCTGTGCACTCTGCCGTAATTGTTCTCAGGCAAAATTCCGATTTAGCCGACGATTTTCTTAAGCCCGGTATAAACTCAGATCGAATGATTGGCCCCCCCAAAAAGGAAAATTGCCAATACTGCGTAAGGTATTAAATTAAGTACTATATCTGCATTTGATTCATGGCCTTTTTGAAAATCTATATGATGAAATGATCCATGGAATTTTTTGTGAGATTATTTAAACTGGATCGCACCGGCTGGCCCACCGACCGGTGTTTGAACTAATTGTAATTATTTTACTTAGTAACTGTAAGCAAAATTAAAGGCAGCAATCCATATTTACAATTAAATAGCAATCACACTTTGTTACCTTCTCTGACTTCCTCTTGGAGCTGCGAATTAGGAAATCAGCGTTCTTAAGGTCTTCATGAAGGGCGGGAATCTTTGTAGTTCCTCTTTTGAGTTCTAATTTGTCAATGTCACTCTTAGAGCACATTTTTCTTGGAGAGGAATTATCTCCGTGAATAACAACTTGATATTTGGTGTTGTCATCTCCATGTTTGTCGACGAATTCCCTTATGGATCTTGTCATCAGGTTGAAGGCTTTGACAGCATTCTTCGAAGTTGCATTTATCAAAAAAGCAATCTCTATTCCTAAATTGGAAGATGACGCACAGTGTTGTTTGAAGCTATTGGGAGGGCAAAGTTTACTTAACCAAAAGTGCACCCGGCCTAAGTAGAGAGCGCAATAGAACGGGCACTGAGCGCGAGGTCGACCTCGTTTATTTTCTCTTGACCCACCCCACCTCACTGCATTTGTTCAGTATCCCGCGATTTTATGTTGCTTGCGTCCTCGTGAAACAGATCTAGACTAGGATAGATCCCAGTACACCCTCGATAAAGGATGGCTCAGTCAGAAGTAGGAACATTAGGGAAAGTTTTTCTGGAAGCCTAAGTTACAGGTTTTCGTTTTTCAAAGTTAACATGTTCGGTGAAAGAAATAAAAGAAATGTTATTCCTGAATTGTACAACCAATGACCCAAGACGACAGAAACATAGCACAAACATGTTTTTCGACAAACCTCGGGTTGAAAAGTGTACTTGATTCAGAGTATGAGTCTTTCTTCATACCTTTGTCTTTCAGTTTGTTTTTGTTCCTGAGGTGCTTGATGTAAAACACAGCGAAGAGAAACGGAAACATCACTAAATCAAACAGGCACCAGATGTGCAGCATAATCCACAGCCAGCCTTGCAGTGACAGCCACGAACATCTCTTCATTCTGCCAAACTTTCCCAGCCATTTATCACTCATCAAGCTAAAAATTACCGGATGTGCAAAAAACTGAAAAATCGATGAGAAAGTTATAACTGTAGGAGCGATAAGTTCATAAAGAATGCCTAGCATTTCTGGCATTTGCTTTTAGTTACCTAATTAATCTCGCAGGTCTTGTTTAACGTAGCGACTTGCTTTCTGTGTACTAAATGTTGCATTTTATGGATGGTATGGATCACTATTGCAAATATTGTTAGGGGAGTATAAAGACGAAATGTAAAAGCAGAAATTTTAAAGAGCAATATGTTAGTTAATGGAAATGTAAGCGGAGTATATCGAGGACTGTTATGTGAGATGTGGTTCAAAGTTCCTATCTACGAATGATCTGTTCTACATGACCTACAAAGCCGCCTACCGTCTTTTGCTGCCTGTCAATCCCAGCATCCATTAGGTCATCTAAAGAATCCCCAAGTACATGACGCGCTTCCATGTTGGACTTCAGAGGGTCGAGTAAACACGAAGTAAACTCGTCCACTGAGCTAGCCATCTTCGCAAACTCTTCTGCCCCCGGACCTTTCTCCTTTGCCAAACTGCGAAGCTTAGAATTCGCCTTAAAAACACATTGTATGTCTTATGAGAAAACACGGCGCATATCATTCAGTTGTTTACGTCTAGCGAAGCTGTTCAGTAACATCAAGTATGTACACTAAACGAAAAATATCTGAATACATATATTTCCCCGGCATGAAATTTTCACGTCTCTGTTTAAGGGAAAAATTAAGAGTACCTAATGGCACGATTCAAAATGGGATTTCACGAGTAAGCGCGAATTCAAAATTGATCGTCAGAAAAAAAAAAAAAAAAATTGAAGTTTCGTCACTCAAAGTTGCACAATTTAGCATGCTAATACACATCCATGGATTCAGCTGTTTTTGGAAGCACCATCGTCTCTTTCCTCATAATTAAGCATTCAAAGTGTTTTACTGTATTATTTGTACAGTGGAGGAGCGTTGGCTTCCGGATCGAGCGGTTCTGGGTTCGAGCCCTAATTCGGATCATCGTATTGTATAATACACTTTACTCCAACTCACACAGTACGTCTCTCTTCACCGACGGCCGAATTTTTCGAAAGCTGGTTAACACTAATCCAGGTAGTAAAGATTTTTCTTAAATAAAGATGTGTTTCATTTTTTATGTTTTGTCTAGTTTGATGTTAAACTGAAAGTGAGTTCGCTGTTCATATCCAGACATTGTGATAAACTCCTTCAACATACCTCCATTGCAACAAGTAACGCGTTTCTGCCACACTTTGCCATTGCTTTTGGTGTCAGTTCCTGAGTGATCTCGTCAATATTTCCTCTTTCTATGATTTTTATTAGATTTTCTGCAAGCAAGAGAACAAATAAGAGAGATGGATTGTGTAGTCTACTCTACATCCGCGACTGGAGAAGTCTGAGTTTGAGCTCTGGCTCACTGTGGTCCTTACGTCAGTTGTGGTTCTGAGCAACACCATGCAGCGTTCACTGTCACATTGCCTCTCCCCAACCTAGAGTGTGACTGGGTACTGGAACATTGCGGAGGTGATGGATCAACATGTGATCAGTGGAAGTCAGAGCCGATGCTACGCAGTCTAGCCGCTTAACGCTGACAAAACCTCCGTTAAACGCCCACACCGTTAAATCCCTTGGACCCAGTTCAGTTTAGCCTGCGAAAATAGCCGTCCTTCTTCGCTCCCAGAGCGAGTGGCGTGAAGAAGGGGGCTGTTTTCGCAGGCTAAATCATAGTTAGTAAGGGAGACTAACTATGGCTAAATTCAGTGCTAGGCTCGATTTCCAGCCGTTTTGGGAGTAGGGTTGTTTATCCTCCTCCCAACGAACGGCTACATCACTGGTCCGTAGCGCTTGCTGGCCGGCAGCGCGGGGAAAAAAAAATGGCAGAGTTTGTTGCTCCGCAAAAAAATCAAACCTGGAAGCAAGGATATGTTCTATGTGGAAATGTTTTGGATAGTTCAAGGAACAGAGACTGTCGTTACCTTGTTACTTAAATTTGGCATATTTGTTTCAAATGTTTAAATGCTCGGCCTAACAGCCACATAAGAACTTATAGGTACATTCCTCATCACTGAGTACAATTACCCTTTGCATTGCCATGGGCTCTTGCATGACCATTCCTGTTGCCATCATCGTCACCATCACCGTCGGCGTCGCCCTTGCCATTGTTATCACCATTGCCCTCGCCATCGCCATTATCGTTACCTACTTTAAAAACATTCATGAGACTTGATATTTTTCAGCTGAAAATTTGCAAATTAAATTAAGTTTTTTATTTTACAGTTTTTTGTTTGTGTCACTTCATGGTAAATGATATTATCAGGAATTTTTGAAGGGCATGTCTTTGTTTATTCGTCCATTTGTCTCGTTAATAAATTAATTATGTTGACTCTTTTAATTGGAAGCCTAACCTCAGATGGCAATGATTTCTTACTCGTGAATGCCGTGATACAGAAATAAAAACATTTCAGTGCTGGGTTAATTAAGGCAACTTAGAAATATGCAGACTATCCACCAACCTTTCCTATTGGGCTGTACAAATTTAATTGTTGGATGGTCCTTTTCCTTTTTTAGGTCGTCCATCTCAACGTTTACTTGCATCTTTGTCATTGATCCGCTAGGGCTCTTCGATATAATAAGTCAGAAAAATGAGAAATGATTTAACCAATGATTCTACATCTTTGCCAACGTAAAAAGACATACAAACTTGACTAGCCGATGCAGAACTACCGTCAAACTCCGCCAGCTTCAAGCTCAACGGCCGCGCTTTCAACTGTGCTATCCGCGTTGCTGTGCCACTGAAGCATAATTAAATCAAGTTTGATATTCGCACGACCCAATAAGTCAACGTACCTCCTGAAAGAAGGATGATCTTTTTTTCTCCTCCTCCTTGTCCGTCTCCTCCTCTTCCTCTAGCAAGAATGACGAGGTTGCCAACCTCATCCGATCCTCTTTCTCCTGATTCTTCTTCTCCGCTACCAGCACCACCTCCTCCGCCTCCTTCATCTCCTTGTCCTATACAAATATGGCGCAGAAAAGTGTGAAGTTGAAACTAGCCCTAAATTTCGTTCTTTGTGTCAATATAGGGTGATCTTGGCTGCTGTTAGTTGTTGACATTTTGCCTTACTAGCATACGCCTTTCCGTTAAGGGGACATCATGTTAGATGTAAATTGGAACCAGACAGTTAAAAAGCTAATAAAACTTAGTAGATGATGAAATCTTAAGCTCTTTGCATTGGGTGTAATATTAAAAATTAGCTTTCAAGAACTGCAAAATTTCTGGATGACAAAAGTGGTAACAAGTTCATGCATTCTTTGTAAAGCTTTGAGTTTCTTAACCCGTGTCTATAGCGTCGGAAATGTTCAGACGCTCGACGGTCCAAACTTTGGGTATTTCTAGACTTGATTCATTGCCAATCGAGTTGATGGTGAGCTTAACTTAAAAAGTATTAAATTGCTACATCACCTCCAATTCCTTGGCACAGTAATTTTGTTACTCGTGCTATACCTTTTCAATATCATGCCAGGAATGATATTTTTATAGCTTGATCGGAAACTGGATGGCTTACATTACTGAGGCAAAAATTGCAATCAAAGAATCCCCCTATAAATTACCAGTTAACAGTGGCGTACCTCCCCTGGAATAAGTGGCGTATTGCTGTCCACGATCCTAGCCACTCCCCTGTCAAGAGGTTCTAAAAAAGAGCATGTGCATAAAAACTCAATGAAAAATCTGTAAAAGAAACAATTAAACATCTCTCAATCAACACCTCTCCCTCTGTCTCTAATATAATAAAAAGGCTTCAAACGAAACAGAAGGGCGCAACTGGTTGACAGGTTTGTGGGGATTCATAGTAACTGCACTGGGAGTTCGTTAAAATACGATTTTGCAGATTCGTTTATTCACTCTCAGTCACATCCTTTTTCCCTCGATCAAAATAGATTGCAAAGTAAGTAGAACAACATCATTTTTTTCTGTCACCGAGAAATATTTTAAGTTGACTCTTGGACGTAAGGAAGGAAAAAATTCTGATGTATCATTGGTCTCGGCGGTCTAGTGTGTGATATATTACCTAACAATAATAAGATAATTTCAGTCAATACTCGGAATAAGTGGGACACCTACACCTTTATCTTTTATTTATTTGATCTCGGCATGCAGACTTCTTTTAGCTCGACAAGCAAGCCGTGAGATATTCTTCATGAATTATATGCCCTTTTCATGAACCCTGTGGTACGATCACCCGTTTAGATGAGCAGATTCTGGTGGCCAGTTAATGGTGAGATTTAAGGCGTTCCTCTGATGTTGGGCTTGCGCTTTAATACGCTTGCATCATATTCGTAAACGCAACATTTATTTAGTAACATGAAGATCATCTTTTTTTCATTTGGACACTATTTTCTTGAACTGATTCGTTAGATTTGCTGCAATTTTATTGACTATAACGGTTCGTGAAAAGTCCAAATTCGAGGTTGACTTTTTCATTTTAACAAAACCGACAGTCAAATTTCAACCACAAGGCAAAACCGACGCAATTGACTAACAGTATTAAACTGACCAATCCTAAACACAAAGTCGAAACAGCCAATAACATCATGGCGAAACTGACCAATCAGTTTCAAGAGACTTTCTCTCCTGCGAAGCAGATAAAATAATTCATAAATACTCTTTTATATCAGCACTCCGATGAAAATGCTAAATCGGTCGGTTTAGCTTACCAAACATCATTATCACCCGCACTAAAATCTGTATAAATATGTCGAATGGGATGGTTCCTTTCTTGTTGTGATACTGCACATGGATGGAACTAAGAGCTGTGTTGCTGAGTCGATAACCTACAAAAGAAGAAAGATTTGCAGAGTCACACGTAAAAAACTAAGGATAAAGAAAAGAAAAATCAATGCAAAATTTAACTAACATAAAAATAGTAACTGTCTTACCTAACGCACTGAGAGCATCGCGAAGCTCAAAGAGGTTCATGAGTCCACTTTGATCTTTGTCAAAACGATGGAAAACGTCCTGATAGGAGAAATAGAGAAGACAATAGATGGATAGGTGGACAGACACATATTCAGACAGATAGACAGACAGACAGACACACGCAATTATACATAGTCCGGCAATCTGTCAGTCAGTCAGTTACTCACTTATAGTTCGTTTCAGTCAGTCAGTCAGTCAATCAGTTAGTTATCGATCGTTCGGTTGAGCGATCAGTCAGCCCGGCAGTCAGTCGATAAATCGATCGGTCAGTAGGAAGACCAATCAGTCAGTCAGTCAGTCAGTAAGTCACCTTATAAGTCATGTTTACATCTGCTAAATGTCGCAGCTAAGAGGAGTTGCTTTTCAACTGAATAAAAACGCCGTATTGACTGACCTTCCATTGGCGTAGTATCATGCACAGCGCCCTGAACTCTTGGTATCCCAGTGCTCCAGTTTTGTCTATCTTTAAACAGTCCATTAAGTGTGTTCATTTTAGTTGTCATTGATCTTCAGTGTTACCTTCACAAGAACTGTTTTTGTTAGCATTGAAATACGTCGCGTGCGACAAGCTACCAATGGAACTGATTTACTTCAGCACAGGAACAGACTATGACATTGATTGACACAATTAACCTCAAGAAATTCCCTTGAAACTTCAGAGCGTTATCTTTTTCAAGCAAAAGCACGACGATGCGCGCACTTTCACAAAGCGCAAAAGCACCTTACATGCGGAACCTTCTGAAAACTACTCATGACAGGTTTGAGTGTCTTTGTTGGTTGGTTGGTTCGTCCATTCAGCGGTGAAGCCAGCTTTTTAAAGAATTGTGGGCTTGCAAGGCGGCGCACATCCAGGATGGTCTGGGAGAGGGCATGTTCCCTTTGAAAATTGTTTTACCTTCACTTTCTGGTGATTTTATGAGTATTCGGATAGCGTGACTCAAAATGTGACTAGGACACAGTGGATCGATGTACAAACTTGGTGCATAACATTTGTGTGGTTGCCGGTCACCTGGAAGACTTCGAAGACTCTCAAGTTCTCACTTGCCTGATGAACCTTGATATTATCGCGACAGCATATTTGTGGTTTTCTTTTACAAATTTCAAAAATATCAGAGGAATGATAACACTTGTAAGCAGGGGCGTGCAAGCTTAGAGGTTAGCTTTATGTGTGCCATTTCTTCATTTTGCATTTTCTTTTTACTTTCAGTATTTATTTAAAAACATTTATTACATTTTTAATAAATCCTTAATAAAAGGATACATCAAACATGGCGATCATACTCCTGTTGAAATTAAGGAAAACAAAAGTCACAGTCAAGTTTACTATAATATATATAGCATGGTTTGTGATATTGGTCAGGTGGATTTACCCTAAAAGGCATTTTTCTGTTCACGCCTAAGCAAATCGCGCTTGAAATTATTCTCCACAAGGAGACTGGTGATGTGATGATAGTGATGATGATGAGGAGGAGGATAATGACGATGACGATTACGATGACGGTGACGGTGATGGTGATGGTGATGGTGATGGTGGTTGTGGTGGTGGTGGTGGTGGTGGTGGTGGTGATGAACTGATCTACCAAGTACTGGCCAGTATGTGTTCTCGCTCAATATAAGCTGATTACAGTGAAATCTCACCTACAAGCTTCCAGACTAAACGAGGTAGAATTAACCACTGAAATGCAAGGTAAAACAAGAGACGGTGAGTATGAAAAACATAGAAAACAGTGGCCCAGTTTGCATTATCAGGCTTTTAGCCTGTTATAGCCCATCACCATTATCGAGTGGAGCTCTGATGTGTTTATTCGAAATATTTGTTTCTTTCAGTTTAAGTGGCATGTCAGAGAACTAGCTAGTTTTAGTCAAGCGCATTGACGACTATAAACATTCAACAACACATGTTTTTAATTCTAATTTTCAGCCAAAGAACATTTGAATAGCTTCAATACTTACAATTGGCAAACTCCAGGCTCAAGATTTCCTGTAGTTCATATTGATCAATTTCTCCATCCTGTAAATTGAAGTGACCAGTCAGTTGCAAGATGGAGGAAGCCAAGAGGTGTTTTATCGTCGAGTAGGAAAGTGAGCGAATGCTAATAAAGTTGGAACGTCCTAGGAAAGCATCGTTACTTTGAAAAAATGCCTACTGTATGAAAATGCGTAAACAGAGAAACCCAGAGCGGGGGTTACTGCCGAAAGTAACATACATAAGTCAGAAACGTAATATTGCACGGCAAAAGGGCTGGATGTCTTCCTCGCCATATTTCCCGATATATTTCCTTAGGTTATTTTTTGCCATCTCTGGAAACAAAGACAAACGCCTTCACAAACCTCTCCTGAAAATTTCTGAAATGTTTTCCAAAACTGCTTGTCGATGTCCACGGCCTCCTCTGACAAAACTAAAGGCTTAAAGGAAGAAATAAAAAAAATCAGTTATGATCAATTTTAGGACGAAAGAAGGCAACATACAGCAGTGACACAATCAGCTTATTTTGCTAGCTGAAAGAAAAAGAAACAAACACTTATAAAATGCAGAGGATTAAACTAACCTATGAACGTCGTTCGATTATTTGCAACTGTGATGCAAAGCAAGCATTGAGGACCCATGATGAAGGGTGGCGGGATTAATCCCATTTCCCAGCCCCAAATTGTGATCAAATCCCCTTTCCCAGGCTGTTTGGGTGAATATTTAACGGAATACAGGATATTTGGGGGGGGGGGGGGGGGGAGAGGAATGAATGGGACATGGGATATTATTATATCGAGTAGGAAATCGTTAATTTTTGACGGGATGTGGGACACTCAGACCCGCCTTAGTGGCGCCTTTTCTCAACTTTGCACGACATTTTCCTGGATGGCCTTCGTCCTTAACTGTATTCGTTTATTAACCCATAACCATTTAAACTCGACAAACCTTTGGTACAGTCACTATTTTTGTTTCCACGTCAATTTCACTGCAAAACGAGAGGAGGAGAAAGATGGAGAACTGTTCACTACAAAACCATGAGTTTTTGAAGCAATGTTGACAGGATTTTGAAACACTTGAAGACACAAATGTATCGCACAGGACATGCCCGCTCCCTTTGGGAGCTAGCCCCATGTAATCCCGACTTGCAGGGGAGCTATGTTAGAACACATGAAACAATCTTGTGCCGTATTCGCGTAGGAAATGGCCTGTCAATAACACGAAATATGACAAGGGAAATTCAATAAAACTGCAAAAAAGGAGAATTTTATTCAACTGTGTAGAAACCTTTCTTTAGTTATATCCGATCGTTATTGGTTCAAAGTATGTATTACGTAGAATTATTATGTGGCTGGTGTTAGAAGCCGATATAAAGCGTGTTTTGATTGGCTATTTTTAAGGCACTAAAAGCCATTCAAAGCTGTGCATACAACATTTTTTTCTTGAAATTCTGACTCTTCATGGTTCATTTCTTACTACCTTTATGTAGCTGCTGCTAGTTCAATAAACGCAACGGTTTTGACATCGCTTGCTCTCTTTTCTTAGTAGGGCATTAGCAATTCCTCGTAATGTCCGTGGGACAATCCCCGTCGGATTCTTAGAAACAACGTTGATGAACTTTAAATGAATAAATATGGTGAATTTTAAGCTCGGTAATGAAATGTGAAAAGTGAACTGATCAACATGACACGATAACTTCGACAGTGCTGATCCTAGCAGTGGGCAGGACGCCTGTCACATATGAACTCAGTTAAATGACCGTGCTCTCCATGAGTTCTCTTGGCTCAGTGGATAGAGTGCCCAACCGGTGTTCTGGAGGTCACGGGTTCAATTCCTGTCGGGGACTCTTGTCGGGGATTCTTTGTCCCACGCTCGTGTCATGCTGATCAGTTCACTTTTCACGTTGATGAAATTTGTGTAATGAAATGTGAAAAGTGAACTGATCAACATGACACGATGACTTCGACAGTGCTGATCCTAGCAGTGGGCAGGACGCCTGTCACATATGAACTCAGTTAAATGACCGTGCTCTCCATGAGTTCTCGTAGCTCAGTGGATAGAGTGCCCACCCGGTATTCTGGAGGTCACGGGTTCAATTCCTGTCGGGGACTCTTGTCGGGGATCCTTTGTCCCACGCTCGTGTCATGCTGATCAGTTCACTTTTCACGTTGATGAACTTTGTTTCGTCGTCTTAAGATGAAAACACTACAGAAAAATTCAGTTTCGATTTCCACTTCGATTCTAAGCAAAATAAAAGCATTTTTAGACGGAATTTCCTTTATATTATTTCCCTAATAATGTTGAGGGGTTTGGAAAAAAGATTGAAAAGAAATCCATTGATGTGAGAAAAATTTTAAAAGTGCGTTTATAAATTTAACTACTTCCACCTCAATTATCTTCGGCAAAACAATTGCTATATAGTAAACTGCTAGCAAACTTGAACGGTCGGTCTTTTCCCTTACACTCGGCCTACATCGCAAAACCTTAGTTTGAGGTTTTCCTGCAAAGATCTCGCTCTCGATTAACAACTACTTAATATCTCACGCTTCTGTCAAATTGCTTTGATCATGTTTAATTTTAAATAAATACGTTACTGAGCTACGCATATGACAACTACATCGGGAAAATATTGGAACTCAAAACTAAAATTTCTCAGCACAGGGAATATAGGTTAGTCAAAAAAACAAACAAACAAACAAACAAACAGACAAAAATCACGATTACTAACCGTGCCTCATGCGGTTTCTCCGAGCATATGCTTAAAAGGAACTCAGCTTCTTGTCGTGGGTGAAACGTGGATGGGACTAAGACGTACTCTCCTGGTGGCAGTGAGTATCTAGAGCTGATCTCTCTTAGCTTAGTAAAGGAGTTTGTCATGGCTGTTGCCTTAGTAGCCTCGAAAAACCGCCTGTCAAAACGCTCCTTGGAGTTGCGCAAGTCTTCTGGTACCTAGCATTAACGAAGAAATTAAACCACATTAACTGGCAAAAAAATCGCACTGAAAAATTCAGTTTGGTTGTTTAGTCTCAACATTGCTCGGGGAGTGGGAGGAGAGGGAAACTGCTGGACTGAAAAATAGTCTGCAAAAAACAATAGGCTATTTCCGAATAATCTTTTGCTTCTTTCTCAAAGCGAGTCTTGGTGCTCATCCTTTCATATGAAAATAAGATTTCATTTGCATGCAAATTAAACGCATTTTCACATGAATGGTTGTGCACCAAGCCTCGCTTTGATAGAGGGGCGTAGGGCAACTCAAAAATGAGCTGTTCCCATAAGCCTTCTGGGAGCACTAGGTCATGACCATCTTGGAAAAGAGTGGAACAAGCATGTCCCAAGGATGTGGCTAAATGGGCAAGCTCGGTACCAATCTCCCTGTGGCTCAGTGAGAAGTGTGAGGAATGTGACGGGTTGCATTTCCGTCGGGGAGTCAGAACTTTTCCTTTGTCTCATAATAACAATAACAATAACAACAACAATAACAACAACAACAATAACAATAACAATAACAACAACAACAATAACAATAACTAATAATAATCACTTTAGTTAAGTGTCGATGTATTTAGCACTAATGTGCTAATTGGGGACACTGTAAATAAATAAACAAATATTTCAAATATAACACTAGACGTTACATTGTAACGTCTCACGCTTACAAGTAACAAACTGAACACAGTTACTTAATTAATAAACTTAAAAGTCCTCTGGAAAAATATCCGCGAAATGCTCGTTTTACATCTACAGAGCACAGTTGCTTTCACTAAGCAACAGTTTCATAGTCACCTTATAGATAGCGAACCCAATAGAAGGTCGACTTTCGTTAGCTGGTGTTCTCTTTCGATCAATGCGCATGAGTGAAACTACAATTGAACAGCGATCTTCGTCATCGTCCTCATCGGGGTCTTGTAACTGAATCCTGTTAAACATAACAAAACTTCATAATTACGGAAGGCTAAATCCAGCCAACTACTACCTGCTGCCGATCAAAACCTAAAGTACAGTTTTAATTTGTGCTGTTCCTCAAAGGCACTTTTTGGTTTTCTCTTCCAGAGTCTATCTGACGATGGAAGACCATGGAAGAATTGCTGGTTCGTACGTCAGGTATGTTACACATTGGCACATTCCCGTCAAAAAGATACGCCTTCGCAAGCTATAGCGAAGCACACTAATTTTACAACTGGAAACTGATCGCGTACTTGCATTGGAGTTGCAGATGTATTTGGCTTAGAAATTTCTCTAGTTATGACAACTTTCGAAGAATTCAAAACAATTGGTAATGACTCTAACATTGATGATTTTCTTAACTGCGCTCTTTTTCTAATAGCGTGTTATAATTTTTGTCATTTTGCTTTTGTTAAACAAAGTTCAAACCCTGAGGTTTAACAACCACCGGATCATGTTTTCACGGGGACATGTATTTCTCTCAATACCTTATTTGAGGATTGATGTGGTAAGTATAAATAAAGTTCCTGCAGCCACCAGCTGTAGCATCAGCCTGCCACCGGCCTTTCACTCGTCTTATTTTCCATGATTTTTTCTCGTTCTTTTCCAAAACACTGTCTGGGGTAAGCATGCATATGTCTATTCGTGTGAAATTCACCTGGAAATCCTCCACTGTCATCCTATGAATAGACAATTACTGATATAAAAGATTGAAATCCGCATCTTTCATATCTAAATAATTTTAAAACACAAACAGGTAGTCTGTATGAAAAGGACAATGCTGTTTGCTATTTTCAAATATCTCTTTGATAATCAATCTTTTAAAATATGCAAAATCAGTCATGTGTTGACGTCAAATTTGATGAAAAAAGATATCTCAGCCAATTTGTATCCCCGGCACTGATCGAGATATTTGCAAACGGTAAAATGCGTTTTTATTCTTTCCCGGAATCCTATATGATACACCTAAAAAACCCATGAAAAAAAAAAATTTGATCATAGTAGCACTTTAACAGTTTATTTGAAGCTAAGCTCCAAGTTGTGGAGGCTTCACCTCAATATCAGGCCGACAACTCTGAACCCAGTCAACTAAAACACTTCTACAGGTCAGAAAATTGCACTCACCAAAATTCTCCGTCATCGAGAAACACAAGGTTTAGTCTTTTTCTTTCCTCTGATGATAATTGATACCACTCTTCAGACCTGGGATGTGCACGTTAGAAAAGTTCGAGATGAAACAAGAATGGCTGAAGCCACTTTATGTATTATATTAAAATGCTACCGACTAGCTAGTTAAGGCTAGCTGAATTGAATTTAGTCTTGCTGAATATTCCAAATGAAGGCTAATGGTAGCCGTTTCTAGAAGCACATCAGTTTTCTTCTTAATAAAACTGGGTAAGAACTACTATAAAAAGTTAAAGACTAATAGCCATCTATACTCAGACACAGTTGCAGTTTAGCCGTAACAATTCTTTTGTGACGAAAAGATTACAATTCAAGCCAGTGCAATTCGTAATTATTGGTAAATCCAAACGCAAGCAAAAGCAGAGCACTGCAGGATTGCAAGTTCATCGTATTGCCGGCAGGTTTCCTTTTATCACCCTGCGGCTTTTAGAGAACAACTTCGGCATTGGTCAATATTAATGTTTGGCCCTAAAATGAGTTTCTTTCTCCAAGTTTATATTACAAGCTAAAGGGAGATTCGACTGCGTTGGCCCTTCCTCGTTTGTTCTGAAAATTAATTAAAAGTGATTGTCACCCGTCACTCCAAGCTCCCACCCATTCTGAGCTATCGCCATGAGGATTGCGGAGACGAATTAGCTTCAGTCCGCGCAAAGTAGGTAAATTAACCTGTGAATGGCAAAAGGCATATGTGAGAGGGAGGAAATAGAATTGACCGTAAAGAGGAAAGTAGGCAACTAAAAAACAAGTGCATTTCAGTCAGTCCAGTTTAACTGCGACGGTCAGTTTTGTTTTTGTAAACTCACTCAGCCTATTCAGTGTGTAATCAACAAAGAGGATCTGCATGCAACATGATGGTAACCAAGTTAAGCAGCAAGCTACACTTAAAGAATTGCATTGAGACCTGTGAGAAACGCCTGCATTGTGAGCAATTATTTCCATGACGCGTTAGTGAGGAGTTACCTTGGCAAAGCCTGTTATCGAATACGCATGTCCCGTTATAAGTCCATTTGGTAATCTTTCCGAAATGGTTTGTGCACTCGTCTACAGTAAATAGACAAAAACGAGAAAATCAATTAAAAATCATCATGGATTAACAGTCAATTATTACATTAGCTGGATTTAAATCGCAGGGTAAGGGTGAAAAGCGGATTCATGGCATGCCGTCCTCAAATATCACTTGCATGCAGTTAAATTTCCAGTCAAGTAGTTCCTCTCTGGAAACTGTATTTTTCCCTCCTCTATTTTAACAGCTTTTTTTGACTGTGACATTGTTTTTATTCGTTTCCAATTGCTCCAAGAGGCAATGGGGGGAAGGGAGGGCTTGGTCATTCTATCTTTTCACGAAGAAACGCCAGTAAAAAAGCCCAACGATCTGTCGGTTTGTATTTTATTCAATGACCCAACGAACTTATTCTTTGCACGCCTACATCCTTTGGGCAAAATTCTTTTACCTCTACTGAGGCACCCATCAGCGAGTTCCGCTCGTGCGCCTTTTGTAGAACTTTATTCACATCTAGTGAGCCCTCAGGTAGAGACGTTTGTAAGTTGATCGTCTCGATAAGGCCTCCAGTGAAATCTTGTAGAGCTTCACTTATTCGTCCTAAGCCCATGGCCTCGTAGGATCCACAAACTCTGCAATAACAAAAGACTCAGTCTAATCTAACACTCACTCAAGGAAACTCATATTAGAACTGAAACGTGATTTGAGGATAAGAGACCTATGAGTTTCCTATAGTATCCGCGATAATCTATGCGTCTGTTGGGCTTTTCAATGATCCAAGAAAAGCGTGTTGAACGCTATAAACAATGCAAAAAAAAACAAACACTACAAAACAAAACAAAACAACAACAACAACAAAAACAACAACAACAACAACAACAAATGATGGAAAATCAAAGTGACCGGGCACACATAACGTTTCCCACAGTATTGACTCAATGTAGATTTAGTTTGTATTTATTTCTATTTCATTGCATTGTTTTCAAGAATACAAAGACCTGGCATTTTCGAAAGGTTCCGAGGTTCTTTAGGGATCAGAGGTAATTGCTAGTAGCAGGCTTTGTAGAAGTTCACAGAGCATGCACAGGTCTATCAATACCTTGATTTTATCTTGAAGAACAGTTTCAAAATAGACGGGATACAAACGGCCAGTTTTAAAAAGAGCGACGTCACGGTGTGAGCGTCTTTTCTATCTTTGTAAACTACAATCATTGGAATATTTTAACCTGAAACTCTAAAAGACTTCGAAGGTTTCTCAATACTTAACTTACTTTGCATAAGCCTTCTCTAACAACGGGATCCAGAATTCTTCCGCCTCAACTGAACAAGCGTAATACAGCTTACCATTGTGAGTGGGAAGGAAATCATCAATAATAACCTCCACCCATTCACCGAACCGCCAAAAGTTAAATCTGAACATTCCGCAGTAAGTGGGTTCATCGAATCTTTGATCGGGGGGACACACTGCGTCAAACAACTCCTCGGCGTCTGTCAAAGATGCCAACGCAGCCACAAACCAACAGTTCTGCAATCGTCCTTGAGCAATGTCTGTCCGTCTGACTCTTGTGGTGAAGAACTTGGGTGTTTCGCAGATGTCCTGGAAGTTAAATGAGCAACGTCACGATTTGCGCATCTTGAAAAGTTTAACCTAAATTTTTCAAGTTCGTCGTTTGTAATCCGTGTCAATCTTCTCCATCGTTAACTAGTCTTGTCCCTTTATGGTTTATTTAGCCTCTTTTCTAGCTTAGTGAACTACTATTTTCAGGTTTCCTTGAACTGAAAAGTAGTTTTGCACCAGGCGAAAACAACTCAAAATCGCCGCGACTTAGCTCCTTTAAGTCAGACTTGACCTTTAACTACTGAAGAGTGGAAAACATCTGATATTAGAGAGCATAAGTATTGCTTACGACAGCCTCGTCAAATACAACGTCCATTAAAAACTAGTAAAAGTTGACAATACAGCTGTCCCCCCTGTAAAAAACATTTTGAAGGTCCAAATTGTGTGCCAGATTTGTTTATTTGTGTCTCAATGTTATTCTCATTTTCATGTGTAGTATTTTTGCATAAACTGACTAATTTTCATATATTAGCATGCTTAATATTCAAAATAGAAGGGTTACAACATTTTTTCATAAGCCTATAAAAAATGCTTAAAATGAAATTAACTTTTTCGTTCACGATTATGCAGATCTTTTCAGATTGTTAATCAGTGCTAAACTATCCTTCAGCTGAACTGAACAGGTAACAATAGTATTCATTTCGAAATAGACGCCAAAGCAAAAATAGCTAACGTCATTTGTGTAAAGTAAGCAGAATTCCTCTCTTTGAGCAAGGAGAAATATAAAATAATTAAACACTTGTTAACTTAAACGCGTATTACAACAACAACAACAACAACAACAACAACAACAACAACCACCTTTATTTGTACTCTCTCTCACGCGTACTAATTGCAGAAAATATAGATAATAAAATTAGAGTACTGAAAGTGAAGAATGATCATCGCAGTTAATTTTCCAATTTAAGCAACTGGAAAGAAGAAGCCTGAAAAAAAAAATCAGGGCTTCAACGGGATTCGAACCCGTGACCTCCGCGATACCGGTGCGATGCTCTACCAACTGAGCTATGAAGCCACACATTGGGAGCGAGGAGCCACACATTGCGACCTCGCTCCCAATGTGTGGCTTCATAGCTCAGTTGGTAGAGCATCGCACCGGTATCGCGGAGGTCACGGGTTCGAATCCCGTTGAAGCCCTGATTTTTTTCAGGCTTCTTCTTTCCAGTTGCGTAAATTGGAAAATTAACTGCGATGATCATTCTTCACTTTCATCTATAACCGCAGTTCATATATGAAATATTTCATATAAACTTTACAAAATTAGAGTACTGTCTGCCTGGAATAACCATAGGGGCTAGCGGAGCCAGGCAGCCTGTTGACATCAGCGTTAAATGAAAATAAATTACAGGTCAGCAAGATGCACAAGGACTTCCTCCTAGAGTTGTAACTCCCATAAGCCCAGTATTGGCATTTCTAAACGATCAACAGTAACAAGAAATGGAACATGAACTTCTTGTCCCTCCTTTGTCGGTGATGGAAATCGTACTCTCACTCTGCCCAACCAATGAAAGGAATCTTGGTTCCGTTCGCGGCTGTGAGATCAAGTCCAACGTTAATTAGTTCTGAAATGTCTTTCACTGCTGTTCCTGGAAGCGTTTCCTCTAGCATTGCCTGCGTCATTATTGACACCTGAGCCCCAGTGTCCTAAAGAGCTGATACTTCGGAATCGTTCAAGAGAAACTTAACGGTGCTCTTTCTTCCAACAAGGTTAATAATCTTAGCATGTTGCGTTGGTGTCAGGTGGCTCACAAATTTCGTCTCAGCGGATTTGGGATTCTCCCTTTGAGTTAGCACCTTTATAGCCTGGCATATATTCTAGTGGTTCGGCCATTGTTCCTTTTGGCATCTCCGAGAACAGTGCCATACCACCTGGCATTGGGAACAGCGCTGATATGGGACTTGCATTTCTACACTACCACAGCAGTTACATTGGTGAGACGTATGCGAGATGTCGGCTACTACTGGTCCCGCACAAGCAGCCGGTTTCCGTTTAACGGCCGCTGTCCAGACAACTCACCATAACGGCAACCAACGGCATAGCCACTTCCACATTTGAAGCAATGATTACACCACTGTTCTCCCTTTGCAAGGCACTTTGAACATTTGGGTGGGCGCGGTGTCGTCTCGCATCTTCCTTGTCCTCTTCCGCTGCTCCATCTGTTTCTCTCCCTTGTTCGGGCTGGGGGGTTGTCCCAGACCTAGCCTTAACCTCAGTCTTAAGTGCTTCAACTGCAGCCTTGAGTTCTTGAAGTTCTGATTTAATACTGTTAGTTGACTTGGGGTCCTCTTTTGGGGGCGGTACTTTACCAGGAGGTACTTTAGTTGGTCCTGGTGATTCCTTACCGATCTGGGACACTGTAGGTGATTTACCTTTCGATTGGTTTCTCAGTTTCTTTATCCTTTCTTCCTCGGCTGAGACTACGAGGTTGAGCTCATGAATTAGTTCTTCATCCTCAACTACTGGATTGTTTAAGAATGGCCGGAGCTTAGTTCTAATGCTGTCATCCTGGAGGCCAGTCTCAACGGTTCTGCGAAAGAGCTGCTGGACGTGACCAGTATCATACTTCAATGGGTCTTACCCTTCCTGGCTTGCAAAGAGTATCTTCTGTCTCAAGTCGAGGGCTCGCATTACGAATGCTTGAGGTGTTTCTTTCCCATCTTGACAGATGGATGCTAAACTCTGGTACAATTCTGCAGTACTCTTAACCCCATAATGACTACGAAGAATCTTCTTCAGGCAGTCAAGTGACAGATCCTTAAAGGATTCCAGATAACTTCTTAAAACTAACCCAGGACTGATGGTGCGAATCACTCCAACCACAATCTCATGCTCGTTGTACTTTTGTTCAACACCCGTTTCAATTTGTTTCCGTAGTGAACTGTAATTCAATTTATCAGCTTGGTCTGGATCCACAATCTGGCCAGTAATCTTAAATTGACGTCGAAGTACACTCGTGGATTCAATAAGAGAATGCAAAGGGGATGTCATGCCATCACCTGACTGTGAATTTAACTCCTGCTTGACCTTAGCACAATCTACTTTACTCTCCGATTCCGTGGTTTTCTGTTTGTGAAGAAGCTTAAGTTCTTCGATTTCTTTCTTTTAAAAAAATAAACTCACTCTTATATTCTTTAACATCTTCGAGTGGCGGTGGAGTGCATCCAGTATCTCAACGATAGCTTGGAGAAAAGTCACTTTTTCCTCTTACTCCACACCTGTTAACTCTTTCTCGATAACATTAGCGATTTTATTGATGATCGGAACCTTCGTTTTGTCCTTCAATTCCTCTTCATTTATCTTTAAATGCTTTGCAACCAGCTTGGTATTTTCTACGGTCGCTTTGCACAGTTCCGTGTGGATTCTTAATTGAAGCTCCTCCGCCATTTCTTACTCGAACTTTTATCATGACACTTTACTCGACGATACAGCTTCTTAGTTTCTTACCCCGTCTATTTGGTTGCATCACCATCACCAGAACAGTCCACTGGTCGTGCGGCCATATTTGCATCACTCGATGATATCGGCTGGTATTTGGACGTGTAAAGAACGGCGTTCTTTCCTTCTATCGGCTGAACTGCCAGGCCAGAAATACCAATTTTGTTACTCGCTCGCCGATAGAGCTTCAAAGCAGGATCTCGACCGTGACTCGAGTGGGAAACAGCGAACTAATCCACAAAGGCAGTCGACACTTTCGACCATGTGCTTTCTTCTTTATTACACTTATACCGCAAGGGCTTATGCGAGTTACAACCCTATGAGAATTATGGGTCACGACCCTCACAAATGCACTCAAAAAAAGAGAGGAAAAGAAGAGAGAGACAGAAAAAAAACTACGCTCTTAGGGAAGTCTGAAATAATTAAATTTGTATATGAGTATAAAATATTAATATATATAAGAGAAACAGACAATTAATAGCTAATTCTGAAATAAAAACATACCTTTGGTCTCTTCCATTGCAGGTTTACAGATGGCTTCGTCTTGGTGGAGAGGCTGCGGAAAATTGGCGGGAACTCTCTGTCTTCATACAACTCTCCACTCCTTTGTAGCTGTCTCTGAAGAGATAGGTACTTCTCTCGCGGTAACGCGCGCTTAAGGGACATCGATTATAAAGTGCTGCAACTACTAAGCACCTGATATTGAAATTTGGAAAAAGAAAGCAAAATTAGTCTACAGATGCTGACAAAGGGCATTTTATGTCCTACAACGTAGGACATACCTTCTGTATGCAAGACCGTTACAGTTCAGGAAGATATTGAAAAAGACAAAGAAGTAAAAACCACAGCGTTTTTTTCCAGAAGGAGTTTTAGTGAGCAGGATTTAACCAGTACAAACATGGATTCCCACTCCCTAGCAGATTTCAAACAGAGCAGTTTGGAGCTAAAACGTCAGTAGAAACGTTGCACCGATGCCGCGCAAGAAATCGACAGAAACACTTCTCCTAGTCTCTCAGACACAATCAAACCAAGTCTATTTCACGGATAAGAAACAGAAAACTTTGAACGTTGGTTTGCGAAATGTAAACTACACCTGGAGCGCCGTCGAATTCGACTCACAAGTGAAACAGCACTTGTTGAACTAGCCCTGCACTTAGCGGCGCCTGCTGAATCACTTTTCCGCTCGCTCTCCGACAGTGATAAAGAGTATTTTGATTCCCTGAGCGATGCCCTACGGGAACGATTTTCATCTAAAGATCGCGATTGGCGCACGCGTCAAGTCCTCTCTTCAAGGAAAAGAAGACCAAGGGAGCTCTTGGACAAATACATTGAAGGGCTAGACTTGCAGAACGGCTCTGACTGTCTTGAATTATCGGAAGACGAAAAAGTCTGGTTTTTCACTCAAGTTTTACGCCCTGATACACAGCGAGATGTACTGATGCGCAAACCCCGAACATTCAGAGAGGCAGAAAACCCTGCTTGGTTAACTCAGACAGTTCAGCAGTCCCCACAAAACACCAAGGGAAATGACGCCCTATCCCGCATGCAACAGCGACTTGACACTCTTGTCTCCAGTCTAGAAACTAACGAGAAACTAACGGAGGCTACTATCTCCGCTTACCAGTACTCGCCCCAGATTTCCATGGAAGAGAAACTCACTAATCTTGAGAAAAAAGTCGTGACTCTCTTTACTGGTACACACCTTCACGACACTGCCATCGCAGCCTATCAACCCACATCACGAGATAACTACACTCGTGACAGCACAAAAGATGACGCAATTAACCGCTTGCGAGAAGAAAACCGCCAATTAAAGGCCGGTCAGAGAGATCAACCCCAACGAGGAAGGAGCAGTGATAGCTATGTCAGGCTAATTTCCTGAAAGTTCTAGATCAGCACAACGAAGTCACTCCTTCTCTCAATAATGGAGAACCAGCACCAATTTCCCCCCAGCCTGCGTAGCTTGGCGGTTTAAGCAATTTGAGCGTGAGCACGAGCACGAAGCGGCAAAGCCGCGAAAACGAGCTCCCCCAGGCTCCTCGCGGCTTCGCCGCTTGTTTTCGCTTAAACCGCCAGGCTACACCGGCCAAAGATCACCAAGATAGCTCGTACTATGAGTTAGTGTGAAGTAATGTCAAGAATAAAGAAGGTTTGTTGAGCTCCAAAGAAGTCTCCTGGTTTTCTGCTGTGTCGTCGCTGTAGTAGAGCATAGAAACAAGTTCCCTGTGCCTCTGGCATCACATAACGAGTGCCGGCTGTCAAGCCAGTGGCTCAACCGAGTTATTCCCCATTCTGCAACGTTCCGCAGCGAAGATCACTATCATGCCAAACCATTTATCCGTTCACCCGTCAAGTGTTTTAGCTATTAACCGAGATATTTGCCAAACTCCCAAGCTAAGCACAGGCAATCACACGACTAGCGAACCATAAAACTTAACGTTACAATAATAAGATAATTTCAGTCAATACTTGGAGTAAGTGGGACATGTTATCGGACAGAAGGGCCTATTGGCGGCGAGCGGCCTTAAACATTGTTACGGAGATTTCATTGCTGGCAAACTGCCAACAGCCTGAGAATAATAGAGACGTTCGCGCCAAAAATGTTCCTAAGTACAGATTTTTTTTAAAACTTGCGATGTAGTAAGGCAAAGATATGCGATCACTTTTGCCAAAAAGTAAAAAAAACAAAAACAAAAACAAAAAAAAAAACATGGGGTCACCGCGTTCGTTTTCGAAATAAGGCGCATTGAAGACCATGCGTGTTTTTAGAAGCTTTTGTTATTTAAGAAGATCTCAGCGTACGACTATCAGGAATGTTACTAAAACTGGTAACGGGGAACGGGGAACAGGGAACGGGGAACGGGAGTCTGGGAACGAGTGTACAGCGGTAACCCGCGTGAAAATTGAACATGGCGGACAAAAGAAAAGAAAACAGAACAATTTGGGGAAATGTGAGGAAGTGTTACGATTGTAAACATGAGTTTCTACCGGCTGTGCCACCAGATCATGGCCCAGTACGTTCTTGTTAGAGCAGAGTCCGATTGGTACTGGGATAAACAAAGCATGAACTGGCGCCTGGGGTGAAAATTGAATCGGTATTATCCTGTATTATCATAAGCTACGTCCGCCAATCGGTCAGACCACACTCTTTTTTACATAGAATTTCAAGCCTTCATAGTCTACTCATATCTTCTCACTTTGTGCGCGAGCTGTCATATCAATATTTAAAAATAGCAACACGCAATATGATATCGAGGACAAGTGACATAACACATGAGCATCATTGAACGTGGGTCGTCCGCTGTCTTCGCATTCGGAAGCTAGAAAGGCGGCCTTTCGGAGATCGGCAAGTCAACTGGCAAATCAGGTGAGCAGCAGATAAATAACCTGTGGCCTGGCCGCTTTGTTAAAGACAAAATATATGAAGAAGCGAGCAAGGAATATTCCACAATAATGCTAATGTTGGTGAAAGATGACCGCGGAAAAGCGACTGCGTGACACTCGGTATGTTTTTAGATGACATGTCACGCAGCAGACGGAAGACAGTCTTCATTCTCCGTCTGCGTTTTGTACCCAGTCTGCAGTCTGCATTTTGTACCTAGTCTGCATTTTGTACCCGGTCTGCAGTCTGCATTTTGTACTGACCGATTGGGGTAGCATGTGATAATACCGATTCGATTTTCTCCCCAGGCGCTATTTCATGCTTTGTTTATCTCAGTACCATATTGGACTCTGAGGTACAGCCGGTAGAAACTAAAGTTTACAACCGTAACACTTCCTAACATTTCCCCAAATTGTTCCCTTTTCTTTTCCTTTGTCCGCCATGTTGAATTCTTAGGCGGGTTCCCAGACTCCCGTTCCCGGTTTCCCGTTTCCCGTTTCCCGTTTCCCGTTCCCCGTTCTCCGTTACCAGTGTTAGTAACATCCGACTATCAGGAATAAAAGAAGCTACATTAGTGAAATTTAGATCAGGTTAACGTACTCAGTTCAAGACAACTAAGTATACTAAGTAAAACCTTGAAGCTGATGTCGTTCCTTGAGGTGGAATAGGCCTTGAAAAAGAATACCTATTAACCTTGCCCGTCCACATTCGAATATTAGGGACCTTAAGATACGAGGACGGGAAGGCCAGGACGGGAGCCGCAGTGGACGCGGGAAACTTTCGCGGGTCCCGTCGTGTCGCCAAAGACAAAATGCTTAAGATGTGTATTTTCGTAAAGGACAGCGACGTCAACTATGATAATTTGAGCTTCGCAAAAGCTTTTCGTAAAAGCAATGACATCCTTTAGACTAAAGAGATGATAGAAATCTTGTCCTATTAAGCTTAAACGATGGTGAACAGTCGATGCTGAATTTACTCTTCTTTATAAGCGACGCAAACATCTCTATCAGTTTTTATTTGTAATAAAGAAACCGGAATCTCCGTACGAAATATTAAACGAACAATCTAATCGACCTGCTTCAGATGGCTTTTTACCACCGAGCATTTGAGAATCCTGTCGAAGGAGAATCCTGACATAGGGCGAATATTTCAATTTCCATCTGTAACTGTAACAAGCATTATAAAAATAAAACAAATATTACATCAAGTTCCGGGTAGTTAAAAAAAACACAACAACAACTAAAGATCACTTTGAAAATGTGAATTTTATTTGCTCGACAGATGGCAATCATTCTTGCAACGTGTTATCGACCTCGAGACTATACTTACACTGCTGTTTTCTCAATGCATACAGTTTGTATTTCGTTTTGAGCTTGCACACTCGTGACCGCGACCGAACAGTGACTGAAACACAAACGAACAGACAAGGAATATTTTTATTCACATTTTTTTTTTGTATTTCAGCGTTGTATTTCTACACTAGAATCACGAAAAATGTGCACCTAATAAACATTCTCACCAATATAACTGAAAATAATGTCCATTGGAACATTAGCCAGGGCAAAACAAGGGCAAAATAGTCTCTCACGTTTTCCATACGACGGCTAGTCGAGCGAAATGGCGTCCTCGACGAGACGACGACGGCAGAGAGATGAATCGAGAGTTCTCGTGCGCATGCCCGTTTGAGTAAATTTACTTCTGTCCTAGCTCGTCCCGTCCTCGTATCTTAAGGTCCCTATTTTCCCTTGAACGAGGCAACAAGGGCTAATTTGCAAGCAAACAAAAGAACACTAAAATGGCGGCCATTTTGGAATAAGCACGGCACGAAAAATTGGATTTACTCTAAATTTGATCCTGATCAAAGTCGAAGTCAAATATGATCATAGCTTTGATCCAAACTTTGACGCGCGTCAAATGTGTGTCAAAAATGTCATGGCTTTGCCGATACATTTGATCCATGACAAAGAGGAGGGCAAATGTGATCTTAACTTTGACTCCACCTTTGACCCACGTAAAAGGGGGAATCAAATATTTTATGGATTTGCCATACATTTGATCCCTGCCAAAGGCGAGGTCAAACATGTCAATAACTTTGACTACAGTTTTGACGCGCGTTAAAGGCGTTCAAAGACACCACGACTTTGCATACCTTTGATCTCTTATGTCAAAGGCGTTCAAAGGCGGCATGGCTTTGTACAACTTTGATCCTACGTCATGTCATGTCAAAGGCGAGGTCAAATATGGCCATATCTTGCGACTCCGGTTTTAACGCCCTAATAACCTGCGTTTTCGTATTTTTTTGCTGTTTTAACGATAAAATGAAAGCTTGCTTTTTTGTCAATGTGTATTTTTTTAATAAAAAAGTTTTCACTTGACCTGGAGGTGGCACAAGGAAACAACTCGAAAACAGCGGGAAAACGCGGCTGCCAGCGGCTTCCCGCATTTTTCTGGCCAATCGGAATAAAGGTCAACGAAGTCGGCTGTGAGGAAAGCAGACATTTTTCTTCATTTGGCTACATTATGGCGGCTTTGGTGAAATTTTCGTTGTGTTTTGGACCAGGAAAAGGTAAGTCTCTGAATTTCGTTCATTTGTTTTCAATGTTCAGAGAATAACGGAGTTTAAAAAGTAAATTAAACGCAGCAATGGCTACATAAAGAGCTGTGAATTGCGTATATTTATGGCAAGACAGATCCTCGGCAGTGAAAACAATTTGGTCGATGATTAATTGCACTTGACTGAATCACAGTTGATCGGCAAAGCTCTTCGTTAAGAAAGACCAAACTTTATTTTCAATTCACATATACTTATTTACAAAAGTTGACAAAGATTTTTTTTTTTTTCTCACTCAGTCAAGTCTTGTGCATTAAATTGAAGTGTCTGTCATAGCATAGATTTTAGCATGATCAGTGCTTGAAATAAACGTAACTTAATAATTAAGCTTAAACTTAACTCTATTTACGTATAAATGGTTGTGCACAATGCCTCTGGTAATTTCTGAGCTTAAACAATTCCCTTGAAAGAAAGCTCATGTAAATATAAAGGAAATTTGCATTGAAGGAAAAACTCAGTCAGCCATGCATGACAATCCATCACGACCTGACTTAATTATCATATTCATTATACCATTAAAAGAGTTGTTGACTCTGAAAATTTAATCTATGGATAAGTTTCTGCTTTTGTCTCTAGCTACCATTCTATTGAAAAAAAGCTCTGTTTGTTGCCACAGTTGAAATTATGATGATGTTTGTTCATTAATGTAGATAAATGACTTCACTGGGTTGAATTTAACAAATTGCATGTGGTTTAGTGTGGTCTGTACTCTTATCGACAATGATACGCACCATCACAGTGGTCAAAATGTTGTGGACTCACGAAGCGCAGCTGAGTGAGTCCACAACAAATTTTGACCACTGAGATAGCGAGATCAATAGCAATTGTAGTAAAAATATGTTTTGATATTTGTTGTATCAGGCTTATGGATCAGTCATTTGGAACTCCACTATCTCCTGCCCAACCACCCCACCCCGAACCTGCCAGCATTTGACATTTTGAACTGTCTCCAGGGCTAAGAATGGTGTCATACCAGGTGATCAAATGCACCTACCCTGTGACATTTGCAAAACTGAGTAATAGAAATGTAGATTGAGTGTCAACCGAGGTGCCAATGGAGTGTTGATTGAGTATCGATTGGGTGTTGATAGAGAGTCGATTTAGAGGATTGATCAAGGGTATCAATCGACACTCGACCATGGATGCCTTTAGTACACATAATCCAGCTTATCCGTTAGTAGGTGAAATTGTTACAATGTTTGATAAAAAATCAAACTTGCCATTAGTTGCAAATTAAAAAGCTGACCCCATAATAATATTATTATGCGACCTCTCTGGACAATACCAGTAGTTTTAGAGTTTCATGTCTTGATCTTTTGAGCAGTAGACAATTAAATGCCAATAAATATGTGACTAGTGGAAATTTGCTTATGAATGTTGTTTTTATCCTTCAGCTAGCCACTCTAGAAGAACTGAAGAAATTAACAGAATAAATTCTGGGAGAGGATACAATATACAACTCTGTAGTTCATAGTCAACTCAGATGCAGTTAAATCATGCAATGCTCCAAAGTGTGCAAACATCAGAACATTTTGGTAAGTAAAAGGCTGGAATATTCATTTGTTATTTCTATATTTTGTAGCATAGACCATCTTATAATTTCTTCAGCCACAACTTTTAATATCTTTTTCCAGTAAAGAAAGGATATAAATAGATTTTGAAAACCTGGCTATAGCTTATTAATGTTATTTTAATTGATCATTTTTATTACAGTCTCACTCTGTGAAAAAAAAAAGTTGTTTCTTTTTGGTTCATTTAAGGGCAATTAGTAAGGAAATGTTGTCTTTCTTAAGGGACAAATACATCAACTGGCTCACCTGGATGAAAATTAAGTAATTAAAATGTTATTGAAAACATGCAAGGGGTGGGAATCTTTTTGGTAAATGAATCAAAGTTGCAGAATGTTGCAAACCAGTCTCAGGAAATGTTGGTTTTTGACTGGCAAAAGCTGAGTTTTGAATCTAAATTTTGAGTGGTTGTCTGCAATATCGACTGTTTTGGTTTGGCCATCAGGTTTCCAAACCAAATTTTTCCAAGCAAAATTAATAATATGATTAATTCATAACTATTGATGGGATCAGTAGAGAATTTAAGGCGTAGAGGATTTGATAATAACTTAGTAAAAGTAAATTGACAAAGACGTTTATTTGCTTTTACTCAATTTAAAATTTTGTTGGCAAATTTGACTGGATAATAGCCATTTCCCTCTATGAGATGCGGCTGCACTGGGAATCATAGTGGTTGTATTCATCATCTTGGACTGGATTTTTGTTTCAATGAATGAGCCATGCAATTCCATGCAGGCATGTCTCATGTTAAATCATTTAATTTTAGGAATTTTTTTCAGTGGAAAAAAGTGTACAAGTAGTTGCTAACTGTTTACTAATCAAATGTGCAATTATTTTGATATGTTTATATGCTCCTTTTCACATATGATCTACAAGGAAAATAAGGAAAAAGATTACACCACTGAACATGAAGAGATCTGCGGAAATTACACAGGAACAGCAATATTCCCAAAGTTGTGTGAATTCCTCATTTCTTGTCACAGTTTATGTCAGATTTGTTGATTTTTAGATTGCTATTCTGCAACCATAAAAGATCTTTGTCGTAAGAGGTCTGTAAGATGTCTTTAAGAGACAGGCAGACAGATGGACTGGTAAACTGGCTCTAGGCTTTTTGTTTATTTGTGTCAAGCTGTACACTTTTAAAATGACCCCAAGTCTTTGTTCTCTTACGAAATTCTAGCTGCAGGGGATAACCCTTGTTCAGCTGGTGAAATTAGCTTGTTAAACTGGCTCTTAATGACATACCTGTGTGACCAAATCTCTGAGTAGAGTGGAGAGAAATACAGAAAAAAGGCTACTATTGACAGAAGCACAAACTATTCGAAGGAGGAGTAATGATCTGATTGGTCACGTTTTATTAATGTGATATTAGCAAAACTACTATAGGCAAACTTTAAGGAATAGAATGCCAAGATTCACCCTTAATATTCATTTCCAACGTTTTTGTCTGTTTGCTTCTGTTTAGACAAATGCGGACAAGCAGTGGTCGACAGGATGGACTTATTCAGTGAAGATACGTTGATTAATTTCGTCAACGCCTTAGACTTTGTCAAAATGTGTCTTCCCAAGAAATAATGGGGATTTAGTTGGCATTGACCCCCAACAAGGCAGTTTAACCACTTTGATGAGAAAGAAGTGGAAAACACTGTATTCCATTCCACTTATAATGCAAGAATGAGCAAGTGCAAGAAGCAGAAAAGGAGAACTGCCAAAACATAAGGAGTTCCATGCAACGGACTGTACGTGCCATCTGGAAAGGACGCTTATACACTAGTTGACTTTTGTGCGAGGTTTGCTATATCTTTCCCGAAATTTTGCGGTTGTCTTCCCTATTGTCTAGTCTGGTCTAGTAAATTTAAGGAACTGAGAATTTAGCCGTAGTACTTCAATGTTAGATAAATGCACTTTGTACCATGGAAGATTTGTTGACTGTTGTTTTCACGATAGACAGAACAATGTTTTCCTTCTGATCAGTCTCATTACGTGTAGTTTGAAACAAAGCTTGTAACGTGGCTTTTTGAAACCTGAAGCCCAAAACATTTATGTAAGGTACTTGGATGTATTTACTCTTGATAAAAACGGGGAAAAAATTGAAACTGAGATGAAGTTGAACATATTTATTTTCTTAAAATTAGGCGCAATGATCTTTCCGGGCCGCTTTTCCGTTAACATTTGTCAATAGTTTGTTACAAAATAACTTTATTAAAGCTGATATATTCTTCAAAACTTGTCAGACATAAATCAAGAGTACGGATCTAATAGCGTCTTTCGTATGCGGAGCTACAAAGCTAGTGTAGCAAGCAGAAAAAAGCGTATAAGATGTGGATCGCGCGAAACGTGATCAACGGTCGCGCAGCGCGAAAGAGGAGCGCGAGCGAGAAGTTCGGGCGAGACGCGCGAGCGCGGAACGCGCAGAGTACCTTTGACAAACCTTTGGCCTGCGTCACAGGCATCTTCGACCACGTCTTTAGCAAACCTTTGACTCGAATCGCAGACAAATTTGATTACACTTTTGACCCGCCTTTGACAGTGCGCAAAGGCGTATCAAAGGATCACCTTTAACCCTAAAAACACAGGCGTTCAAAGGTGAGTAAAAACGGCCTTTCACGCCTTTGATTTGGTGGTAAAGGTTTATTCACAGATGATCTTTGATTCGCGTCACAGATCGTCAAAAGCGTGCAAAGGCGACCTTTACAAAACCTTTAACAACACATTTGACGCGCGGTAAAGGCGATTTTTCGTGCCGTGAAGGTGTATGTATGTGTCATGAATAATTGTAACCAAACGTGCGCTGACTCATGTGCCAAACTACTTCTGGTCCAGAATAATCCCAAGCCACGAAAACCATAGTTTTGCTCGAACATTAAGTATCCGAGCATATTTTCTTGCCAAATGGAAGATTTTGTTTATATATCAATAAGCAAATTATATCTGTTCCAATCGGTGTACCTTTGACGTGCAGTGGCTCAATATAAATCCCAGAAACAAAGCCTTCTTCTAGAGTGGCAGAAATTATGAAATCTTTCCCATTGCTCAAGATCTGTGCTTAATCAGATTTTCTTTCACAGTCATGTAAAATGTCATGTACACATCCCTTACTTCTCGCTACAGTGAATGTCAAGTCAGTATTTTAGTCAGCCTTAAATTTCATTTTTTGCCGTGGTGAATGCAGTGAATAGTCTCTGCAATATGAATATTAAATAAATATCATTCACAACTATATCCATCCATTACAGGAACGACTGGAAACAACACAATAATATTCCCTCAAAGTATAATACTGTACAAAGAAGCGATTGTTACAAAAATTAAACCGGTAAACAGTACGGCATGTCACTAAACGCCACATGTTTTTCTACACTAAGTCCGCTAAATTTTGTTACCCAGCAAATAAATCAAAATTGTTCCAAAACAACAATTGCAAATACACAAGTACAATCGGATGCAAATTTCTAACTCAAATTAAATATCCAATATCTGATAGTAAGTACATGTACTTACTTACTTTTACCATCGCTATACCGTATAACTCTATAATCTTATCAGAGCTACTCACTGGCTTAACCCTGTCCACATCTGTGTCAGCAATGCTGAAGTATCATTCCGTGCTCAACTGTTTGCGTAAAACTGTCGAGTTCCTTAGAAAATAAATTCTATTGTTTTTATGCTTTTCTAAGCAGCCAAGCACGACACCGCGGAAATACGTTTTTTGACGTCACCGTAACTGGTCAGTGGTCATCACCATCAGGCTGTGTTGTCCTTCGATCGATCAGTTCTCCGAGATCGGTATTTTGCTTCGTTTTAAGGTCGAAAATATCCTTGATACTTCTCGTTATTGGTGAGTTTGACGTCCTTAAGTGGGTTTTTAATACTCAAACAATGTTCGTAATGAATAGCGGTACAGGGGAGTCATTTTGTGTGGAGTAATGTGTAGTTTGCCGACTCGAGCCTGGATCGTGTTGCTTCAGTCGCCCTCGCCTCAGAATTGTCAAAAACAACGATGGGTATCCAGCAAAGCAGAAGATTGGTTCTGTATGCAGCTTTTGCAAGGATTTTGAAGACTAGTTGGATTTAAAGTGTAATTTGCATGAAATGGTTAAGGTACATGTAAGTCAGGACCGTTTTATTCACACTCACTTTGCGCCGACATGTGGTGCTTGTTCATTTAGATTATATTTCGCAACGCGTCAAAGAAGCTTTGATAAGAATTTGTCTTTAAAGACTGGCTTGTTTGGCGTTTCTATCACCTTTCTGACTTTCTGCGCCTTTTGGAGCAGGTGAAATAATTTTTTTTGTATCTGTTGCTGTCAGAATAAAACATTTCATTTCATTCACAAGATATTTCTCTATCATTAAAGATTGTTTAAGCCTACATTTATATATAACGGTGGCGTTTGCGAAGGGAGTAGAAATCGAAAATATTGTGATTTGTTGGTCGCAGCGAACGCTGGAAATACTGAAAACATTCAAGACCGCTCAATATCTTCGGTTCATTGACAATTTTTTCTTGCTTGAGGTCTTTTTTGTTTACATCGATTACATGTTGATAGTACATGGAAATTTTCAAGACCGTTTCCTTGTACATGTATGCTTAGGTAACTAAATATTTTAAAATGCCCAAACACCTGTATTTGTTTACACGAAACCGCTTCCACTTATGGGATGTGGTCAAGTTTCACATCTTTTGATGCTGAAAAGACATTCAACATTTCAGAGAGGCAGTAATCAACTCTTCAATGAAACCCACTAGTTTATTTTGTTTACTTCGTCATTTGAAGCTTTTCGATTTCTATTTCCCTATCTTACATGTGCATTGTATCAATTTATATAAATAATTGACTGTTGTTGTTTTTCCTTTCGTTTAATTTAATTCAGATGAGCTTTGCTCAATCACTACTAATTTTTACATTGTGTGTGCTTAATGAATCAGACATGTACATATCACGTGCTTTGAATCACTATGAAATTAATTATGATCCCCTTAGTAATAATATTGTATCATCCTCCCTTCTGTAAGATTCTTACTTAACTTGTAACCACTTTATTACAAGTCATTATAGCACCTGATGGCAATAAATTATATAATATTGTATCTATTTATTTTTTTTCCTGTGATAAATTGGCTAACAAGTGGGTTTGTTTATTCCACTGTGTCTCTGAATTGGCTTACTGTTGTCTACAAACCAGTGGTAATAAATCTTCGCTACGACTAACTCAGATACTAGACACAAAAGCATGTATTAAAGAACAGATACATTTCCTACAAATAATATCTATTGCATTTAGTTCATCACTTAAGTTCTACAACATTGCTTTTCGCCAGTGAGAAATTTTGTGCAAAGTCTGAAGTTGTAAGCTGCAAAAACAAGTTCTGTCAGTAGTTGTGAATTACTTAAAATCAGGCTTTGATATGAATGGCAGAAAGCGAGGAAATTAGAAATTGTCTCAAATACACAAGTGATAAAAGAGGTAAACTTGACTGAAATCTGTAGACTCCTTTTTTTCAGGTTTAGGGTTAAGGTTAGGCCTAAGGGACTAGGTGGGAGGTGCGATGGCCTCATGGTTAGTGCGCTCAGCAATGGATTGAGTGGTCCGTGTTCGAGCCCTGGTTAAGGACATTGTGTTGTGTTTTTGGGCAAGACACTCTCACAGTGCCTCTCTCCACAACGGTGTACATATGGGTACTGGTGAATTTAATGCTGGTGGTAATCCTGCCATCGACTAGCATCCTATCCAGGGGGTAGTAGAAATACTCCTAGTCGCTTCATGCTACAGAAACCAAGATAAGCCTGGCCTGATGGGCCACTTGGGTTGTAAGGTCCCTGCATCAAGTGGGGGGAGGGACAGGGGAGTCAGAACCTCCCACTTCCCATAGCCTTTTCTCCCACTTCCATACCTTTATCTCTTGACTCCCTAGAAGTCTCTAAAGACACTAAATGAAAGTCAAATAACATTTTCAGTTCTTGTTTTTGAACGTATTTGAAGCCTTAATGAATGACAAAAATTAGCATTTTACATTTCTCTCCGGATTCCTGCCCTATTAGCACTCCTGCTTCCTGCCCTTTTCTCTCCCGCTTCCTGCCTCCTATTCTCCTGAGCTCCTGCCCCCTGCCTCTCCCCACCATCAACAGATGGCTGAATGTCCAGGAGAGGAGTTGCCATATGGAGAGCATTGGTCAGTATTCTCTCAGTTGGTGTTTTTACAACACTGATGTTGTGGAAATCATCCATGGACAGTATCTAAAAGGATTTTTGCTGAGCCAAAATAGAAAAAAATGTACAATAGAAGAGGTTTTCTATTGGGAAATCTAGATAATAGTAATATGTAAACAAATATTAATTTTAGAAAGTTATACAGAGTCTCAGGCTCTAAGGTAATGTGCCCATAAATTATCTGGGTGGCCTTATAATCAGAAGATTGTTGTGTGAATACAGGGGGGATAGCCTATGTATAACTAAAAATGAAATTCATGTATTGAGTTTTAACTGGAAGTTGTTATTACCCAGATTTTATGGTATTTTTGTTGTCTTACAATAACATATGTATTTTTAATTACCCTTTTAACAGCTTTGTATTCCATGTCTTCTGCCATCTTAAGATAATCAGATGTCATGTACCTCTTGTTTTTTTCTAATAGCTAAATAGCTTTTTTTCTAAACTGTAATAGCTATGCAACTAGTTTAAAATACGTTTCACCCTTTAGAGGCACTAAAAGCAAAATACAGAACTGCAGCAATTCGAAATTATGACAAGAACCAAAGAAACAATAATAAACATGAAAATTTGAAATTTTATTTTCGCCAGCCTCAAGCTTCCTGAAGTACAGTATAATTAAAATTAGATGTTTAATAATAAAACATACCTCGGTGAATTCTTCCTCGAGTTGAGGCCAAGTTTTGAACCCTTTTGTGGCTTCAGTCCTACACTTGTTACACCAACGTGTCCAAGATTTATACGAAGCACTGCTTCGATTTCGGCCAACTTGGCCTATAATTCGGTGATACCGAGTGAGGAGAGGATGACCGTGTTTACTTGCGCGAGTGCCCCCAGTCGAACAAGTGGACGAACACGAGCATGTCTTCCCGACGAATTTGATCGAAATGCCGTTGACGTACCGATTCGTACGGTTCAAGCCCACCAATTCAACAAACTTGAGAAGTTGATGTCCTCATAACACCGCTACAGCAACACAAAAGCTGCCTAGTTTTAGCCTTAGCGCACATCGTAACGTAAATTGCCACTGACTCGCCGCTTGCGAGCATAAACTCTCACGAAACAACAACAATTTCACACTGTGTGCAAGTTCAGTTTGGCTTTGGCACAATATATAATATTAACTGAGAACTATTCAACGAATGAGCGGAGTTTAAAAGCTAAGTTTACAGTGTGCGCTCTAAGTTTTGTATCTTTTTGGCTATCGACAAGACTGTCTGCGAAAACCATGTAAAAGTTGCAGGCATTTTGTAGTTTTGTTAAGGTGTACCGCTGACCAGCAAAATACTGTATCGCGCCCCCCAAAACGTATTTCCGCGGTGTCGCCAAGCACCCTATAAGTGAACCGGATTAAATTGGTTGGAATATTTGCATCTTAAGTTATTTACTTTACCTGAATTACGCACACCTACATTTGCATGAAGAAAAAACGGAAAAAGTGTGTGATCGTTTACTTACTGAATTGCTTATGTAAGACTAAAGAGAATAAGTCGATTACGCATCTTGCACGCCTTCGCTGTACAAAGATTTTCCTCTCAACATTTTGTGAGCAGCCATCATGTATAAATTCAACGGAAGGTTTGGCGAAAGATGTGCGTATAGTAATTAGTGTTAGTAATAACAGTGCGATTTAATTCCTCAAACCACTCAACTTGTTTGCATAAAGCTGCGTGTTGTGCAACGTGTCGTTGTTGGGGCAATTAGGCAAGACATTTCATTGTTTTGAATCAGCGGCGTGGACGTATTTAATATTTGTGTAAGTAATTGCTTTTGACAGGATCACGTTAGGAAACTTAATAGATAGAGTCAGGTTGTGATCCTTCTGGCAAAAAAAAAATTCGCGACTTGAATGCACCGTTCTGTTGCGATACTTTAGCCAAATCAACCAGGGAAAGAACTGATTTCGTTTAGACTTTGATTTTCGATGTAGTGCCGTATCTGAGACAGATGGTTCATCCGCACACGCGATGGCTTTAGCTCAAGTATGCCAAGTTCATGTCTGCAACACAAGACTGACTTAGAGTATATATTTCAGAAATAATTATGAACTTACTTGCATACAGCCTGATTTTAGGACGGTCCAAGTTCATTCACTCTCCCAATATCCCGCAGTTTCAGTTGCACGGATATCTGGATCCATTTCTGATTGGCTAGTTTCTTACACGCTTTGTGATAGGATAGATTCTCGCGAAATCGATCACGCAACTATCAGGGAATACTGAAATTAAATTTGTTCTCGGGTTTCGCGAGTATGTACATTTGTAACATCAATTTTTTTGAGCTGGAAATAAGATATCTACGATTACAGATACTTTTCATTACTTCACACGTGTTTTTGAAGGGCACTTTACGCTCTTTTGTTAGGAGGAATTTTAAGTATAGTGGAGCCAGTATTGCAAATTTTATAGAGGTCATAGGTCTGCAGACCTCACTGTTGTCTGCATGGCCCTTCGCAGAGTTTGACACCCTGGTTGAAATCTCTGTAATTTGCATTGTGCTTTTACTATGGTTAGGCTCATTTCTATTGCAAGATATGTTTGAAGATCTACAAGTATTAGTTTTCAAGGGGCAAAGTTTGAAATATTCCGTGAACATATTGCTTACTTGCATTCTATTGAGACGTCGAGCCTGGCAATTTGATCGGAACTATTTGCACAATATGTTGCTTTTTGAATGTCTCTTATCACGGATATTATATTTATCTTTGTTCGGCTTTCTTCAGAGACTGCCGTATCTTGATTTCGAGAAAGCTATACGTTTGTATAGACACGTTCTTATGTTTCTCGCATCAATTTGATCGAACTTATGTCTCTCAGCGCCTGCGTTTCAGCCGGACGTGTCACAAAATCCTCAGCGGTTTAGACTGTCTGCGACACAGGCTAATGTCTCTCGGACCTCTCGATCTCGATGTTAGATCATGTTAGCATTGGGTGATCTATTTCCCAAGGTTATGAACACTAGTCACTAGGCGCGTTAGAAGCTAGCCAATCAGAAATGGATACACATATCCGTGCAAAACTGCAGTGGCATTGCTCGAAATAAACGGCACGCAATGTACACAGGAGCGATGACGTTTCTTTTTGCTGGCACTTGCAAAATTGGGATATATTTATAAGGGGTATTTGTAAACGGAATTTGCGTTCATTCATCAATAGGGATGTGAGAACAATTGTCACAAGTTAAGAAATGAATAAGTTAAAAAAAAAAGGACGATCAGTAGCCTCTTATGCAGTCACACCTTAGGAGGAATGTGCGATACTGAGCATCTGCCTAGAAGGCTAAGGGATGTGTGGATGAAAATGGGTTCCGATTTACAAAACATTTGTTTTTGAACCGGTTCTGCTTTTAGGCTTTCATTACGGCTTATTTGGTTATGGCAAGAGAATCTGCAAGCATTTGGTTCATGAGGGTGCAGGCAAAATCAACTATCATCTCAAACAAAATGAACCTACAATACATGACTCCCACTAAATGCAACTTGTTCATTGTGCCTGCATTTTCAGAGCTCAAGTAAGTGTTCTCCAATATACTGTTGCAGATGTAACCATGATTTTATTCAGTTTACAGTGTGACAGGCTGCTTTTAGCACTTAATTTTGTTTCTGTTCACGTAACTCGCTTACGTGACGCAGGCAAATCTAAAGATGACAATGAGTGGTTAAAAGCTAACCCCTAAAGCGCATTTTCTGCGAATAAGCAAACAGGTATAACTCACAAAAATTAATTGTTAGGTTTATGATCAAAATCTCATTGTATATATGCAACGTGGGTTAGATCAGGGCATCCAGTTCAAATTGCATTCCGCAATGCGACCGGAAGCGTAACGCTTTCATTGTGTTTACTTTGAAAAGGTTTTGAACAACATAGACCTGTTTATTCTCCAGAAATTCACGCAAAACAATCTTGAGCGAAAAGTCAACGAATTTGTCAAGGCACATGAGAAGAAGCTTATGTTAAAGGCACTCCGCGGATCCCACAAACTGCAAAGGTCTGTCGCAAAGGACAAGTTTCTCACTCTCCGAAACCAAAGATGGCGAATTTTTGGTGTGTGTTTACTGGCTGCCTGACAACAAACAGTATTCTCATTGCTTCTCTCTGAAATCAACGCCTTATCATCTTAAAGGACATTTCGCAACGCTAATTACCTCACCGGAAATTAATCAATTGTTTTAATCGTATACCTGTTATCAATGAACCTTGGACCATATTATTATGAATTTGCCCGTGAGCGCAAATTTACCCGATACTGGATAAACCAAATCTTCGTTTAAAAGCTGGAATATTAAAAGTACTCCGGATAAATTGTACGTGCAGTAAAACACATCGCTGCACATTGTTTACCAACACTCATTCCAAACAGAGAAACGTCACCTAACCTTAAGGTTACTTCCCACCTTCAGAGGCCAAAAAAATCGTTTTTTCTTTCATTGGACAAAATTTACGTTCGTCATTTTATCTAGCGTTTCCAAAGGAAAAACATTAAAAATCTCGAAAAGCGGCCGAGTTATTTAGAAAAAAAACATATTTTCAAATAAAGTTAATAAACTAGGAAGGTGTCATAATCTTGTCAACGGGCGAGAACCCTGGGGGAATTTTCGCGGCAAACGCTCATCGCTCGTATTTCATGTCATTTATTTACATCACGCACTTGACAAAAATTCCCACGTGAAAGCTCTTTTCGCTAACTCCTATGGAAAAATCGAAAGCAGAAAAAGTCCTTGGGTGAAGAAAACGAAAAAAACCGGCCCAAAGAAGAAAGAAAAAGTTCCATATTGTCAAGGAAAGAAAAAAAAAAACAAGCTTGCCGAAAGCGACAAAGGCTCTTGGTTTGGCCAAACGCCTTCGACAATCTCGGCATCTGCTGAAGATCCGGAGCGTTCAAATATCCTTGGAACAACTAGCTTTAAAATCAAAGTCAACGTCAGTGCAGGCCGCGAACAAGATTCTTCGTCGGAATCTGGCGGAAGCGATGAAGAAAATGAAACCTACCCAAGGGAACTCATTTCAGCATTAAGGGTATTTCTTAAGCTGTCCGTCGATTCCTTAACGTCTTGTTTTTCAGCGGCACATTTTCCGCCTTAAACATTTTTGGCACGGGTTTTTCCTTTGCCTTTGCCTTTGGCGTCTCTGCCCATTATATTACGTCGCCGTCCTAAATTGAACTCCACTGAGCGAGATAAAAAAAAAAAACATGTTGCAATGCGATGCTTTTCCCGGGAAATCTTGATCTATTGTCATAGACACTAGGAGGCCCTGTTGTTCCATTGGTTTGCGGTTTTATTAGGCGTGATAATCTCCGGGCGTGGCGCGAGTTGTTTACGAACCTTTACAAGCTAAAATCTCGCATTTGATTTTTGGCGGAATACATCCACTTTGACCGAATTTATAGGGTATGCAGATCTGACGGATTTTCGTGAAATTTCGACAGAACATTCCAGAGATAATGACAAACCAAACTGTGTCGGGAAATTTTGATATTTAACACATTTTTCCTGTGGCGTCCATTTACGCAACACGTCTCGCATATTTTTAGCTACTCCAACTTTAGATGTGGATATCTAGACAACCAATCAGAATATCGAGAAAGCCCGACACACTTTTGTTGATTGATGCCCTGTGAATAAGACTGTGCAGCCATTTTGCTCGTACTGCGGAATCCGATAGCCGATAAATTCAATAGAAGAAGCCTCGGTCGTTTCACGCCTTACCACCTCCTGACACTTCCTAAAAGAAAGCATTGCTGAAATTGTATTTTTTTCGTAAAGTACATTTATTAAGCTTTCTTATGATATATAGTTTGTTGGGGTTTTATTGAAACTGGCGCGCGTACGATTTTTTTCCCGAAGGGCACCCGCGAAGGTGGGAAGTAACCTTAATGATAGTCAGCAGCGACAGTATAGACGAATCCACACGATAACAAGACGCAGGATTCATTTTCACATCATTAGCTAGTAGAATTAATAAAGGAATGTAAAAACGATACACACACATTTGTGAGAACCAAAACCTTGCATAATAACTCATTTGCCACGAGCGCATTACTTTTTTAAAGTTGGAAGATATATTACCTCCAGGTAAAACATAAACAATAGCATAGACCAGAACTTCCCTCTTACACGACAGGAGTACCCGTCGGATCCGCTCCGCAAAATATCCGCTCTGCAGACTAAAGTTGAGCTGGCTGGGAATTTTAGCATGAAACAGAATCTTGCTGAGAATTTAGCTTATCGAGAGCTAGCTAGCTGGAAAACTTTTTTTGGTGTTGAAATAACTTACATTGTGGTTTTACTAATCAGTTCTGGCTGGAAATTACATTCCGGATGCGATCACTGACTGAAGTGTGTCACTTGACACTCTCTGACTGCTTGAGCTTTTGTTTGAAAACATGCTTACAATATAATGTTAGTTGTTTATTAAAGTTTTATTTACCAGCAAACAATAGAAGTCTGTTCTGCTGTCATTTATAGTGTGAAATTAGATCGGTTTCTTTTCCCTTGACGCTCCTTTTTCTCACGTTCAGTTGCATGTTTCACCACCGTTGATCCGGTCGCGGAAAATCATCGTCTGTTCTGCTTTCATGTTCTACCTTGAGACAACTGGTATCTGGTGATGACGTTTGTTGGTTCGTGCAGTCTTTTCACATTTTTGCCTGAGGCCCGGTGAGACTCGGGTAACCTCGTAATATTTTGTAACTAAAACATTGTTCCCGTATAATTTTGTGTCCAACGGTCGGTTTCAAGCGCGATCAGATTTTGCCGACCAGTTGTTTGAGGGTTTGGTAGCCAGAGAACTCTGAGGACTCCACTGATAAATTCAAAGGTTCAGGTAAGAACTACTTTGGAGTTGAACTAGCTGAATCAGGCTATATATTTAATATTCAGTGATAATGTTTAAGCAATGTGTGCGGGAAAAGCCGGCGCAGGTTTTCAAACTGTATTCGCCATTGTATTGTATTTCAAACCCAACGGAAAGTGCCGCTTCAGTGAAGACAGTGAAAGCAAGAAAAGGCCTAATATGTCTCAGAACTTGGAAGGGTTTTCGAAACTGTCAGTGCATTCATCCACGGTGATCCTACTTCCAAGTGTAATTTCAATTCTGTAATTTTAATGACCAGCAACATCCGATCCCGGTGCTGCAGTCGATCATGACCGCTTTTTAACTCGTCGAACGTTAAAACATGAGCTATTGAAACACATTTGCCGCGTCTTGGACAAACTGACGAGATATTGAAATGATTATTTTTTCCCGGTGTAAGAAAGTATTGTTTCCATCGGTTTCTTTACTGAAGTCCGATCGTGTTCTTTATATAACTGAAGGCTGATTACCTATTGCTGCCTTTTAGTATCGCCGAATATTTGCCCTGAAAGAGCTGTTGACCAACACACCTGATTGATCTATTTCAATGCTAATTAACCGCGCGGCCATGGGCCGAGCGCGGTTCATGTTCTACCCTTGGTTAATTTTTTTAACCGCGCGGCCATGGGCCGAGCGCGGTTCTAGGTTTACCCGTGGTTTATTATTTTTTATTATATTTTTTTTGTCGGTGGCCAGACGCAGACCTCCGCTCGGCCAAACTTTGAGTCACGCAACGTGTGATGTTTTTCCGCCAGAAGCTGTTAAAACATAAACACACGAACAATTTTACGGATATTGTTTTCTTTTTTGTGGGTAAAATATATTTTCTTTTCGCTTTATTAAAGCGTTGGATTTAAAGGGAATAATAAATACGCTGAAAAAAGGTATTACGTCAGCCATGGAATGCGCTGACGTTGCAGCTTTCACTTTCGCTACGTGACAAATAAGATCGTGTTTACTTTGCAAGTTTATTTCGGCAGAAGCGACGGTCATTAATTTATTTGTAATTTTGCGAGTATTTCTTGCGGTTTTAGGCAAATGAAGTAAATCCTTTAACTGTTTCATCGCAGCGAGTTCATAGATCGGAAAGAAAATTAAATGTTTGGAAGCCAAGCAAAGAACGTGTCAGAACGTGCAAAGATTACGTCATTGATAGGGAAATAACCACCGTACTAAAGATAGCCGTAGATAACGCAATTCTTGAATTATGTGACTCGTGTGACTTCTTTGCTAACCCTTAACTTAAGGGAAAAAAACAATTAAATTTAATCGTGACTTTAAAGAAAGAAAGCGGTTTGTAATAGTGTTCGTATCTTCATGCCCATACATATCCCGAAGAAACTTCCAGATTAAGACTATTACGTCATCGGAGATGTCACAACGGCTACGACTGATGGTGCGATAATAGAGTTTATGTTGATCAAGTGCTGTGATGTCTACAGTAATCAATGAATCATCAAAGATTGCTTTGGAATATGCACTGCGTTGCGACTGTAGTACTAAGAAAACAGTTAAATTTTAAAAGCGCGGTTATAAGATCTAACAGATCTTCTTGTTTATTTTTTTTTTTGTCGGAGACCAGACGCAGATCTCCACTCGGCCAACTTTGAATTACGCAATCTGTAATGTTTACTCGCCAAACCTTGTTTCTTCAGGGTCAACAGAAATCTCAGATTACAAAATCACGCCGAACCTACACGTTGCAAAAAATCTCTTCAAAACACTGACATCGAAGCGATATATCACTTTAGCGTTAATAGCTACCACACATTGGCAGAAGGTAAATCTATTCCTTAAAAATCCAGCTTTATCGTGCTAAATTTCAGCGAAATCGAACAAAGCCAGAATTAATTAGAATTTTTTTTGTGACCTCACACCCCAGACTTCACCTAACAAAAGGAGCATCGGTCGCCCATAGCAACCGAAAAACACGAACATAACAAAGCCGACGTTTCGGCCAAAAAACTCCAGAATTATCGCCTGAGAGCTTAAACTTGAATGGGAACATCTTTTTCGAACTTCTTTCAACTCATTTAGACGAAAGAATGGCCTCGGCGGGCTACAAAAATGACCAAGAGAAAAAACAGAACAAGACAGCAGAACAAACCGATAATATTTCACCGCGTGGCTTTCGGCACGAAAACGAAAATACAGCTTACTTCTGGATAAATTGAGCCTTAGAAGCCACCAACTGGTCCCATATTACTTTCTGTATCCTTACAAATGTCCTGACTTCCATCTCCGAAAGATTTTGCCCCAATTTTGAGCAAATAAACATTTCGCCAATAGCGACCACCATTACGGTGGCTTGCATGCTAAATTAGCTAACTTGACAAAATTCTCCCGACGGGGGAGGATGTGAGGAAAAGAGCTGAAAAATGGTCTGTAATTGGCTAATGATGAGATCTTCCCACTGTCCAAATTTGGTGAGAATCGAAAGTAACGCCAATTTTCTGTCACGTTTTCAATCTCTAGCCACTGGAGTGACCAAAATCGATACATCGGTCGGGATAGAGTTTCATTATTAAATTACATGACTTGTGTGACTACTTTGCTAGCCCTTTACTCGTGGAAAACACCAATCAAATTTAAACATGTCTTTACAGAAAGAAAGCTGTTGTTAATAGTGTTATTATCGTGTGGCTCATATCGTTCATGACCATACATATCCCGAAGAAAGTTCTAGATTAGGACCATTACGTCATCGGAGATTTGTCAACGGCTACCACTGATGGTGCAATAATACAGTTTGTGTTGATCAAGTGATGTGATGTCTACAGTAAGAAAAGAATCATCACTGACTGCTTTGAAATGTGCACTACATTCCGACGGTAGTGCTAAGCAAACAGTTAAATTTTAAAAGCGCAGTTATAAGATCTAAAAGATCTTCTTGTTGTACTGTACTTTGGGATTTAAAAGGGAATGCAAAGGCTTGCCATGTCAAAGGTCAGAAAAGACCAGAAGGCAATCATGTCATTCCAGATTTCGTTCTTTCGGTGTCGATAGCGCCAGGACAATAATGTGTAATTTAATTTCTTATGCGTTCCCATTTGTTAGCGCGCGTGTTTTTCGCACATTCAGTTTCTGTTAGAGAACAAGTTATTTTGTATGCCTGCGTTGTTACCGGAAATAGAGACATTTCGCCTTATTGTCCTTCTTTTTATGATGGCACAGACAGTGATTTTGTGGTGGAACAATTATCGCGCGGTTCAGTTCATGTAGCTAATGCAAAGCGCGAAACATGGCACACGAAAAAATAGGGGAGAGGCGTGGCACCAGTTCACACCATTCACTGAATTCACGCTTCTGGGTTATAGTTCGATGACGAAATGAGCGGTAAAAAATTATTCCACAATTATTTTTCTTAAACAGTTAAATCCTTGCTTCTTTGACTTGCCCCAGGGAATGTAATTTTCAACAATGTAACATCAGTTAAAATCAAAGACATTTCATTGAATTCTCTCATGAATGAGCTATTTTTGTGAACATAGTTCTTGATCTAGATCTTACATTGAGGGGCCCGATAGTATCACCAGTTTTGTATATTATTATGTGTCCGTGGCTGTGTGGGTATTTGGATGCATGTGTGTGTGTGTGTGGACGGGGGGAGGACGCCGGTATAAGAGGGATTGTGCAGTATGTTACATTTTCTAAAACATATCATTTTTCAGGTGTAAAATTAACTGCGTGAACTATAAGAAGCACAGCTAAAGATGCTGCAAACGTTACCCGATGTCATGGACTTGTACCCAAGAAAAGATGAGCAAATTTGTTGATGAAATCACGAGATTAAGTTTGTGAATCTTTTATGCTGATCGTCCAGTGTATATTTATGACATTACACTGATCTGATTGATACATTTTGTTAACGAGTTAACGAGTAATGATGCTGTTAATAGCAATACTTTTACTGTGAACGGCCTTTAACATTCCAACAATGCCGGGGTCTTTGCTGCGAAACTTTGCACTTAACTGTGTGAAACTTTTACGGTGAACGACCTATAACATCCCAACAATGCCGGGGTCTTTGCTGCGAATGTTTGCACTTAACTGTGTGAAACTTTTACGGTGAACGGCCTATAACATCCCAACAATGCCGGGGTCTTTGCTGCGAAACTTTGCACTTAACTGTGTGAAACTTTTACGGTGAACGGCCTGTAACATCCCAACAATGCCGGGGTCTTTGCTACGAAACTTTGCACTTAACTGTGTGAAACTTTTACGGTGAACGGCCTATAACATCCCAACAATGCCGGGGTCTTTGCTACGAAACTTTGCACTTAACTGTGTGAAACTTTTACGGTGAACGGCCTATAACATCCCAACAATGCCGGGGTCTTTGCTGCGAATGTTTGCACTTAACTGTGTGAAACTTTTACGGTGAACGGCCTGTAACATCCCAACAATGCCGGGGTCTTTGCTGCGAATGTTTGCACTTAACTGTGTGAAACTTTTACGGTGAACGACCTATAACATCCCAACAATGCCGGGGTCTTTGCTGCGAAACTTTGCACTTAACTGTGTGAAACTTTTACGGTGAACGGCCTATAACATCCCAACAATGCCGGGGTCTTTGCTGCGAAACTTTGCACTTAACTGTGTGAAACTTTTACGGTGAACGGCCTATAACATCCCAACAATGCCGGGGTCTTTGCTGCGAAACTTTGCACTTAACTGTGTGAAACTTTTACGGTGAACGGCCTGTAACATCCCAACAATGCCGGGGTCTTTGCTACGAAACTTTGCACTTAACTGTGTGAAACTTTTACGGTGAACGGCCTGTAACATCCCAACAATGCCGGGGTCTTTGCTACGAAACTTTGCACTTAACTGTGTGAAACTTTTACGGTGAACGGCCTATAACATCCCAACAATGCCGGGGTCTTTGCTGCGAATGTTTGCACTTAACTGTGTGAAACTTTTACGGTGAACGGCCTGTAACATCCCAACAATGCCGGGGTCTTTGCTGCGAATGTTTGCACTTAACTGTGTGAAACTTTTACGGTGAACGGCCTATAACATCCCAACAATGCCGGGGTCTTTGCTGCGAAACTTTGCACTTAACTGTGTGAAACTTTTACGGTGAACGGCCTGTAACATCCCAACAATGCCGGGGTCTTTGCTGCGAAACTTTGCACTTAACTGTGTGAAACTTTTACGGTGAACGGCCTGTAACATCCTAACAATGCCGGGGTCTTTGCTGCGAATGTTTGCACTTAACTGTGTGAAACTTTTACGGTGAACGGCCTGTAACATCCCAACAATGCCGGGGTCTTTGCTACGAAACTTTGCACTTAACTGTGTGAAACTTTTACGGTGAACGGCCTATAACATCCCAACAATGCCGGGGTCTTTGCTGCGAAACTTTGCACTTAACTGTGTGAAACTTTTACGGTGAACGGCCTGTAACATCCCAACAATGCCGGGGTCTTTGCTGCGAAACTTTGCACTTAACTGTGTGAAACTTTTACGGTGAACGGCCTGTAACATCCTAACAATGCCGGGGTCTTTGCTGCGAATGTTTGCACTTAACTGTGTGAAACTTTTACGGTGAACGGCCTGTAACATCCCAACAATGCCGGGGTCTTTGCTACGAAACTTTGCACTTAACTGTGTGAAACTTTTACGGTGAACGGCCTATAACATCCCAACAATGCCGGGGTCTTTGCTGCGAAACTTTGCACTTAACTGTGTGAAACTTTTACGGTGAACGGCCTGTAACATCCCAACAATGCCGGGGTCTTTGCTGCGAAACTTTGCACTTAACTGTGTGAAACTTTTACGGTGAACGGCCTGTAACATCCTAACAATGCCGGGGTCTTTGCTGCGAATGTTTGCACTTAACTGTGTGAAACTTTTACGGTGAACGGCCTGTAACATCCCAACAATGCCGGGGTCTTTGCTACGAAACTTTGCACTTAACTGTGTGAAACTTTTACGGTGAACGGCCTATAACATCCCAACAATGCCGGGGTCTTTGCTGCGAATGTTTGCACTTAACTGTGTGAAACTTTTACGGTGAACGGCCTATAACATCCCAACAATGCCGGGGTCTTTGCTGCGAAACTTTGCACTTAACTGTGTGAAACTTTTACGGTGAACGGCCTATAACATCCCAACAATGCCGGGGTCTTTGCTGCGAAACTTTGCACTTAACTGTGTGAAACTTTTACGGTGAACGGCCTATAACATCCCAACAATGCCGGGGTCTTTGCTGCGAAACTTTGCACTTAACTGTGTGAAACTTTTACGGTGAACGGCCTGTAACATCCCAACAATACCGGGGTCTTTGCTGCGAAACTTTGCACTTAACTGTGTGAAACTTTTACGGTGAACGGCCTGTAACATCCTAACAATGCCGGGGTCTTTGCTGCGAATGTTTGCACTTAACTGTGTGAAACTTTTACGGTGAACGGCCTGTAACATCCCAACAATGCCGGGGTCTTTGCTACGAAACTTTGCACTTAACTGTGTGAAACTTTTACGGTGAACGGCCTATAACATCCCAACAATGCCGGGGTCTTTGCTGCGAATGTTTGCACTTAACTGTGTGAAACTTTTACGGTGAACGGCCTATAACATCCGAACAATGCTGGGGTCTTTGCTGTGAAACTTTGCCCTTAACTGTGTGAAACTTTTACGGTGAACGGCTTTAAACATCCCGTCAGTGGGTATTTATGAAATTTTTATGGTAAACTACCTCTAAGAATGTGTGTCTTTGGTTGTTTAGCTTTCAAGTTAAATTAATTTTGTGAAAGTTGTTTTGACAGTGCTTTGCAGTCTTGGGTAAGGCATGGATCAGTGACATGGACTGAGATGGATCACCAACATTCAAGGTATGAATTATCAAGATTTTTTTTACTCATTTTATGATAAAGATTCTAATGTGGTTTATACACTTTTATCTCGCAATTCCAGAGTGGGAAGCTCAGAGAAGACAGTTGTCCAAAGAAAATGAAAAACACGTTTTTCAATACTTTTGAGGTAAACATGGTGTTACTAATCAGCACTAAACCAGCTCCCTTTGGTTGTTTTAAGGAGCTGGCATAACCCTTTATTTTTCAAAAAAATCATTAGAAGTAATTGTAAACTACTAAATCGGGGTAAACATATAAAGTGTGTTGCTGTTGTTGAAATTACAATCATTATTGGGCTAGCAATGTAGAAGTAAACCGATATGTAGTAGTAAAGGACTTCAATATTATTTTTTGTTCATTTCCCTTACAGCGTTATATAAAAGTAATTTTGCAACAGGCATTTCTTTGGTGAAAGCAAGTTTGATCTGAATGTCTAAAAGGATTAGAGGGATCTTATTTTAAACATAAGTGTGAATCGTTTTAGATGTCAGAACGCAAAGTGCCAAACTGTCACACGTATGCTGAACCTGGAAGACATCTGAAGTATCGGAAAACAACGTGCTGGGAGACACCTTGTCCGATCCGCTTAAGACATAAATGGTAAGTTGTATTGTTTTTAAGTGATAACATATCAAAGTGTAGATTTTGCTTATAGCGGCAAAAATAACCACATCTTGCTAATTTATCTCTAATAATAGTCAACAGACAATAGGCTGTTGAATAAAGGTCCTAAACAATGCGTTTGTTTTTAATCTAAGTCAAAACGCTGGCCAGAACATTTTTTCGCCTATAATTGCCTTGCTGGCATTTGCAATGTTACCCTTTACTGCTGGCTGGCTACTTGGCTAATTGCCATTTTTCTAGCTCGGTATTCAAAATTTTCATTATATCTGGCTGGGAGTTTTATGAAATAAAGTCGATCTTGCTAGCAGTGAAGAGCGGATATTTTTTTCCCAGGAAAGTTGCTTATTAATGGTAATTGACGTGGGAGCACAGAATCAGTGCTTGAGAAGTCACATATTAAATTTCCAGTTAAAGTGTCGTTGGGTACTCCTGACACGACTTGAGTATTCTTTGGTTTTCAAATCAATGTTGTGTAACCCAACCGCCGCTCTGTGTTGCGTTAAAGAAACCATGACTTAAGCTACATTAACCAGTTCTGATCAAGACAAAACCTTCAGGTAGCTCACCTTTTCGTTACACTATTCTCCATTGCTTTCTGCTATTTCAACTGGTTTCACAGCGAACTTCTTCAATGCTCTTCTCCAATTCAAGTTCAATTTCACCGATATTTCAGCCCACAGATAAGTTTAGTTCAGGCCTAAACAACGCTCACCAATACGTTAATGTCACCTGAAATGACTTAAGTTTAGTTCAGATATTTCAGTGCTCATACAATGCTCATACAGTGCTCTGACATTGCTCATTCAATTCAACTCAAGACAGGCAAAGGTGTGGCCTAAACAACGCTCACCAATACGTAAATTTAATGTGGACCCCTGACCCATCGCGTGTGCGACTTACTTGTCGATCTAAAGTTGTATAAATGGACGATATGTTCTTATTTTGAGTTTGTCGGTCTTTGTCCGTAGGCCAAATGTTTCGACCACTCGATAAAGCACAATCTACACTCAAAATCTTCGTTTAAAAGCTGAAAATAAAGGCACTCCGCCGATCCCACAAACTCCAAAGGTCGGCAGCAAAAATGTATCTTATTCACCAGCCCCCAGAGTGCATTTCGCTTCCACAGAGGGGCAAACCGTGCGCGAGCCCGAAAAAAGTGCGAAGTCACTTATCCAAAGGAATGCAGCTTGCCAGCTTTATGCGAGTGACTACGCCAGCGCTTAAAAACTGGACCAATCTTGTTCCCAGAGCCCCCGTGTTTTCGGTCAGCGGTGACCAAAAGAATCGCAGTCCTCGAAAACGAGGTTAATGGCGAACTTTTTCCGCGAGTTTTCAAATCAACAGGTGTGTTTGAACTATTCACTGAAAGAATGGAAAGCGTGGAAAGAAATCATATGTCTATTTTTCTGACACCTCTGTTTATTCAAGACTCCTGTGACCTTCTGTTGTAAGGTACAGTGGACCCTGTTAATACGGGTCAGTAACTGTCACCAACGGGCCACGAAACAACCACTGCAGAGCGAGAGAAACGTGCAAAAATATATTTCATAACAATGCCCCAGGTATTGACGGTCCCATTCATGACAATGTTTGGGATGGCGACCGTTTCCCGGTTTACCTCTCGAAAAGCCATTTTCATTTAACCTCTCAAATTTAACGGGTGGGAACATTTGTCAATTAATTAAAGTTTAGTCTTTGCTTGCACTATTTAAGATGCCAAATGAAATAATTAGAAAATTGTTTAGAAGAGTAACTAACAACAACGACAACAATAGCAATTTTAAAATAAGGACAACTCTGAAAATTTAGAGCAAAGCAGAAAAATGTGAGGCGGCGGATAGCTAGAAATTCAACTCTACTCCGGATCTACAGTCACATCTTAAGTTAAATTTGTCCTGGTTGCTAACGGGAAACAAACCAGATCCTTTGCTTTTCAGCCTGACCTAGTGAACATGTCAACATGCCAACATGCCAACATGCCAACATGCCAACATGCCAACATGCCAACATGCCAACTTTCAGAACAAACCGTGTTAAGGCATTTACAAATGGTGTAATTTTGATTCTACTCTTAGAGTGGCTACGACAAAAACCGAGTTGAAACGTTGTATATATTTTATATATTTTAGCTTGGTCTTGGACTCTAGTTTTGGTCTACGAAAGTTTTTTACAAACTGTATAAGCATCTGATAGAACTAGACGTTCTAAGAGCGTTTATTCAGGCTTCGTTACGAGTACGCGTTTTCGACTCAATAAAAACAAATAAAAGAATCAGGATATTTTAGCACAAGAGTTCCGCTTAGGTATCTAGTATTCATTAGCTGGTTCGTTCAGTATCCTTCTAATCCAATCGCAAGTTGTGAGTTTAAACCATTTTGGTTCAAGAATCAAGCACAGCTGTCTACGCATTTATGGAGAACTTGTTTGCAAAGAATTTTCCAGGTCTGTTTACAACTTATGGCGATTACATTGTACATGCTAGCAGAAATTGTTCGAAGTTCGTTTACTTTTTGTCAGAAGTGTATCTACAGAGGTATCAATTGGTTATATTAATAGTTGCTTCAGTTGACTTGAAAAGTCTGAATTAAGAGTACTTTTACAATTAACACATTTTTCCTAAGTTAGATGCGATGAGTTGCCGTTCCATTTTAAACTTATACATTGATGATTGTATATTCGTAAATTGAACTTAACGTCTGCGGTGCCAAGAAACTACATGTATCTTATTGAGTCTGTTTTATTACAATAAATGATTACATGACTGTAACTTGTGGCTTGCGTTTAATTTTTTCACTGGAGAAGATACGAGTTGAAAGAGAAATGTTCCAGCTATGTAACTACTTACCGGCTTGTTATATTACTTTAACTGAAGTTACACGAGTACTTCATTTCAAAAAAAGTGCTTGAGCTTAGTGGAGTGCTGAACAGAACAAAATGCGGACGATATTGGGCTTGCATTTACGTGGCTTAGATGTCCATAAAGCTGTATGAAAGGATGCCTTTACCAGCGCTTTAGAAGGGCATTACGGACATAGTAAAGTACAGCTTTACGCGACGTGTCCATAAAGCCGTATGCCCTTTACAGGGTTTTAAAAAAACTTAACGGACATAGTAAAGTACAGCTTCACGCAACTTTACGATGCGATAAAGTTCCGTAAATGTATCCCCTTATGCGTCTTTACAGAAGCCCGTAAAGACGCTTAAAGTTCAACTTTCCGATTTTGTAAAGATCCGTAAAGTTCCGTAAATACGAGCTTTACGGCAGCTTTACGGAGATGAACGTGTAACGCGCGATTCTTGCCAAAACGTTCTTCGCAAAACACCGCAATCTGTCACGAAGAGCGAGCAATGTCGCGTTTCTCGTCCCCAGTTTCCATGGTCTACGCATGGAACGCCTGGGACCATGACCCCCTTTTTGGCGACCAAAACGCTTGCATTTCACGACTCAGGCTTTCCTACGGAAGCCCGAGTAATAACAGGTGTAAGGGCCTAGGGGTCTTATAGTAGACTTATAGTAACTTTACCATATATGCCTAGGAGTGCAACATGAAGTAAATACTCAATATTAATGTCTTCTTGCTTAGTAGATAAATAAATAAATAAAACTTGCAATACTGATTTACATTTTGATCATTAATTTTCATCGTAAATAAAGTAGTTCTGAAATTAACAGCGCTTACCATTCGTTAAAAGTTCTGGTATGAATTTCCGGAAATTTCCAGTGAAGAGTGGAAAAGCATCTTCCGGAATTTCCGGAAAAGAGGACAAGCTTGCAAGGTATACCGAAATTTTTGGAAATTTCTCCTCGGGAATTTCCGTTCCATGTGACTTTCCTGCCGAAATCTTTGAAGTTTTTGGTTGGATGGTTTGCTTTTCGGAAAATGTAATTTGTGATAATCGGTATTGACATAAATTAATATTTTGCCGACACGGAACGGAGAACTGGGTGGGAGAGTAGTACGCAAAGGCTCATGGGTAGTACGTTTGTAAAAAGAGACCGTTGAGAAACTTATGACATTCTACGGTCAGCCTTGCCACTAGCACTTTCCCATAAGGTTTATTTTTATTGTGTAATTAGCGTCATGATTTGTTTTTTCATTCTGTTGTTTATAGATCAACCTTAAAATCCCAAAGGTGGCGCCACTGCATTTGGTTGGGGGTACACGGCCCCTATTTTTCCTAACAAGAGGTTTTTGGGGTTTACGTGTCCGGCTTTGGCGCATGTAGGACGTTACTTGATGTATCTCTTATCCGCTTTGTTGTAAGCTTATTGTCGCAAATAAAACATATCTTGGGCCTGGCTGACCAACGCGCCCATGCCTCAACCTTAGACTGTGCTCGGTTGTGTAGTGAAGGCAAAATTTCAACAATTATAAGCTGTGAGCCTATATTTTTACAAGGCTTTCTGTGGGCGTCCTTTTGCTGAGAAACATTTGGCTTGAAAAAGGTTTGGGTTTATATTTGGAAGTATTGAAGCGATAAAACGAGAAACAAGTTTTAACGAACACCACAAGTCCTTGTGCATACTGTAACCACGTAAGATCATGATAGCAAACAAGCTCTCCAATAGGCGGCTTGTAATCGGTAGAAGTTGCTTATTTCCTTATGATCTAACTCTAAATATAAGCTCATAGACTTATATTTGAGGAGCAAAAAGGGCGGAGGAGCTTGTTATCGGAAGGGACTTAAGGATTTTGAGACTGATTTGTCTGGAATGGGGATTGAGGGATTATTGTCCGAAATTGACGTATAAAGAACTGGAGGAAACACATCAAATTGCCGCAATTCAAAATTAGAAAGAGTTTTTTTATATCCTCAAATCTATCCTCGCGGTAGACTAAGTTATGGGGGGAGTCCGCTCTTATCCATGACATTATAATAATAATAATACTTTATTTTTATACATGTAGCGCTATTTCTATCACTATCCAGTAGCGCTTTGCCATGATTTTGAAAACATCTCACCAATAAAAGTGAATAAAAACGTAGAAATATCTGAAACGTGAATCAGATAAACTAAATAATAAAATATAACTAAGCTGTAAAAATCAGAAGAAAAACTAAGAATAATAAAACTTACTAACTAACTAGCTAGCTAACTAACTAACTAACTAACTAACTACATGGGGGGATACCTAAATAACTAATGAACTGATTAATTACCAACGCTACAGCTACACCACTGCCCCTGAAAAGTACCCCGAAATCATACAAAAATCAATAAAAACATAAAAAACATGTCTTTAATCCAACCTCTTCCCCCATCTCTCAGAAATCCGTCAATTCCTCAACGCACAACAATATAAATGGACAACCCTAGCCGAAAACGAGAGTTTGATGGGAGAGCTAATGAAGACGATATCAAAACTGAAATTAAAGTAATTTAAATATTACAATTGGTCTGGAGGTTTTCAGGGGGTCCTGACCAAGTTGATAACGCCAGGAACGAGGTCTTCCAAGATTGCGAGAAACACAGCCGTGTCAGACAACCGGGAGTAATGTTCAGTCATTTCACCACTCTGCCACCCTATGTATTGCGCGACATCCTGTTGCGAACAACCAAACAATCGCTAAGTATATCACAAACCCACCAGGGAACTATGGGGGGTTTCACCATCGATAAGCTTAGCCTCGACGAGATACCCACGAAGCCGGTTATTAACCGCCGAGCCGGCAAAGGGCCCTGAACCAACATCCTTATTGCGGTCAGACGCTCTAAAGAAAAAATCTGGAGCTACGTTAAGTAAATCACACGCAGAAAGGTAATAGGTTATCCAATTAACCGGGCTCACAACCGATTTGCAAGAGGGAGTCAGCGAAAGAACGGGGGGGGGGGGGGGACCCTTACGCAAAGTCTTAGTAAGGATAAAGTGTAACAGGTAACCCTCAGGATCCTTTAATTTAAAAACCTGGCTAGCCAATGACCGACCTAAATCCGACGCCTTATCGGCCGTAAAGAAATCTACGACAAAAAACACGGCATCTCGATCTAATACACACTTATTACTTCTAGAAAGCGATTGGCTATTGCTTATCTTTTTCCGTAAAAGAGCACGTAATTTCTGAAACTTTAGGAAGAACAATGGAACCGCTGGTGATGGACAAACGGCCAGACCTGCTTGCTCTTCCTGAACAAACTTAACTTCAAATATTCCTTATTTAACGTGTGGCCGGTCCCTCTAGGGTGGGAGGGACTGAAGAAAGTGAAAGGTGCCACCACCACCACCACCACCATCATCATCACCATGAAAAAAAGAACTTGATGAAGCCTCAAAACTGCAGATGGAAATAGAAAATCAGGAAATAAAAGTAACCTATTCTCAAGCCAAAGATGCAACTGACAAGTTTATGGAAATGACCGGAGATGACCAGAGGTCCTTCAATCACAAGCTTTTAACTGGAATCCAGGGCCACTCCAAGGAAGGAAACGAATTAATTGAGGAACTAACCAACGGAGCAAGGTAAATTTATTTTACGACTTTTAATGGATCACAAGATACATTAAAAGTACTAAGTTTCATTCTATGTTTCAGGGAAGAACCTGATGGAGTTTATGGTCCACCACCAATAAAAAAAGGGTATTTGTCGATCTCCAGAAAGAAAACGCCAGACCAGTAAAATCTGGCCCTCCCCATAAAAAAGGAGCGAAAACAAGAGCTCAAAAAATAAGGGCGTTCAGCTCCCCCTTAACAGCCCATTGGACAGCGAAGAAATTAATGAATACGAACATCGCCACTATCACAGACATCCTGATTATCACAAGGGTGATCTTGGTAGGAAGCCCCTAAATTTTATAAATTACCGCAAACAAAATTTCACATTCATCCAGAGGAGGATCTGACTTATGCAGTTTGGAACAATATTTCATTGGCTAATCGATAATTTATTTAGACGATTTTTATTGACTTTTTTACTGATAATTATCGATTATCGATCGGTGACAGCCTGACCGATTGGTAAGCGTGACAAGCTTATGTGAGCGATCGGTCAGTGTGACGGATGGCCTTTGGTGACCCAAACCGATCGGTAAAGTTGAGCCCGCGACTATATGAGCCTGCAACGAGAAAAAATATTTTTTTAAATTCAATTTCCCGTTTTTTTAAGTTTTGAGTTCTCGGTCTTGAGCCCGCGATCCTGAGCCTGCAATACTTGGGTACCTAAAAACGTCTAGGTGAAAAATCATATACCCTTGACTTTTGTTAGAAAGGGGTTTATATCGCTGGCTCAGCCAAAAACATGGCGGGCTCATGTTCGCGGGCTCAGTTTTTGAAAAAAGTGGGCAGATTCGAAAAAAACGATCATTTTTTGTTTAATGGCCGGCAGAGCAAGACTTTTGGAAGCCAACAGAGCAAGGTGAGGCCAAATTCACCTTAAAATGGTCTCAGGGTGTAGTTCTTCTATCGAGGAAGTTAGGGATACACCTTTTCACGAACTTTCTGACATTATCGGAGAGGTAACGCTAGAACAAACTGAAATTCCTTTTAGCGAGTGGGATTCAATGTAAGATGTCTGGCCTGCGGATACACCTACGTCAGCGCATGACTGGTGGAATCAATATCAAAAGGATAATCCTTACGGGCCCGCTCCAAATCCATTTTCTTTTACTGTACCCGATGTTGCAGAAGAAGACGATGAGAGATCTGTTCTTAGCCTCACCAATGAAGAGTATGATAAGGCCCTCGCAGATATTGAGAAACTTCTTGAAAAAATGAGAGCGACATCTCCCTGGGAGAGTTACGTTTGGCGTAGAGTTCCCTGGGGTTGTGGTGGTAGCCGTGATGTGGCAGCCAAAAGGCTTGCGGGATTGTGGTTATATGTTGCAAATAGTGCTCACCCGGCAATTGTAGAAGAATCAATGAAATTTTTGTTTCTGCATGGTAGCCCAAAAATGATGACAAAAGCTCTTGTAGGAACTCTTACAAATTTAAGGAGTGGTTATGGTCAGGTTGTGGGACCTCCCTTTCTTAGATTTTAAACAACGGAACCCCCGAAAATGAATTTTTATTAAGAAACCTATAGGGGCCAATATGCCAGGAGAAAAGGCTATGAGCAGGGGAGGAAGCTCTTATCAATACACGGGAATTTTTGAACAAACAGCTTTAGCTCTTCAAACAGCTCTAGATAGTTCTAGAAGGGTACTAGGAAATTGCATTGATAATTCTGTTTACAACTGCCAGGAAAATGCAGACTACGGAGTCCGCTTCGGATACCCCAAAGCCTAGCTAAGAACGTGAGGTGGCCGGTCCCTCTGAGGTGGGAGGGACTGAAGAAAGTGAAAGGTGCCACCACCACCACCACCACCACCACCACCACCATCATCACCATGAAAAAAAGAACTTGAGGAAGCCTCAAAAGTGCAGATGGAAATAGAAAATCAGGAAATAAAAGTAGCCTATTTTCAAGCCAAAGTTGCAACTGACATATTATGGAAATGACCGGAGATGACCAGAGGTCCTTCAATCACAAGCTTTTAACTGGAATCCAGGGCCAGTCCAAGGAAGGAAACGAATTAATTGAGGAACTAACCAACGGAGCAAGGTAAATTTATTTTACGACTTTTAATTGATCACAAGATACAATAAAAGTACTAAGTTTCATTCTATGTTTCAGGGAAGAACCTGATGGAGTTTATGGTCTACCACCAACAAGAAAAAGGGTATTTCTCAATCTCCAGAAAGAAAACCCCAGAGCAGTAAAATCTGGCCTTCCTCCTAGAAAAGGAGCGAAAACAAGAACTGAAAAAAAGGACGTTCAGCTCCACCTTGACAACCAATCGGACAGCGAGGAAATTGATGAATAGGAACCTCGCCATCATCACAGACATCCTGATTATCACAAGGGTGATCTGGGTAGCAAGCCCCTAAGTTTTATAAATTACCACAAAAAATAATTTCACATTCATCCAGGAAGAGGAACTGGCTTACGCAGTTTGGAACAATATTTCATTGGCTAATCAATAATCTATTTTAACGATTTTGATTGACTTTTTTTTTTTGGCATGATCAAGGCGACCAAGACCGTTAAAGATGGGTCTGAGCTTGCCAAAAAGGGAGTCTGTAGTACCAGCGGCCAAACGTCGGATACACTTACAGGTCACCCTGGAGCACGTGGGGGCGTGAACCAGTGTTCGCCCTGATTTGTTCTTATGAAAAAGGAATTTTATCACGACATCTGCCGTACAAGACGATATAATCTTAGGCGGGAAAGCCGACGCGAGGAACGTGGAAAATTGCTGCTCCAGAGCTGACTTCTGACGCTGATAGAGCTTGCTGCTAACAGAAGACTTAAAGTTTTGGAAGCGTTCCTGAATCGCCCTCTCATCCACAGCATCTTGTCTTTTCTGAACAGCTGGTTTAAGAGGAGCGGTGGCTACTCCACACGCCTGGCAAAAGTTAGCGTCCTCATCGTTTGGACATAAGCATGAAGGGGAGCGACGGGCGGGTTTCCAAGGCCGCAGAACCCGGAAAACAGACCATAACGAATGGGAAAAAGACCTAGAAAACGCAGCGGTAAGACCATAAATCCCACTGCAGGTTTTGCGCCGACCATGCAAACAAGCGCAGAGCGAGAAGGGAGAAGCATTGCGGTTCCGTCGCCTTTCCTGCCGAGCAAGAGACGGTCAACTGCGACAGCCCGAAGAAGAACCCACCAAAAACATCTTGGATGCACGTCGGAAACTACCAGAGTAGAATTCTGATCCACAAAATACTTTAAGAGTGGCCCGACTAAAACAAAGGGCGGATAAACTTAAATGTTATGCCCCAACGGAATGGGTTGCGCGAAGGCGTTAACCCCTTGAGAAGCCGGAGTGATCTCTTCGACAGTTACTGTCTAACGACATGAGATCAAATGAGTGTGGACCAGAACGACTCTCCACCAAATCCCAGCCTTCCTCGGACAGCATGCAGTCTAGGTCAGAACACGCCCGCTATGGCTCGTCTGCTGGATTGCCCTGAGAGGGGACGAAATGAACATCAATGGCAAAGTTCAATTGACGGCTACACAGTAAAATCGCCTTGACGGATTCGTTACTAGAGGAACTCTTGCAGCCAAAATTCTCCAAGACAGCCCTGAGGGTTCGATTATCGGTATGAACATCAACCCTACAGTCACGGATGTGATCTATAAAAGCGAGTAGAGAATGCAGCAAAGCCTTAGCATCGAGAGAGTTGATGTCATCCGAATCATCTAGCCAATAATCCTTTTCTATCTTCGAGGGGAACTCCGCCCCACGAGCGTTTAGAGGTATCGCAATGCAGTGTTGCTCCGACCTCCAAGGAAGGCAATCTGACCAATCATCTAGGAAACGCTAATACTGTATATCCGAGCGGAGTTTTCCCTGGACTTTAGTAGCCACCTTAAAAGAACGCCTAAGCTGGCTATGGCGCTAAATACTTCGCGGACATAAAGCTTGCAACCAGGAATGGCTAAACTAAGGGAAACGAATTTTCCCGCGAAAAGCTGCAAAGGCTTGAGATTGGCCAGAGAACATAATAAAATGCTTTCCCTCAAAATCCCAGACTTTGTCTTCTTATCCGGGGGAACTAAAGACTGTTCCGCATGACGGTAGTCGATATATTGCGGTAGGGGAACTCCAAATGAGCGAGCAGCGTGGGAAACGATTGTGGTAGATAAAGGCGCTCGCCTTCCAACCTAAAGGCAGGTCACGAAACACGAAGAAAACATTTTCCCATTCGAGCCCAAAGTAAGTGTATGACGATGGATGGAGATGGACATGCCGATACCCACTTTTATTGTGAAAAGTGGTCTCGAAATGCCCCCGCAAAACATACCAAGGTAAATCTGAAAGGTGATCCAATTGAAACGGAAGATCCCTGACCCACAAATTTAAAAATCTTTCATCACGGCAGAGACGAGGCTTTGACGGTTCGACCGTGATAGGAAGAACCAAATGGGGCAGCGATACGACCACGACCTCGCCCCAAACTGCTAACACCCCAGAGGCCTCCCACTGAGCAATGGTATGGCTTATGAAATCAGTAAACTGTTTGCAAACAGCTGAATTATTAATTTGAGGGGCGGGAGACGTCTGCGCATGATAAAATTGCCCTTTAAAGTCCTCCTTAAACGTGGTGAAAAATCGCTCCATCGGAACGTCATCTTGTACTATCTCGAGAAGATCCACAGTAGAACAGCTAAAATCTGCCAGAAGATGCTCCCACACTGGTGAACTGTCATGAATCATTCCAGCTCTAAAATGGTCTGAGTCACGGAAACGAAGCTGATTTAAAACACCTCGATCTGGGCGCGAGAAAACCATCTCAGTGAAAGCCAAGGGGCCAAAGAAGGGTTGGGTTCCTGTAACAGAGAGCAGATGGGAACAGGTGTACTTGACCGCATGTGCGAGTCCCGAGCCTCCATGATCTGAGAGGCGAACAGAATTTTTTGCCTAAAACGGGGCAAAGAAAAACGAGAACGAAAACTAAACGATGGACCAATATTTACAGGGAAACCAACCCCTCGTTGACCCTAGAATTCGAACCAGGTCCAGAATAGAGACGCATACAAGGTCCCCCAGGGTCAACGATGGGAAAGGTAAAAATGGAAAAAAAAAAAAACTAAAGAGACAAAGCACAGAGAAATATTTGCAAAAAATACACGGTAAACAAAAGGCTTGCAACTGAGTCCACAAACAACTAAATCAGCGAGAGTTGCCACGCCAACCTCCATTCGGAGCACCACGTCCTCTACCATATGGGAACGGCGTCTGGGAGAATCTATAGGCGCGGGCGTAATGCCCTCGAAGACCACATCGGTAGCACCGATGTGGTCAACCCCAACATCAAGCACTGTAGTTCAGAAGAATTCAGCGAGTCCCACCTTGCCCGCACTTTATCCAACGCCGCGGCATACTCTTCAGCTTTTTGGTGAGCCTGTTTGCGTGCGAGGCGCACTAAGGCCTGTGGAAGGTCCAGTACCTCAAAACGATCGAACGCATTGTTGGGACGGTTAAGATACCTTCTAAGACTCCTCAAAGTACCCTCAGTGGTCTGTAAGGCCTTGTCCTGCTCAAGCGCTCTCTAACGGAACCAAACGATCGCCGGTCTGACAAAACGGACAAATAATAAAAAAAGCACAACTTAAGCGAACGAAACACAAACACAGCAGCAAAGTGCATAGACCAGTGTAACGAACAACATAAAAATAAAAATTCACGGACGAAATAACACAAATCTAACGAAAATAAAAGACGGCAACGAAAATTTTGCGTAAATGTAAAATAGAATAAACCGCAGCACTGCTCAAAAATGACTTCCAGTGTCAACAAAACGAAAAAACACTAATAAAGCATTAAAGAAACGATAAACGTCTATTCCTCGCTATAAAGCGGTAATTACTCGCTGACAAAACGAAAACTTCCAGCACTCAAGTTTGCAAAACAGCACAAGAAATAAGCGGTGACTCCTTGCCTACAAAGCGGAAACCTCGAACAATCATGAATATAACAAAAAATATAAACATGATAATAGATGCGAATGCAAAAACAAATATTCACTAACTCATGGACCTTTTAGCAGAAATCGGCGCTGAACTAGAAAATAAATTTGTGCAGCTTCTATATTCGAATGTCTTGACTAAAGTGTGACGCGTATTGTCTGAGATGATGTGAAAAAATGAGCTCCACCACATTTTATTTTCTTTATATGCGAAAATATTGCAATGATGCGCTGCTGATGCAAATCGCGAGAAATCTGAATTTGGGTTAAAAAAAGAAAAGAAAGGGAAAAAAAAGACATTAAAAAGGAAATTAAAGAAAGAAAAAAGTTATGAAAAAGAAACCCCGACCCCGACCCTGACCCTGAGTCCTCGTTTTACTGACACCCAAAGAGAAAATACCTCAGCCTCAACCATTGGAGGCGGTTCCACTTCTACGCCGACGGGGACAGCGCCAGTCGCCGGTTCTTCTGGAGTCTCAAAAGGTCCAACACCAAACAACGACAAACGCTTCCTAGCCCGGAACGCCGGCAAAATGACATTGATTGAGTCAAAACACGGGAATTTAAACGAAGAGACCACAGAGCATCATGCCCGCCCTGTGGCATAAAAGCGTGGTGAAATTTGAGGTATTAAACAGACTAGCCCTTTTCACGGTTAACTTTCCTCATTTGCATTACGATAAAATCTAGCATGTATGTGAGGCAATCTTGGGCTAGTTTGTAACTTTAGCCCGAAATTGCCTCGCATCCACGTTGGATTACATTTTAATGCAATTGAGAAAAATTAACCGTGAAAAGGGCAATTCCACGATGCGCTAACTATGTATGCAGAGAGAATACTACAAGGACGTGTCTTCGCCTGTACCCAACCTGTTTACTATAGGCAGGGTCGACAGTAATTCACACTATTGAACAACTCACGCAAACTTTGAACTTTAATAGCGGAAAACCACTTTGATAATACTGGTATTTCATCTAACGTTACACATGTATTTCATACTTTTTGAATAATGCTCTACATAATAAATAAATAAAAGATTCCTTTTCGTATCACCCTCGCTCTTGCTCTCTGTCGATTTGTTACAAATAAAATAAATGAAAGCGGACAAAAACCGGACATATTGAGTAACGTATACGTATCAATAACCACTATCATTCTAAAAGGTGGTAGCAGGTTATGAATTGAAAACAGTTTTTTCATTTTTCCGTTTTTAAAAAGAAATAGATAGATAGAACTTAAACAAAAACAACAACAACAACAAAATAAAACCGTGAGAACAACAGCATAAAAAAAACTAGGCCTGGGCGGTGGAAAACGAAACACTTTATGGGGATGGCCTAACACGTATCGAGAACACCTTGATTTAATTTGTCAAGCTCTTTTAGTTAGATGCACATGTATCTTGACGTTCCTGTGATAATCTCTTAATGGACTGCGCTGCTTAAAATTTTTTCAGAAATTGTGGGCTTTGGCTAACGTCCTCCAGAATCCTTACGGTTTAATTTAAGCAACTTCACAGTGTGTTACTTTCGAGTTTTGGAATTTATGCGGTTTATTACGAATATTAAAGTACCTATGACACATTAATAAACGCCTTGTACTAAATCTCGCATGAAGCACCTTTAATATCGAGTTCATTTGCTCTTCAGTATACCTGCATCCGAATTTTAGGCTCGCATATATAATTTGGCCTAGCCTCGATGACTAAACACCTGATTGTGTTCATTGAGCTTTAAGGAGATCTTTCAGTGAGTTTTTAAAAATGAATAATTTTTTTGCCACCCTTTCTCTTTTTTTCTTTTGGTGTTGCATGCGCTCATTTGCTTTGGTCTCGGCTGCTTCCAAAGACTCAAAGACCGAAGTGAATTTCCTGTCTGCTGTTTGCGTCAGCTCTTCCAGGTTCTCGTGTGCCCTTTTTAAAAGTGAACTTTGCGATTGTTGGTCTTCCAAACCTGGTCCATCTTTTTCGTTCAGATGGCTTATTTCTTTCTCTCTGATGGGCTCTAGCACCGGTTTATCACATCGATCCGGCACACCTTGTTCTGGGGAGCTGAGGGAGTTGCCCGCATATCCAGCGTCCACGAAATCTACCGCCTCATCGCGCGCCAGTTGATCAGGGTCATTAATTAAACTTTCAAAGTGTCCCAGCTCTTCCAAAACTAAATGATTAAGTTTTTCGAACTCTATGTCTGCATTGTCAAGCTCTCCTTTTACTCGCTCAACAATTTCGTCAACCCTTTTCCAGTTTGAAGTCATCTTTCCTGTCATGCTGTCTGTTGTTGCTTTAATCGTCCTGATCAGATGGGCATCATCGTTCGGAGATGGACACAACTATAAACATATACAAACAGAACGTGTCAATTGATAGCCATACAAAAAAGGCAATGGTATAGTACTGATCTATATGGCTTGAAGCCTTACCTCTATAACTCCTTAAAAAGGCAGAACCAGCAAGAGTTGTTGACATAATGATGTTGCGAGTAAATATAGAATTTACAATGTGATAATCGATTTTCTTTGCCTTTCCTCGCGGTATTGTCCAAAAGAAACAGAAAACAGAAACACTCGTGAACGTTTGGAAGAACTCTAAAAAGTCTTGGGACTTGTATCCTTACAGCATTTCTCGTTCTCCCAAACTTCCACTCGTATTTCTATTTAAAAATTAGATTATGCCCTTTCGATTCCTCTATAAGAAACAGAGAACCTTTCCGTGTTCCTATCAATTTCGTTGGCATACCAATGGAAAATAATGTTGTCAAAAATATGGTTGGCTGAGCTATCGTACACTATCAGAAGCACACAAGGTGATATGCTTCTGACACTATACAAAAATTAGACTACGAGCCCGAGTTTTCCATGGACGAATAGTCATCAGACCTTTTGATCGGTCAGATCAGTCCTTTAAGCCGTCATGTACTAACCTTGGCTAGCACTCTTATTCCTGTGTGTCCCATGCCTATGAATGGGTACAGCGATTTTGCGGCCGGATTATACTCGATTAAAATCTTATCCTGAGTGATCTGTTTGCCGTTTAAAGTGAACTTAATAGGCACTTTGTCATCTTCCAACTCGTTAAACATGACTGTGCAGCCGATCAGATCTCCTCTGTAAGCCATGGCGCCTGTGCAAAAGAAAAAGATCGACAGTCAGTGTCGCGTAGTGCGATCACCACACTGACCAACAACTACAAAAATGAGAACTGTGTTTCCGCCAAAAACTTTTACATCAACATGGCGACTAAAAAAACCCAACACACACAAAAACACGAGGTCTCGATTCACGTCACTATCTCTGCATCTGACCACAATTCCAGATACGTGAAGTGCACAAAGCTGAACTAAAGGTTATTAAACTAGATCAATGTCTTTATAGTCGCGACAGTCAATGTCCGTCACAATAGTTATGGGAGATATAGAGCGTTTTCACTCACGAGACCATGCAGCAGCCATGTGAATTTATTGGAACAAAAGAAAGCAGCTCCAACAGGATATGTTTGAGACACCAACATGGCCGCCGTTTCATTGTTTTGGAACACCAATATGGCTGCCACGATGTCATGTAAGAACACACTATTGTGTCTTCAAGTGTATGGCAGCGTGTTTGAGAAACTCAACGAGAATTTGTTACATTTTATGGTGTTGGACACGTGTATGTGCTCTGGAGTGTGCAATGCGTGTACCGGTATGAAACACAAGTGTAGCAGCTCTCATAAGCTTATAATTCTTTTGCATGTTAGCAGCTGTTATTGTTTTGGGGCTGGAGACATTGTTTCTGTTGTTCGTTCAATCGTTCTATCAAGAGTATCAAGCCATTCATGTGAGACCTTTAGAGAGCTGCTCCCTTACCGATATGAAAAAGTTCCGCACGCTTAGCCAACGGGGAGCTGGGCACATGTAAGTTTCGTGGAGGTCGACAAATTTTTACCACGTGAAAATGTCCGTGTAGGTTTAATAGCACGTTTTCACTCACGTGGCCAGCATTCATACAAATTTATTGGAGCAAAATAAAGCGTAAAGAGTTCAACTCCCACATGATTGGTTTGGTACACCAATATGGCCGCTGTTTCATTGTTTTTGAACACCAATATGGCTGCCGTGACGTCATGTAAAACGCTCTATATGTGAGGAAGCGCTGCCTGGACAAGACTGACTAATTCATGTTGGAATATTTAAACGCTTGTAATGGGACAACTTTGTTATGTCAAAGTTCTACTTTTTTCCGAGGCCTGGAGGAATAAAGCAAAAGAATCACATTTAGGTCGAGGAATGAAAAAATATTTTTGTATTCCATTAAGTCTCGGTGCCAAGTTAGAATTTAGCACATCGATACTGGCAAATTTTGAATTCCTGCTGAATTCTTAACCTCCGATAAGTATGTTTAACAAAAAAGCAAAACACGATAACGGAGTGAGGACATTCCTATTTTCGTTTTGCAAGTTCTTTTAAAATGTTAGAATAGTAATATTTTATGGACTTTCAACCCTTAGTTTAGTTGAACGAAAAATATATTTTTGATTTGTTTATTTTAGCAGTGTCTATATTATTTTAACAGTGTGTATAGTTTGCCATAGTCAGCTCTTATTCCCACTGTTTACCTTCATCTTCCTTCCCGGCAAGGTTAACAGGCTTAAATGGTCCCAATATTTTGCCTTCATCGACAAGACACCCCACCGTTCTTTTTAACTGTCCCGGCATGGCGTGGTTTCCGTAATCCTTCCAAACCACTCCCACTCCAAGACACCTTTGCTTTCCTATTTCCTGAATAAGAACCTTTAAGAGTGGACGAAAGAATAAAATTTATGTCACGCTATCAAAAGACAAAGTAGATATAAAGATGATCATGTATACTAAACGTCCTTGATGCCATAGGTGTTGTTGTTGTTGTTGTTTTCCTATGTTGTTTGTGCTGATGATGTTGTTGATGGAAATGATTATCATGACTTGTGTTTATTTCACTGTCTCCTCCACAGGCGTTTCTTTATTGTTTTCTTAGCGCAAGGGGGGATTGGGATATTTTTGATAATCGCGCGGGGGACTGAGGACGAGGTAGTTTATTTTACCGACCCCGACTTTAATACAATTTCCTTGCATGACACATTGGACAGGTGAAATCATTGACCAGTGAAAATGGCTACAGTATTTCAAATCATGCTGGAACGTCATGTGAAAGGTCTGCTTTCGAAAATGAAGTCTTAACTGTATCAGTCTGGCCTTGAGACTGGTTTCATCTTACAAATACAGTGGAACCCAGCCTTACGGCCACCAGTTCATATGGCCACCTTGTCATTATGGCAACTTTATTCTGGTTCAAACAAAAGCTCAGTCAGTCCCGTGATTTTCTTGTATAAAGAACCCTTTTAACACAGCCATTCCATTATTGTGGTCCGTTGGTGACCGGATTCACTGTACTAGTAAGCAAGATGTGATTGACTAGCCACCTGGGTTATAATGCACTGTTAAAGAGATTTCACTCATACGCACCTCAAGATGGGGAAATTCTGGAGAAAAGGGCACGAGATATCTTGCGCCATGGCATTCGTCTGATTCACCATGGCAGGTGTCGCAGAAGTTTCCTCCTTCACAAACCAGGAGAGAGCCTTCTATTCTAATGCCTTGACTCTGCCATGCCTAAAGAAAAGAAAGAGTTGAACCACTTGTCTATATCCATAGAAGGTTTAATGTGGCCCTCTGGGGGCTTTTAAGACACTCCCCCAGTAACTCATTGAGTATTAAGGCTACGAAAATGAACCTTAGACAACCTGTACCACGTCCACGAACATTTTCGTTGATACTATTAACACGGAGTTGTGAGGACTTATGACGTAGTAATGATGCCATCCTAAAAGACGCCACAATGGATCGTTGAGTTTAGGAAAACCAATAAACAGGCTCAAAAATAGTAAAAAATAATAAAGATTTTCTTGGAGGTAAAAGTGCATTTTCGGCTGACCTTTGGACCAGTAGGTAGCATTCCTTGATCAGGCACATGCGTTGTGAAGGTCCTGTGAACAATCTGATTGAGCAGTTCCCGGTTCCCCTCGGTTTCTCGAATTAATTGGTCCATCTTTCTGTCATCTGACGTCAAAAATGAAGAAAAAAAGCATTACTGCCGTAGCTGAAGCCAAAACTCTTAGAGATGACTAAAAGTGTCTCAGTAAGGAAATGAGCCGGAGTAAAAGAAAGCTTTAAGTTTGCGAAGTAAATTTTTGTGCTGATGACAGTAAAAGCAAAGGCTGTTTAATTAGTTTCGCATGAAAGGCGAGACAAAAGGACATAAAGTAATCTTAGGAAAGAAACAAAATTGCATAAAGCCTGCCAGTTTCCCTGTGCGATCAAACCGCTATGGATTTGAGTCGCGAAAACAGTTTCTTTATAAATTTTAAAAGCGAGTTATGCAGGTTTTATGATCTTCCAATAAATAGTCTTACCAGTAAGAGGAAAAGAATTTCCATAAGTTGCAAAATATGTTTGCAGAAGATTTTGAACAACCGCATTCAGAAATTTGTTCTGTTGAGTAAAAAGAACCAAGATCACAAACAAAAAGCCATTGTGTGGGTCTCTAAATATTAAGTAATAGGAATTGTCGCGCTGTCGGATAAATCGTCTGTTGCAAGCACGAGAAACGTAAGGGGCAATCGAGACTTTACGTGCTTTCAAGACTTTTCAATTGTAAGAAGCTTTCCCTGCTGTTTGCACTAGGTTATGTGGAGAGGAAGCGTCTGCTTTCATTTCATGTATAAAATACAAACACGTCAACAAACCTATTGAAGACGACTATAGACAGCCACGGTTCAGGGTGCGCTTTACATGAATGAATTTTACAAACATGTAGTCACTGGAAAAGTTGAAAATTTCCATGGACATGTCAATTTTAATTTACAGTATGTAAATCTTGATTTACATTCTTTGTAAATTACAATTTACATGTTAGGGTTTTGTAAAATAAAATTACAGGAAATTTACAGCTTTTAGTACAGCATGTAAATGTTCTGTAAATAGTGATTTACATTGTCTTTGTCGAGAATGATCATTTGAAGAACATGTAAAAACCTGTAAAATATTTTACGCACTTTTACAGTATCTGCCTTTGTAAAAAACATGTAAATTGCTTTGCTAAACCACGTGAGAAACGTGTAAATAATTCAACCGAATGCTGTAAAAAGTCTGGAAATGTTATGTTTGTAGCCCTGTAAAAACCATGTAAATGGAAAAAGGAGGCCTTTAAGAAACATGTAAAAACCATAAATGAAAAAAGGGGGCCTGTAAGAAACATGTAAAAACAATGTAAATGAAAGAAAGGGAGCCGGTAAGAAACATGTAAAAATCATGTAAATGGAAAACCTAGAAGTTGCACGGGTGCAGTGAGGGGTTGTAAATAATGAATACACTGCGAACATACACGGGCCTTGGCATCATTGTCATATTCTTGTCCTCTACAGCAAGCCATGCACTTGACTCCCACGCAAAGATTTGAGATGAGATTAAGAGGAACTGGGATGGGATGATAGCTGCTGTATGTCTGTATCGTGATAGCTTTCCTGAACGACCATTCCTTGTAAGCGTTGTCCTAAGCCAAAATTATTGAGCGAAAAAAACACCCTTATATTAGTAGAATAGAATTGCCCACAATAAGAGTTAATCGCCCTAAGTTATATTTACCTATTTTCGTCCTGGCACATTGATATTATTAAATATAAATACAAGTCTTATATTTCGCCCTTCATGTACCTGCATGGAGCACGAATGCGACTACGCGAAACAACATTTATATCGTATCTTTGTTTATTTTTAAGAGTGTGTCGACGAGAAAACCAGGCAGAACCAGGCAGGAGGCGATACAGCTCAAATCACCAATTGCGCTCAAACTTGGCACAAATTTTGGGTTTGGTGAGTAAATGACTGTGGAAAAACAGTAGGTCAAAATATTTGATTCCCATCAAGTTAGAGGGACCCCCTGCAAAAATGGCCATTTGACGCTTATTTATGCATATTTAATTAGCCATCTTTAGTTTAGTATTTCTACAAACTTGATGGGAATCAAATATTTTGACCTACTGTTTTGCCACAATCCTTCTTACCAAACCCAACCTTTGTGCCAAGTTTGAGCGAAATGATTTGAGCTGTATCACCTCCTGCCTGGTTTTCTCATGGACACACTTTAAATGTGGTAAACTGGAATAGAAATGTTTGTGAGTAAGTGATGCTGAAGAAATACAGTAAAAACCTGCATATAAGAACCTACTAGGTTTCTTCAAGTTAGCCTCCATAGGTTCTTATATAAATTTTGCTTAATGCGAAATTAGGTTCTTATATCAGGTTCTTAATTTTTGTTTAAAAAAACGACAACTTGTACTCATGGGTGTGGCCGTCATATTGAATCATTCGCAGGACAGTACTGTGGTCTTATAACTCTGCCAGTATTCTAGCTTGCTTTTTTTTTACCTTTTATTGCATCGCCTGTGATGTACCGTATTATATTTGAAAAAACTTTATATTTTGAAAATGTGTATTGATATTTTAGCCTAGAATGGTTTTTATGTGAAGAGTGCTTAACTGGGGAATTTGTAGCCCAACAGGGTCTTAAATGTTAGGTTCTTATACGTGGGTTTTTACTGTATAATCCTGTGGATAATGGAACGGGCTGATTTCAATTTTTATTACATGTGCAGAAGAAAGAGCCATTCTTTCCAGGTTAGGGGCTTTGCACACTTATTGACTTAGAAGCTGTTTGATCAGTCATGTATTGGAGATCACATTTGCATTGGACCAACCATACACTGGTTTTCACGAAGAAAAAAAAGACAGCCAAAACTTGTTACCTTCACTCGCTGGTATGTGTTCGACAGGAGAGCTATCATCACGTTGACAAGGAGAACTACACCCCTGATAAGAAAGGCCCCATACAATAATTGAGCCAGCGTCACTGAGGCACTGTCGCCAGAGTCCAGAGGATCCAATTCCTCTATACCCAGCAGAGACCAGCAAAGATGTTTAAACAACGCCCACCAACTTAAAGAGAGAAATTGACGTTTTGAAAACATTAGAATTATAAAATTTAATCGAAAGTTCCAAAAAGCTGGACGTACAGCAGGAGGGTAGCTTTGCACATCCTGTGAGAAGGACCCATCCCTTGATCAGCAAGCTCAACAATTTAGGCTGTCTTTTCAATACTTAATCTTTCTTTTATTATATGTATACATACTCATTATCATTCTCTCCCGTAACATTTGTAATGAAGAAGAAATTGAAGATGTCTCTGACGAAACATGTCTGTTAAAATGAAAACCGTCGTTTTATTTCTAAACCAAATTGATAGTTATGCGTTGCCGAGCCTAGCTTAAGTAATAAGCAGGAGGATCTAACTTACCAGGCTATCCCAGAGGTATTGCAGACCCTGAAATATAAACCAGGTATCCCAGTAAGTAATTTAGACTAGTTTGCCCATCTTTTTGTGGCCACACAGTAGCCTGGGTGGTTCTTATAGGAAAAGGTCAGGGATGCTCGTCAGAAAATTGGAGTTTACCAAGGAGATGAATCTGGGTGTGGTTTGAGCTTTATTCGGATCCCTAAAAGAGACCACATAAATCCGAAATGACAGCGTTTTTCTAAGTATTTCTTTCGATACACCCTAAAAGAGATATGACGGCTAAAAATAGTGGCGTTTTGTCCTTACACCCTAAGCCTTGAAATACTCCTGTAAGCGAGAGGACGAACATCCCCGACCTTTTCATATGGAGTCCCTTCGTGCATAGAAGTGGTCGTTTTCGACTTACGGTCAGGTCAACTATGTGGAGGAGATTATATTTCTTTTGCATGAACATGTCCATAATTAGGTAAACCACAGGACACGCCAAAAAGTTCCAAAAGTCACCACATCCCTACATGCACTTGCTACCGTCCGAAAATCGCAATGAAAATTTTTAATGTTGTTTCAAAAATAACTGGCCTCCCAGCCCCTCGAGTCTTTCTACCTCCCTAATTTAGGCAAAGGAAAAGGTTGTCATTACTTTCGAAACTAAAAGGTGTTTGCTTGACACAAAATTCAACGCCGATATCAATATAAATCAAGGTCACTCAAATACGACTGATCAAGCGACTAAAGCATGTTAAAATAAGTCACTATTTTCAAACCGTTGTGTCATACTCACAGGTTATCTTTATAGCTTTCCTGGGCAATGTACGACTTTTCTGCCATATACACCTTTGTTATGGCGATTGAGAAAGCCAAAATGGTCGCCACGAACTGCCAAAATATCGTAGCAATGTCACCAATGAACTGGAACAAAGTTATTTGAATGGTACCAATCTCTTGAATGGTCTCCATGACATGACCAAACGCCCTAAGTGTCAAGAACATGGTGTTGAGGCCGTACAGAAAACTGGCTATGACAAGAGGTCGGTTGTTGGTCACTGACGCAGACGTGGCCCATGTCAACATTCTCAGCAGAATGGTGATCAAGTAGATCACTAGAGTAATGGAATTCAGAATGTTCCATCTATCGCTGAAAGGAAGCAGCAAAAGAGAAAATTAATGAATATAATTTGACAGCATACCATTCCGAATTGAGATAGGAAATGGCCTCAGAAACAGGCTTTCCATTCCAAAACAGGGTCACGCCTACGGTTTCTGTTCCCGCAGTACTAATGCTTAGCTCGAGATTTCTGGCTTTGATTTCTGGCTTTGATTTGACGAGGAACAGCATATTTTGTTGTAAATGACACAATTATGTATTTCCTGCCTGCCGACAGCGATCGAAGAGCGAGTTGTCGAAGGCCGTGGGTGACCCAGTTTTGGCGCCAAATTAAACGTTTGAAGACAAAATGTTCAAATTTTCCCCTTTGTAAATCTGATATGTTTTGTTATTATAAATCCCTTTTCTTAAATAATGAATGTTTTGTCTAGTGAGAAACGGTGCCCGACTTCAATGCCTTTCTGACATCAGGCCGACTGGCACACAAGTTTGCCGCGGTTATTGTTTCAAGGTGCATGACCTGATCACGTGAGAGTCGAAAGTTAAAGTTAAGTGAGTTTTGTTTGCCCTAGGGAGTTAATTAGTGAGTTTTGACCCATGATACGTGACACGTTCTCCTCCAATCAGAAACCGTACTTAAGTTGAAAGGTATAATTAAGTGATTTGATCGTTCACGTTTCTGACTGAGTAAGCTTGATCAATCAGTTCGATTTTTATGTTCTACGATTTTCATGACCAATCTCATTAAATACGAATTACACAAGTGCGTGCTGTGGAAGTTTATTTCGCCCAACAAAAGAAAGTTGGACTTCATCATGAGATCACTGCAGCATCTTGTGAAAACTCCACACAGAGCTACAAAGGAGAGCTGGGATGAACTTTCAAAATAAACCTTGACGAGAATGATAAAAATACTGGTTTAATGAGACTACTCACTAGTGGAGAACTGTTTATCAAGGAGGGGGAGAGGGGTGTTTTATCCATCATTGGCAGAACACGTGTTGCTGCTGATTCTTTTTCGTTTTTTTAAGAAAAAGCTACTTCCACAATACCTTAGGTATTTTCCACATATCTTTGCAAACATAGTTGATCTTGATACTCGACAGCTTTCTTCATCTTCTTTACCTTCTCCATTCTCACCACCCCTGATTTCATTCTGTGCGCCTTGCTCTTCATTTTTATTGCACCTTGTATATTTGTTCCCCATCTGCTTCTTAATCACGATGCCTCTTCCCTCATCTACTTTGACGTTCTGAAACTGTTTGCTCTCCATCAGTATTCGACCCATAAAGAAAATCAGAATGACCCACTCTAGACCGCTGAACGGAATGACCGAGGGCGAGAGACACAAGGCAAAGTGCAGGCCAAGAAGGATGAGATAACTCAGTGCCTCACGGACGAATATGAAGTAAGGTGTCGTGAAATACTCGTGGTAGCTCTCTGCGATAAAGTTAAATAAACCAGTTAAATGATTGTTCAACAAGCTTGGAATTTCCTTTTGAATGACTCCTTTTTATTTCGTCGAAATAAAGGAAGATGCAATAAACAACTAACCGTACATATCTTTTCCTTGCAGGTCTGTTGAAAACAAACAAACAAAAAAACAGTAAAAACGAAATCAAAAGGTCTGTGGTAAGGCAATTTTTGGAGGGAGGAAGGGGCGTACGACTTGCTCAGAGTCGCTCTTCGGAGCACGTGACAAATGAGGTCACAACCAACAAGCCTTCATAGAATGTTTCTTCATTAGAATATCTTCCAACGTGTAATTTCATGATACTCAATGTTTCAATTTGAAGTAAAAACTAATGGTAAATTAAAGCGCCCGACGTTTCGACCGAGCTTCAGTCATTGTCAAGTTAAAAAGTGAAGATAAAAATTTTGCATGAGTATAAATATAAAACAAACAAGTAAAAGTATGTAAGATATGAAAATGTAAAAGAGGGTGTTAAGAACAATAAAATTCATGCAAGAATAACGTAATCAAAAATGAATTTTTAACGACGAAACGATGTGCTCCTCGACCTAGTTCCCACTTGTTTTTGCTCATGTGTATAACCTCCTTAATTTCAGACGCCAGGGCTATGATGGCCATTTCCAAATACCCGTTAACAAAATACTTGCGATTATGTTAAATTGCTTTTCATTTTATCATTACCCGTTCCCGCGGTCGATCAGCTAAAAAGCACTCTTCATAGCCACGTAATTGTTGACGTCATCGCACACCGTATGCAAAAAAGTTTTTGCAATCAGTGTTTCAACCCGGTGTATGCCGGGTCTTTATATCAACAAAGTTATTGGGCATTTGAACTTTTTCAGGTGCAAGTAATGCTTTGAAAGTTCTTATAATAATTAAGGATTGTTTTAATTATCGATGGGTTTCCACTAAAATTTTACCGCTGGGAAGACAATTTTGGGAAAAGAAACTAGGCTGAGAAATTCTGTTCAGATTGTTAATGCCTCTTCAAGGCCCTTATCGACCTACATCAAGAACAAACAACCTCCCCAGCGATAAATATCACAGGGTTACGTTATTGCTGTACCGTGCCAAATCCGTGTGGAGACTGTCTCTGGTTTTTCGTATTCTCCAAAGTGGATGATGTCTAGCTTATTATCGGTGATAGTCTCTAATTCTCGGATATTGACGTGAGGTCCAACGGCAACCGGGAGTAGCTTGATGTCCTTCATGGCTTTTACTTGATTCTCTACCAGGCCCCTCTCATGTTTCGTACTTGTCTTGTGATCCGTGAAGAATATTGCTACCTGCCAAAAACTAATTTGTAAGTTTTATCGGAGCTCCAACGGCCCGAAGGACCGCCAAGCGAAGCCCATACCCATATAGCAAAGAAAAGCAAACCCATGAATTGATTTTCTCATGATTATCATGGCTAGCGGTATTGCTCGTGGGCGCGCACGCACGACGACGGCGACGAAGTCACCCAAGATGGCGGCCATACTCCAGCTAATGGGTTGACAGAGACATGAACCCTCGATTTAACGCGTTCCTCTTTGATATTGAAAATCCATGTTATGGTCAATTGATGCCTGTCAAAACAAGATATCCGCTGACCAGTATCATGTTACCATATCCCGGGCTCAAGTTTAGAGCTCATCGAGGTCAAGTGTGTTTTTTTTAATTTACCGCAGACCAAGAGCTGTTTTTTTATTGGATCGCGGGTTCATGTCAGGTTAACTTGTTGTAAACAGGTCCGGGTAGTTCGGAAGCCGGTTAACGCTAACCCACGATTGTTAAAGTTAACAGAAGTATAATTTTTTCTTGTATATAAATGCTTTTCACTGCTTTTGTTTTGTGTATTTTGAGGACCTTGAGATTATTCAAACTCAAAACAGGCCAAACAACATAAACGGAACACCTCCCCGTAAAGTTCCAAAACTCAAATCAAAATTCTCGCTTATCCTGGGTTAGCTTAATCGGGCTTTGAACAATCCGGCTCAGGAGCTCCGCTTTTAGGCTTGGTTAAATCTATATATTAGTGATACTTAAGACCTTATGGTACAGTTGAAAAGGAAACCATTGGTTCTTCTTCAATTTGAAAAAAAATGCTTACAGCATACTAACTTCTTTTTAACTAATCACTGGTAGTTTCGCTTTTATGCCCTAGTCGCTATGGCAGTAACAATTTCTTTAAAATTTGAATTCTAAATTGACAACTTTAAAGAAATGCTATTCAGACGTACTCTCTTGGCGCAAACTTGCTATATTGTCTTCGAATGGTAATAAACAAATTTTTCCTGACCAACTTTAAGGAAACATGATAGGAGGAGCGATGTAATGTAGATCTGTAGGTGCTCTTAATAACAGTTTATCGAGGTTTACTCTAGTGTATTGTGTACTTGTGATTGTGAAAGGAAAAAAAGATAAATACAAAGCGAAGCTAAAAGCTGTCAAATTTTGCGACTTCATAAGGAATTTTTCTGGGAACAATTTCATATGACATGCCGTTGCATATCCTGCGTCCGTGAACTATTCAAAGGCCAATATACAATATATATTTCATTTCCCTTAAGAAAACTGGGGCCTTAGGTGCCCTCTCCACCGAGGCAACTTTACTGAAGCCGAGGAGAAAACTGAGCGGTCCAGTCTGCCGTAATCGTATTGAGGCAAAATTCCGATTTAGCCGACGATTTTCTTGAGCCCGGTCTAATCTCAGATCGAATGATTGGCCCATTATGCTTTAAGAAAAGGAAATTGCCAATATTGCATAGGTTATTAAATTAAATGCAATATCTGCATTTGATTCATGGCCTTTTTGAAAATCTATGTGATGACTGGATCGCACCGGCTGACCCACCGACCGATGTTTCAACTGATTGTAATTATTTTACGTAGTAAATAAAAACACAATGAAGGGGGCAATCCAAATTTATAATTAACTAGCAATCACAATTTGTTACCTTCTCTGACTTCTTTTTGGAGCTGCGAATTAGGAAATCAGCGTTCGTAAGGTCTTCATGAAGGGCAGGAATCTTTGTAGTTTCTCTCTTGAGTTCTAATTTGCCAATGTCACTCTTGGAGCACATTTTTCTTGGAGAGGAATCATCTCCGTGAATAACAACTTGATATCTGGTTTTGTCATCTCCATGTTTGTCGACGAATTCCTTTATGGATCTTTTCATCAGGTTGAAGGCTTTGTTCGCATTCTTCGAAGTTGCATTTATCAAAAAAGCAATCTCTATTCCTAAGTTGAAAGATGACGCACAGTGTTGTTTGAAGCAGTGGGAGGGCAAAGTTTACAACTCATGGTAGGAAATTTCACTTCATCATTTGCATGTACTATTTTCTTAACCAAAAGGGCGTCTCGGTAGTGAGCGTATGAAAACGAGCACTGAGCGCGAGGTCGACCTCGTTTATTTGCGCTTGACCCACCCCACCTCACTGCATTTGTTCAATTGCTTGCGTCTTCGTGAAACAGATCTAGACTAGGATAGATCCCAGTACACGCTCAGTCAGGAGTAGGAACACTGGGGAAAGTTTTTTCTGGAAGCCTAAGTAACAGTTTTTCCGTTTTCAAAGTTAAAACGGTCGGTGAAAGAAATGAAAAATATGTTATTCCTTAATTGGACAACAGATGACCCAAGAAGACAGAAACATGGCACAAACATGTTTTCCGACAAACCCCGGTTTGAAAAGTATGCTTGATTCAGAATATGAATCTTTCATTATACCTTTGTCTTTCAGCTTGTTTTTGTTCCTGCGGTGCTTGACGTAAAACACAGCGAAAAGAAACGGAAACATCACTAAATCAAACAAGCACCAGATGTGCAGCAAAATCCACAGCCAGCCTTGCAGTGATAGCCATGAACATCTCTTCATTCTGCCAAACTTTCCCAGCCATTTATCACTCATCAAGTTGAAAATTACCGGATGTGCAAAAAACTGAGAAATCAATGAGAAAATTATGACTGTAGGAGCGGAAGGTTCATAAAGAATGCATAGCACTTCTGCCATTTGCTTTTAGTCACCTAATTAATCTCGCAGCTCGTGTTTAACTTAAGTCTGTTGTTTTCTATGTAGTAAATGTTGCATTTTATGCGTGGTATGGATCACTGGTGCAAATATTGTTAGGGGAATATGAAGACGAAGTATAAAAGTAGAAATTTTAAAGAACAATAAGGAATGTAAGCCAAGTATACTTAGGAATGTATTGGGAGACGTGGTGAAGGTAGCACTATCGTGAAAGAATTAAAAAAACTTCAAGGTAAAGAACAGTTTATAACCGACTTAAATTGGCAAATGGGATTTATTTTCAATGATTTGAGCGAAGTTTGGAAGAAATGTCTTGTCAGGATGAAAAAAATTGGAAACAAATCGCTGTTTATGTCCGAATAAGGTCAGCTGTCTATTATGCACTGATAACAGACACATGCAAGAAGAGAAGCTTACGAACGAATAGGAACATTTAAAATCGATAATAGATAGTTTGAATTTAAGTAAGTTTTTCAAAGCTTCTATCTACGATTGATCTGTTCTACATGACCTACAAAGCCGCTTACTGTCTTTTGTTTCCTGTCAATCCCAGCACCCATTAGGTCATCTAAAGAATCCCCAAATACATGATGTGCTTCTGTGTTGGATTTCAGAGGATCGAGTAAACAAGAAGTAAACTCGTCCACTGAGCTAGCCATCTTCGCAAACTCTTCTGCCACGGGACCTTTCTCCTTTGCCAAACTGCGAAGCTTTGAATTCGCCTAAAAAACACATTGAATCTGTACAGGCCCGCAGACGATCCCCGTACCGGAAATGATCCCCAGATTATACCGTAAATGATCCTGGACCGGAAATGGTGCTTCGCCATAAATTTTGGAAATGTGAGGACTCAGGAATTTGGACAGTGGATTTAAAATTTCTGCGAGCGCTTTTTTTATTACTGTGAAACTCAGAAAACCGTGAAAATTTGGAATTGATACCAAAAGGTTAATTTGGTACTGAACCAATCACAATAAAGTTCAGGAAATGCTAGGAAACGTCAAAACCACAACCAATAGGCTGCGTTCGATATATCAATATTCTAACATCGATCCGAGGCTTTCAGGTCAAAATTACAAATTTTTTAAGTTTCCTTTGTCTTCAAATTCTAAAAAAAGACTTGGATACTAAGGAAACATCCCCAAACATAGAAGTTTGTTCTGAAAGCCTCGGAGCCCTGTTAGAATATTGATATATCGAAAGTAGTCTATTACCGCTGGTGTTTGCGGTTTAGTTTTCTCACGCTTGATTGGCTTTTTCCTTGCTACACAATAATGATCCTTAAATATTTCTGGTATTCACGGTTTTCTGAGTTTCACAGTAATAATACAATATTTTGATAGAACAGTTACTATATGAAACGCAAGAAAATGTGCAGTATGAACGATTTAAATGCAAATTTCACAATTTTAACAATGATATCCAACATCACGAAATCCTGTGTTTGAGACTTGTAGTTTAGCTAGATCCTTCCCTGAATGACTTTATTGGGTCCGGGCCTGAGATGTATGATAATTAGATGGCAGAGGCATCTTCGAAGATTCCTGTTTTTTTGTTTGTTTTTGTTTTTGTTTTTTGCAGTGCGTTTCCTAAACGAAAACTTTATGAAGTCGACACATGTCAGTTTAGTATTTTGGTACGTTTTTTATTGCTGCTTTTATGCCTCAGGTACGTGTCTTTTCTTCACCTAGAATAATTGAGAAATATGTATCCATCCATAGACTTTTCATGGAGTCCACCTCATTCCTAACTTTTTGCGGTGGAATAAGTTTCAGTCCTGGGATCATTTGCCGTACAATTTGGGGGTCATTTGCGGGCCGGGATCATTTGAGGGCCTGTATACGAGTATTAGCGAATTCAAAATTGATCGTCAAAAAAGTTCGGTTACTCAAAGTTGTACAATTTAGCATGCTTATTCACATCCTTGGATTCAGCTGTTTTTGGAAGCACCATCGTCTTTCCTCATAATTAAGCATTCAAAGTGTTTTACACTGTATTATTTGTACAGTGGGGGAGCGTTGACTACCGGATCGAGCGGTTCCGTGGGTTCGTGCCCCGATCGGGATAATCGTCCCGTTTAACACACTTCACTCCAAATCACACGGTACGTCTCTCTTCACCCACGGCCGAATTGTTCGAAAGCTGGTTAACACTAACTCAGGTAGTAGTAATTTGTCTTGAATAAAACTGTGTTTCATTTTTTACGGTTTGTCTAGCTTAAGATTACTCAAGCTCAAAAATGAAGAACAAACAAAATAGACATGGAGAAAACCTCAACGAAAAGTCAAAGAACTGAAATCAAATTTCTCTCTAATCCTAAGTAAGCTTAACCGGGCTTTCAACAGTCCGGCCCAGGTAAATGCATGGGTTAAAAACGGTTCGGTTGAAAATGGTTATTCTACACAAAGATCGCTGTATGTAAAACTGAAAGTAAGTTTGCTGTTCATATCCATACATTGTGATAAATTCCCTCAACATACCTCCATTGCAACAAGTAGCGCGTTTCTGCCACACTTTGCCATAGCTTTTGGTGTCAGTTCCTGTTTGATCTCATCAACATTTCCTCTTTCTATGATTTTTATTAGACTTTCTGCAAGCAAGAGAACAAATAAGAGAGATGGATTGTGCACTCTTTTGTCACTACATCCGCCGCTGGAGAAGTCTGGGTTTGACCCCTGGCCCAGTGTGTTCTTAACGTTAGTTGTGCTTTTGAGCAAAACTATGCAGCATTCATGTTGCCTTTCCCCAACCTAGAATGTGACTGGATACTGGAACATTGGACATGGACTAACATGTCATCAGTGGAAGTCAGAGTGATGCTACATTGTCAAGCCGCTTAACGCTGACGAAACCTCGGTTAAACGCCCTCACCGTTAAATACCTTGGACCCAGTTCAGTGCCTACTCATTATAGAAGAGGCTTTGCTTTTATATCAGGTAGAATATATGGGTAAAAGTTAGATTAGAATACGCTTTTAGTGTCTGCCAGTTTTGTCATATTTTCTGACTTTTACCCAACTAGTTTAGCTTCATAGTTATTTTGGGTGACCAGCAACTGAAAGTTGAACTGAATTAATATTGTATAATTAATTACTTTAGTTTTTACGGTACAAATAAACCTTGTTGTTGTTGTTGTTGTACTGTGAAGCGCATGTCAACATTATAGTACGGTACAGAGACTGTCATTACCTTGTTATTTGAATTTGGCATATTTGTTTCTAATGTTTAAATGCTCGACCTAGCAGCCACATAAGAACTTATAGGATATTTCTCATTGATTACAATTACCCTTTGCATTGCCATGAGCATTGGCATGACCATTCCTGTTGCCATCATCGTTACCATCACCGTCGACGTCGCCTTTGCCATTGTTATCATCATTGCCCTTGCCATAGCCGACGCTGTCGTCGTCGCTGTCGCTGACCCCGTCGCCATTATCGTTTCCTACTTTAAAAACATTCATGAGACTTGTTGATATTTTTTCAGCTGAATATTTGCAAATTAAATAATTTTCTGTTATTTTCAGTTTTTATTTGTGTCACTTAATGGTGAATGAAATTATCATGAATTTTTGAAGGGCGTGTCTTTCTTTATTCGTCCATTTGTCTCTTTAATTAATTAATTATCTTGACTTTTTTAATTGGAAGCCTAACCTCAGATGGCAATGATTTCTTACCCGTGAATTCCGTGATAAAGAAATAAAAACACGTCACTGTTGGCTTAAGGCCACTACTACTTGGAAATATGCAGACTATCCACCAACCTTTCCTATTGGGCTGTACAAATCTAAGTTTTGGATGATCCTCTTCCTTGGTTACATGGTCCATCTCAATGTTTACTTGCGTCTTTGCCATTGATCCGCGAAGGCTCTGCGATATAATAAGACAGAAAAACAAGAAAAAATTTAACCAATGATTCTACATCTTTGTCGACACAAACTTGACTAGGCGATGCATAACTACCGTCAAACTCCACCGGTTTCAAGTTCAACGGGCGGGCTTTCAACTGTGCTATCCGCGTTGCTGTGCCACTGAAGCATAATTAAGTCAAGTTTGATATTCACATGACCCAAAAAGTCAACGTCCTCCTGAGAGAAGGATGGACTCCCCCCCCCCTCCTCTTCGTCCGTCTCCTCCTCCTCCTCCTCCTCCTCCTCCTCCTCCTCCTCCTCCTCCTCCCCCTCCTCTTGCAAGAATGACGAGATTGCCAACCTCACCCAATCCTCTTTCTCCTGATTCGTCTTCTCCGCTACCACCACCACCTCCTCTACCTCCCCAATCTCCTTGTCCTATACAATTATGGCGCAAGACAGTCTTAGGTTGAAACTAGCTCTAAATTTCGTTCTTAGTGTCGATATAGGGCGTTCTTGGCTGCTGTTATTTGTTGATATTTTGCCTTACTAGCATACGACTTTCTGTAGGGAAGACATCATTTTAGATATAAATTGGATCCAAACAGTTAAAGAGCTAATAAACTTAGTACATGATGAAATCTTAAGCTCTTTGGGTGTAATATTAAAAATCGGCTTTCAAGTACTGCAAAATTTCCGGATGACGAGAGAGCTAACGAGTCCATACATTCTTTTTATAGCTTTGAGTTTTTTAACCCGCGTCGCACAAAAAAGTATCAAATTACTACATTGCCTCAAATTCCTTGGCACAGTAACGTTTTTTCTCGTGCTATGCCCTTGCAATATTCAGGAATGATATTTTCATAGCTTGATCAGAAACTGGCTGGTTTACATTACTGAGGCAAAAACTGCAGTCAAAGAATCCCCCCAAACGTTACTAGGTTAAGAGTGAGCGTACCTCCGCTGGAATAAGTGGCGTATTGCTGCCCATGATCCTAGCCACTCCCGTGTCAAGAAGTTCTTAAAAAAATGAGCATGTGCATAAAAACTGAATGAAAAGTCCGTAAAAGAAACAATTAAACATCTCTCAATCAACAATAATAAGATAATTTCGGTCAATACTTGGAATAAGTAGGAAATTTTGTTGTTATCGGACAGGAGGGTCTATTAGCGGCGAGCGGCCTTAAACATCGTTACGGAGATTTCATTGCTGGCAAACTGTCTACAGCCTGAGAATAATGAAGACGTTCGCGCCAAAAATGTTCCCACGCACAGATTTTTTCAAAACTTGCCATGTAGTGAGGTAAAGATCAACTTTTGCCAAAAAGTAAAAAACGTGGCGGGTCACCGCACTCGTTTTCGAAATAAGGCGCATTGAAGTCCATGCGTGGTTTTAGTAGCTGTTTGCATTTAAGAAGATCTTAGCGCACGACCATCAGGAGTAAAAGAAGCTACATTAGTGAAATTGCATCAGGCTAACGTACTCAGTTCAAGACAACTAAGTATACTAGGTAAAAGCTTGTAGCTGATGTCGTTCCTTGAGGTGGAATAGGCCTTGAAAAAGGATACATATTAACCTCGCCCCTCCATTTTCGAGGAACACTTCAACCACACGAGAGCACAAAAAGTGGAAATTTGTAACTTCTTACGATCAGATTTTTTCTGTTTTGTTTTTGTTTTTGCTTTTTTTGCTTTTTTGTTTTGTTAAAATGGACAAAATCAGGTCTATGAAAAGAAAAGAGGGGGTCAAACCCAAAAAGGAACAAGAATGGCCGGTTAAGGATGAAGAAGATTAACAAAATTGCTGATGGTCGATGATAGCAAATCATTCATTGCTAAAAACAACGCTGGATCGTGCCTTTAAAGTGTCATCTACCTGGCAACTGTTCCACCTGGAATGTGATCGTCTCACACAGGCGTTCTCTCGACTTCAATACCCAGCCCAACTGCTGCAACCGACCATCAGTAATTTTGTCACCAAGAAAGTTTCTGGCGATCCAATTTCCACTCGAGCATGTAACAGAAATGAAGCGCCTGTCAGAATAGTTTTACCATTTAAAGATCAGAGATCGGCCAATTCCGCGCCAAGGCAACTTGGGGAACTACGCCGCAAAATTGGAATTGAAATTCGCCCCGCGTATACAAGCCGTAAGATCGGACACGAAATCAAACTAAAAGAAAAGAAGCCGCCTATCATTAACCAGCAACGCGTTGTTTACCACTACAAGTGTGGTTTGTGCGATGCAAACTATGTCGGGTATACGTGCCACTAAGGTGACATAAGTTTAAAATGTCTTTTGATTCTGTAGTGTTATAATGCCAACCAAAAAGATAAAAATAAAATACAAAAAAAATACGATTAATGATTAGGGTCCACGCTTATTCGAATAAATATGTTAATCTTCGAGGACAAATAATTAATCACTAGCTTAATCCGTCAAACCTTAATGACAGAAGCATAAAACGTCTTCCGCACGTTCAGTCGGTCAAAGGTGACCTTCGATTGTATCTTTCCGTTTCTTTGACTAAAAGACAATGTAGACAAGGCAAAAGCAATGATTGGTCAGGTGGAGGCAGCTGAGTTTTAAGCTAAGGTTGCTTACGATTGAATCAGTACATGTATCTAGTAATTACGGCCACTATTTCTTGGTCTCAATTCAACCTCTGTTATTTTCGTGTTCCAAATCGTTATTTGGACTCGTCATTATTGCTCCTCTTTTTTTTATTTCTTTCGCTAAATAATTACCCTATCACTGTGCACCAGTCGAAATTAGAAAACTGGCAAAAGAAATCAGAAAAAAAAGAAAATCATGTATAGTTATAACACAAGGAATCAGTTGTGAGGGGGGTGAATGGGAGCATGTAAATCCTTCGATCCGTGCGTTTTTTCGCCAAATCCGTCGATCCGCGAATATTGTTATTCAAATCCGAAACCACAACCACATCCGAAACAGAAGTGTAAAAGGTCAAGGGTAAATTGGTAAACGTGATTGCCATTGTTAATTTTGTACAAATAGTAAAGAAGGCAACACGATCAATGACTATAACACTCACCTGAGTTTAAATGAGCTTCGTTCGAAAAAAAGAAATAATTTGGATGAATTCATTAACATACCGACCAAGACTAATGAAAGATCTATGATCCACATTTCGATTAGGAGATCCGAACATCAAGACAGGCAGAATCCGGAATCCGCACCAATATTCACAGCAGATCCACGATCCACTGTGTTTTCAAAATCCGCGAATCCCCTCGATTTACTGCAAAAATCTACAATCCGTGCGCTTTTAAGGCCGAATCCGTCGATCCGAAAACCTATTCACCCCTCTCAGTTGTGTTCACTGCACCGCAAATGGGAAGATAAAATTTTAACTTTGTAACGCACGTGATGGCGAACATAATGAATGCCATGTATGTGTCATGAATAATTGTAACCAAACGTGTGCTGACTCATGATGCGAATCGAACCTACCTCCGGTCCAGAATTACCCCAAGCCTCGAAAGCCTCAATTCAGTTTTGCTCGAGCTTCGCTTTCGAAAAACTCTTCGCTTTTCGGAAAGATTATGTTCGCGGACAAATATCCGAGCATGTTTTCTCGCCAAATGGAGGGTTTCTTTATATGTCAATAAGCAAATTATATCTGTTGCAATCGGTGTACCTTGGACGTGCAGGGGCTCAGTATATTCTCAGAAAGAAAGCCTTCTCCCAGATAGAGTGGCAGAGATTATGAAATCGTTCCCTTTGTTCTAGATCTGTGCTCAGGTAAAGGTAAAGGTAAACTTCATTCAGCCAGGGTGGCCCATTTAGCGACGAGGCTGATATCCAGAGGGGCCCTGGACTAATTAGATTGCTTACTTAGATTTCCTTTGACAATCATGTAAATGTCGTACAGATATTTACGATAGTCTCTGTTATCATGTAGTCTGGCTTCCCCCGACTGTACATCCCGTCATTATTTAAGTCAGCCTTAAATTTCATTTTTGCCACGGTAAATGTAGAGAATATTCTCTTCTTAAAGAAGGAATATTAAATAAATATCATTCACAACTATACACATGTAGAATAAAAATGATGCTAGAGACAACACAATAACTCCCTCAAAGTATAATACACACAATGGATTTTTTTAAAAAAATTAAACGATCATAGGGTATTTCACTGAACGACACGTCTTTAACACCAAGTCCGCTAAATTTTGTTACCCAGCAAATAAATCAGAATTATTCCAAAACAACAATTGCAAGCACACAAGTGCAAACCGATGTAGGACGATGTAAGTATCTAACTCAAATATCATATCCAGTATCTGATAGTAAGTACTTACTTACTCTTACTATCGCTATACCGTATAACTCTATAATCTTATGAGAGCTACTCACTGTCTTAACCCTGTCCACATCTGTGTGGGCAATGCTACGGTATCATTCAATGCTCAACTGTTTGCGTAAAATTGCCAAGTTCCTTAGAAAATAAACTCTACTGTATTTATGCTTTTCTAAACAGCCAGGCACCCTATAAGTGAACCGGATTAAATTGGTTGGAATATTTCCATCTTGAGTTGTATACTTTACCGCAATTACGCAAACCTACATTTGCATGAGGAAAATGTATGATCGTTAACTTACTGAATTGTTTATGTAAGACTAAAGGAAATAAATCGATTACGCATCTTGCACGCCTTTATGGCGGGCCATCACGTTCAAAAGTAGATATCATGATTGTGGTATCTGCTTGATATTATGATATTATAAAATCATGACATCACGATATCTTGATATCTTTGATATCTTGACACCTTCTAACACGACCTGTTTCAACAGCTGTTGTTTGAACAATTTTGAAATATCACAAGCTGGTACTCTTCCAAATATTAGGTACAGTTCGTGCAATAACATGACGTCATGATGTCTCTTTGGTGATATCACGACGTAATGATACAACACATGTACAAAGATTTTCCTCTCAACATTATATGAGCAGTCTTCATGTATAAAATGGCCGTCGATAAAATCAGGAACATGGAACATTCTGGAACATCCCGGAACATCCCGAAAAATCCCGGAACATCGAATAATTATCATAATTACGCGAAAAATATGTAAAATAAAATTTTAAAGAATTAAATCAAACAAAAATAAACTGGTATCAGCTCGGAAAATAGAAACAAAACAAAAACATAAAAAAAAAAAGGAAAAAAGAAAGAAAATAAAAGTGACTGCAATGAGTGAAGGCTAGCAACTAAGAAGACTAATCCATTCCTTCCAGCCGTTCACCGTCAGTTTTATCACGTGACTGCCCTTTATTTCCAGATTTCGTTCTTCACATAAAACTAAGGTGGTGGCGTTCGAACTCATTAATCAGACCTTAAAGTATGGGTACACGAGTGTGATTCCTTTATTCAATTCATTACGTCAATACAAAGATATGCGTATACACGATTTCTTATGAAGAAATAGTTTCTCCATGAGATAGAAATAGAAGCTCTTCGGCATCGAGTTTCTTGTCTAAACTAGTTCGGACTACTCGAGCTCTGATGACAGTGTAAACAAATTCAAACACAAAATTTGAAAACATTTGGCAACGCGCCCGCTGTCTTGCGGGGTCGCTGGTCAAAACTTTATTGTCTCTAGAAACATTTGTTACAAGTGTTGGCGATCTGAAATTGAGTTCTTAGTGTCGCCAACAGTTCAGATGCATCTCCTGGAAAATGTTTGTCCAGTACAAGTTAATACTTAATTAATTAAAACTAGTAATTGTTCTCACTAAAGCTGCGTCCGCTTTTTTATATAATGGAGTGGAGAAAATCTCCTGAGATGACTGTGTATTGGGAATAACTGTTTATTTTTCAAACTTTTTTGTTATTTGACAGGTTTGGTTATTGAATAAATCTGGAATATTTCATATAAAAATAGAAACTTAAAAAGATATATATTTTGCCTAATATAATAAAAAGTGAAAAATATTCATTTCATCTGGAGTAAGCTTGCCAAAAGTTCTTTCCTGAAAGATCTGACTGAAGCAAGCATTGCAATCTCTTGCCAAAAAAGACGGGCATTGTTGTCTTAAATAACCCCAAAGAGGTTCCTTGATTTCTTCCAACAATTTACTGTTTTCTGGTGACTCAATATATCTTGAGCATGTGTTAAAAGAAGCTCTGTGAATTCATTTCTCACAGTTAAATTTGACAAATGTGGCAAAAACAAACACGATGCTATTTCTAGAAAACTATCCAAGGCACAAGAAAAAGTTCGAGGAATGCTTAAAGCTGAATTCATGAAATGGCTTTTTCGTTTCAGCATTATTAAGCTTAGGTTTCAACTGAGGTATTAGCGTATGAACAATTCAAAACGTGACATAAACTTCTTTTCACGCTGACGCGTGACACGCTACACAAAACAGAACTTTTCGAAGCGACCTTTACACCTCTAGAACTCTGAAAATATGCCAATTTCACTAAACCAGTTTTTTGTCCCTTTCTCAATCACTGAATAAATTTTTGGATTGTGGTGCGAGTCTTTCGCGCCCAGTTAGGTTTGATTTGTGTTCGACAAATCCAAGTGTGACCGTGTCTTTCGATCAAATGCAAAGACATCGATGAGCAATGCGAGTTTCCACAGTTTTAACTCTAGATCGGATGGACTTCGATGCGATTTTTCAACAAATAAACTTAAGATATCAATGAGCAATACGAGTTTCCGCAATTTTAACTCTAGATTGGATGGAGTCCGCATTTAGTGGCTTATAGTGCCAGGCGTTCCTAGTGGAGCGTCGCGAAAACTGGGGATGATAAATAGCAACATGAAGATGGAATAGGGACAAAACTATGAATACTGACTTAACAAGCAACTGTATGATGCTTAGACAAACACCTCAGATGGTGAAGAAATCAGGGATCAAAAAAGGAGACGCAATGAATTACCTGGCATTCGTCGTCAGAATCGTCCATGTTTGTGTTGAAAAACAGAAAGCGACGTGACGCAATTGGCGAGAAAGAGGAGAGGAGCCTGCACTCATTGTGGTCAATTGAATGAATACCCAACGCTGCCTACCTCTCTGCTACCGACTCCCCTATCCCCAATAATATCTTTTCATATTTCAAGCTAATACCAGTTTATTTTTGTTTATGTTAGTTTTAAAATTTTAATTTTACATATTTTTCGCATAATTATGTTAATTATTCGATGTTCCGGGATGTTCCGGAATGTTCCGGAATGTTCCATGTTCCTGGCTTTATCGACAGCCTGTATAAATGCGCGGGAAGTTTTGTTGAAAGGCGTATTAATTAGTGTTTGTAAAAACAACACCATTTAATTCCGCAAACCACTTAACTTGTTTGCATAAAGCTACTTGTTGTGCTAAAATGCAATTAATTAGGTAAGACATTTCATTGTTTTGAATCAGCAGTGTGGACGTATTTAATATTTGTGTAATGCTGTGTTTACATTTGAGCTTTTACCAAGGTAAACAGTTACTAAGGTCAAGTTACTTAACCTTGGTACATTCGTCCAGTGTTTATACCGGCTCAAATAACTCAAGTTGATCTTTCAACATTCGCGCGCGCTGCATTATCAACGTCATGAAATCGAACTTGGACGAGGATCCCACCGCAGTGGAACAGGAGTAAATTGAGGTGCCATCATTTTCATAGGCAAGGACCTCATTCCATAGTATTGCGGCGAAAATTCAGCTGCTTGATCATTCCCAGAGTATGCATGGATACGTTGTATATGCAGCATCCTCCCTGGTGGCAAAATATGTCGACAATAATTACACAACATAGGATCGAAGTTTGTCTAAAGAAAGTTGTAAATAATACTGAGAATGAAAAATACAACGCTCTCTTTTACGTGACGGATTGTTCGCTGTAAGAGGATCGATCCAATCTTTCCACGTTATCTGCCATGATCGCCTAGTCAAAACTGGAAAAGAAACGTTTTGTCGACAATCGGGCAATCTGCTCACCGCGGGAAGTGAAATATTACGCCGCCACAAGCGGATATAACTTTCATCTTGACCTTGGTTACCAACTGTAACCATGCCTGATCACAGGGTAATTACAACTTTTACCTCGGTTAAATTTCTTTTGTCTTTTGCAGCATTTACCAAAGTATCAGTTGGCGTTTACACACGGAAAATGTTTACCTAGTTAAGTTAACTCTGGTACCTCGGTAAACTGTTCGTCTAAACACAGCATAAGTAATTGCTTTTTTTCAGAATCGCGTTAGGAAACTTAATAGAGACAATCAGGCGTGTGTTTCTTTGGTAAAGCTACCTTAGAAAAAAAAATTATTCGCGACTTGAATGTACTGTTCCGTTGCGACTCTTGAGCCAAATCAACCAGGGAAAGAATTGATTTCGTTTAGACTTTGATTTTCAATGTAGCACCGTATCTGAGAAAGATGGTTCATTCGCGCACGCGATGGTTTTAGCTAAGTATGACAAATTCATGTCTGCAACACAAGCCTGACTCCTGATTCTAGGACGGTCCAAGGTCACTCACTCTCATTCTCTCCTTTCCCCATCATGATATATGAACAATGCTCGAAAAACCTAGCCCAATTTCGTCCCAGAGCCCGAGTGGTTTCGGTCAGCGGTGACCAAAAGAATCGCAGTTCTGGGAACGAGGTTGCTGGCGAACATTTTCCGCGAGTATTCAAATCAACAGGTGTGTTTGAAATCAAATGACTATCCGACACCTCTGTTTCCATTTGCCGTATACAGTAGAACACCTATTAAACGGCCACCCCTGTCGGGCGGCCGGTAATCAAAGTCCCGATGAGGGCTTTTCTGTTACTTCTACCTCTTTCAAACGGCCAGCCCCCTTGAAACGGCCACTGTCCATTACCCCGAGGGTGACCCATGTAGCAAGATTCCCGTGAACTTTTGCTGCAAGATATTTCACGAACTCTGATAACTTTGTAAAATTCAAACCTTCTCATCCCCCCTGGTATTTGATTTGTTATTATTTTGTTGTTGTTTTGGAAAAAAAGCAAAGTTGTAAATGCCCCATGGTGGACCTGCTCATTTCATCAAATCCTCACGGTGAAGCTTCGGGAAAACTGAAATTGACCAACCCGTGGGTTGCGGTCAAAATTTTATTTTAATAACTGGTGGAAGAGATAATTATTCCCAAGTATGTTAATCTTAATTAATACTCTTAATTAACCATTGCTATGGTTTTTGGAAGCAATGCACGTCCCACGTGGAACAACACTGTCAGGCTATTCTAGAACCTTATTTACAACAAAGAATTTGGTGGAATCAAAGGATACTGACATATCAAACATGTACATGTCTTTCCTTGTCCTGAAATTTGTATGTTTATTTGACGTGCTTCTAAATATAGGCAAACGTCTCTTTTCTCTAATAGGCCATTATTTTTACAGTTGTCTGCTCAGCGACCTGGCCTTTGACTGGAGTTGACCTTGTTTTGATACAGACCTCACTGCTTTTGTTGTGTTAATCAAGTTGTTCTTATGCTAACGAGCTGACATTTAAATGAAAAAAGCAGAGAAGTCTGTATCAAAGTAAGGTCAACTCCAGTCTCGCTTGCATTCATAGGCCAGGTAACTAAGCAAAAACTGTAAAGTGGCCTGTTGTGGATTGCTCAATACTGTACAAACCATGTAAGTACACACTTACTCACTTCCAGCGCGGTCGAATACCACACCTAGTCCGGTGGTACATCCTCGTACAGGCCATGGAAGGTAGGACCCCCCCCCCCCCCCAACGTCCTTTCTCTAGCCTGGTGGGGGACATTTTCCTCCAGAAAGTTAAAATTATCACACACATTCAAAGTTAACCACGAAAGTAAAAAGGACAGCGGACCCCACGACTAAGTTTTGCTGTTTTTGTTTAATCGTTGGCGTTTGCTGTCCTAAAATTTACAGAATTACCTCCAGAAGTACATTACAAGTCTTCGCTATACGTTTTTATAGCTCTTCATTACAGGAAATAGCACCTTTTCCGTCAAAAAAAAAAAAACTTTGTTCCTTCTGAAAATTCAGAACATGGCGATTTGTGACAAGTGAACATAACGATACGTTTTTATAAATTAGAAACAGGAACTTCAAGGACGTTTAGAGGTGTCAAGCTTTCTCTTCAGGAACACTACTGGCCTGGTTGTCTGTTGGCTCAGGGCTAGTACCATTCATAGCACTATGAGGCTGCGTATCAGTTTTCTCGTCTTTCTCAGTCTCTGAATTTTCAGTGTTCAAATTTTCACCAGCATTTCCATTGACCACGGTCTTGTTTACACCTTTGTTCTTCATCTCTTGGTCCAATTTTTCTTCCGCCAGCTTTGCGGCAAGCATCTCTTCGTATTCCTTTGCTAACTGCTTGCAAAATTTCTTGTGTGTTTGCCAATGCAGCTTTTGACATCTGACGCTACAGTAGCCAACCTATTGAGGAATTGCATTCACCAGCCAGTTTTTATTGACAAGGACCGAGCAGGGATAAAATTGAGGGCCGGAAAAGACAGAATGCCTTGATGAGCTGATAAATATTTCTGACAAATTCCACTTGCTCTAGAGATTGTAGGGCTCATGAGACGAGAATTGTCTGTGATCTTGGACAAGAGACTTTACTTCAATGAAAACTTATATGATGAAGACTCCAACAGCGAAGACTTGCTGAAAAATGCTGGAAACCGTTATGAGCCACCTAACTCAATGAAGGGACGGGGGAGGGGAGAACCTTGCGATGGACCAACATCCCATCTAGAGTAGACAAACTCCTAATGAAGCCGGAGATAAGCCCCTGCCTTATGGGACACTAGGCTCAAGCTGACCATAATACATGTACCCAGAAGTATAAAATTGCCTCGGGAGGATTCATCAATGGGGCAAAACGATAATTCCTAAGATGTTTTTTTTATTTAAGCGGTCCAAGTAAACCTCAGTCGGAGTAAACCGATAACTGGGCGTTTTATTGCCGCTCTTGGAAGCTAAACAAAAGAAGATCACCAGCTGATTATATCTCTCATATTTGTTTTTTTACAATGTTTAAAAATAGATTTTGTTTTGTTACGTGTATTAACGAAAGGCCAACAAAGACGACTCCGTGGACACTTTTTAGGGGGATCACTGTCGCGAAACGTCGAACCCGCCGGGAGAAATGAAAGGCGACTGGATTCGCAGGCAAGGAAATTCTCTAATGGATTATTAACGAAAACAAATCTATTCCCGGCGAAAAAGAGCCTAAATAGGCTAACTATGGGTTGCAAACTAAGAGCACTTACCGTTTTACAAGCTGAGCACTTCTTCACATTTCGATTCTCGGTGCAAACCCCACAGCAATCACTAAAATCACCACTGGAAAGAAAGTCAAACGACAAAAAAAAAAAGTCTGTTATAGTTATTATTAAATGTTCTTAACGTCGTTTACCTCAACTCCTCAGATATACGTGAATGAAAATTCCCCGAGGCGGCAGCTCGCCAGAGACTATAGCTACGGGCTTTTGAATGTGTTTCAGGATTGTAATTGGCACTGAAAATCATCCAAAATTGTTGTCAGTTTACAAATTATTACTATTAAGTACTGTTCAAGACGAGTAAAGTTCTCTGCATGACTGAGTCAAAGTCCGTGAGAAAAAGAATAACACCAAATATCTGGACACCCCATGATGCTCGAGATACAATGTATCTACTCAGCTCTAATGATTAGTACTTTTTATACAGGTATTTGGAGTTCAGTATCCGTCGACGTCATTTGATGACATGCCATACCAATCAAATTACTTTTCTTTATCGTTCTATCCTGACTTTAGAAACAACAAAACAAATTGACTAAGCTAAGGGAAAAGTCAAGACTGCTAACACGAATTAAGCTTAATGTTTTAAAATAGATTATATATAAGTGACCTACCAGCGGAGGCCGTTTATACTCTGAGTGAGTACAGTAAGAGCTGTTGGTTCACGCCCCTAAGAAAAAACAAATAATCAATCAAGGCTGTTCCAAAAGGAAAGGGCCAATCAAAGAATCAATCAAGGGCCCACGGTGTTCCATTGGGGGTTGTTTGGTAGATTTGAAAACGCTGAGGTTTTCTGGGGAGTGATGGAGAGTGATGAGGAAGGGAAGAGGTACATTAATGATTTCCTTTTTGGGGGGTTGGCGGGGGGAGGGATTTCAAAGCCCAGCCTTATACCACCTCCCCTTCTCTCCTTTTATTCAGATCCAGAACGGTGACAAGCAGATCATGTTTTTCCTTTATCCATGTTGTAGTTGTTGTTGTTGTTGTTGTTGTTGTTGTTTTATTGTTTTCTTGCTCTACCATCAATTAAAGGGGAAGCAAAGTCCGTTATTTGAAACTTACTGTACGAATATTTTAAGATGCTTACTTTTTCAACAGGTGCTATTGTCTGAACCAGCTGTTTGAATATTGTGCATTCGGGATAGTTGAAGTCCCTGATGGCCTGACGAATAAGATCTTCCATATTTAAGAAAAAGCCATCTGAGGGACGACCTTTTGTTAAACTGCAGAGAAAAAATAAAACATTTTTGGGCTGCATTTGAGGGACCAAAATATCTGTGTTATATATATATAAATAATAATAATAATAATAATAATAATAATAATAATAATAATAATAATAATATTTAGTGAGGGAATCCAACTCGCCAAAGGCGGTTTTCAGTGGAGCCCTCCTAAATGAATATCACCTAAAAATGACATAAATGAGAGTTACCTAATAAATTACTACAAGCTAAAATAAATAAGAGTAAAAGAGTTCGTATTAGTTAAAAAGTTAAAATTCTAAAGATTGAAATTAGCTAAAATCATTCAAAAAAGTTTTCAGTTTTGCTTTAAAAATAGATAAAACACGTGTGTCTTTTAATTCACGCGGGAGTCTGTTCCAGTCCTTCGCTGCTTGATAAATGAACATTTGCTTGCCCCAGTTAGTGCGAGGGAGGGGCAAACGAAGATCGTTCAATTGTCTCGTATTGTGCGAGTGAACAGCTTGATTTCTAATGAAACTGAAGTCAAAATCTGTTGACCCAATTAAGCACTTATGAATTGCGGTGCAACGATGAAAGAATCGCCTTAAAGCAAGTGGCTTGAAATCAAGGCTTTTCAAGGCTTGAGTTGACGAGCTTCGGATTGCAAGGCCCAACAGTACTTTAGCAGCATTATTTTGAAGTACCTGCAGTTCTGACATTATGGTGAGATTGTTCTTGTCGCCCCAAACGAGGTCTCCATAATCAAAGAGTGGTAGGATTAAGGTGTTGTATAGGGTGACCCTGGCTTGAAATGGTAGTAGATTTCTAACTCTCTTGATTAGGCCTATCCTTTGATTAATCTTCTTACAAAGACATTCGATGTGATCTGCCCAGGACATAGACTGATGAAGTGTTACGCCCAAATACTGGAATGATTCTGTTCTATCGATTATAGTACCCTTTATTTGAATAGATATTTCCTGGATACGTTTCAGTTTGTGTGGACTGCCAAAGATGACAAAGTTGCATTTTGATAAATTAAGAGTCAGGAGATTTCTGGAGAACCATTCTGACACTGTCTCTAAGTCAACATTGAGGTGACGTTGAAGATCAGTAAGATCTTTAGATGAGTAGTAAAGTACAGTATCATCAGCATAAAGAACAATATCACTTGCTAAAGGACAGTTCGGAAGATCATTCACATAAATCAAAAAAAGTAGCGGACCCAGAATACTGCCTTGGGGTACCCCAACGGGCATTTTAGCAGCTAAGAAGTGAGCATCTCCAACTGCTGTAATTTGTGACCTGTTCGTGAGATAGGATCTAAACCATTGGACAGTAGAGTCGGTAAGGCCAATGTTTATTAGCTTCTGCAGTAGTAGATGATGGTCTACCGTGTCGAAGGCCTTAGACAGGTCCAGAAATACAGCACCAGTAAACCTACCAGTGTCCATATTCTGGAGAATATTATCTGTGAAGTGAGCCAAGGCTGTTCCAGTTGATAACTTCGGTCTGAACCCAAACTGTTTGGATGTAATGATCTTATTGTTTGTGAGATAAGCGTATAGTTGGATGTGTACAGCTTTTTCAAGTATTTTGCTCACCGTCGGCAGGACTGTTATGGGCCTATAATTGTTTGCATCGCAGCGATCACCTTTCTTGAACTACGCTGACACTTTTCCAAATTTCCAGAGAGAAGGAAAGGTGCGAGATTCAAGAGATTGATTAAACAATCTAGTAAGGCTGCCACTAACTACTGAGGCTGAATCTTTCAAAAGGCGCGCGCTGACGTTGTCGAGTCCGATTTCTTTATTAGTTTTCAGCTGTTTAAGTTGACGGAGAACGAAGTCTTCTGCAATTGGCTCAAGAACAAATTTCTGAAGTGAATGGAAGTTTTCCGGAGACTTTGAGAAAAACAAAGAGCTGTAAGACTTGTTTTGATCCATAAGAGCATGCTATAGACCTGAGTAAATCCAAATCTACTATAGCAACAAAATCACAAATCGCAACTTCAAAACAACAAACTAAAGGTAACTCACTATTTTATGAAGCCATCAATTCCATCTTTCCCATCCAGCCCTTCGTGCCAGCGTGCACACTTTTTTAACGTAAATGCAAGATAGTGTATCTTCATAGCTAGCACTTCATTCATCTCAGATGACTTGATATTTGACTCTACTATAAGTTCCATAACTTTCACCAGACTTTTGTAGTTTGTAACAAGTTCTAAGTTGTCCTGTAGATACATTGCTATCTGGTGATCAAGGAAAAGAGACCTTAGTTAAGATTAATTTTCCTTAAAAAGAAGAAACATGCTGGAGCTTGCTAGGGTAGAGATGGGTGTTTCTCAAGCCAAGGAGCAGAGTATAATAATAGGCAACTGACTGTTAACATGTTAATAATTATTATGCAAAGATCAATTTGTATTTTGTGACAAACTTACTGAAAAAATACCATAACTGATAACTGTACATGTAGTCCTTCAAAGGACTACATGTGTACACATAATTTAAGGACAATGTGTTAAAGAGAGTGCACAGTGAAAATGGGTTTTTGAGCAGAGGTGAATTATTACCTTCACGGGGCTTAATTTTTGACTGACAGCATATTTGTGTAGCATGGGAACCAAGGCTGTAGATAGCTTGGGTTCTTTTTCTAAACCTGTCAGGAAAGACATCATTATAAACTTGTTTGAACACTTAAGATGATTTCGGCAGAACATTTGAGCAATAATGACAAAAATTAAGTTACCAAAAAAGCCTCACAGCGTGGTAATATTTTTACAGCTAAGAAGAACTTATGGAGACTTACACTCTCAAGCTGACCCTATGAGAGTAAATTGAACTTGAAGTTATCCATACTTCAATTAAAACAGTAGTTTTGCGTTACTTAAAAACACAATAACACGCTTTAGGCATTCTTACAGGGTTGACATTAACTTTCTTGAGAATGCTTGCCAATTTTAATCACGGGGTCACTTAGAAAAATGAAGTAAAGTGAGTTGTTTTAAATAGTATTCCAAAAGTTACTGTGCTGTGAGTGGATTTTTAGTAAAAAATATTTGCACTTATTGCTCAAACTTTGAGTGGAATCCATCTCAATCACTTAATATTGACTGGTTATTAGATTGGTCCAGATTTCTTGATATGGCCCACTCTCCTGCAGTGTAGCATTTTCATTTTGTGATAAATGGTTAGTCTAATGCTGCAGCAGTGTTTTATCACAGCCAAGGGACACATCAGGGACCCTTCTGCTTTTGCAAACTCACTGAGCATTGTTTTATTTGAACGAAAGATAAAAAAAACCACTAATGATCGGGTCTGTTCATTCCAGAAGTGAAAATACCCATTCCAACAACCTGCAACAACCTTAATATATGTGGATATCAACTCAGTTAATGACTTGCAAAAGGAACTACATTGCACAATAAAAATTCAAATGTAATTATGGTAAAAATCTGTTACAACCTTGAGGTTTTGTATAATACTCCAAATCCTCCACTGCCAAAAAGTTGTTGATGAGGCTAACACAGTCACTTTGCCCTGCAGGAGTAAAATAAACATAGTCCTGACTTGTTTTTCTACAAATCTTCTTTCAGTCTCTTGCACAGTATATAGTATAGTACAAATGCATTATATGGTGCTTCATACCATGCCACAGAAAATACAGCCAATCAGAATACAGGAAAGTGGTTGTATATTCCACGGTATTACATCCAACCTTTCCATAATGTGCTGCGCATATGTTGCATTGATTGTGTTGGGCACTTTATTTTCTATGGCATGGTATAAAATAGTTATGCAACACTCTCCACATGGTAATTATCATGGGATATCTCACTTGTCACTTGTATTTTCTAAGTATACACAGTCACCTAAAGGCTCGTTTGTATACTGAGAAAATACAAGTGACTCATAGGATATTCCATGGTGTATTACTCCATGGTATTTAAAGCCTTTTCATACCAACAAAAGCTCCAAGTTGAGCAGCTGTCCGTCCAAGATTGTTCTCTGCATTAACTTTGGCTCCTGCTTCGAGTAATACTCTTGTAGTGTCCACAGATCCTAAATGAAAAGATCCATAATTTGAACTACATAGCTATAGCCAACATTTTTCTTGAAAATTACATGTACATACATGTACGTTAAAATTATGCAAAAAAAGCATATAAGTCAAACAGAGAAACTGATTCCTATTCACTCTTTAATAGCAAATTCTATTTGTACACACCTGAGAGACAGGCAAACATAAGTGCTGTGTACTGATATGAAAAGATATAGAAAGATAGTGTTAAAATTGAAAGATAATAAGTGACAGCCAAGAATTATTAAGGGTACTCATTCACTGAAAATAATTATGCATATATTACAAAATAACAGGACAGCTACACACTTACATTCTTTATCAGTATGTTGGTTCAAAATAAGTATAGATTTGTCTACATATAAACATATAATGAGTAGTTGTTCAGATACATATAACATCTTTTTTGGGAGTGGGAGGGACAGGGACAAGGGAGTTTTGAAGTTTTGGAGTCAGTTATGAAGTCAGTGAAGTACATACTAACTGAAATACAGTTGAACCTCCACCACTTGGTATATGCCAGAATTTTTTGTCATGGTAACATGGTGTTCATGCATCATCCCCAGAATGCAATTGTTTGAGCCAACAAGTAAGTTTCAGTTCAAATCTCAAAATAATTTTGAGTAGCAGTACATGTGTCACAGGGATTTTAAAAAGTTATAATTTTTAACAAATATTTTTGGCAGCATAGTAAAATTCAACATGATGAAAATTAAGTCAATTGAACGAACTGCCAACATAAGCAGAAACCTTAGTGTGGCACAGTTTGTTCAATACAATTTGTTAGCTTACATGCACTTTATACTAAAATAGCTGGAATTGGAAATACTTTTTACCTACCTGGTGTTCATGGTTATTAGAGTTAATATCTGCACCCTGAGCCAGCAGTAACTCACACATTTCTGTTTTGCCTTTGTATGCTGCACACATCAAAGGTGTCATTCCATGCTGAACAGTAAGACATTATAAGGATAAAAGTCAGATAAAATTAGTTAAAGAGATCGAATGATTTCGGCAGAAAGAAAGCTAATAAGATCAATTTAAAAAAATGGCTTTCAGCGAGTTTCCACAATTATTAATACATTATATCTAATTGACAAAAAAAAAAAAAAAAACTAGAAAAATCTTGCTTTTTCTGATTGAAAAAAGCAAACATTGCCTTAAATAAAATAATAAAAGAAGATAATCAGGTCACTGGAGCGTAAAGGTTTTTCAAGAACACAATCAAACAATCAATCAATCAACTTTATTTAGAGAGGGTGACACATGACAGTATAAACTGATAAACTAGTGGCCCTCTGTGCTAAAAATCTACGAGTAATGTCTATGATTGTTTCTAATTACGATTGCTTCAGATCCTGATTCAATCAGTTTCCCGTAGATGTAGCTGAACAAATAGATTTGCATGAAATGCATTATAGCCGAAAAAAGTATAAACAACAACAAGGAACTAAAGAATAACCTACCTCGTCCAAGCAGTCAACCCTGACATTGCCAGAACTTAAAAGCTTCGTCACTTCCTGATCATTACCTTAAAATACCAAAAAATAAGAAAAAAGGACACGAAATTAATCGAGAAATATTCAGTAACCATCAAATAATTTCTTTACCTTTGTTTAAACGAGAAAACAACGATTTCTCGTCTTCTGACAGATCGCCCAGTTTGGCCATTTTGTGTTGATTTTATTTTCTGACATTGAGAAACTACTTGCGTCATTTATGCATCAATCAAAAGTCGCGAGCTTTGAAGCACGCTGACCATTCATAAACGGCGGCTCAATTATCAAAATGGCGGACGAAGTGGACTTGAGAAAGAACGGAGGTGAGGTTTCATTCACATTTACTGTCTTGTGCAGGCAAGTGCTGATTAAGTTAGCTTACGTAATATGTAAGCGTGACTGGTCAGCTACTCAAAATTTGCTCTGTAAAATCTAAATACCTACGGAAGATTAGATTCTCTCGTGGTCGTCGAGCACGTGAGCTAAAATGACCTTAAACTTAAATTTAACAAATTTTATTCTCGCGATTAGATCGGATCTCTACCTCTGTGTTCATTAGCTGAGATGTTTGCGTTTTATCTCTCTTTTTTCCACCCATCCCTCCCTCCTCAGAAATGAGCCCCTGACAACTTGGCCATGTCAGAAAAATTTCATGTAAACAGTAAGTAAATAGAATGTGTTTCCGATGCTATAGCTAGGAGTTATCAGTATGCGTCTCTTATTTAACTTGTAGGAAGTGAAAGTGAAAATGAAGATGAGTGGGAAGAAATGGAAGAAAAAGAAGAACAGGGCAGCTCTATCATTTGCCTGTTTTGCAAGGAGTGCTTTAAAAATGCTGAAAATGTCTGGAATCACTGTGACTCATCTCATGGAATTGACCTTCTTAAGTTAAAGAGGATGCATAGTAGGTTGACGAAATGAAATGGTGATACAAACTCTGTTTTTGCCATTTAGTTTTGTTATTTGTAATTTTTGTTGGAGGACCCTTCTGTACAGTACTCTTGGGTGAAGTAGATATCCTCAATAAGATTTACTCTGCTGGACTTACTCAACATGTCCTTTAAAGCAGTAAAGAAAGATCTTTCTTAGCAGGCTTATTTCAGCTTCAAGAGGGGAGGTTGATATTTGACATGAAAAATGCCACTCTGAAGACATACATAGACTATAGAGCTTAATTAAGCCTGTGCTAAACTTGTCAGTTAGTATACTGTTTATAAGGACTTATGTGCTTGTCACACTTAACTTTCAATCAAAGTGCACCAGAGCAATTTGTAGGGACTGTCTGGCAAACCTGCTGTTTTTTTTGTTTTTTTTTTCCTTTTCTTTTAGGACTGGACTTTTATGGATGCATCAAACTTATTAATTTCATCAGAAAAATGGTAACTCCAAAATAATTTGTACAAATTAATCTACACGTAGTAGAATTTTCAATTCCTTTATTTACTGGTCCTCTTGATTATCAGAAGACACATTGCTCTTCTGTGAGTCTCCTTATCTCAGTTAATATTTTTAAAAAACTTTTTCACTTCTTCACATTGCATTATTCTTTGTTATTTGCATTTGAAAGAAACCAACTTCTGAGAGTCTTAAAAATGTTGCTCCTCCTTTGCCATGGGAAAGTGATGCATTTTTACAGCCAACTGTTCCTGATGATAGGCTTTTACAGTATGGTATGTGGTAATTTTTTTACTTGGTAATAAATATGTATTATTTAGCAGTTAGCTGGAAAGTGAACTCAATTGTTCAGTACAAATTAACTGAAATAAATCAAATTAAAAAAAGTCAGTTAGTCAGTCAGTCAGTCAGTCAGTCAGTTTATCAATCAGTTGATCTGTCTGTTGTTTGGTCACTAGGTCAGTTATCAGTCAGTCCATCCATTCATTCTTGTATCTGTCCCTCGATCTGTCCATCTATACCTCCAACCATCAGTCACTTCATTGATGCACATACATCAGTGTCGCCAAAGGGTTAGCAATGGAAGCCTTTAAATGTACATGTATGCCACTGTCAGACAGGCTATTCCCTCCTAAAATATAAAAATTACATTGGCAATATTCAAGTTTATACAACTAAAAGCTCTGCTATTTTATTTCCCTACAGTAGTATAATTACAGATAGAAAAAAGTCCTAAAAATGAATTTGCATACCCGCTGATCATAATTCAGCTAGTACCCTATTAATTTGTTTGTGATTTGTGTAGATTTTGATGATGATTCTGATGTGGAAGTTGAAAAGGACACTGACGAAAGAAATCAACAAGAAGGTAGCATATTGTGCATTGATCCCTCATGAAAATAGCCTGTTTGCAGTAAAACAATAATTGATACATTATTTTGCTCCATGTACCTGTTTATTCTCTCTGCAGCCAGTGTACCATACTCACAATATCTGGAGATGAAGCAAAGGTAAGAATAATTATAATAGACATCCATTTGACAATTTTATTTGTCATTGTGAATGGACTCGGTAATAGACTCAAGATGTTGTTTGCTGCCTGTAGGATTCACTAAGTTCAGCTCTATTGTCCCTGCTTGTTTTAGTTACCGGTAGTCACTGATCTTTGAAGCATCTGTGTTGCAGTCATTTAGTGACTGTGCTGTAACTGTCCAATTTAATTTGGGATGTTGTAATTTAAGGCTTCAACAATTGGAAGATCGTGCTCACTGTGCCGAAGCAAATCTGGCAAGAGCAGTGGAAGACATTTATCAGCTAAGGTAATTACTTTGATTTCACTCTGATCAACTCTAATATATTTATTATTAATGATAGGAAACACAAATACAGCATTCACAGTTACACGAAACAGACCTTCCACGAAAGCGGACCCAATCGTAGTCTTAGGATTCATCCCTGGTGAGCATCATTGTACTGTGCTCTTACAGGGCAAGACACTTTGCTCTCATGGTATCTTTGTTCCTGCCCAGGGGTGTAAAAGGGTGCTGCCACAAACTGCTAGCCAGGCAACCTAATCAATTTTTGTGGTTTTCATTTGATGTATATAATAGCATTTTATACAGTTGTTCTAGATATTGTTGATATTTAATTAGACTGCCAAACAGTAGTTTTTCTCGTATTGTTGGGCCCAAAAATTCCTTGAACACGAAGCAAGGATCAATGCCTCAGGATTTTTGTGCCGAACAAAACACAAAAGCAATTGTTTTGGAGCAATACTTACTTGAACATGTTTTGTTTGTTACAATAGGTCTGTAGCGCAAAATGTGTTACTTGAAGATCAGCAAAGTCAAAATAGGTAAGGTTATGGTACATGTACGTACTGATTGGAATCTTGTTAACCCAATATGGCACACAAGGTAACTAACTAAAAGTCACTAAAGCTGGGTTTATGTGGGAGTCAGAGAACAAAAGTAAAGAGTAAGAGGAAGGGATATTTTTTTTTGTCGTTAATTGAACAATCACAAATTGTAATTCTACAGGTTCCTAATATAAATTAAAGCTTTGCCCTTTTTGTGTAGTATTAATGTATGAATCTCATCTGCACCCAGTGTAAGAGAGACAGTCACTCCTGAATCGGCCTAGCCTGCGAACAGGCTCCCGGCGAGGACGGAAAAAAAACTCGGCGAGCGCGGAACTGAAGAATTTGGAAAATAAAGCTATCCGGGCGGGACGGGCGGGACGGCGTAGCCTGTAGACTTTGTTTCTGATGTGCCTATCCGCCCTTGGTGATTAGCCTGTAACAAATCAGTCAATGAGGTAATTAGACCTGTCAAGAAGCTACATTTTCTGTACTGGCGAACAGTTCTATAAATCGACTTAATCAAACAGCCGGGCTCGGCGTCTTAATGTAGAGTGCAAGTAAGCAACATGTTCGCGGAATATTTCAGACTTTGTCAAGAGCCTAAAGAAATTATAGGCACATGATAGAGGTGTCAAATTCTGCGAAACGACATGTAGATTCCGACCTCTAAAATAATTTGCTACAGCACAGCCATGAACGGCTCCACTCTACTTAAAATTTCTCCTCAGAACAGAGCATAAATCCAACAATTAAGTACCCTTAAGAATCACATGTGAAATAATGCAAGGTCGAGAGACCGAAAATAAAAAGAGAACGGCAAATGCACAATTGTCATGAACCGTAGGAGTCGTGTAGGTCGGTCAACTGCAGTTTACAAAGATCTGTCAAATATTGATCCCAAAGATGTCCACAATCAGCGATTCAACCAGTCATATTATGATACCAGGAGCTGGTATCATAGAACGGCGGCATCAGTAGAATGTCTACAGGCTCCCTCACTTCGTTCGGGCTCACCGGGAGCCTGTTCTCAGGTTAGAATCGGCCTGACCAGTCACATCCGACGCTGTACTAGAGCCAGATCAACTATCACCCAGAGCGCCTATCCATAGAGTCTCTCGAGACTGACGGATGCCCATTACATGAATCTCATAAGGGGCTGTTCAACTCGTGTTACTTACATGGTGTACATGTAATTAGTAAAGAACAGTTTCTTCAGTTATCAATAAGAAAGTTTTGTTCTCAGTAGTCATCCTGCACGGCAAATGTATACCTAAGGAGTAAGACTAAATACCAATTTTGGACACTTATGTCACCGACGTTTTTTCTGCAAGCAGCAAATTGACGCAGGGCATTGATGTGACGCTTTTTTGAAGTAGCCTTAACTCACAGCAGGTGCTCTTGTAATTCATTCAGATCCAAGCCAGTCTGTGCAACGTGTGATGACGTTGACGATGATCCTTACTTCAGCTCATATGCGCATTTTGGAATTCACGAAGAGATGCTGAAGGTGTGAAAATGGATATCATTCATTGCTGATTTTGCTCAGCGGTTGCTTAGAAGGCTCGATACAGTGTTTTCATATGGCTTCAGATATCTATTATCTGGAATGGCTGTTTTGGCGTTTTGGTTTGTAAATAATTTACGTGTGTATCAAGAAATTCATGCAATTTGCTCTTTGTTCTTTTGGCCAGTCATACATAAGACCTGATTACAACATCTTTTTTTGACGACTTTGGAGTCGGTTCGTGTTGATTTGACCAGCAAAAATCTCCAAAGTTCTGGGGGCGGGTGGGTTCGAGTTGACGTTTAATATGCGGCTTTCCTCCAGTTTATGTTTGCATGTAAACGCCGCCATCGGCCCTTTATTTCAGATGAGTTTTATTTGTTAAATCAAGTATGTCTCCGTAATGACTTTGTTAGAGAACGAAAGTGAGTACTTGTATTAACGTAATTTCTCTGTGACTAGGATACCACAAGAACAGAAAGCTACAGGAATTTTATACTCAAGAACCCGGCGATTTTCAAAGATAAGGTACGAGTTCGTAAAATAGCTCTTCTCTAATAACCACATTAGTTTAAAGGCGGATGAACAATTAACGTTATTTGGCCTACAAGTGTCCTATTCACTTTTCTTCTTTTACATGTCTTCTTCTTTTCTCTTTCTTTCTGTATTGTGTCATAGGGGATTTTTGCGGGTACCAACTGTAAAACGGAGAGTGCTTCAAAAAGTCTCAGTCCATGCGCTGAGCGAGTGTTTTGGAAAATGTGGGCGCGGGTTTTCTGTTGCCTCATTTATGCCACGCATGTTATTCAGTTCTTGCAGTCATTTCCAGTTTATAACCGGTTTTTTACTCGTTATGAAGGTTGTTTTAGATGTTGGATGTGGAACTGGTATACTGTCCATGTTCGCAGCTAAGGCTGGAGCGAGTCATGTGATCGGTATTGACCAATCAGAGATAATCTACCAAGCCATGGATATTATTAGGTAAGCCTCAGTGTCGTTTCTGCGATAACTGTTGGTCACACACCGTGAAACTAAAAGGTTTAACTAAAGCATTTGTCTCTTAGACAAGGCGAGCTGACTGCTGATGGATAATATCGAAGTTCAACTAAATTGTATGAACGCACACACGGTACTTTATTCCCGTTTTAAACGCTTAATCATTTACACAACGTTGTTATGGCGTAGGACTGCTCAGAGCAGTTAACATTTAACCTGGAATAGAAAGGACTGAAATGTGTCAAATGAATTATCTTAACAATGAGTATGATAGATATGTAGGTAAAGTCTGCGGTTTAAGATTTTCGTGTGATCTATGTAGACCTACATACATGTAAATTTAGCAGGCACTTCCTGAAACGTTTCGCTTCGTCGGAATAAAACTAGAACGCCATGTTAGTAACTAATACGTTTGATGTGGAAATGAATACATTTGGCTTAGTTGATTCACACAATTAACGTTTCGATTCATGTGATGAAAATCCCCCTTCCATATGCTACCGTATGTTACAGCTGTACATCATACGAATAGGGCGAACACTATTCTTCTTGTTCGTTGTAGGGAAAATGGACTGGAAAATGTTATCACATTGATAAAAGGAAAAGCAGAGGAAGTCACGTTACCAGTTGACAAGGTAAACCTAAATTAAAATAACTATCTGATTCTCCTAATTGGTTTTAAATAGATTTCTGGTATATTTTAACTGTGGGGAAATCAGTGATAAAAGTACATATACTTGTCAAGAGTTTTCTATGTGACGATTTTACCATTTCGTTTATTCTGACCGTTTCTTGGTCTGTTTATCGTCTTTAGGTAGATGTTATTATATCAGAGTGGATGGTAAGTATTAAAGATTCATTAGCTCCACAGATGTCGCGATGTGAAAAAAAATTCACCTTCTTATGAAGGGTGTAATGAGCTACAAATTCCCACTAACGGATCCGTCTGTTTTTTCCTTACAGGGCTACTTTCTTCTGTTTGAGTCAATGCTAGACACAGTGTTGTTCGCGAGAGACAAATGGCTGAAATCAGCAGGCTGTGGTAAGATTCTTCTGCATTTTGAACGCGTTTGTATATGCAGGAGTAATTAAAGAAAATAATAATAAAAATAATAATAATAAAAAAAACGTGCATGAAGGTACCGAATGGTGCCGTCGAGATTTTCGTGCGGATGTCGTAGAGTCGGATTTCATTTACAAATTCAAGGTCATGTTCGTAGAAATGTCCGAAGTTTCTTCGATTGTACGAGCGCTTTTCGTAAGTTATCGCTCAGTAACCTCTCGCGACTACCTACCCAATGTCAGAATGACGATAACAAAGACAACGACGCCCGCATTTTAATACATGTATATAAGAAGAAGAACAACTATGAAAAGTGCAATTCCCGCATTGAATTCATCACGACTACCGTCTCTTTCATCCTCTGTACGTGACAGTGGCGGATTTGATTCTGATGTCTGTACTCGTGCACCTAACATGCCGAAAGCAATTCTATCAAATTTGTTCTCCATCTCTTATGATCTATAGCTAAACATCGGCGTTGGAAATTGGCTTTTATACATGAATTGATTTTCCCTATTTTTTTTTTTTTTTTTTTTTTTGCAGTTTACCCAGATCGATGTACATTATGCCTCGCAGCTTTAGAAAATAGTCAAAAAGTACAACAGAAACTCAGCTTTTGGGATGACGTTTACGGTGAGAACTTGTGTAGAGCTAAGACTGTTTGATTAATGTTTGAAACTTTAGAAATTAAATACGACAGAGAAGTTCATATCTAAACTCATATTCTCTCTTGCTAGGCTTTAAAATGAGCTGCATGAAAAAATCTGTTTGTACAGAACCGTCTGTGGAGATTGTCGACCCGAAAGACGAGATTTCTTCACGATGTACCGTCAAGGTAATGCAAAAAGGCTCTCGTTTAAAATAAACAAACTGAAGTTATGACAGAAAATGAATATAAAAACCATTAGTTTCAAAGAAAATGTCTTGCTTCCTTGGTAGTAGTTCAAAGAGAAAACATTTATCAGTTAATTATTGGTATTGCGTTGATAAGGGCAAAATAACCGCCGGCGAAAATTTTGAAAGCCGACACTTTCTGAAAGCCGACACACAATTTTTCCACTAGAGCGCTTTGGATATGAGATGGTAGATAGCCAACGAGATGCGTAGCGCCGATTTGGCTACAATCATCTCATATCCAACTAGCGCGAGTGGAATAATTGATTTATTAAAAGCGCCCCCAAAATATAGTAGAAAACTAAACTAAAATAAAAATAAAAACGGCCTAAAAAATCACGCTTACGCACACCAAATTTGTGGAGCATGGTATAATGGCTCATATACCATGATGGTTTAGCCAATGAAACCTCTTGGATCGCGTTATCCAATGATCCACTGTTTAATAGTACCGTGTGGCTCTAAAATTTTGCGGGTTATAATTTTTGCGATTTTTGCGGTTTTTTCCACGATTCGCAAAAAAAAAGGTGTCCGCAAAAAATTTCTCCACTGGAGTATTATACATACAAACATCACAAGTAGAATCTTGTTGCTGCCATCAGCCACACAAAAGCACGATGTCACTGTGATAGAGTGACACTGGTTACTGCGTTACCGTCTTTTACATCCCTACATGTCGTTTCACCTGTCAATTGCATGCAGTTTAATTAAAAAACGCGAAAATGTTATAATTTCATTTAAACGCAACTCTCCGAAAATCGCAAAAATTAATACCCAGCAAGAAAAACCAGTCTTTTGCAATCGTAAAAATTAGTTCTCGCAAGATACAAAAACAATCGTCGATTCGCAAAAATAAACTCCCCGCAAAAATTTAGTGCCACACGGTAGTTGTTATCTGGGTCTTCGTGGGTGCATTGCTTTTGTCAATATTTTGATTTGAAATCTTTATTTTACCTATTGAGTTGATTTAATTATTGTTGGCCTTAAGCGCCGCGTTATATTAAACAAGAAGTTTATTCAAGACATAGGACAACATGGTATAGCCTTTCACTTTGGTTTTACAGGATTTGGATGTTAATAACTGCGAGCAAGCTCATCTGCAGTTCAAATCACCTTTCAGTGTTGAAATAACGAAAGAGAGTCTGTGCTCAGTAAGTAAGCTCAGGTTTTGCTTTTTACATTTTAAAACAGCCCCTTGAAAAGATCTACTGCATTTATTGTGTTCTTCTACAAGTAAATCACCATAACGTTGTTAGAAGATGAAACATGTTCAATCGACAGTGTACTTTATTCTTTGTTGATTAATTGAACGCTCAGCCTTAGTTGTTACCAATAGATAGCAGTTGTTTATTAACTTGATTTAGTGTTTTAATATATTAACGAAGATAAAGACAGTCGTTCAGGAGCTTCGCCGTTAAGTACTTGGTCTTATTCGGAACCTGTTGTCAATGTTGGCGGCCATTTTCCACCCGAATTGAACAATCGCAGAAGCGCGCTCGAGATCAAATGTATTGACCAGCATTGTGGACTGCTTGGTAATTAACACGGAATATTTGCTCTATTCGGTCTGTTTCTCTCTCTGGCAGAGAGGCCTGTGATTAAACTATTTACCTGCTCGCCTATGTCAATTTGCAATGGTCAAATTATGCCACTATCCCGGAAGGATTTTCACTTTTCACATTTCTCCACTGACAGCAATCTTTAACCGTTCCTTTCTTGTTTACTTTTAAGGCTTTTGTAGCATACTTTGATATCTTCTTCGAAAAGCACTGTGATGAAAAGGTACGACATTAGTTGGTCAATGTAATGGCTCTTTTACTGTATACTGGTGTAACGTCAGCTTCTTGTCTTGATTGTTATTTTAATATTCACCTCCCAAATCAAAGTAAGATGGCGCTTTCTCGATTAATTCAGGTCAGTTTTAGCACAAGTCCTTCCAACTCACCAACACATTGGAAACAAACTGTATTGTACCTCGAGCAGCCAATAAGCGTAACAGAAGGTAAGAAAAAGGACGTTTATTTTATTGCTTATCTCTACAATTAGATTGTGTTTACAAAGGCGAACTATGCGAGTATGATAGTCCCATACTTGCTACTTAGTTGAGTATCAATTGTTATATAAAATCTCGATCCACAATTTCCCTTGGTGTATGATTAAAATTTGGCTCATGTCATTAGTAATACTGTATTGTTAAATTGTTCTCTTTAATTTTTTAATTCAGTTTAATTAACTGAGCTTCTTTATTCCTAATCCGATTAAATATATGTTAAAAAGGTCTATGTTATCTAAATATGTCATCTCAGTAATTGCTAAGCAGCAAGCTTACTAAGGGTGCGTGGTAATGTTTGTTTTTCTTGGCCGCTTTTTGGTTTATTATCTTAAATTTCCTTCCACTGGGCCGAAGAAACTAAAAGTCAATTCCTCTGATCATAAAATGTACATTGCATGGTTGTCAGTTGGGACCTCCATTATGTTGATTATTCTACGCCAGCATTTCCTGACCGTAGAATCGCAATTGCCTCTTTTTGTGAAGTGGGTGTGGCATTTCAAAAATATATTATATAAGAAGCTTTTTAACATATATTTTCATTGGAGGGGTAATCCTGTATAGACAAGAAATGATATTTGATTGTTATTAATTATACATTATTTGTAATATAAGAATGTCTGTTGGCAAGGGGTTGGATCTAACTAAACACGTTTTATGGTCTGTAACCAGTCTGTAAGTGTCTGCTCGAAAAGAAAAAGAGAAAAACATGGAAAGAGCAACAGTGATACTTTGAATTTGTAAAAATAACAGGAACTTTTCAAAGAGGGAATGTCAATAGCAGTGGCGAGGATGAAAACCCCCTCACTTTTCCAATTTGGCTTGGATTCTGTTGAAATGTTAACTCGTGAAAATTGCCTTCTTCATTTCAGTGTAAAGAGACCGTTTCCTGTAAATGAAAAGTGTATAGGTCTTCCTGGTAAACTAACTAGATACAAAGAACATACATGAAAATGTAATCTTTGCTGTTTATCTTACACAGGCCAGGTACTAGAGGGATTCCTATCTTGCACGAAGAGTGTTAAAGATCCGCGGTCACTGGACATCATCATAGAAGTCTTTGACGCAAAAACTCAGATGCAGCTCTGCCGTCAGTCTTACCTTCTACAATAATAAAATTTGAATCGACTATCCGTTTTCATATGTGTCTTTTGATCTGCTCATTTTCAACAGCAGATCAGGGTCCGATCAAGTCCGCATCTAGCGGACAACATTTAGAGATTTGCCTTGGTCTTGCTGTAGAAATTTGGTTCATGTACAGGCTGTTTATCACTTCAGTCTGTATCAAAACAAGGAAACAGTGAACATAATTGTACAGACATTCTTTACATAATTATATAAATTACAGTGATGTGATGTTCTAGGTGATTTTATCTTTTAGTGGTCGGCTATGTCTCCACAATAGCTCATTTCTTGAACCACTGTCATCAAATTTGTAATCGTCATTCCCTTCATCATCTCCACTGCTTTCTTTAAATTTTCTCGTTGTCTTTTTCTTGTGGTTCACATTCTTTTTCTTCACAGAAGATTTCTTTTTTGGTTTTGATTCTGGTTCCATCACTTCTTTCCAGTTTGCTTTTACGTTAATCTGGCCATTCCATTTGGCCTCTACATGTAGAACCTTGTTTGGAATTCGTGGATGCTTTAGAACTATCATCTTAGTACCCTGTTCTGGATGTATAATCTTTTTCTTTGTAGACTTTTGCTCTTTTTCAGAAAGGGTCTTATTTGCAATTTGAAAGGCTACATTCTTTGTGCTTTTCATTTTGTTTTCCACGGGCGTATTGTTTGAAGGTATATTGTTTGTTCCAAAGACTTCGTCCACATCTTCTGTAACTAGTGCAGGATTTATCTTAAACGGAATACCTTCGAAAGCTGTTTGATTTTCTTGACTCGTAACTTTCCGTTCTGTTTTAGTTTTGATGCTAGCGTTCGCTTGAGTCTTTGTTTCTTCCTGTGAGAGGGAGACAATGTCGCCATCAGTGCTTTCCGTTTCATTTAAATCTAAATGTGGTTTAATCCATGATGACTCGCTTTTCTTCTTGGAGAGTTTCTTTTTCTTGTCATGGCTTTCTTTTACTATAAAATGCACGAACGTTCGCTTGTTGGACTGCTTGTCTGACATTAATTCCTTGTGTGATGGCTGTAGTTGCTTGCTCCCATTTTGTTGATTATCTGAGGAAACTGGATTACTCTTCAATCTGTGTTTTTTCCGTTTGTCAGCTATTGGAATAAACGATGGCAGGCTGGGAATTTTGGTGCCGTCTGCAGTTTGCACCTTAACAACCGCCTTTGTTGCATATCTCGTGGATTCTTGAGTATCAGTGCTAAAAATATTGTTTTGTGGAGTTGATTGAATCAATACTTTTCCATTGACTGGTCCCGAAGATAAGACCTTAGGGTCCATTGTCATAGAAACGCTTTGTTCTGAAGTATTGTTTTCGGGCCCTTTCGTCGCAGCGCCGTTTCTACTCGAAGTGATAGGTCTGGCGTCATCTTCTAGAACAACGTCTTCATGTTTGTTCCTTACTTTTGGAGCAGTGCTATTTCCTTTTTTACTCCAGTTCTTGTAGTTAGAGCTCTTGACACGTACTCTTTTGAACCCTGGATCATGCTTTTTCTCGCTTGCCAGTTTAGAACTTTCCAAATGTACCTGTAGACTTTTCTCTGCACCCAAGGGTTTCATGTCGCTTAGTTTGGTTCTGTTGTTGTCGTGAGCAATGATTTTGTCGGCAATTTTTTTGACAATTTCTGGAGTCATGTCGTCGAGTACCTTTCTCAATTCTTGATAACTTAGAGCTGGTTTCATCTTTTGGTCCTTGCTGTTGTCTCGTGACTTGTATGGTTGACGCCACCTTGACAGTGTTTGAAGTATCTTTGTTAGCTTTCCGTAATCTTGTATTGGCAATGGTCTTCCTTTACTTTGGTCATCTTTGTTTTTCAACTGTGTTGTCTTCGGTTTGTTCTTTGCAGGTTTGTCTTTGCTTTTGGACACTTTGGGTTTGGCTTTTTGTAAGAGGACCTTGTGAAACGGCTGTAACGGTTTTTTCAGACTTACAGGTCTTTGTTTTCGTCCTGATTTTTCAATCCATTGAGAGTTTGTTGGGGTGTTTTTGGTGAAGGTTATCTGTTGGGTCCTCGCATCAGCTGAAGAAAAGATAAACAAAGGTCAGGGACATCTCAATGCTATTCAGGACTCGACTTTGGGCTGCACTAATACAAGATATTAAGTCACAGTGTTTTCACGGTAGCCGGCGACTGTGTGACCCCGTAAAATCCATGATGGCGGCACGCGGAAAGAACTGCCGATGCTTCTTTCACATTCTTTGTAATATTTTGCCATCACTTTGAATTTTTAAATGATGGAAAGTTAAACATTGAAAACCCAATAAGCTTTGTCTCGAGCCTTTCCGTTTCCAAGAAATTTTACATATAGAATAATCATCTTCAAAAAGTAAAAAAAAAAAAAAGCATTTGTTCTAGTGCAGCAAGGAACCTCCATTAAAAATCAGGTTTTTCTTCGAGAATGCTGCCAGGCGAGTAGCTCAGATAACATAAACTGAGGAACGAGATGGGCTAGGGTATACTTGGTGCAATATCCTTGAGAAGTCAAGCTCACCTGCTGAAAGATTACTGTTTAGTACTTACTTGGTGGTGCCACGTATGGAATTGCTTGGCCAATACCTGAAAAATAAAGCAGTCAAGAGATAAACTTATATTATGGACGGATAAAAAAGCAAGGTGGATTGCAAGTAGACTCGTGGTGAACCGCCAAAAGGATGCGATATTCAGCCATAAGTTACAACTCTTTGTGGTCACAGCTGAATATTACATGTAGACCCTCCATTAAGAGGGCATTGTAACTTTTCCTCCTAAGAGGAGACTCGTGACACCTACGGTGCCTCCCTACAACAGGTTCGAGTATAACTGTAACCAAGTCTACAATGCTGGACTCTTGGAAACAATGTTCGCTTGTCAACATAAGAAAAGGAGGTAATATATCAAACACCCAAGACCGTGTCTGATCACATTTCCAAACACCGAGAACAGTTTGGAAATGTGGTCAAACACTGCCTTGAGTGTTTGATATATCTTCTCAATCGAAACTAAAACTAAGGAGAAAACGAAGAAATAAAATCGTAAAAATCTATGCTAATTAAGATCAGATATCCAAAGACAGTCACGGTCATGATTTTCTTTGTTTAAACTTGATGAATTATGAATGAGTTTGAGAAAAATTCTGTGAGACTGCCAGCTGACCTGTGTAGTACAAAGAGTTCATCATCACTCCTCCACATATTTCCTGGTAGTTTCCAGTACAGCGCATTGTACATTGGTCATTCAGGAGCCTGCCGTACTTGCTGTACGTCGTACCGCAAAAGCATTGTGTGGAGGACTGGAGACCAGCTATGGAGAAGCCCGATTCACCACACTTTGAGACGCAGCCCTCTACGGTCAGCGGCCTCACTTGAACTGCCGTAGGAAGGTCACGTGATTCTGAATCTTGATAGCAACCCAAGAATCTGGGTGCACCTAAAGCCGAGACAAAAAAGGCCCGGGTTAGGTAGCCGTAGTTACATTCCTGTTTGCGCACGAAAACTCCTCGTCTTTAATTAGCTTACCCTCGCGCGACATGACATGAGCGTCTACGCGAGTAACCTGAGATAATAAGTTAAACTGGCTGAAATTCAATGTTGTCTTACTTGAATAAAAATGACTACAATGGAAGTAAAGTAAAGGAAGTATACCTAGTACGACGTTTGTTTAAGTAATTTACAAGTACGCATGTCATATCAGTAGTCCATTGTTTCTGACTACTTTTTTACACAATTTCCGATGGGTTTCGTTTCATTGACTTATCAAACACTAAAACTTTAGCACATACTTGAGGAGGAAGAGTTACCACGAGAGCATGCGTGCATGCCTTGTCACTACCAACCTCAAGTTACTTAAAAAGATTTCAGGGATATTTCGAAAGATATAAAGCAAAACATAATGAAGTAATGTCAGGGGCAGGACCGACCTCGCATTGTAAGCAAATCATCCGAGTACTCGTTTCAATTTTTTTGGGATCTAATTAAATTCTGAACGTCACCTCACCTGGTAAGTAACCCTTAATCGAGAAAGCTAAATTGTTTGCAAATTTCTGTTCCTGTTCATAGTCGTACCTAATTTGGATGTTCCATGGATTTCTTTGAATAATGTCCAACTGACTTTTTTCAACAAACCTTAACAGGGAGAAAGCATGCATTTCTTACAACGTGCAGTTATATTGTTAGTATTTCCTTGACCACTCCTTAACAACAACAAACCTTAACAGGGAGGAGAAAGCATGCAGTTCTTATAACGTGCAATTATATTGCATGTGTGGTCTTAACCACGCCTTGACAACAACAAACCTTAACGGGGAGAAAGCATGCATTTCTTAAAACATGCAATTATATTGTTAGTATTTTCTAAACCACTCCTTGACAACAACAAGCCTTAACAGGGAGGAGAAAGCATGCAGTTCTTACAAAGTGCAATTATATTGTTTGTATGGTCTTAAACACTCACCAGCTAAGCACTAATTTTTATGCTCTAAGTCCTTTTTATGCTCTAAACCCACAACTCCAATTTATGAAAGTTCATTTTCATTGATGTTTTGTATGATTAATTGAAGGAAATCAGAGAACTATAACATATCCTTCCGTGTTGTTCATAGGTCTTACCCATTAACTTAGCTTTTTCCTGGGGTGAAGGTCTTGGAGCAGGTCTCCTTTGATAAACACCTTGATAACCTGAGAGGAAAATTCACGGAATTGTCAATGGAAGCGAGCAGTTTTGACTTCAGTCAGCGGATCACCGAGTTCATATCTATTCTCTAGCTTTTTGTAAAGACTTCAAGATTGAAGTAATTCATAAAGGTTTTGATTACTTTAAACATGGTCTAATTGTTAATTAGAGGCGAGAACCCCGAATATTGTCATAAATAATTCTCGAAGACGGAATTCTGACCGAGAAATTAGAGTGAGTACATGTTCCTCTCGCTGGCGTGTTTAATTTGGCAGGCAGATATAATTTCCCCCGAAATCTGTAAGTGAGCTAATTCGACGCGTTAATTTGGAGGAATATGATGCTCTGAGACAACTTTGTTAGGTCCACCGCTTTTGAAAGGTGTACCTTGTCCCAGCACTTGTGTTTGAGGGTGACGAGTCAGTTAAGATAGTGTATGAGTAATAAAGTCTACACAATCTGCCTTGCAACGGTATTTAGATTTTCATAAACTTGCTTCTTTGGAGTGATACTTCTTATCGGTAGTAACGTTTCTCCGCTTACCATTATATGGTCTGTTTGCAGCGCTGTTTTGAAAGTTGTAATTTCTGTACTTGTAGCTGTTGTAGTTGTAATTGTACGGCCAGCGATTGACTTGACTCTGATAAGCACCATATGCACTTGGCTGGGTGTTTGTAGCTAAGGTGAAACACAAAACAAACAAGAGAACAATACTGGATCATTTTGTACGAAAACGTAACTCAATCCTCCGTATGGAAAAAAAAATGGCGGCTGTACATTTTACCTTGACACCATGCGAGCCTTACCCAACCCATAATGTATGAACGAATTTTGTGCACGCTAGGTTTGAAAGTAACAGAACTTTTCTGTACGTTTTTTTGAGAGTTGTCGTGGTCTAAGAAAAATCAGTCGCCATCTTTTTTCCTTCGGAGGTTTTCCGATTACGTGAAATTCCAGGCGAGCTACACTGTAAGCATACGGATCGAGGAGAACTTTACATTCTTAAAAAGCTGTTTTGTAAGACCTCTTAAAGGAAGATTTTTTAAACCATAATTTTTATCCTATTTGCTTTAATGTGTGTAAGAGTCGTATGTTAAGTTCACGGTAAAAATCTATGAACTAACCTATTTGGAAATTATATCTTGAGGAAGGCTGTTGAAGCCGATTGTAGTTTGTCCTGTCTGAAAAAATGGAGGAGCGTCGTTAATCTTTAGCCACCGCGATGTCAAGTATAAATAATATCGAGGACAGAGGAGATATACATATACTTACATGGTTTTGCACCATAATAACGTTGATAACCCTGATATCTATTTTGAGGGTAGATCAGTTTAGCTGGAGAAAACAAAATACGATGAGAGTTTAATGCTGCCTCTATGATTGGCTAAAAATTCAGTCCTTAAATCAAGTGAACTGAACGCTGCTAAAATTATGTTTCGTCATTACAATTTTGAGACCTTGACAAAAGCAACATGGAACCCGCTATGAGGAAATAAGCAGTTATATATGCGCTATTTTTAATTCTTTAACGTTGCTCATGTGAAGACTATTTCGATTCTCGATTGCCCCTTATGAAAACAAATATTCGGACTAGTTCCTCAACCAAAAAAGTCACATCATCATTTTTTCCCAGTAACTCTTTTAAATCGTAACATCTGAGAAATTGCAAGAGGTATGTATAGCATCTAATTGACAAACTTGTATAATTATAGGAAACCAAACGGTGGAGTAGTTTACCTTGGTAGGTCGAGGGATAACTTCTCAATCCACCTGTCCGTTGTAGTTGGAATGGTACAATGTTAGTGTTCCCTATGGGTAGAAAACAAATTAGTATAAATTAATTCTTAAAATCTTTTTCAATCTTCCAGCTAACTTAGATTGGTCCTTCGTCCAATGTAAAGTACGCTTCAGTCCCGACAGGACATCAATACCTTAATTTGTCAGTTTGTGCAGTGCTAAGCAGAAAGGAATATTACTGCTCCTTTTTGTCGAGCTATTTCTTATAAATTCGAAACATCTCAGACGGGTATCCTTACCTCTCCATGGCCATGGACTAGTGTAAGTCTGGTACCAGGGGGAACCACGTGTTGATCCAGGCATATGTCGTGGAGGGTATTTTGAACGAGCTATGGGTGGGAGAAAAGCAGCGTAAACTTAATACAATCTCAAACCTTTTGAGACTATGTGCGAAATCGATGTTTTCAACTAAGGTCTGGCTCATACTAACGACATAACCGCTTAATTGCGTCATGTTCATGCTTTTACGTCTCTTTTATGTTGCATTATATCAGGATGTCCACCCCATTTTATCAGGATGTCCACCCCATTGTATCAGAATGTCCACCCCGCGAACACAACAGTATAACGTTCCCCGCGAACACAACGACATAGTGTCCTTATGCTTATGTCCTTATGTCATGACCAATTTAGCATGTTGCATTAATTTCGGGAACTCAGTAAAACTCCTGCAAGAGCAACCTCTAACAAAATACAATTTACTTGGTCAAGACGTCCTGGAAAAACGCTGTTTATAGCAACAAGCTAAGACAAATACCGTGCACGAGTAGCTCCCATGGGATCGGATCATTTGAAGGAATAAAATGCTTCTGTATTCCTGGATGAAAAAAAAAAAAAAAGAAAGAGATAGAGTTAATATACAAGTGATTTTAGAATAACTAGCTTAAATGCAAATTATCTAGTATGACGTACTTATTAAGATCAGACTGAGTTGTACTTCAAAGAGCAGATTAATGCTAGGACTAACAATCACATGGTAAGAAATGTATATGGCTTCTGTTTAATTTCGCGAAAAATATGTGTCAGTGTTTGAAAATGTTTGAAAAAGCTATTTAAATTAATGCACAGAGAAATGCCTTGGCTGCTTGACTTCTGTTATAAAAGCGCTCGTAATTGTTTCGTACCAGGGAGTGTTCCAGTCGTAGAGTCCACAATGCCTGAAAGATAGAAGTGATGGAAACAATCGTTACAGTGCTGTTAAAGGAACCACTCAGTGTAATATGAAGATTTGCCTAGAATTGTTTCTAATGCTCTATATGAAAGGAGTAACGTAACGGTTTACGTATCTTGAAAAGTTTAGCCTGGTAACCTTCTCCATCCTTCAGCATCCTTGTTCCTTCATAGTTTATTGCAATCTCTTTGGCTTTTTTATATCTTACTTAACCATTATTTTCAGGTTTCCTTCAATTTAAAGGTAGTTTTGTACGTATTGTCAAGTTAAAATGGCGTTGAGCTCCTTGACGATGGAGGATGGAAATGTTTCTCAGTACGGTTAAGATGGAGTCGAAACTTGGGTGACTGACAGAGGAAGAAGCTGTTTACAAAACGTTTCAGTCCTACCCGTCCAATATTGCGAAAAGGTCATAAATCCACCGCAAACTTCAAAAGAGTTATCGTAGCAGGGCATGTCGCATTCTTTATCTGCCACCTGATTGGACTTCCTGTACGCATTTCCACAGAAACACAGATCTGAGTTGCGCAAGGCTCCAACGCTAAAGCCCTGGGACTTGCACGTGTCCACGCATGCGCCGATAGTAGCTGGGTGAGTGGGAATATACACCTGAAGATCTCTGGGTAGGTTGTCACGGAAACAGCCCAAGTATGCAGGCTCATCTATAGCGCAATAGAAAGCGAAGGTAATTTCGTTCCGCATTCATATGAATTATCCATAATATCATGGGTGACAAATTACTACTTGATTCTGGCGAGAAATTTCAGCGTTAATTTATAATTTCACATGTGAAATTACAGAATTGCAAGGGGAACGTTTGGCGCGATATTTCTCAATACAATAAACAAGTCAAAAACTCGCGTTTGTAAGCGTAATTGGTCACTTATGATATTAAAAGGTAATTAATCAAATGGTACACTCGTAAAATTATGAAAAAATTTCACTCGTCATCATTTGATTATCCATACTAATTTATATCGAATATTTGAAATTTATAGAGACCTGCACGAATTATAGCATGGGGACTACAAGAACTGTCTGCTCTAGCAGAAAGAATAAAACATAAAAAAGGCGAAGTTGGCCATTTAATGGTTTGGAACGAAGCCGGCCTTTTCAAACATCTAAGTAAACTCACTTCAAATTGGTTTTCTCGGTGTTTGCAGCAAAATGTATTGCCTAGGAGGTAAATAGTGTGGAGTATATATGCCGTGATATATATCGACATTATGCAGTTTGCCTTGCAACCTCGTTCGCAGGTTCTCTCATCTTCCCGCTTTACCGCGGCCGGAGCGAAGAGAACAAAAGGCGAGAAGATCAGAGAACTAGGTTGTTTACCTTGTCACTTACCACAGATTTGTGATTTATTGAATGCTCGTATTTGGTCCAAAGTATGAAGTATCATATCACCATTCTCATACAGAATCACAAATCGACCATTCTTGATGTCCCGTATGTACCCAATCTCGAACGCGCGGGACTTGGGTCGATTGACGAGAATTTGACTTCCCCATGGCAGGTCGGTATTATCAGGGATGCGATCCGCTACTACATCCACGTTATCACGAGGGTTATAAGCCCGTCGAGCACCATTGTCGAACAACACGTTTACTCTGTTAGTTATTGATTCGATTTCGCCCTTGTAGTAGTTTCCATTCTTCCAGCGGCTGATTACTCTGGACGCAGGCTCCAGACACTCTGTGAATTTATAAACACAAGTCTTTAGTTACGCCTTTCTACTATGGATTTACTTACCTGTTTATCGACACACTTTGATATTATAACGTCCAGCTGCATCTTGTACTGTACTTATACCTAATCGTACCTTTTTGGAACGTTCCCGCGGTTTATCAGGCGAGTTTGGTCGAGCCATGGTTCGTATTTTGGCGAAGACGTGGTCGAACCAAAATACCCATGGCGAAACCAAACGGGCCGTACCAAAATTCGGCCGAGTGACCATGATGTCGTGGTCATGTGACTTGATACCGCAGGATTTCAGGACAGAACACATGTCTTCTGATTGGCTAATTGCGTATTTGAGTGCGGTAAGTACAAAAACAAGGTACGTTTTGTAAGTTCGTTAACTCAGTGACAAGTTACTCCCTGTTTTCGGAGGGACATTCCATCATTTGCTTGTAATATTACATAAAAAAGTTTCAAATTTTTCGAGAAGCTCTATATCTTCTTCCAAATTCTTTGAAACAATGTGGTATCGGGAGTGACTGATGTCGAAATAATTTCGGTGAAAACGAAAAGAAGCACAGGAGCAACAAAAATAAATAACCACGTTTTGAAACGGTTTTATTCAAATTCATCTGCAAAGTCTGAAGAATAGAAAGGCCATGATCACGACAACTCTAGATCCTAGAAATGTGGAAAGAAGACTCGTCGAGTCGCTGACTAATAACTAGTAATTTGTTTTCCTTTATACTAAATTGTAATAAAGTGGGTAGTGAGGAAAGAGTTTCGTCAGCAATCTACCGAAATCTCAGGGTTAATATTAGAATCTTGACAGAATGCGCTTTAATTTTCTTCTTAATTTCACTTGTCATCATTTGATTAATCATTCGTATTTCACTGATTTGTTTTGAAGGCGCTATAAGACGCAGCGTGACGTGATTTGTTTTTTTCTTTGATCGCAACAACTGAATTCTTCTTAAGATACGTTAAGATTTTGATTAAATGTTTTTGCTTTCGGATCCCAATAATTTGGCAGTTCCTTAATTACAAAATAGGGATAACTTCGTCGATTATCTGAGATAATGAAGTGATTTCCCAATGTAGTCTCTGGCTAAAGTTGAAACAAATTTGTTTAAGTTTTACATTTGTTTGACTTAAATGCTATTCATTGACAATACAATTGAAATCCTACAAAAATGGGCGGACGGGAAGGCGAAAGTGGTTCTGTCAAGAATAGCTAGGCTATCCGGACTACAACCACGTTCTTAGCAGTTCTTTACATTTCATAATAGTAAAAAGGCTATTTCACAAGAGATCCAAATCTGCAGCATTGACTTACCGGCCGCTTGTGTCCCACGGACTGCAAAAGACAATAGTACCAGAAAAACCAGAGCGAGTGTCATAGCATCCTTAGCCACAATAACACAGTGATTTTAAAGTTAAAACACGTTCGTCGTTAACGTTTCTCTGAGAATTGATTCAACTCGACACCCGAAGCGTATTGCTGCTCTCAAAAGGGTCTTTTCGTTTTCACTGGCAACGCAAATATAGCGTTATTGATCACTCATCTTGCGATAGCCACATCATAAGTGTAGAGAATTCTTTTCACCGTTCTTGCAGTCAGTGTGGATCTATAGAGCTTCATGGTAACTTTAACAGGCGGTAAATCGTGAAAACGTTCCGGCCAGACCTTCAGTTATCTAGTTGAAATTTGGTGAAGATATGAACCATTTTACAGTTAAAAGAGGCGAACCATTCGCCGGTTGTCTTTTTGTTCGCCCGCGCTGTAACTCATTAAAATTCTACCTTCTTTGGCCTGACTGCTCATGATTTATGGATAACTGTTTTTGGAAGGCGCTGTGCAAAGCGGGTATCCGGCTAATTTGGAATCAAAACGAACCAGTCACAGCAAGTGTTTTATTCTCTGAAATGAATCCACCAGCAACGTTATTTGATTTTTGGCGGGAGAAACTCAAACGAAAGGTAACACATAGGGTCCATCAAAGGTTACAGAACACTAAAGTGTAAAAATATGTATAATCTTTCTGTTTACCTCCTTTTTTTGTTTCCACTTGTGAAATGTCTCAGTGGTTTTCCCAGGACAATTTGAATTTTGCCTGAGCTCTTTTTAACTCGTTGTACACGGTAGTGATTTCAGTTTGATAATTTGGTTTTTGACTCTCGGCTAAGTTAGCCACATGAAACAAAACAGACAGTTGCTTCCCGTTGCTGCTCTTCCATTATGGAACGCGCAGCTATTTTTGAACAGGTTCACAAAGCGGCGTCAAGTTTCGTGTTTTCGAGTAAGCGGGAACAAAAGGATGGTTATGTGGAACGTATAAATTAACATTCAGATCCGTTTAATTTTAGGTCAGATTTCAGTTCGACAGTAAACATTCAATCCAGTGAAGCATAAAATAACTTTTATGGTAGCAACAAAATAGGTTTTGTCATGTAATTATTTTGCTCCACAATAGAAACAATAGACATGCTGTCAATTTCCACGAACCATAACGGTTCCATCCTGGGTTCTATTTTGATAAAAATTTAGAACACAGTGCTAATGTGTGCTAGAACTTTATATATAAATTGAGAATCTCTAAGGATTTCTTTCGCGGTTCACTGGAAAGTTAACATAATCACAAGCTCAAACACATGGTGCACACCAGCTAGCAGCTCCATAATGGATAACTGAAAAGTTCTAAGGCAAGAAGGGAGAGAGGAGTGGAGGGAGGGGCCAAGTAGGCTTGATCGGATATTAGAAAAAGGTTATCGTACCTCTCAACTTTGAGCAACTAGAGCACAACCCTAATCAATGCAACAGAAAATCGAACGTTACTGGTGTACTAGAGAAAGATAAAAATTTCAGATAAGGTACGTTTAATGAAGATCTTAGTTACCATAGCAACAAAATGATTCATAAGCCATTTTATATGAGACCGAAGAACTTATCATTGAGGTATAATTTTAGAATCTTCAACCTGACGAGGTGGTCTTGACGATGGCAAAATATGCGCAAAAAAAAAAAAAAAATACCAGAACGATTTCTTGAGAACTGCGTGTGACGTCATTTCAAGGTGTCAAAATGCGACAAAAACAAAACTATTACAAAATGTCATTGAAAACTTTATCCAGAAATTCTGAATAAATGGCATGGTACTTTGTTCTTAAATGAATGTTAAAATATAACACCCTTAATTCAAGTGGAAAATCTCAAAGAAATCGTTCTGTTTGATTTTTAGAAACGTTGGCTTGAATGTCAGCTGCTTACATGTAAAGGTGTTATTTTGCTTATTTACTCAAAAATCGATTCTACAATTATTGAATTCGTCGGGAATTAAAAAAATTCTCGTATTTGTTTTTGATCACGGTGTTTTTGACTTTGATCTCAAGGAGATCAAGCATTATTCAATGCAATCATTGAGTTTCAAATTCATTGAAACATTTTAACACCGCTTTATCCTTAACTGAAGGAAAATGTTGCGCTTATTTTCATGGGTGTAGTTTGTTGTCTCCATTATGGTTTACTATTGTCTCGAATCGCCATATCACAGTTCATTTCTGTTTATCATGAATTCATAAAACGCGTGATTGCTTTCTTTCGACTTTGCCAACGACAAACTTAAGAGGTGATCTCTCAGCGATTCTTCTCGATCAAGGGAATTAAAATATGTTAGGTTGAACCTGTTTGAATGCCACAAAAATAGCTCTTGCTTTACATTGCCAACTTTTCTATTTTAGGGTGCTGAAATAGACCGATTTCAATATATTAAAATTCTAACTTGGCTCTCGAGGCCTAGGAGAATAACAGAAGAAATCAATTACTCATCCCTCGACCTCGATGTGAATTGTTTTGTTTTGTTTCCCCAAGCCTCGGAGCCAAGTTAGAATTTTAATCTATCAAAGTTGGCCTGTTGGTTATAAGTCAATCAGAACCCTTGTCTACTGCCCTGATTTCTTGCGATATAAGTTCACTGATTTGTTTTTGGTTTTTGGCCAAATTTGGACATTATAACATCCTCATCGTATTTTTTTTATGCTCTTCGACAGATCTTCAGGCTCGTTCACCTGTCTTTTGGTCTCGCCATAGATATTTGGGCTTGAAGCCTCTCGCCAAAAATCAGTACAAATCAAGGCACGACCAAACTCACCTGGCCGTCGAGGTGTATCGTAAGCTACATCAGGATTTCCATCTGCACCTGCCTACCTGTATCTATCTCTTACGTTCTTTTGTGACTAGGTGTCACATAAGGCTTCAAAAGGTTTTCAATATATGCATTAATCTTAGTACTAATTTTAAGAATAATGTCTACATCAAAACATAAAACGACAAACGCATAAAGGTAACAATGGCCCGTGATTGTGTCGATGACAACACTTCCCAATTCTTTTCATCATTTGGGCTTTGATTTATCGATACTATCACTCTTTATCAGGTCATGCTACAATAATGGTATCACACCGATGGCCAGTGATTGATAAACAAGTTCTGAGCATCCTTTTTTAACAAAGCGCCCTTAAATTAGCTTAAAATGCTTATAACTAAAAAACAAGTTTGGTGACTCCTACTTTTATTTTAATATGGCATTGTCATTAGACTGATAAAGTACAACGTTTTGCTAATTTTTCAAAAATTCTGTGTATGAAGTTCAAAGCCACATTACCTTCTTCTCTACAGAAGGTTTTTTTTTTTTGGAAATTTGCGAAAGCGTTTATCTCGTAGAATGTTTGTCACGAATCGATAAGAAAGAAGTTGAAACAGAGTAAACGAGCTCGTTTTGAGTTATAAGCACTTGAAGCTATAATTAAGAGGTTTTTTTAAAAGGTTGTATCGTTGCTATGGTAACTTATTACGCTATGAAGATGACCATATCTTGTTTACTGATGATTGCAGATTTATGTGATACCCCGTTCCCGTACGGTCCTTGGAGCTTCGAACTGAGTTATACAGTTGGCTCGAGTACAGCTGAGAAACCTAATTGTGTTTAACTTTCCGAAACAGTAGTACACAAGCCGAATGATGTTTTTCCAAAGCAATCTCAAAAATAGAAATAAAACACTGTTGTAAGCTGACAAAAGCTTTATTTATGTTTTTTCTCAAGTTTGCGACACCTACTGTAACCGTTAAACCAATTGTTAACCACTATTTTCCATAAGCACTTACAACAAAGAAGTCATTTTAAATCAATTCTTAGTTCTCGCACGCCTACTGATGGAAACAAAGGCCGTTGTTCTGTCCATCTGGTTAAAAAGTTTTAATTTCTTAAGATAACTTTGTTAATGACCTTTGACGTTACCCACAGCTTCAGATTTTGAGATTTCATCTATTCAGATAGGCACATCAAAAGGGTGCGCAAATTGGAAATTCGTGTGGGGTGACCTTGACATGTTACGTTACTGGTAAAGGTTAAATTGTAGGTTTTAAACAAAAAACGATCGCAATTGGCGTAGCAAAGCGCTGCCCTACTGAAGATTTGACATTATTTTCGGCCATATGAGACGCTGGCAGAGATATGGTAAAATGTGATATTCTGATAGGATAGAGTCTTACAGCGTTGTCAAATGAGATGAAATCCTGCAATGCAATCTGTTCATAACCTAATATGATATTTCGTCTTAGTATTTCAGGTCACTTCTGTGTTGAGCTGGTTCAAATTGCACGCTACAATCTGTAACTCGGATTGTTTTTTCATAGTGCTAAAATTTATCTATTCCTTTCGCCTTTTTGCGTGAAACAAATACTCTTCTTTGTCATCTTACGTAACTTAGAAAAAGAAAAGCAAATAAAGTATGATCGTTTTATAATTACTAACCTCAAATGATGGAATAAATTCATCGCAAACGAATGAAATGTTTTTTGGGTTAGGTTAGCTTGGGTCTTAACACCTGCCGACCTGGCAATATAAATAATGAAAAGAGAAACTTCAGCTTGGCCGCTCGATTTCTTGATTTCGCTTTTGTTATTGTTCGAGACGATCTTCCAGATGAAGCTAGCAAAAAGTAAGTAATCCTCTGCTTTTGACGAAATCATGTTTGTAAAGGCTACATTATATCTATAAATGTGCATTTCTACATTTAGGGAAAAGAATGAATGGAGTATATATGTTACAGTGTGTAGAAATACATGCCCGCGAAAGACAATGACACGTGCTGCTCGAAAAAAAAAATGGATGATCCGGGCTATCACAAAACTCTTTACCTTTAAGCTACAGTGGACGTCCCACACTTTGCTTCCAGAAGTTTTTGTGATGAGAGAGAATTTTTAAAAAGAAAGGACAGTGATGCTTGCGCAAATTTGAAAAAGATGTTACTAAATTATTGGTACAACGTTTTTCTCCATCTTGTGAACCTTCTGTCTTTCAGGAAGTAAAGAGGGAACAGTGGTCAGATTTACGTTGTTCGTGTTTATTTTATTGGCGACTACACTTGTTCACGTATGTATAAATATACCAAATCATTTATTTTTATGATTTATCGAGCGATTTTACCATGCCTAGTATCACAGCATGATAAAATAACAGAGCGAAGAACTCAGAGCAGAGTGAGTAGATCCTCACCCTGCTTCAGTTCTGACAGCAGAAATTCATTCTCTCGCCTCCTTTCAATGATCAATTTTTTTCAAAATTATTAAAAATAAACGAACAAATCAAGTAAAGAAGTATAAAGCGTCTTCATAAAGGTAAGAACATCAAAATATGTTTAAGTTTTTAGTAGAAACCTAGGAAACAATTTTTTTAAAAGACAACTCACTGAGTTATGATTCTAAGTTTTAGTGCACAACCTTTGTAATTTCATCAGAGCAAGTCTCTTGTAACTTTGAAGCTGGATTTTGTGATTGGAAGCAAGGAGATACAGATTCCTTCGATTGAACTCGAGGCAGTGGCTCAACACCTACCTGATGGACTGGGCCGAGCGAGGATCACACTACAGGAACAGGTATTTCGAAACCTGGCAAATCAAAGCTAAATAGTAATAATAAAAAAAAAACCTTAGCCACGTTTTTCCTTCCTTTTCTTTTTTCACTCATTCTGTCCATATATTACTTCCTATTTAAAATGGGGTTTTTGCAACTTTCCATCGCCCTATTGGGACAAAAGAGAAAAAAGGAAGGAAAAAGATAAAAAGCACTCTGAAACAAGATACCCAGGCTTACTTAGCCAATAAACTATTATTGTTATAAAAATAACGTGAAAAAAGGTTTTATGTTTGTTTATTTGTACTTCAAATTTTCAGATGATGGGTTCTACATTTACATAGTATTATCGTGCCAATGGCAAAGCTTGTGTGGCTTTGGATGGAGCAGTGCGGCGGCTACAGTTGTGTGCAGAATGCTGGGCTTTCCTCCTGCCACTGGAGCTCCTGAAAAATCCGCCTTCGGGGTTGGAAGTGTTTCAATGCGGCTGCATGAATTTTCCTACCACGGCACTGACCATCAGTTAGCGGAGTGTCCCATGGATACAACATCCTCGTATGAAGGGTTGTTATATTTTTGTGACGACAACGAAGAAGCAGGAGTTGTTTGTGGAACCCCTAATGGTAAGTATTGTTTTCCTGTTTAATTGTTTTTATGACGCACATGTTGATGTAATATTTCTCACACTCATTAATAATTCGTCAAGTTAAAAGAAAGAAAATCACACCCGTGAAGGAGGTTTTGGATACCCAGTCCTAATTAGCAAAGATTTTGACAATTTTACTTCTCCGTTTACTCCTTAGTTTTTGTTTCGATTGAGACTATATATCAAATCCTCGAGACAGTGTTTCATCGGCTATCCAAACACCTCAATTTCGCCCAAAATACACCGCTGCGCGTCTTATTTTCAACTGTCTTTTCGATGTTTGGAAATCCCAACGAGACACTGTCTCTCTCTGCCTCTTACTGTCTCTAAATTTTCAAGTAAATGTAAATAGTTTTAAAACACATGTTTCAGATGACCCCCATCCATCGCCAGTTACGATTACAGAAAAACCGCTAAATTTACGATGAGGGATATGAAACATGATAATTATAGTTTAAGACAATATGCTATGGTAGACCCTGCGAGAAGAACACAATTCTTAAACGGTCATATACAGTGTTGAAAATAAGAATAGAGTTCTGTTTGCTGCTGCTACTGTCGTCGTGGTCGCTGTTGGTGTTGCTGTTGTTGTTGCTGGTCTTGCAACCTTGACTTTCATCTCCTGTTACCGCTTCTTGGTGGGCAATTTTACAGTTCTTTTGCTGATATCGTGAACAAAAATCTGAATTAAGTTACAGCGCGTCTGTCTGATGGAGGAGCTCATAATCAGGGAAGGGTTGAACTGAACGTCAACGACCTCTGGCGGACAGTGGCTGATCCAGAATGGGACAGAAAAGATGGTGACGTCGTCCGTCGAATGCTCGGCCTTCTACCTGCCTCAGGTACTCCGGGTGGGGCTATTTTCGGCCAGGGAACTGGAATAGTATGGCTATCGCATGTCGACTGCTTAGGAAATGAAACTTCAACAACTGACTGTGGCAATGATGGTGGCTGGGAGACTGGAAGATTGTACAGTTACAACGAACACGCAAATGACGCGGGTGTAATATGTGGAGAGCCGAATGGTAAGCTATATTCAGAAGAAAAGATTATTAAGCTAAAATTGGATTCAAATGTTGCAACAGCCCCAAAGACCATCGTTTATCTGTCTACATCGACGAGGGAAGCGCTCGACACTGTCCTGTTTACAATACGAAAATCCATGCTACCGTAACCTTAATTCACGAGTGATCGTAATATTCAATCCTCTTGTTTCTCCGAAAGTTCATTTACAAAATGACAGTCCGGTTAGCGTTCATTCTTCTATACACAACCGAAATAGCAACACAATCAACGGAAACGTGCATCGTCAAGGTTTGACCTAAACTGGAATGAACCTCGGTCAAATCACGTGTCCTCAACGCTCGGACGGACTGGTCCTATCACACAGGACAACCAACAAATGAAACAGGCCTTTACAAATGTTATTTAGCGGTCTACCATGAGCAAAATAACGATAACAAGCGCCACCTTCATTTCTCGTTTCAGCAAGTACTTGGTATCTCAAAATACAAGGAATCGTCAAGAGGATAGAGCAGTAATTGTTACTAAGAGTGACCATCGATTAAATCTTCATTAAACATTGCTGTATTTTTTTTACATCCGTAGTTCAGTTGCGGTTAGTCGACAGCCCGTCAGGCTCGGACAAAGACGGCCGTGTTGAACTGGGTATCGGCGGCGTCTGGGGAGGAGTATGTTCCCTTGAGTGGGACTTACGAGACATTGCAGTGGTTTGTCAAATGTTTGGATTACCCCCTGCATCGGTGGCGCAAGGAGAAACCGTGTTTGGCAACTCCGGGGACAAACCCTGGCTTGGAAATTTAGAATGCATTGGTAACGAGTACAGTATAACAGAATGTCCACACAGAGGGTGGGGTAATACAGACAGATTCCTTTGTGATGGAAAGTCAGACGCTGGTGTTATAGGTGGTCCACCTTACAGTGAGTCATTTCAATACCGCTCTTAGTAAATTAAGCCTTCTACCAGTGCAATGTTAAACCCACTGAGTAATGCCAAACAATACCATGAGTTAAATCTTATTATGTTCCATAGAAAGGGACTTCTAGAAGTTATTTAAATGCTGTGAGATGCAACATAACGGTGTTTTATTTTAAGTCGAATACTTATTAACCATAAACTCCGGTATATATCACAGAGATTTTGGTCGCTTTCTCTGAAAGTCGTTTTAAAAGGGTTGTGGTTACAACGAGCAATCGAACTAACGAATACCTTTTCCCAGTCCCTTAGCACTTCTTTCCTTATCGAGGTTTTACTCTATATTCCTTTTCTTTAGGTTTTGGTCAACGTTGAAAGGAAGGGGAGGGATGAAATCTTGTTGGGAATATTTAATCACAAACGTTTCATATAAATGGTTTGTTTGTGGCGTATATATCCTTCAGTAACGTGTCGTATTTTGTTAGTAAACATTCGATTAACGGGAGTCAACTCTTCGGATCAAATGGGCCGAGTGGAATTCTCGTTGAATGGAGTCTGGGGCACAATATGTGATGATACTTGGAACATTCGTAATACGCATGTCATTTGTGATATGATGGGGCTTCCTCCTGCTACCGCGGCTTTGGGTTCAGCAGTGTTCGGTCAAGGAAAGGGAGTGATATGGCTAGATACCTTAAACTGCTTCGGAAATGAAAGCTCCGTTTTGGAATGCCAGCATGGCGTATTTCGAAATGTAAAGGGCTGCAATCATTATTCTGATAGTGATGCTATGTGCGGAATAGCTCCCGGTAAGTTAATAACATTTATTTTGCTAAAAAAATAGAATATTCGACTGTTGTATTATTTCATAAAAGACCTACGGGAAATTTTAAAATTCTACTTGCTTTTAAAAGTTACACTACGCAGCACACCTACAGAACATTTAATTTATAATTACTCCGTCATGATAAGTACAGATACTGCTAAAGATCCACTATATACCGACAAGACAAAACAAACAAGCAAGAAAAATAGACGCTAGAGAAAATAAAAAGGAGAAGAGACCAGCACAAAAGTTAGAAAATAATAGGGTGTGTGCCGAGAACGAGGTAATCAACTTCTTATCCTTTCATGTTAAGGAAAAACAGGCATAGAACGGTAATCATGTTGCTAGAATTCTTGGAATTCTTAGGATTGAAAGAAAACACACTTTTTTTTTGAACCGGGCCAATCAGCAGTTGTTCTATGATAAAATGACTACATTATTAGTAATTGGCCACGATGCAATATGAGGTATAATCCTCATTATCTTAATGCATACAAGATTCTCTTGTTTAGCCTGCCCAAAAGGATGCAAGTGTTACACAAAAGATCTCTTTTATACTGTCAACTGTTCAAGCATTTGTCTTTCTACCCTGGAGATTTTTATTCCGGAGTACGCAAGATTTCTGTAAGAAGCATTTTGTCCTTTGTCCTTTGTCTATTTTTACGCTTTACAAGTGTTAAATATATCACTAGGTTTAATGGTACTAACAAAAATGCATGTGGCATTATGCAAGCTGGAAATTAGAGAATTACAACCATATTTGAAGCCCCAAAAAACTTTAAAGAAGGGTTACCACTGAGACAACATTTGATGTAATCTCGTCATATTTAATTGAAACATTCTTATGTTGGTTTCTGATATTCATCTTCTTTCATGTTTCCATGGCGACCGTTTTTGACAAGTACTTTTTACAAGTTTGCACTTTTTTTATCATCATCGTCATCATCATCATTATCATTATCATCATCATCGATCATCGTTCTTCCCGTCATTCTTCCATTCCACCGTGTCCAGGCTACCGCTTTCGCAGTGTCCCAGTTGTTCCTTCCTACCTGCCGTCTCCCTACTTCCACAGTACTACTCGAGGTCTTAGGTCACACAATTTTAGCTTTAATTAATTTTAGGAATAAAAACCAGCGATAACAATTTCGAATTAACAAATTGTCGTCAATTTTTTGTCCGTCTGTCCCGTTATTGATCATGAATCTCGCCATAACATTGTCAATATGGGCTATGGGTGGATCCGCAGACTACTTTGACAATGTTATGACGAAATTCATTGCCAATTAATAACAGGACAGACGCATCGCATAAATCATAAATTCATGTGTCTGTCCGCTTATTGACAATGAAAATTAGCCAATGACCGCGCGAGAATTTCTGCAGTTATCGTGAAATGACGTTTCGATGATCCGTTCATCATTATCGCTGATATTAATTCTTAATTGTTTTTCCAACGACTCCGTTATTAGAATTAATTTTATTCTAATACAGTATTCTGATTGGATTTTTATTTTCCCTTACTTTAGCAAGGATTTATCAAACTAAGTCCAAATGTTCATTAATTAAGGAGATTGAAGATAGAGATTCGAATTCGGAACATTTTATACACAGAGGAAGAAACTGTTTCTGTTAATCAATCTTTGTTGTTTAATGAAATAAGTAAACTTAAAGAAATGTTTATGCTATGTACTAAATTGAGACAGCGCTCTGGAGAAATTCCACTTTTCACAGATACTTTGGTGTCATTATGACGTTATATGACTTCAGGTATTTGATTTTATCACCTGAAACTGTTTTACAGTATTTTCATCATAATTGAGACGTCTAACAACAAAATCGTAACGGTGACGTGTTCAATAGAATTCTGATGTCTCCTACATCACTTTTTGCTAATCATAGTCATCATGAATGTATACAAACAGTAGTGTAAGAGGCTTACAGGGGGCCGAAATTGGCACAACATAGCCAATCCGATTGCGAGATTAGTAGCAATTATGGTAAAAGAGATTTCGTCCATGATGGGTCAATAGGAATTGGGTAGGACTAGCGCGCGCTGTGTTGTAATGGAAATTAACCAATGAGTGTGCTTAGATTGGAAACCACTGGCCAGCATTTTTTGTACTTACAGGGCCTGTGTAACGATGCCCGGGATAATCTGGAGTTTAACAATAGTTTCAATAAACAACATTTTAATAAACTCTTGGGAAAGTAAATATCAAAAATCTCATTTGAACTGCGGGATAAAGACTTCAACACATAAGAGTTAGAGATACATGTAATCATCAGAGTAGGCTTCAACTGATAACAGTTAGCTTAAGCAAAAGCTAATTGAAAACTTGACCTGCGCACCGAGATATTGATAAAGCGGATTAACATAGCAGTGCGTCATGAAGTAGAAACAATTTGCGGTATCTGACTAGCTTTCCTGCCGACCACTGACAATACGGTCTAGACATGAAAAGCCCACCCATGTAGCAAAAACAACGAATTTCACCTTGTGTTTTAAGAACTTCTTTTAACGGATTTCTGTGTTTTATTGTGTAAAAAAGAGCTCAGTCGCAACAACTTTATATCCTCGAAAGTAGCGAGCCTTAAAGGCCGCTAACTCCGAAACGACCTTCCTTACTTTCAGAATTTTGAGGTTTCAAAATGATTGAATAAAAGATACTTTTTACTCTGGTGCTTTTTTTATTACTTACTTTTTGCATCAGAAATCAGTTTAATATTTGTGAAGCCGTTCCTTTTTCCTCTGAGAAACGTCTCCAAAGCGTCGAGCGAATTCAGAAAATTAGCCCGCTCACCGCGGAATCGTACAATGCAGCCATTGTTATTTCGTGGCAAAGTTACTGAGCCTGTGTAGCTGAATATGAATTTACTAATCATTTGGTTGTAGGGTTGGAAGTCATGTGGGAGAGGTTGTCAACAACGGTTAAAATTAAAACTTGCATTCCATGTAAGAGATCGTGTCAGCACAAGGTACTGTGTCAAAATTATCAGTAGAATACATTCTTTGCGTAATTAGTGTTTTAGCATGAGGTGTGAATCTTTTGGACAGTCCTTGCCTCATTCGTATAAGCGATCCAATTTCCGATCGAGCTTCAAATATATCAGTTCTGAATACTGAAAGGTCATAGTATGATAAACAATTCTGTACCAAAGAATTTGAGAACGATAAATGGAATACTCTTTTCTGCCACCGGGATTTAAAAACTAAGAATGCACTCGCTCATTAGATAGAAACTTTAGATAGAAACTTTATGAAAGTGTTAATGCCTTGTAGCCTGAAAAAAACCCGTACTAATTTGGGGACACAAAATAAACAATACCACCCAGAAATTTTGTAGTCCCTACGCAAAGTCGTATGCTGATAACGTAAAGTGAAAACAATGACGACCGCTTCCCTTCTTACGCAGTACATTCCGCACATTCGGTGATCCTTTCTGCTTAATCATTATACGAAGTAGTGTATGGGGTAAGTAGCCATTTTGATTACGTCAGTCCTTCAACATGGCCCTCAGTACTTAATGACGTCATCTGCACAGACACAATTCGACTTTGGTAAACACGCCCACTAACTGCCGCTAACAACGGTATCACATAAGCGTCTAACGAAACTAATTAATGGGCTGGATGCAAGTAAAACTCTCAACAATTTATTAACTCGATGTTGATAAAGGTAGGTAAACCTCCATGTTACAATTACAAGTTATTGAAGATGACGTTTCGAGCGTTAGCTGTTCGTCAGAGCTCGGAAGATGGGTTCAAACTAAAAAAATCAGCTTCACTAACTAACGACGATAATTAACCTTTGTCAGTTTTAAGACGATGAATAGCTTAGACTAGCATACTAAACTATGGCAACAAATAGAATTATAAGCTTATTAGAGGTGTTTCACCTCCGGGGAGGAGTCCGTGGGTGGTACTGACTTATTGCATATTTTACAGATTACATCATTTTGTCATACCACGCATTCCGTTTGTGTTGCAATCCTATAGAAAACTGACAATAGGCTACGTAAGTAACGTTTACGCACGCTATGAAAGATTGGCTGATGTGAACCGGTCCGGAAAGAAGCCGTGTACTGCCACGCGTATTATAATTCTGCGCATTAACCGAGACATTGATATCCAACTCTACCCAGCAAAATCAATCTCATTGATTACATAGAAGGCAATATTTGGCTCTTAGTATCGCGTAGAAAGAAATGCTCGTTCCTTGGTAATTTGTACTCCATAACATCCAACAAGCTCATATATTACTGTGCAAATATGTAAATATCCAACTGAGATACTGTTAAATACTTGCATGCCTCAAAATTGACAGATTTAGTTATTACTGGCAGTTGGGTACTCATTTATTATAGCTTGACATTGAAATTAACACTATCTCACTTTCTCGACATTAAAAGGGAATATGAATCAGTACGATATTGCCTCAAGTGTTTGTAACTTGTAATCTTACGTGCATCCGGCCGCCCTCAACGCTTAAAAATATTTAAATATTACACCACACGATATGTCCAGAATAAAAAGCTGCTAAAAGTCAGTTCTTGTTAACAATTTACCAGAGGAGTAATAAACCAACGAGATAGCAAGGATTGGCAAAGATTGAGATCGGGATAGCGAAAAAAAAGGCGAGCTGAAAATAATAGAAGAATGACTACGACGTTTGCTACGCTCAGATAGTTTCATCAGTTTTATACCTGAGTAACGTTATATGTCAATATACTCGGCGCGTCTCTCGAGGTTCCACACTGATCAGTCACACATTTCAAGTGGACAGGTGAGATCGTCATCGAGAAATGTTTTTGGTATTGTTCTTCAAGTTATTACTCCATTTCACATGTGGAGCAGCTGAAATTCAAGATGGCCAAGCTCCACTGATGATTGTGTCCCTGGATGGAATGGATTGGCGAGTGTTGAAGAGTCAGTTTGCTGTTACAGCTAATTTGGACTTCGTCGCACAAACGGGAGTTAAAGCCGAATACATAAAGAACATTGTACCTTCCAGCACGTGGCCAAATCATCATACATTTCTGACTGGTCTCTACTCGGAGAGTCACGGGATTGTGGCGAACAGATTCTGGGATCCAGTTTACGAAGAAAAATTTATATTCGGTTACGACTGTTCAAACTTTGATCCCAAGTTTTACAACGAAGCGGAACCAATATGGCTGACATTACAAAAGCAAGGCGGACGCAGTGGCTCATACTTTTGGCCTGCAACTACCAGCTACTCCGTGAAACCAACCTTCTATGAAAAAGAACTCTGTCTTGTCAACTGTAGTGCAATAAACCCCAAAGAGCTTCCAAGGTATAGAAATAGAACTTTGGAAGGTTTTCCACCTTACGTCCACTGCGCGTTTAACTTGAGACAGAATTTTTCAGTTCGAGTCAATAAGGCGGTGGAGTGGCTTCGTTCTGACAAACCGCCGCATTTTATTTCTCTCTACTTTGGAGCGATAGACATTACGGGCCACTCCCATGGGCCGTTCTCGAAAGAATACAAGAGTATGGTGGAAAATGTTGATGTGAATGCTGTGGGGTTCTTACTGAAGCGATTAAATGAAACCGATTTTCTGCGCAAGGTCAACTTGATAATAGTAAGTGATCATGGAATGGATAATACGTCAGCAAGTCGCCAGATATACTTGGAAGATTTCATTGACCCTTCGACTTATACGTTGACTGAGAAAGGTCCTTTAGTGCACATGTGGCCTCGTCCTGGAATGATGGAGGAAATCTACCAAAACCTTACAAGAAATCAAATACCACACGTCCGCCGAGTGTTCAGGAAAGAAGACATTCCAGATGAGTACCACTGGAAAAACAACCGACGAATTCCGCCGATCTTCATTGATCCTGAAGTTGGCTGGGTCATAACAAGCTCCAGAAGTGATCCACCGCCAGGACGAGGAGAACACGGCTGGCCTCCAGATCAATCAAAGAGCTACTCGGTTTTTTATGCTCGTGGACCAGCTTTTCGAGAAGGTGCAGTTGTGAGGCCATTCAACATAGTGGATCTTTACCCTTTGATGTGTGAGCTTCTTGGAATAGATCCTCGTCCGAACAACGGCTCTATTGAAAATATCAAAGCTGTCCTTAAAGAAGATATTCCACCACCTCGGGGTGCTGGAAAGAAGCAAAACAGCGCATGCTTGAAATTCGTCTTAACAATCCTCCTTATTGGGTTTGGACTTTTCAGAAATTGAACTTTCGAAGCTATGAACTATTTTTGTGTTAAGAAAACAACACTAAAAAACTCCGTCTGGTTTCCTTGCTGAGGTTGAACGTTCTTAGTTTTTAGAGGACTTGAACTGAAATTTGAAAATGATTAAAAGGAATGAAGACTGGATTTATATTTAAAAATGTATTTGATGTACACCATCCATCTTATTTCAGTTAGAAAGTGAAAGCTAATTTTGGGTTTATCTTTAACATTTATAATTGTTCTGAATTGTTTTAATTTCAGTTATGCGGAAGAAGTTCTACGTACCTTATTGTTATTTTGAAATGACTGAAACTCGCCATGTACATCCATGTTAGCAACGGTTTTACATTCACTGGTCGATTTTTATACCTAAATGTACCCTTTTGTACATTCGCTGGCATATCAGGCGAGTTTAGTCTAGCAATGGTTCGTATTTTGGAGAGATGTAGTCGGGAGAATGCCGAAAACGAACGAGCCTAAGCGTTCCCAAAAGGGTACGGTTGATTATTTATGTATACTTAGATTCGGCCACATCAGGTTTATATATATGACTTGATATCGCAGGATATCAGCACAGTAGACACGGCTTCTGGTTGGCTAATTGCGAACTTGGATACGGTATAATTTCATTTTGTTTTTTTTATTTTGCCGTTTTTTTTAATTCTGATCGACCAGGTGTGTGTTTCTCTCTAGAGATCGAAAGGGAGGCTTAATCTCAACAGATTGGTCTTGCTTAATTAATTTTCAGAGTAAGCCTGCGCGTTTTTAAGTACTACAGTCAAATCTATCTAGGATAATTACATTTCTAAAAATAAAGATGTTTAGCGGCATTCAGCCGTTTCTTCCTTAAATTAAACCTCCTAATCATTAGCCTGATTACCTGTTTTAAGCATTTTACTAGTATCATAATCTGATAGACCTATTTACGGAATATTTAAATAACGATATTGAGCTGTATTTAGCCGTTTCATTTGTAAAGCTTTTTAGATTACAACTTAGCGTTGAGTAAACCGCTGTTCTTTTAGAAATCTGCTGACTGTTTTTCTTTTTCTATCATTATTATTTTCCATCGCTCTTTAATAGTTTTCTATTTAATAATTAGATTACAAGCTTAAAACGTTTGATTTTATATGTGAATGAGAAAATTGCTTCACTATGACTGGCTGAGAACCGACCAATTTATCGTTAATTTCTAATTTTCGCTGCAGTGCAAATTATCTCGCGCGTTTGTGATTTTCTGTCACAAGAAAAAACAGGAGTTCGAACGATGGTATGCCGAGCAAGTCAACAATGACTATGTCTTCAATCTAAAAAAAGAGATGGAAGATTATTGCACCTCAGATGTCAAACTGTTGAAAGCCGGATGCTAAAAGTCCTAAGACGAATTCCGGCAGCATGCCGCGTTTGATCCCACGGGAAAATGTGTCACCATCGCCTTGGCCTGCCACTGGTGCTGGCGTAGGAAACTCTTGCCAAAAAACACCATCGCCGTCGAACCTTCACGCGGCTGGCACGGCGTCTGCACCAATCAGTCCATCAAGGCTTTCCAATGGCTGGCTTGGAAAGAACACCTTTTATGCCTCAACACTCACAGTTCTTCCTCGACCCCAGAGCCCACGGCTAACTGCATTTTCCACGCGGGTAATGACGGAGAAAAGCGCGTGTCCACCCCAACCCAAACGTTCAGCATCGATGTTTACAATGACCGCAACAAGTCCAAACCCACCGTTTACGAATTGCACGGTTGTGTGTGGCACGGGCGCCCTCGTTGTTTCCCGGATCGTCAACTGTTTAGCAAATTTCATCCAGACCGCAAGTTTGGGGAAGCGTAAAAGGACTCGTGCGCTAAAGAACGCCAATTGTGCCAACAGGGTTACGAGGTCGTCGTCAAGTGGGAATGTGATTGGGACCGTGAAGTCAAAACCAATGAAAAGCTCGAACAGTTCTTGACCACTCTCGAGGTCGTCGGTCCCCTGAAACCCCGCGACGCTTTATTCGGAGGACGCACCAGTGCTTCCATCCTCCACTATGAGGCCAACGAATCGGTCGGAGTGTAGATCAATTACGTGGATGTCACCTCGTTATACCCCTGGCTCAACAAGAATGGCGAGTACCGTGTTGGTCATCCCACCATCATCATTCATCCCAACGATCAAGACATTCCACATTACTTCGGGATAGCTAAAGTCTATATCCTTCCACCCTTCCAGCTCTATCATCCCGTCTTACCGTACTTTTGCCGCAACAAATTAGTGCTGCCCCTATGCCGAAGCTGCGTGGAATCCGAAATGTCCAAACCCTTGTTGGAAAGATCTCGTCGATGTCCACCCTCCACCGAGGAACGCATGCTTCGTGGGACGTAGTGCACGCCAGAACTCGTCAAGGCAGTTGAACTCGGGTACACTATCGTCCGCATCCAGGAAGTCTGGCACTTCCCACCCAACCAGAGAAAGCGGTTTCTTTTTAGCAACTATGTGAACCAGTGGCTTAAGATAAGCAAGAATCCGCCAGCTACCCCAGTTGCGCCCGTACCGAAGAAGAAAAAGCTCGATACGTTCGAGAAAGCCGTGACCACGAAGGCATCTCGTTGGACCCCACCATGCTGAACTCGTTTTGGGGTAAATTTGGCGAAAACCTCAACAAACCCACTACCTTGGCCATCGAAACACCCGTGGCCTCCAACCCTCTGGAACATATCCACACCGTACGCGTCGAACGCCGGATGGAAATCGTCTACTCCGACATCTCGGAGAATCAGCTAAACAACGGAAAAACCAACATCTTCGTCGCGGCTTTCACCACTTGCCATGCCCGTCTCAAATTGTACTAGTCCCTGGAAAAGTTGAAAGAGCAAGCCCTCTACTTCGACACGGACTCGGTCATCTATCGTTGGCGTCCAGGTCAAACCGACATTCCACTCGGCGATTTCCTGGGCGACATGACCAACGAGGTTTACGATGGGGATCACATCACAGAATTCACCTCGGGTAATTCCAAAAATTATCGGTACAAGATCAAGAATGGTAAAGTGTGCTGTAAAGTGAGAGGTTTCATTTTTAACGTCCGTGGCTCTGCTCAACTCAATTACGAAGTCATGAGACAAAATGTGCTCGACGACATCACCGATCCTCTCGACGATGACCAACTTAACATCGATGTCGTCAACCCCTACGACTTCGTTCGAGACCCTGCCCTCAAACGTGTCAAAGTAGTGCCGCGCCTCAAATGGTACGGCTCGTCCTTGACAAGCGTGTGGTCTAGCCCGACACGTTCCAGTCCTATCCGTACGGCTATAAGAAAGAACCCGAGGGCCCAATCCAAAAATGATAGAGTGGATGGCTGATCGTGTACATGCTAAAGACGATTAAATTAAGACTGGGATATACTACACTGTCAAGGATTGTTTGCAGCTTCTGTCATGTTTTGATTCAGCAGAGAGAATCTTCAGCCAGGGTGTGGAGTAAATTTCCTAATATACATTTTCAAACATGTAATGTTTGTTTCAATTGTCTAGTACATTATTATGCCACTCACTCATCACTAACCGAGAATCATTGGACATACTACGACGCTCATTACCGCAATGGCCTCAAATCACAGTTTTAGATGAAGATCTAAGTCAGGCGCAAGCAGCTCAGGAACATGACTACTTAGATTTTGAACAATTCTAACCAGGGAGTAACTTAAGCGTCTTCACTTTGTAAACTAAAAGAGTCTTGTTGATGAGTCAGTGAATTGTTTCATGTTTGTCACGATTTCCCACCTTGTCAAAAGATTTTTTTTCTGTGATTATCAAAAAAACATTTAAAAAATAGACTTGAATCTTCAATGGTGCATCTCCTCATGACGTCATCGAAGACCCAAAACCCGCTCCTCATCATGTCCTCCCCTCCCCCTTCCTCGTGATGTCAACTAGTACGCCATGACAGCCACAACGCAGCTCCTCATGACATGACGTCATCGAATCCCAGGCGCTGATTGGTCCATCCCGTTGACCGAGAGGGACCTGGACAAATTCGGGTACTTCCACCATCTTGAATATTGCAGCCCATACAAACCCTCTTATTTTTACCTCATTAGGCCCTACTTTCACCTATGATATGCCAATTTCGACCCCCTATAAGCCTCCTACACTACTATAAAAATCTACAAATAGCTTCTGTAAACATGCAACAACCCAGAAATTTCCTTCTGAGAGCTGTGCTATAAACGAGATAGGAGACTTCTTTTGACAAATTGCAAAATTTTTGATTTTAAAGCGGATCACTCTTTGTGGTGTACGTTATTATATTTAGAGAAACATATGTCTATTTTTAAGGCCGTCAAAATCAAGCTGTGCTTTAAACCTTAACCCTAAATGTGCTCCTCTCGCCGGTAAGGGATAAGGAAATTACGCAATGCTTTGCTAGATATCTTGTAGGAGCACTAAGCCTGGTTTCATCTTAATAATTTACAGTAATTATTTTTACAATTATTAGGTATCTAGATGGCAATAACATAAAGAACATCTCAAGGGGGACCTTCTCGCGTCTCCTTTTCCTTAACAAACTGTAAATATCAAGTTCTGACATTATTTATATTACAAAATGAAACATTTTGAAACAATTTTCCCGTGACAAAAATTATTAATACAGTAGGAGAACTTTTTATTTGTATTTGTATTATTTTATTTCTCCACTTGAAGACATGAATACAATATTGTTAACAAAACAAGTGCAGTGAAAAAGAAGTGGAGAGGGCAAAATATCGTAAACTAATTATATGCCCTTTAATTAAACACATTTATTTTAGGATAAAAGAAATCCAGTATAAGAGAAGAAAGAATAAACACATAGGAAATAAATATATAATGTTAGAGGTTCGAGGTGTTTGGACAGCCGATGAAACACTGTCTCAAGTGTTTGATATATCTTCTCAATCAAAACAAAAACTTAGCAGTAAACGGAGAAGCAAAATTGTCAAAATCTATGCTAATTAAGATCGGGTATCCAACCTCCATCACGGTTGTGATTTTCTTTGTTTTAAGTTGATGAATTATTAATGAGTTTGAGAAGATGCGCTCATAATTAGCAAAAGTTTTTTAATTACTCTTTTTTTATTTCCTTAACTTTAAAGGAGCTCAGTCACGATTTGCACATTTTGAAAAGTTTAGCCGAAATTTTTCAAATTTGTCGTTTGCAATCCCTGTCAATCTTCGCCATCCTTGACCATCCTTGTTCCTTTATGGTTAATTATTATCTCTTTAATGTTTTTCTATCTTAGTAAACTATTATTTTCAGGTTCCCTTCCATTTGAAGGGGATTTCAGTGTACGTGGCCAAAACCAAAGACAAAACACCGTGACGGAGCTTCCTTAAACTAGCTTGGATTGAAAAAATATATCATACACAAGTAACATTGTTTCGTATCGTTTTGAAGCCGGCCTCGGAGCTCGTCTAAAACTTCACCACATATAGTATTTTACACTCTATTTTCGAAGTGTGATGAAATACTGTCTTCCGTATATTATATATTACGTCGCCCCTGTAAATTTATATGCAAAACCATGTCTTATACTTTATACTTTTTGCTATTCTTTCAGAGACAACCACAGAGAACACTTAGTGTTACTATAAGATAAAGTGTCATATGTCATTTATTCCAATCCAGGTTTTTAAACAAAAGTGCTATCGAAGAAATTGAAGAGATGTCTGGGGAAAGCATTAGGTCTTTGTAAGTGAACAATTTTCCACTGCTAAGCGCCACTAAATATTCTCAGAAAACAACTTTTGTTTTATGTTTCTATTTCGCTAAAGAAATCTAAAGAAGATTAAGTTAACGGCCATTCATAAGAGGATGTTCGCGAGATTGACTTCCTTAACAGATCTGTAAGTAGCCAAATTTGTTTATGTTGCTATATATTTTGGATCTTAGACCTAGTTTTTAGCTAAATCTAGATCAAGATTAGATTCGCCACGGTATTTTTCTTTGCAGAGATCTCGAAGAGAATTTTATCTATGAAATAGATGAGGATGCGTTTTTGCGGCTGGATAACTTAAAATTTTTGTGAGCTTCATTGTCTTAATTTGCTTTTTCTTAGCAGAAATGCTCAATAATGAGGACACTACAATTACCTAACTTCTGAATACTCGGTATCAATTATCAATTCATTGATTGATTAATTGCTGGCTCGCTTGCATGCTTCAGCTCGATTGCTTGCTTGCTTGCTTGTTTGCTTGCTTGCTTGCTTGCTTGCTTACTTGCTTACTTGATTAATTGATTGATTGATTGATTGATTGATTACCTTGTTCAGTAATTTGTCTTATAAATTAAAATGAACCAGGACGCTGCTGACTGGAAACTTACTGAAAAAGATAACAAACACGGCATTGAGCAATTTGAAGGATCTAGCGTTCCTGTGAGTGAAATACATAGTTTTTAAAATCTGTTCTTCTATTTTGTTCTGTTGCAAGTTTCGACAGACAAATGTGCACGAGTTTTCGAGAAAGTTACGTGCGCCATTCTTGACTGTTGTTTTGATTCATATATCCACAGTCTTGGACCCAAGAAATTCATCATTGCAACTAAATTGGAATACTTTTAAACTCAGTTTTTTCTCCGAAGACTGCCTGTTACTAAGAAAAATGCCGGACCAAAATTTATAAATTCAGCTTACCGTAGCTTACCGTGCATCTGTACTCTGATAACGTATGCTGCCTCAACCAGGCCGAAGGCGCGTTTTTCGAAACTTTATTATAAGGCCGTATAAACGCTGAAATACGCGTTTTGGGGGGAATATTCAAATTTTGCAATAAAAGCTAACGATAAAAAATTACGACTTTTTGACCTCTTCCAAGTCGTTTTTAAGTACGAGTAAAAATATAGATCAGTTCTTTAAGCTCATTGTTTTAGGTTCCCTTTTCAACTTCGTAAATACTTTTATCACTTATCTTATTTTATCTTTTATCTTTATCTTATCTTCTCTTATCTTATCTTACATATTTTATCGCATTCTACCATTCGTGACATTTTAAAGTATTTTTACATTTTAAAGTATTTTTACTCGCACTTGAAAATGACTTCGGAGGGGTCGAAACGTCTTGATTTTTTATCATTAGTTTTTATTGCGAAATCGATCTCAAAGTAATCACTCATCAAGAAATTTGAATTTAAGAATAAAAACCACAATTCTGACAGAGATTCACTAATACATCGTAATGCATTTGATAAGTTTGAGATAACTAGGTATAGAATTAAAGAGACCTTTAAATTCTCTGTACAGCTAAACCAAGAGCAATGCAGAATTTGAATGTGAATGAAGGCAAAAATTATAACTTCTAACATATAAAGTTTGGAAATCGGTTGAGAAACTGAGCTATCGAACGAATAAATACATGTTGGAGACACTGGGAGTTCAAGCTCGTTAAATCCAAGCAAAGTTGTAGCAGTGACTCTTAGCACTACTGCTGTTCCTGATTTTATTACTCTAGATCAGTGCGGGCGTTTGACGCATAATGTGGCGTATGAAAAACCCACAAAAAAATGTTACAGATTCTATGATGGCACATACGATTATATAACCAATAAAATTGAATAATTACGTTGTCCAAGCCAATAGCTTTCAGTGGCTCAGTCATATTTCCAACTTCAGGAATCTTTTTTCTCTAATATGTCTTCGAAATAGGTCTCTAAGGAACAATAGACTTGACCTAGAATCTCCTATACCAGACATGGACAAATTAGCAGTGGCAACTACTTTGTGGGTAGTCAAAACCTTTTTGTCTCTGACGTTAAGCTAATAAACTTCTTTCATGATCATTCACATTTTTTAACACTGTAACCCTAAGTTTTCAAATCGATCGATTGATCGTGGATCCACAAGGTTCATATACCAAAATGGATCAATGGCTACATTCATTTCATTTACTACATAGACCCATTGCATAAATGGCACCTAACTTTGAATAACAATACTTTGTACATCCTTAGCCTCGTCCTTATGTTTCCAGACAAAGAATTTTTCACATGAATGTGAGGCTTAGGATGTATAAGTATTGTTATTCAAATGTGGGCGCCATATATTAATGCAAAGGGTCTATGTGTGGAAAAAATACTGAGACAGTAACCAATTTGAAATCTGTCCCTTCCAGGTTTGTATCCGTGCAAAAACTACTCAAACACAAGAGCATTCTCGATACCCAGGAAGCATGAACAACTACTTGATTTTCCAATAAGATTTTTAACTTTGAAGCTGTTTATTCTCAAGGGTTTATTTTCTGAAATTCGCTTTGACGTAGCCCTTTCATTCCGGTTGGTAAAAACCGTTCGAAAATTCAGCTCCATTTGTTCAATTCTACAATATAATTTCCAGTCTCCCGTGTAAGGAAAAACAAAAACAGGAAACCAAATTATGAATGGGAAGCTAATTTTGGAAACACTTATCACTTGATTACATCCTTCTAAAAGTCAAGAAACCATTTCAATTAAACAACTACTATACTATACCAATTTTCATATGTTTTTTAATGTTTTTAATATTTTATTATGTTATGTTACAGCGATCTTTCCCGTAACCGTATAAAGCGAATCGAGAAAGGACTTTTTAGTTACATGTTTTTGTTAAACATGCTGTAAGTGGTGATCGCAACATATCGAATATAAATTTATATTACAAGTCCCTGGAGGAAAACAGGGCGGAACAGCTTAAGTGAACCAGAGCGAAAAACTTAAAACTGTCTGGCCTATCTGCCCCAATTCAAAACAAACACCCCCCAAGACAGTCTCCACACTCGACAAAAAGTAATATGTATACTTATCAGTCTGAGGCAAAACACACAAGTCCAAGGACGATGAACAGTGCTTCAGTACTCTAATGATTTTAAGAAACCTTTACAAATATTCTCTGCAACTTTCCAGTGGACTATCGCGTGTTCCGTAGCTTGAACTTACTTAGAACCCTTATATACACATTATGACGCTCTGCAAAGCACTGTTCGTTGGAGGCGCATCGCGTGACCAGTTTGGACGAATATGCAACTCTGAGAAAAACACATTGGCGTTTTGTAACAAATATACCTTCGATTGACAATTATTCTGTTGCAGATCTTTGTCACTCAACGAAATCACGTATATTGATGACGAGGCTTTTCGGAACAACTTTGACCTCAGATACTTGTGAGAAAATCCATTTTTTATAAAACTTATAAAACTTCATAGATTAAAGTTAGATTAAAGATTAAAGATTAGCTTAAGAAAAATTGATAATCATGAAGACAGTTTGCATAATTAGGCATTTTCTATCTCTTGGCTGTTTCGGTACGATTTTGTATCGATTTATGCTCTTCTAACTTCATACGAAGAGATGCCGTTCCAAGATGGCAGATTTCATGACCCCTTTAACAAGTATAGAGTAATCCTGAGGTATTACAGTATATACTTTCACGTGCTCATCTCATAACGAGAAACAAAGGGGACTCCACTGTCAAAAAGAACCTCGTCAGGTAGACTTGCGTGCCGCGATCTGTTTTCGTTTGTTTTCGAATATTTGAAAAGATCTGCAATGAAAAATTATTTTCCTCAAGATGCTTCAAACACAAAAGCGCTGTAGAAAGTTTTAGCCTTACTGAAGTTAAAATTGCCGGAGAATTTTACAACTTTGCGTGATATGTTTTGTTACTCTTTTTTTAGGTTTCTGGATAGAAATCGACTTCGTAGCATTACCAGGCATCTTTTCTCGTGGATGGGTTCAGAATATCTGGAGATTATGGAAGACCATTTTTAATGATTAGCGATTCTTACAAGAAGTGTGAATTGTTTTTGTCCTCTATCGGAATACCAAACTATTCTTTTCTTCAGAATACTTTCAGGAAATCCACTTCTAGTTATCGAAGAAGGTGCTTTTGACAGAACTTGGAGGCTTCAAACCTTGTAAGCTTTTAGAGCTAGCAGCTACTGTCTTAAATTATTTTTATTTGATAAGAACGACACTGTTAAATGTAACTTTCAAATGACCCTTTTAAAACGCCAGAGCAGAAAGTAGTTTGGAATTGGGCAAGAAAAAAAACTTAGCTGCTAAGCAAAGGTGCAAAATATAAAAATAAGAAAATCCGCAAACATGGCCCGGATGCAGATCTAATGACAAAATCGGTGAAAAAATCCGGAAAATTAAAAAAACCTAAAATATTACGTTTGCATGTGGCCAAATTGTTCAATATGTATTTATTTTATCATTCAAATTTTTAAGCAATCTGCATTTTCCTCATTGATATAATATTAGCTGTTTGAATGCATTGTCCTTTTGTCTCGTATGTGTTTGAAAAAACCTCTTGAAAACTAATTTGAGAGATGTAAAGCAGTCATCATCGCCGTTCGCCTAAACGAAAAATCTGATTTAACTTAGAATATTTTTTTATACATATAAAAAGTTCCACCAGAGCTACATTCTTGCCAAGGTTGAGATAAGAGTGTGTCTTGCCGAAGAACACAACGCTCGATCTGGAGTCTACCTAGTGCGCGCGGGCCCCCGCACCTAACTCAAAATCACTTCAAATAATTTAAATTTATTTCGCTCATTCTACTGAGAAAATCATATATCCTGAGCATTTATATCCAGTTCAGTAATTAAACTTTGTTTCGTTTGCATTTCGACTACAGAATTTTGGTAGACACCGACATAAAGACAGTTCAACTAAGTTTGTTTTCCATGCTGCCCTACCTCGAAGACATTGTGATGTACGTGTATAACATGACAACAACATAATACCGTGCTCACTGCTTTGTCAAGATTAGTAGCCAGTTGCATCACATGCATGAAAATTGCCTTATGCTTAGCGATCACCGTGTAAAGGTCGAAGAATTAATGGCAAAGTCATTTATGCTTATTCCCCCAAGCCTCATATCTGGTAAATGGCCCTCTGTTCCTAAGAAGCTCTTTTCTAGGTCTCTGTTCGAGCTTCCCTCCTATCCCTTAGAGAGAAGCGGACTGACGGAAACACCGTGGGGTATATACATGAACACCGTACATTCTTACTCGATATGTTCATGGCATTTTATGAGACGTTATGGGTGTGTTGCATGGCCGTTATGTTCCCAGAGGCACGAATAGGATTTAGGGTGAGTATGGGTGCCATTTTCCCAAGCTTGGCATCTGATTTACTTTCCTTCATGGGTTCCCATTGGTTCAATACCATATTTTCGTTTTACAAGATTTGAACACATAATTACTTTTTTTTTTGTTTTGTGTAGCATTAAGCAAAATTGCAATATTTAGAGAGAAAGCCGCATCAGTACTGGCTGGTTTTCGTGTGGATCCTTTATCCAGTTAGAATTGCATGGACTTGGAAAATGTTGTTTTTCGAGAAGGTAGAAAAGCGGAATACCGGGAGAAGGAACCTAAGGGCAAAACGAGAATCGACAACTACCTCAACCCAACTAGGGCACCAGCCTTAATTAGAACTCGTGCCACATTGTTTGAGTCGAGCACCCTCATATTACTGCGCCATCCTTGTCCCTCAAAAATGTAAATAAAATATGCGATGGTTAATTGGTAAAAGAAATTAGTCTTAAGCTTTTACTGCACTTTTACATTTCACGGGCTTAGTTTGTCCAAGATTCAGTTACATTTCTTTTTAATTCAAATTTTTACTGGTTAATTTGAATATTTGTGACCACACTAACTGATCCTGGTATATTAGCAAATAATCTCTATCGTTTTTATGCCTTTTTCTAAGCTTGCCATGCCTTACCAATCCACCCGCTCTGATGTTGGATTATCCAGCCAATGCATTCCTGGAAGAGACTGGTTATACCTGTGCATTAATACCACAGGACTCCATCATTAGGACTTTCGAATGCACACCGTGCAGCTATGGCACTTACAAGACCGAAGAAGGATGCACTCCATGCCCTCCCGGTAAAACATCGACTTATTGCATGTTTAACTTTTTCACTTTCATGTTTCACTCAAGACATGGTTGGGGGGTCTTGAGATGATTGCATACACTCTAGTTAATGGTTTACAGATAACACGCGCAGATATTTTACAAGTTCGTCGTATTATTCCCATCAATAAATGTAGCATATTTATCAATTTAGTGGGGTTCTATCAGGACTCTTTGGCCCAAAAAGAAATCATCTCTTATGGAACAGGTTGCAAAACATGCCCTCCGGGAACTCACGTGGATCCTTCAAGAGCCCCTGGAAAAGCGGAGTCAGACTGTTTGGCGTGTCCAAAAGGTAAAATGTCATGTTTTCGTGGCTTTTATCACTGGTTGAGAGGACTTTTGGGAAATCAATGTATTCATGCCTCGGAGTGCTTGGGCTGACAACTTGCAGTTTAAACTATTAAATTCTTCTTGTTTGTTTGTTTCTACGGACAAGTCTGCTGAAAAGGTATTCCTCTTTCTCTACAAGGACAAATCTGAAAGTCTTTGCGGGATTCAGAGCATGTTTCTGTCTCTTGGGTCATTATCGTCTTGATCGCTATGGTACATGCGTGGTTTGTCCTCGAGGTTACGACTGTGTAAACGGCACTGTGACTCTAGGCAGTGGATTTTATTGGAGGTGGTCAGATGATCATACCAAACAAATGTACACTGCATTCAAAGACAATCTACAGATAACTGATGATTCCTTCAACTCGAGTTTAACAAAATGCTCGACTTTGTTGCCTGCTTCGTACGCGTGCCCAGTTGCAAAATCGTGCTTGGGAAGCCTGGATTCTACTTGTTCCCAGGGCTATGAAGGTCCTCTCTGTGGCGTTCAAGGGTATTTTAAATTGTTCACCAAATGCCAAAGATGCCCATCTCTGCCTTGGATTGCTGTTCAATTCGTCATCGTATTTGCCCTTGTTTCCCTTGTGGCATTTCTTACTTTAAGAGAAAGAAAGAAAGAAGAACACGCTCAGAGATCAGTGGCAGATATTCTCTTAGCAAGGCTCAAAATAGTTGTCAGCTTCTATCAAGTAACGTCTGGAACATTGAACGCATTCTCATACGTCAAGTGGCCTGAATCGGTGATAACTGTCGGCAACTACGCGGGGATGTTACAACTTAACCTTTTTTCAAATCGTTCCTATCCACTGCCTTAACAGCTCAATGAAAATCTGATCTTATACCACTTTGCTTATGTTGGTCGCCCTCAGCGTTGCCTCGGTAGCAATTCCAGTAGCTTACTATCAGGGAAAAAGGTTTCTTCTCTATCGAAGTGGTAAGATGTCGGTTCGCAAACAGCGTCGTGCCATAGATCTAACAAAGGAACGTTGCCACCGAACTGCATTCCTACTGCTGTTCATTACATACCCAGCAACTTGTGCCCATATCTTCACCGTGCTGCCTCAGGCGTGCCAAGAGATTTGCAGCGAGAACAAAAGCAGTGGATGCGAGGCCTTTTTGAAAGCGGATCTTTCCGTCAAGTGCCATTATGACGAGTATAATCGGTTTGTCGGATTTTCATACTTTTTTGTAACCAGCCGCATTTCCACTCGTCACTCTCCTTATCCTATGGAAATGTCTCTCCAAGTCAAGAAAAGGTAACAGTGAAAAAGAACCAGATCCATTAGCCAGAGGACTTCGATTCTTCTATGAAAACTATTCGGACAACTGTTGGTTCTGGGAGATTGTTGAATTGGCCCGCAAGGTATTACTCACCTCAGCGCTTTTACTGACAGACGCACAGAGTCGTACCTACATTGGTTCCGCGACAATCATCTCTGGCCTTTACACAGTGTTGTTTGCCTGCTACAAACCAATAACGGACTCCTTTGAACATTGGCTTCAACTGATCTCCCTCATGGCAAGCTCTGTTAATTTCTCGGTGGGCATGTTGCTCAAGGTATGGCCAAACATACGGATTCCAGTTATTTTTATATATGATTATTTTTTTTGCAGAATACTGGGCGAGAAAATCTCCTTCAGATGTATTAATAATATAACTTTCCCCGGAGAATCATCTGGGCAAGATAATTATTAATCTTTTTGACCAAGCAACTGTCGATGTCTTACGTGCAAACTTTTCTAAGTCAACTGGGCCTAATTCACAACACAAAAATTGGATCGCTGTGGAATTTATTTGTCACTCGCACGACATATTCCCTAGATTCTTTACTTCTGAGCAGACATAGAACCACTCATCGGACGCATGTTGGCCACAAGGTGGCTATTGGTTTAGCCTAATTTGGTTTTATCAATTGGGTTGATAATGTGAATTGGCCACCGTAAAGAGATTAGAAAGCCGACGTTTCGAGCGTTAGCCCTTCGTCAGAGCGAATCCGCCTGTTTCGCTCCGACGAAGGGCTAACGCTCGAAACGTCAGCTGTTGAATCTCTTTACGGTGGCCAATTTACATTATCAACCCAGTTGACAAAACCAAATTATCGTGTTATGCTCCCCACCGACGCGGGACCACAGTTTCTTTAGAAACTTACCCCCTCTATTCATTTATTGGTTTAGTCTGCCTACCTTTATACTCCCCTTAGCTGTATTCGTGTCCTAGGCTGGTGAAATTATTGCCATTTTGTTATTGCGTTTCAGATTCCAAACGAGGTTATCTCCTCAGCAGCTAATAAAGAAGTAGACTATGTAATGCTCAGCGTTCTGCTCGTGGCAGCCAACACACTAGTTATCGCCGTAACAGCAGGTACAAATATATGAACCAAACATACTGACCAGCGTGTAATTTCTTCTTGAGCTGTCGATAGAAAATTGAGCATAAAGGTTATGAGAAAAGCGGAATGGATCGCCGTGCTCAGCAAGAGAAATCATCCTAATGGACACATGTGTATAATCAAATCGGTCCCTTCAACAGTTGTACAGATTTGAATTGCATGGAGACCTGTGAGAAGATGAGAATAATTTTCAACGAATGTAGATATAGACCGGATTGGGAATGAGTCAGTACATATGGGTTCCCGGGTCATTATGCGACTAAAGGCAACTGAAGTCGAAAATCGTACAGTCATTTACACAAAAATCAGTAACCCCCTTTTAGCGCGGGTTGGTCTCCCTATCCCCCAGGATTACCTTACATTTTAAAGCCCAGACGCGTTTCTTATGATCATGCACTGTGATTGCTTAAGTTGAATCGTGCACTCCACCTCTAGTTTTACACCATTACTGTTTTCTCATTCCCGCTTTTCAGTGCAGTACTTTGTGACCCTTGGTCGAAAGTTCTGGACGCTGCGTCGAAATCCTCACTGCAGTGCAGACTGCTGTCTGTCGCTTGTACACTGCAGGAGGTGGGAGATGTGGCTACGTCTTCTCAACAACCACAACTCCAACAAGAAACCTTCAGCGAGGATTTGAATGCTTCGGGATTGGTAACGGCTGCTGCTGAAAGAGAGGAAGTAACGGACAAACCCGCAGCACAGGATGATGACGCTAAAGGTGGTCACGCCAGGCGGAAAGTGAAATAAATGAAACGGAAAATATATTACCCAAAGATCATGCTGAATAACCACATACAACTAACAAACGCTTACCGCTTGTAGACATTGTATTAAAGAATAGCTGATGGATATAGACTGAAGCAGTCTCTTCTCAGATCCTGTGTGAGAGAGGACTGGAGACCGACCGGAGAAGGAATTTTATTACATGTACATTTACTCCTTCCGTCCACGATTTTGTCCGCTCTATTTTTCCAACATTCTTGCGCTTGAGGACAACTAAGGAAAACGAGACTTTTCGCAGACTTTGCACTGATCTATTAAAAAGAGCCTCTTTCCTTTAATTTTCATCTTGTGATAAGATATAATTTGATTTTCCACAATCTCATGCATGTACTTTTGTAACGGTTTACGATCGCTTGTTTAGTAGTCGTTTAGACTTTCTTTGCACTAACGGAATTGGTTGTCGGTCTCCATGTACAGCTGTGGGTGAGTTTAAAAGCACTAAATAAGTTGACTCAATAATTGAGTGGTAGGACAAGTCAGTCTAAAACGTTGTACAGTAATCTCTTCGCGAGAGTGAATGATTATAGAGCCTTGCCTGGAATAATAATAATAATAATAATAATAATAATAATAATAATAATAATAATAATAATAATCACTTCATTTAAGTGTCCATGTATTTAACACTAATGTGCTACTTGGGGACACTTTTAAATAAATAAACAAATATTTCAAATATAACATAAACTAGGAATGACTAGGAAGTAGGTCGGATCCTTCCAAACAGGAATAGATATTAGTGACATAGAACGAAAAATGGGTTTATTCTATAGAAAATTCGTGGATACGATTTTTTACCCGAACGAGTGAGCGCAGCGAACGAGAAAGCTTTCTGATACACCTCAACAGTGCTTACATATTATGTGCTACAAACAGGCATTAAACTAACTAAAACAATTCGAATCAAGCTCAAACAACCACAACATCAAAACATTGAGAGAGCTCTCACGGCCAAGCACACTGGGCCCAAGGAACAAGGTTACTGAGCTACATGCAGAAACAAATTGACAAATGTTGAAACTTTATTTAAAAAAAAAAAAAAAAACACAGCACGGCTATTTACACGTCGAATCTTGTTTACATATTTCAACCACAAACCTTAATTTCACCAACCATTTAAGACAAGCTAAAGATCAAGTTTCCATTTCAACTGGTACCAACACTATATCTCGAAAAAAACACAATTTTGAGGCTTTTGTATTTACATGTAATACCTCTTGAAATCTAAATTGAAATGGCATTGGAAAACTCAGTTATTTTAATAGCTTTCGTCGTCATCTTCATCAAAGTGATCCAATCTTCTTGTTCTGTAAGCCTCTTTAAATTGTTCATCAAACAACTCCAGGTCCCTTTCATCACGTAGCACACCCTACAAAAAGAAAAGGTTAAGGAATATTGCCACTGTAATCTAAATGCTATCGGGACTGTAAACACGACGTACGACGAGTTGGCTCAACCCAAAGGTCTCTGATGAGTCTCTTGGCAGGGACGACACATGCGTGTCAGACTAAGCGCAAAAATGTTAAAATAGCAGCAATAAAACATTCTAGTGTTTTGCCCCTCTCTAACTGGCAAAAGGCACCCTTACGCACATTTACATGTAAGGTGGTGGTTGAGAGGGAACGAGGGACACAGCGAGAGGGGAGGAGGGGGGCTAAGGAAGGGAAGTAGGGAAGGTGGAGGGAAGAGGTCTTTATTTACGCAAAGGCATCGAGTTGTCATCTGCGTCGTTGATTTAAAACAAACCTTGTTGGGTTTCTTGTAGGTGTTAGGCAGATTCCCTTAGAAAAAAAAAATAAACACGTGTGTGCACGTGCTAGAGGAAACACCCACCTTGGGCAAGAAACCCAGGAGTTTTGAAGCGTGTTCTTTGAGCATTCTCTGTCTTTCTTGTTCAATAATCTGTCTCCTGTACTCCTCCATTCTCTCTTGTTCACGACGAGCCTCGAGCTCTGCTTCCTGTAAACAGAAAAACAAAATATTCAGAAACACAAAAGGACAGCGTAGCAATTGCCACAGTACCAAAGCGTCAGGACAAAGAACGTCTTCCTACCCTTTCTCTCTGGAACTGTATTCTCCTGTCTTCAATTAATTTTTCCACGGCCCTCTTGTGCTCCAGTTGTTTCATGCGCCTCTTCTGAGCGTTCATTTGTTCGATTCGATCATCTTCGGCAAACTTCTCAAGCATCTGAAAGAAGAACCACGACTGGTGTAAACAAATGATCATCAAAATAAACAAAAATGTTATAGCATCGATGAGAATGCTTATGTAGCCCGCCTTCATAAAGTGGAGCCTCAACTTTTTTAAACTGATTCCTGGGCCCTTTACAATGGGAAATGACTTTCGGGAGGGACGAAGTCGTTCCTCTCGTTGAACGAACGGGTGAATGATTTAAAACATGTGGCATGTGTTCTAATCTTTCTGATATTCAGCAAATTATTCCGTGATTTTTCACGTCAAAAGAAAAGAACTCTTTCAAATAAATTCTGACCATTTTTTTCACCTCCTTGTGATCATAACACTAAGTCCACGTGTCAACAACAACGGCAAAGGTTCATTGATAAACGAAACGGGTTTACGATGGATTCAACAAGTACCTTTCTTCTAAACTCATCCTCTTCTTCTCTCTCTGCCTGTCGCTTCGCCTCCTTGAACTGGAGTTGCTGTCGACGTGTTTGTTGCAAGTCCAACCGCTGACGAAGTCTGTTTTCAATCGCCATCTAAACGAAGACAGAACAAAAAAAATTCATTACTTCAGTCATTTGACTACTCAGCATTCGTACTTTGTATAAGTCTTCCTTTTCTCTTGCTGTTGTTCCGACTTTGTCCCTGTTTTTACCCACTGACTGTTTTAGACAACAAGTAGAAACCATTGCGTCTCAGAGTTAAGATTTTCTGGGGAAGAAAACCATTCTTTTGCTACAATTAGCGCTTTATGACTCGTAGGTGATGGAGGTCACTCAAACGACGTAGCGAGTTTTGAAGCTGATGTTATGAGCATTAGCCCTTCCTCCAAGCTCTTACGAAGGGCGAAACGACAGCTACCCAGCTTAGCTTGCCCCCGACGAAGCCCAGTAGTTTCTTAAGAAAATAACACCCTGGTCCCTTTTTTTGCAAGTTAGTCTTTAAATATACTCGATTAATGCCACAAAAAACCCACCGCTTTCCCTTCGTAAATCTCGTCTTATTCAATAAACCTTGCTTTTTCACCGAATAGTTACTTGTTCTGATGGTTCAGTCAGTAACTACCACAATATTTAGAAATAGGCTCTCTAACCTTCGTTGTAAAAACAAAGTCAAAGAAATTACATCAGGCCAAACAGCGGTGAACCAATCCGAACTCTCGGTAAATCTGTGCAACCCACAGCAAGTAAGGGAAACCCATATTCACGGCTGACTTTGGCTTACGCCTGATTGGCTGAACAGGTTGCTCGAGTTTTTCGAACCAATGACAGAGCTCAGTATATTGAACACCCAAGAAAACAAGAATTATCTTCTCATGAAACCTGTCATATTTAGATGCGACTACTACAAAACAAGGCGAGATTTAAACGGCGTTCTTTTCACCTTTTCCTTCTGCCTTTCCATTTCTTCTTGTTCTTCAAGATAAAGCTCAGTTCGGATTCTACAGAGCAACAATCAGGAAGAGATTAGCAAATGCCCTTGTGTTAACACTGTCAGTTTATGTACATGTAAGAAGATGATGCAAAAACGGCAATTCTGAGATCTCCTAAATGAAAAAAGTGGTTTGCACCTGTTTCCGTAGTTTTCAAAATATTAGTTATGGTAGTATTTAATCTTAATTTTTTTTGCTAAAAAAAAAAGAAAAGATAAACGAAACGGTATAGCGAAACAGATGATAACGTATTTGTAATGTCTTGAATTGCGGTCAGTTAACTTTTGTTACCGTTGTTTTGTTTTTGTTCTTGTTGTTGTTACTATTTGTGCATGCATGATTCACATTTGTTTGATTGTGTGGTCATAAACTTGCCAAGATGACGCAGATATTAAGTTTGTATTCGTACCTTTCCATCTCATCTCTAGCTTCCGCCTCCTCCTGTATCTGCTTTGTGAGCTGGAAAGACAACAAGAACGATTCAAATTCAGTTTGCCCAGTAAACCTTGTACGTCTTCATGTTCATGTACATGTTCACCTACCACGTGAAAAATCAGCCAGCCCCAGACAGGCATCGTGTTTGAATAAAACTATTAATTATATACTCAAACAGATGAGCTCAGACTGTAGGACCTAGAAGTTTTAGTACACTCTTTTAACTGGTTTCGCCAAAGGGTACCTTCCCCTTTATAATCAACTGAAAAACTACCAGTAAGTGGCGAACTCTGACTACTAGTTTTAACTTCACTTTGAGGACGAATGACATTCAATTATCAGCAGCAGTCTCCGCTACATCTTAGCTCTGTGACTCCGCCAAACACCCTATGAAGCCACAATTGAAGCTTAGATAATTTTCATGCTCGTTGCTTAAAACAAATGCAAGGTGAAGAGGAAGTGTTCACCGCTCATGACACACACATATGGTTATCTTGTACGCTAGACTTCTGTCGCTCTCTTCCAGAGCACTGGCTCCTTTCCCAGTGACTGCTAATCAAGGTTAGCTACATTTGTATCATGAGGTAAAGCGCTTCTGGCTTGTCTCTTTATAAAGATCATTCAAACTCTTGAGTTAACTTTGCTGTGATGGCTCTCACCTTTTGTTGAACGGCCGCCATGCTTTCTTCTTGCTGTTTCTTCTTCTCCATTCTGTCCTCTTCACGTTGTTGTTGTATTTTCGCGAATTCCAGAATACGTTCATTCTCTTCTTCCATAAGATGACGCTCATGTGCCTTCCACTGAAGACAAACAAGGACAAAAACACGTGAATTAAAGCTGCTAAACCTTGTGGTTTTTTTCTGATCATACTTTTTCTACCCAGTCTTTTTTATTCACCCATAGTTGTATGGTTCAAAAGAGAACTCAAACTTACGGATTAAAGAGCAAAAACGTGGAGAAAGATAACTGTCAAATGGTACACTTAGCAAATCAAGGAATCAGTATGTTCCACTGTTTCTCTTTTCATCTAACCACCATATCTCCTAAGTATGCACATGTGTTTTACCGAGACTGAGACCTAGGCAATGCCATTACTAATGGTCATGTATGTTTACTTTATAATGAGTGCACTGCCTCTTTCATGCAGCCCAACTTTAGAGAATTAGTCTTCTGCTGTTTGTCAACTGACGTTTAGAGCAGTTTTCATTTGAGTGTCAAAAAGTAATTGGTTTTGCATTAACTAAGCTACACTATTGGCTTAAAAAAACTTGTGCCACTTTTTGATCCGATCAGAAGTCAGCTACATGTATATGTAATAACTTAGAGTTTTGATTAGTTCACTGTATTGTCTGTTTCCATTGTCATTGGCTAGAGTGATAAATTTGGTTTTGCTTTACACACTCAATGGAAAACCGCTCTAGTACACTTTCCTCCCAGGGGGTACTCCCAGAAAAGTTGGGTGGGGGTGTGCGGCCCACTTCCCAAAACCCTTACCCTATTTATGATCAAAATCTGCGAGTTTTGCTACGCTATTTATGACCTGGCCAAAAATTTGATACCCTGTTTATGACCGTTGCGACTCGCAAAGTTGCCCTAAACATTAGTTATGAAGGGCTTTTGTTGATGGTCATATTGATAATGATGAAAAATAGCTTCCTCTGAGCAACATACCCAATTCAAGACTAGAGTGCTAAAACCATACCCTATTTATGACCAAAATGGCTGAAAAACCCCACCCTTTGGGACCGCACATACCTATATAGCCCATATAAGGGATTTCCTCCCCCTTGGACCTACCTATACCTTTATACCTATATCTCTCAGTACCATAAGACACATAAGGCTTTGACTTTCCTTTTCCACCCATATTGATTCAGGAGTTTCATTAACTTTTCCAGTAGGAGAGCAACTGTTTCACAGGCAGGCAAACGTTTTTTTGATGTGAACTTCTCAATAACAAAAACCTTTCCTCTAGATGGTCAAACCAAGTATTCAATTTGCCCAGTGCCAGGCCATTAATGAAACCCCTGTGATTTAATTTTAGCCAGGAAATTACTCAGATTAAACATGTACTGCTCATGATAATTTGTACATAAATCACTGACAATGACACACATCATGCCTCACTGAATTTGAAAACCAACCTCGTCTCGTTTTGTTTTGAACTCTTCAATGTACCTCTGTGTTGCCATTTGTTTCTGCAGCCTGTTTTCAAGCTCCCTGATACATAAAATACGCAAGTTTTATTTATTTCGATGTGCTCGCCTTGTCTTGTTAGCAAGCATGACATGTGGTTCCAAGAAAATGCCCAATTTTTACCAAGCAGTATGGATATATGTATTTTCTGGAGGAACACAATTATTGCTGTAAGTTGTTTAATAATTTTCCAAAACTGAGCCCATATATTAACTTGTTGTATGAATGGCTTGGTTGAGCAATAAGGACTAATAAGTGCACTTTATACTGCATGCTCCATGTTAAGTTGCAGTATCTGCATGAAAATTCAGAACTTCCAGAATGTACCACATCAGGCCTAGTAAAATACTTATTTATGGCAATCTATAACTTACCCTAGTGAGCCATGTGCAATATGCACTCTGGTATGCACAGCTGTTAGTCCACACCATGATAGAAAATATCTTTAACAATTCCAGTTCTTTGAAACCTACACTACACAACAAACATCATGCCACACACCTTTGATCTTCTTCATAAATCTTCCTCACAATTTCATCAATCATGAGTTTTTCTTTAAGGAACTCCTCGTAAGCCTCTTGTTTGCGGCGTTCCTTCTCAGCCAGTTGCCCTTCAAGCTGCTCCTGATAACGCACACTTTCTTCCCAACGTTGTTTCTCTTTCTCTCTCTCCACTTCCAATGCCCGCTGATATTCTTCTTGCATTTTACCATGAATTTCATCATCCTTTCTCTAGATTTTAAAAAGTAAAAAAACAACGAAAAATAATGAGATTGAAATAGAGTATATTGAGCCGAGTTAAATTGTGCTTCTGAAAGAAAAATTTCCTCCACATGGAACTAAGAATACACATTTCATGTCACTTTAATATAAATTTGGTACAACAATTTGCAAAAAAAAGTTGGCCTGAATTATTAAAAATACAGTATTTACAAATACATAGGTCAAATAATATTGAGTTATTATTATTAATAAATTATTGCATTAATAATTTATCATTTATAATAACTTCATATTATTTCACCTGTTGAAATTATTTACATAATAAATCCTGACTTGAATTCTGCACGTGAACAAAATAAAGAAAACTAAAGGGAAGAAACTTTTAAGAATCAATTAACATGCAGGTTATATGAAAATGTATCACTGCCAGAAAATATCACCATTGTCCCTTTAAAATGGTACATTATCACAAACAAACACAACACCTTTCTGTCTTGTTCCATGACCAGCTTCTCTGCCAGTTGAGCTGACCTTTCCCGGTTCATGAAACCTGCTTTTAGCTTGGCTTCAAGCTCCCTCAATTCAACACTTTAATCAGATGTTTAAAAAAATATCAGTAAATGAATATTTTCTGGAAAATAATGAATAAGCGAGCCCTGAACTACAATCCTGGTCAAATGTCTTGGAACACTTTGCACTTTTGCCAACATATGGTCTTTCTGTCCAACTCCCTCTCCACCACCCCCAACACAATGTTGATGTTGATTCAACCAAAGTAGACCCACTATTCCAACATTGTTTTTTGTTGTTGTTGTTTCTTTGTTTTTTTGTTTTTTTTGTTTTGTTTTTTTTGTTTTTAATGCGTCACCAGTTGTCATTTTGTCAAGTATCCTAAGGACTTTTGGCCAGGATTGTAGTTCCAGAACTAAACGAGGTGGCAGCAGGAGTGTATATTAAAAGGGAAAGAAAGAAAAATAGTAATAATAATTTACAACAAGATTACAAAAGATACAATGTAAAACTTACAATAGAAACAACTATAGGTAACCAAAAACATAGTAACAGTGTAATGTGCACATACATGAGTGACTAGAATACTATGTAAATTTAGAGAACTTCTGTATCAGTCGGGAGACTTCACTATAGTCATCTTGTAACACATCAAGAAAAGTATATTAATTAACATATTAACCTACACGGAACTTTTACAAAATTAATTCAATTTTCTTCACAGACAACTATACTTATTACATGTTCTAATGCTAAAATAAATGATCTAGCATAATAAAATGTAAATGGGAGAATTTGGTGATACGTCAGTGTGTCAAGCCCAGCACTTCATCCACTCAGCTGAAATTTGCTTTAGAGAAAAAGAATAAAAAAGGGCTAAAAAAAGTCATCTTTACCTGTTTTCTCTTATCTGCTGTGTGAGCTTTTCTTCCCGAAGACTTTCTAGTTTCACCCGTTCAAGCTCCTAAGGCAAAGCAAATCAAAACGCACAATGTTTACAACGAAACTTACGTCTGAAAAAACTTGGATTTATTTGCATGTAGTGTTACCCGAGATTTAACACAAAATGACCTGAAAACTAATTTGACTGGCCCCAATGCAATCATAAAATCAGATACTGAATCCACAAATGTATGACTAGGTTGTTGACACGACATAGACATATTCATGTGATGTACATCCTAGTGCCGAGACAAAATGAAAAGAAACTGAATTTTCGAACTTAAATGGGCAAGCTCTAACTTCAATGTACTATCCCAAAAATCATTCTCACTGCCTCCCAAAAGTCCATCTCTTACACTACTTCAATCTGTAATTAGAGTTTCCTCAAACATTTCCCCAAGAAACTTCACTTTCCAATTGGGTAAGTGATTGACAGAATCCACTTGTCCAACTGGAATATCCACTAGCCCCAGGCTACTGGACAGTTTCTCTGCATGCTGTGGTATATAATAGACCAATTTCGACATATCAAAATTCAGCCTAACACAAAAAACCTCAGCACGAGGCTCTGGGGAACAAACCCTGGCACAAACTTTGTATTTATTCCTCAGAGCCTCGTACTGAGGTCTATTGTTTTAGGCTGAATTTTAATATACCGAAATTGGTCTATTCTATTAGAAATTCTGCTGTAATTAACTTTAAACTTACATGTACATGTATGTACCACCGATTAATCCACTATCCTTTACTTTACAAAGGAATGAGAAAGGAACAAATAGACTAATTGGTATGACAACCAAAGAAAGTTGGCCTCCTGTATTCTACACTCCACAGTGACCACTGAGTGCACTATAGTTTGGTAGTACTTTTCACATCATTTTACACGGAAGTCAGGTTACCAAACTGGAGAAATTTGTCAGTTTGCTTGAACACATACATTGTGTCATTCCATGGACTGAGTTTACAAGACTCTTAATTCTTTTGTCACCTCTACCAGTACAAAATTTGATGTGTAGACTAACCTTAGCAAGTCTTTCTTCCTGTTCTTGCTGCCTTTGTTGAAGCATCTTTTGCTCTTGTTGCTAGGAAAAAAAGCTTTTTGTCAACTAAAAGTTTGCGAATGAAAGTCTTTCATCATCAGCAGAAAAGAACTATGAAAATTACTGAACAGTAGAATGGATTTAAATTACTGTATGGCACCACTCCCACTTTCTTTTGCTGACCCGCTCACATTCCTTTGTGTTACCGTGAGTTGACTGTAAGCAAAGTTCAAACTTAAGGTGGTAACAGGGAAAGAAGAGGATAAATGTGCTATAGTTTTTTTTAACACATGTATCCCTTTCTTTCCTGTTCTCTACATTTAGTTTGAGCTTCGCTTATAGTCAACTTTCAACACCACCAATGGAATGTGGGCGGGTCAGCAAAAAGAAAGTGGGAGTGGTCGCTGTACAAAAATTTGAGCCCATTTGTTGGTTGTGGAGAAAATTTTTGTGGGAACTCTTATGAGGGATCATGGAAAAAACCACAAAGATCCCAAAAATTAGAAACTGCAAAAATTTATGGTCACACAGTATCCTAATGCCTCAGGCCAACTGACTCCTGCTGCCTGGACTTATCCTCAGTGTAGCCTTTCTATTCATTCATGGATGGGTTACTAAATAGTCCACTTCAAAGTCCCTAACCCCTCCACAGCCTAATGGTAAATTTACCAGTACACCTGGTACGAAAAAGTACTGGGAATATGGGCCAAATCTTACCCAAGGAAACAGTACATTGACCCCAAACACACTGCTTGAAAATGAATAGCTCAAAGCCAAGGCAATAACATTAGTTCTGTATCCTGGTGGAATGCTAGAGTTTCCTGGAATAAACCTTTCCCAGCTCCAATAACTCATTCCAAATTCCCTATCAATATCCTTCCCCTTGGCCTGAGTAAGTACATTTATTTTATGTACATGTACAGAGCTATGTGAGGTAAACATGTACACTGTAAAACAAACAAGCTCAATATACAGGTTTGAAGTCCTACTGTAGTTCAGCAGAAGATCTCCAACTGTAAACTCAATACTTTATTCCTGTTTGCTGGGTACAAGGTGATTATTGTCAATTGGTGCTATCCGCCTTGTTGGCTATCTATCATCTCACATCCAATGTGCACTTGTGGAATAATTTGTTAATTATTTTGTGACTAGCTCTGTGAGTGGCAAGATGAACCAAATCCTATGCAGTGATTGGCTACCCCAGCAGGCAAGTTGGGGATATCTTGCCCACTCAGGACTGCCTGCTGTACCTTACAAGAAGAGTTTGTCCTTTCTGCCATAAAATAAATCCTTATTGACCAAGCTTGTTCAGTCAAGATGGCTGGATATTGGAGTCGTTCATTTTTGCATGCTCATGGACATCCAAGGTCCATAGACAGGCAAGAAAGAACTTGGCCAATATCTAGTGATCTTGACCTCACGCTTGCTCAATAGAGACCTTTAGATTTGACTACGGGTACCAGATTGAGTACGAGTACGATTTTCGAATATCAAACCAGCGACGTTTCCAGAGCCCTCGCTCTTCATGTTGGTTTTAGGTAGAGAGGGTTGTTTATGGAATGAAATGGGTATGTGTTGTGATAATGTGAAGCCTGCAAACTAGAATTGAAAAGTCGTTCTCCTACTCAATCTCGTAATCGTGCTCAAATCTTAGGTCCTCTAACAATCCATTCACATCGACCATCATTATAACACCATGTACCAATTTTAGGTTAAATGAACAAATGTAAGCAAAACTAAACTTGAGTATTCAAGGTTACAGTATACCTTCAGATCGGCAATTTTCTTCAAATTTGGATTTTTGGTTCAAAGTAATGGTCGAAGAGTAATCTCTAATTTCTGAAAACAAAATTGAAAAAAACTCAATATTGGCGGAGAAATGGAGGTTTAATGTTACGGCCGGAAGTAAAAGTTCCCTCTTGATTGACAGCCCTATAACGTGTACGCAATCAACCGAGACTACTTTCGCGGGAATATATGGATACCACGAATTGGCTGGCTACTCAGATCCAAGCATTTTTCGTATTAGATGTAATTCTATTAAGTTATAAGTAAACATGGACCACGGAAAACTCTGTTTACCAGTTCGAAAAAGCGAAGAACGAATGAAAACACATCAATGAGTGAAGAAGCGAAAGTTGGCCTCGCGGATGAAGCTATAGCTATCGTATCAAGCAGGCAAAAAGATCGAGTCAAGAGTAGAGAAAGATTCTGTAAAAGTTTGGGAACTCGACAGCTATAACAGCGACATGTACATTGACTCTTTTGTTGAGTCCGATACCGATGAATCGCCCAACTCATTGAGACCCATTGGAATATTATCCATGCACATTTGCTCCGCCGCACTTTCTTTTGTTCAGTTTGTTTTCGTCGCCCAGCCACTCTAGCGTTCGTATCCTTTTTCGTCTTCCCCATTTTGCCAGACCAGCTTCAAGAAAAACCGAGCTACAGAAAAATTATCTCTCCGCCTTGAGCGCATTGCAAAACTCAAGGGTTTTTTCGAGATTCACGCGTAAATTTCACCGCGAGTTAATGGTAGTAAATTTTCCAAGCGCTGATTGGCTCAGTGATCTGAGAACCCAGTTGAAGGCGTTTGTGGGCGGAGTTTGTTTGCGAAGCAAGAGATTTTTCTTAGCGCTGTTTTCTCGAATAAATATTTTCGCTTGAAGCAGACACTTTAAAGAGTTACAACTCAAAGGGGATTTGTTTGATTGCCCTCAAATTTGGACAGTAGCTAGATTAACATATAAAAAACAAAAATGTGTCTGCGAATTGTTTATTTCGAAATATTTTTTCTCCGAGAGCAATTTTTGTACGATCACTTCACATTTTTAAAGTCCTATTTTGAAAATGTTCTGTAACTTTTTACTGCAATTGAATGTGGCAAAACGCAGACACGCTTTTTTAGCGCTTTTTGTCCTGAAACCGGGGAAAAAAATAAATTGGCGAAAAACAAAATTCGCTTTGACTTGTAGCTTCCAAAAGGTGATTAGGACGTTCGCATTTAGTGGCCGTGAAAAAATCGGCACTTCATTTTATTTCAAAATTTTTGGTATGGTTTGATAGCCAGCTCTATAAGCTTTAATTTGATATAGGGGTTTAGGTATCTACAGCTTAAACCGAACGCGCTACATCGTTTGGACGTGAGACACCCCTGAAGGTATACGGTAACCTGAAATCAATAAAGTAGGAAGCTTTTACTTTTCTAATTCCCTCGTCCATTTCTCTTTCAGTCGCTTCCTGATGAAGCCGCCGCAGAAACCGTTTGTTTTCTATTCTTTCTTCACTGGCCATGTTAGCTTCCAATATTCTTTCCTGGTTGATTCGCTTTACTTGATCCTCCCGCGCGATCTCTTTTCTCCTGTTGTTAGCAAGAAGCTTTTGCTGCTGGGCATGGCTGAGATTCATTCGTCGCACAGAGGCCTAGTATAAATAATACAAAAACAACCTGGGCGGTGAATAAATGCCACATAGAGTAGAGTCCATCGTTTCGATCACTTCATCGATCAAAGCTAAATATCGACATAAATTTGCTGCAGAATAACAGAAGACAAAGGTACCAATACTTACCATAATTCTACCACGAAATAGCAAAAATAAATGAAATACTGTACAGGAAACTCTATGGCTGCTTTTCAAACCGCAAAAGTGCAATACAGATATGGAAAATGCTTGATAACTCTGGAAAATCTTCGACCTCGATTCACTTGCTTGCAAATTGTGTCTGTTGCTGTAACAACCAGCTTATAGCCTCGTTTTCATGCTCTCCCTAGTTTCCCTCGCCGCCGTTTGCTCGACCCAGTTTCTCCAGTTTCCTTTGGCGCACGGGTTACTAAAACCTAATTTACACCCAATAAAGTAAAAACAATGTTTTCCTGTACAAATATAATTGTTGTCATGACAACTAAAGCGTCTTGGTGGGATTCCTTTCACGTGGAACTAGCAATGGAATGTCACGGGGGAAAGAAAATTGTTACGTCATGCAGAGTTACCTGTTGGTTGTACCATGCAGCTGCGGGGAATAGCAGAGGCCATTTTAATATTGTAGAAGGTTGTAATGCTTTTCATGTTGTTACACTGCACGTTACAAGCACCTCTGCACCTAAAGCACTAACACTGTCACTGAGCCGAGTGAGCCTTGCGCACAGCACTAGTGAGGTGCAACTAGGGCCATGGAGGCAAAATCGACTTCTGATGACGAGGTTTGGAGCACTTATGCCGCTAGCGTTAGCGCAGATAGAAGTAGCAGAGTGTTCCCCACACCCAGGCGTCTGTAACATTTTGATGCTTTCTCTTGTAGGTTCGGACCCTGTTTGTGAGCGGTTTACCAATCGATGTTAAACCTCGTGAAATCTACCTCCTTTTCAGAGGCTTCAAGGTACGCTGCGCTTTCTTCGCTTCAAGTGTTTTGTCGCGAACATTCTCAACGCCGCTCGGCTGAAAATGCCGAAAAGCAAGGCATTAAACTTAAATAGGGTTTGACAAGCCATAAGACCTCTCTAAACGAATCAGCGAGGTCTTCGCGCCTCTAAGTAAACTTATGTTACCGTTAACTATCTAAATGAGTTTGTCAAAGTTTTGAAATCGACTTGGTCAAGGTCGCGGAGTTCAACTACATTTTGACGAAAACAAATGAATATTGAAAAGCGTTCGTTTCCCTTCGAGTAGCTTTCATCTGAATAATAACAGTGTACTGTTTTTGTAAGATCTGGAGCCTCTGGTTTTGACAAAAGAGTTAAGTATATTGTTTGAAAGAAGTTTGTTCAACTTTGGTTCTCCTTCAAAGTCAGGCACTCACATTTTGCAAATATTTGCAATGCGCCTTGTGCCGCCATTATAAAAAAACGAAAGCGATTTACTGTGTTAAGCTAACTCATCGTATATGCAAACAACAAAACAAAGAAGCGGCTTATGAGCTCTTCTTTATTATTTACAGGAATGTACACGGTTGAAATTTGACGGACAACCGTCAAGTAAAGCGGAGGATGTCTTATTCCAAGACTTTCCGGGGTTATAAAGTGAAAACGGTTGCAAATTTTGCGCTGTAAAATGAAACGAGTACGTAATTATCACTTCTCTACGCTTATGAGTCCAGGAGCAATTAGGGACAAGGAAAGCTAATTAGGTGTTCAAAATGAATAGACAGAGTTTTGAACGCGACATGTGGTTAGCGAATATTTGCATTGAAGGTGATTAGTTGAGACAAGCCGGGTTTGCGATACATCTGTGATAGGTAGTCGCTTTGAAAGCACAATCTAAGTTCAGTGCCTTAGTGAGCACTATTATGGGTGTTCCTTGGAGTAATGTTTACACCCGGCTCAAAATCCGAGTAGTTACTTGAAAACTGTTAAATAGTAAACCGTAAATACTCTACATTCACTTCAACCGGAATGCTCCTATTTGTCAACAGTTGAAAAGAATTAACTGTACGGGCATGATTTGCAAACTAAATAGAGGCAAATTCATCTCACACTGCTAACATTACAATACGTTTAAACTGATCTCGGGCAAAAACAATTTCTTTTTCGATTATCGATCTTCTACTTCAAAACCTATCATTCTGTTTTATTCTCCACTATTTATATTATCTTTTCGCCAAATTCAAAATCTCAGGGATAACAGTGGAATACAGTCGAATATCCTTCTCGATAACCAAATCATTTGGGCGGATTCGTCATTACCATAATTTTGTCGCTTTTGCTGCAGTTTGTTTTCTTTTTCGAATTCAAGAACCTTCCTGGGAGTATTTTTGATCAAGAATACACGAAAAGATATCTATTTGTTTCTTTAAGTGTCTTTTTCTCGGCGCGGTGTGCGTTCCGGTTCTCGGCCAAACAACAACAGACTGACATATTTTGAAAATATCTGGTCAACTCCCTTCTCAATCGATTTACTTGCCTTCTTTGCATAACAACAAAACATAACATTGCATACACCTTTATCTAACCAATATTAAGCTCTTGGATGATGCAGTCCAATATAAGTCCTTTCAGCGGGTGAAGTCAGTTTTCATGAGGTTCATATAAGAGGCTATATCATTTTCGTCCCGATTTTTGTTAAAGTAAGGTAGACTTAAGAAAACGGCGATTCGTTATGTTTGGGCGACATTTATTGTAGATTAAACCTTCAATGTTGTTTTAGTATTTTCACGTTGTCAAGCGGAATGAATTTTTCTTAGTCAAGCTGTTGCAAGCCAGCGCAAGATCTCCCGTGAGAGTATTACGCATTGAAATCCCATGTATTCTAACTCAATTTGAAAAATTCTACAGTTGTTTCGTTTTGATTGTTCCAGGGTTACGAAGGATCACTACTAAAACTTACGGATAAACAGGTAAGAATAATTTCTTAGCAGGGAGGAAAAAGTAATTATCAGTTGACTTTGTGTTCAGCTATATCCTGTTGAATAATATATCTGTAGTATTATGGTGATAAACTTATATTAACTCCGACTTCAGTAGATAAATGCAGTATAGCACTAACAGTTTATTACTGTTTGAGACTCGGAAAAAATATACCAGCGTATTTTTAAACACAGACGAAATCCATATTTTATATTTTTAGTAATCTACAGTTGTTTCTATGCACTTTAAAGATTAAAAATATCTGCTTTCTAGGCCTGATTGCCAATGTCTCATTTTAGCTGTTTGCTAGAATCTATTTAAACCGTACAATTTTGTTAAGATTATAAATGTTTTCAACTGGGGTATGATTTTGGTCAACACATTTCAAAGTTTAACACTTTTTGCCTCTTTGTATGGGAGGTAATTAACAACGTTAATCGATCAAAAGAAAACCGAAGAAAGCACAGTGTGAATGTTGCGGTTTTCAGAAGTGCTTTGACAAAATAATTTGAGCCAAGCTGTGAACAGGAAAATACACTAAAGGACATTTCACACGAACAAAGTTCAACCAAGAACTGCTCTCTTTTTGTTATTTTGCGAGGTCGCCGTGCGAAACGAAGATGGCATTACAAGACGTTTTGCATAGAACTGAACTGATTTTTGATGGAAATATTCGTTCTTCATAGCTGAATTGATTTCCTGCAATTTTTTTTTTGTCTCGTCTAAACTAAGTCAGTCAATTGTGAATGGATCATGTGGAACAAGATTGGAAGAATTGTTTCCACTCAATTTCCTGTTATGTTTCTCGTACCATTCAAGATACGTTTCTTAACTGTCCAATACATTTTCCGTGACAGTAGATTTCCCTGTAACGATTGATTTCAACTGCACTAATTATGACACAATTTTCCTGTTCTTATCTCCTTGAAACAGGGCAAGCCTTCGGTAAGTGTTGTAGTCATTGCTTTTCAAGAGAGTTTTCACCGACAGTTATATCGCGCCTGATTTTGATTTCAAGTCTCTAAAGCCACCTTCTGATAGTATAAGGAATTCTGCCTTCCACTCCATGCGGAATTTACATAATTCAGTCAACTTATATTGCCATGGTTATCGTCAAGTGTCGTCATCTACAGCTGCATTTATAGAGGTATCATCATCGTTATCATCGACGTCATCATCGCCAGCACTGTAATCGTCATCATCATCATCATTATCACCGCTGCCAACATTACCAACACTTCCAATCGACCGCTGCTGTCACTGTCATCATTGTTATAATCATCATTATAAACAATTAGTATATACCACACAAGTGAATAGTGCTTTTCGGAGGTGATTAGCAAGTATTATTTACCTCCGAGCAGCCGGCGCGAGAGATTTTGAAATTTCCGACCGCTTGTCACACATAAAATAACGTTATGGTCCGCTAATTATTCAGCTTGTGTGGTATATACTAAAACAATTATTCACTCAGTGTCGGTGAAAGTGATGGATATTAACCTCGCCGCTTCGCGTCTCGGTAGATATCCACCACTATTTACCTCCACTTTGGTGAGTAACTGTTAATGATTGGATGAGGTTTTTGTGATATCCGGAATAATCAAGGTCGAGGTAAATGTTATCAGCCGAAGCCGAACGCTGAGGCTGATAACACTAACCGAGACCTTGATTATTCCGGATATCACAAAAACCGAATCTCATAATTAATTTGTTATACATTGTTTTAAAGAAAATAACGACAAACGCATTATCGCACCGAACACAGTTTATTTTCGAAAAGCCATGTTCTTACGTGAACTTGACGCTGCTCTTGGAAATCATGCATTGCGTACGCAACCTACGGATTATTCACCAATCTGCTAGCAGATTAGTGAATAATCTGTAGGTTGCGCTGTTTCCCAGAATTAATTGTAGGCTTTTAGCCAATGAGAAGACAGATGGTGACTACAATGTATAATAGTCAAAATAATCATCATTGTAATCATCATCACCACCATTATCACCTGATAAGAACTGAAACGTCCTCCGATATGATATCATCAAAACCTTACATGAAAGTAGTTGGCCTGGTGATAACTGCTAAACCTTGTTAATCCAAAAGTAAAATAGCGCAAGAATAGCAAAGTTATGACGTGTACCAGGAGCCATAATCGAGTATGGCTCCTGTGTGTACTTGCTTTTGAGTCTGAAAACGTAATTTTATGTTCGAAGAATTGACGATGTGAGAAACTGAACATCAGCGCCATCCCTTTGTTCATTACCACAATAATGCCGTTTATTGAAATCCATCATTAGAATTATCAGTGTCATAATGTTTATCATAATGATCACATTCAAAATCAATGTTAATTTGCGGCCATTCCGTACTTTGAAATTTTGTTCAGTACGTGGCAAACTGTGGTAAACATGGCCTTAAATGAACCTTAATATCGCTGGTCTTCGGTCAGTTGTGTTAAATTGATGAATTGGTTATTTTTTTAACCATGGTGGTACCTCAACAGACAAACAAATCCACTATTTTGATTTCAGCCTGTAGCATTTGTCACATTTGAAAGCAGAGAGGAAGCTGAAGAAGCCAAAGCCGCTTTACAGGTGCGAAAATGACTTGAGTATGTTGATTTCAGCATTCGTACATTAAAACTAGGATCCCAGCGCAGATCCAAGCCTCGATAAATTCTCGATTTTTGTGAGATAGCCTCTCTGTTCCGAAAACTTAATACTGATCAATTTTGAAACTTAATTGTGGTAACGCTTACGTATATGCAGTTGCTTTTGATGTTATTGTTTCCAAGATTAGTGAACACTTCATTAATGAACGTTGATTTACAGCTGTGCATGTATACACGCTCAATAGGAAATTTTGTAATATTTTCTTGTGGTGATTACGTACGGCCGTGCAATTTATACGCGATATCACTTTAAGGAGAGCATTATGTAAAAAAGATTTTCTTTGATAACTCCTTTCTACAGGGTGTGCGATTCGATCCTGATGTCTCCCAGACGCTTCGTTTGGAGTTCGCTCGTTCCAATACCAAAGTATCCAAACCGGTGAATAAGCAAGCCGTATTGACCTCTGCTCCTACCTTTTATCCCCGGGAGCCCCAGCTCAGTAAGTACTTAGAACGTGATATATTAAGTAAGGCTCGGAGGTTTTATTTATTCCCTATTAACTATTCCTTGACGTTATTGAGTATTCAAATTGAAGTCAGTTTTCCCTTTTCACTTCTGTTTCATGTGTTCGTATTTTAACCATGCCCTTGTTAATTAATAGATGAATTTCTATAATTTTTAGAGTGTGTCCTTTCAGTAGGTCTGTGCGTCCGATTTCACCAAGAGCTAAGATAACAAGAGTAAGCGGAGTGAAAGTTTGAAACTGAAACGGTGAAAACTGAGTCCGCTTCTAACAGTGTACTCAAACGCTATTATTAGGAAAGGCTTAGGAATGGCAAACTAAATTGAAAATGTGATATAGATAGTCTCCTGAAATAACTTAAGCAGTTTTGTTCTTTCAGATTACTATGAAAACGATTTTCTTCTCGATTTAGTGACAGAGATGTTTCTTTTTTTGCTTGCCTGTGGTTCAATCGAATTTTTCGTTAGTGGTAGAAATAGACTGAAATGCAACTTGAAAACGGGCTTGAGTAGGAAGCTGAAACTTATTTAACCATTGTTTTCTTTGTTTTCTTTAGTACATACAGACCTCGCTGCAGCTGGATTTCTGCCTACCCCAGAACCAAACTTAGCCTACCCTGCGTAAGTAAAATTTGCCCCTTACATGAGATGATTTCTAAATAATGCCTGAAGGATTAGAGTGCCACAAAATATAAAATCATTCATTCAAAAGAACGAAATGCAGCTGTCACAAGGAGATCCAATTCCAAACGACAGAAAACGTCTCAAGAAACTCTTAAAAACTGTTAACACTGGTGATGATAAACGAGCGCAGTGTTACGAGTACATAGTAAGTGCACGCGACAGGATAGGATAGGAAGCACATAGGTGCAGCCCACCAAAAAAAATGTGAAATAACAGATTATGTAAAGCTTTCTATTTTAGCGCTCGTATTAGCGTGGAGCACAATAACTTAAGTGATCAGATTCGTTGTAATGAGATATAATCATAGCTTTAGTGTTCTGATAAAATGTTTGAGTTTTTGTCTTTCCTAACAGTCCCATATTTAATGACATCATGACAGCAGCAGCAACAGCTCAACACACGGCGTTTAACCATCATCCTACAAGTATTCTACAGTTGCAAGTAAGCCGTTAGGCCTCGTCCACAATACGCCGGAGAAATTTGAAAACGCAGCTTTATTAATTTCTACAGTTAGGCCTACCGTCCATATTAATCCGTTACGAAAACGGAGCTTTTCGAGAACCCTTCTCAAACCGGAGCAATTTGAAAACGCCGGCTTTGGGTCATTTTAGTGTGGGCGGAAAACAATTTGAAAATGGAGCTTCTCGAAAACGACGACGTCACCTCGGATAAACATGTGATTTCCCTGCTTGAGTTTTCCGGCTCAAACGCAAATCCAAAATGACGGGTGATCGTTGCGTTTTTAAAGTTCTCCTGCGTAGTGTAGACGAGGCTTTTACTCTTTCAGCTACAAAAATAATAAGTATTAAATTGGTCATTAGAACAACTGATAACCACTAGTTTGTAGAGTACGTGGAACACAAATTCGGAGATTTTCGAATTAACACTAAAATGGGAGATGTTTTTTGTAACGCTTTTTCAATCACTCAAACTAAAGCCTACATTCTAAAAAGCGTTACAATTGTAAAAACGTTCAACATGGTGATCAAATTAGGAAGGTTGAAATGATGTGGGAAACAATTCTATAAAATGTTCACCTGAACGTTTTACGTAATAAGAAAGATCTAACTAGTCAAGAATTCTGTTTTCTATAATCAGTGCACGGACTCTCAAAATTAAATTTGCTAATTATCTCTGCATAATTTATCCTTTGCAGGCTTTCCCTCAACATCATCATCCCATAATCCCGGCTTTAGCATCACCGACAGCGCTTCACCACATGGCGAACCTGGGAAACCCGCCATGCACGACGCTCTTCGTAGCCAACCTTGGGAAAGGAAGCTCTGAACAAGAACTCAGGGATCTATTTGCAGAGTAGGTCATGTGATTGTCTGTGGCCGTGTTTCGTAGGTATTTGTGACCCTGGGGACCCGAGTTTCAACACGGTGATAAGAGACGACAATGACCTTCGTTCTGTCGGAAAAAGAGTTTTATGTAGCCCAGTCATTTCTCATTACCAGTCGGTTCTTATTTCCAGAGTCAGTTTTCTGTTGTTTCAGTTGTATAACGCTGTTCGTGTAGTCAAGTACAAAGGGTGAAAGGGAAGCCCTGGACTCCTTCTCTTCAATTAGGGACACCTTTTAACGAATGGTAAAAAATGAGGCAATCTTTATTGAAAGAATGTTTTGATTGAGGGGTTCAGAAATATTGTTTAAGCTTGATGGTTAATTGGTAGTATATCAACTTATCTCCCATTTCATATTTTTGGCAGGTTACCAGGCTTTCGGCGGCTAAAAATGCACAGTAAAGGAAGCAGTCCCGTCTGTTTCGTGGAATATCTGGTACTTAATTGCTTTGCTATTGGTGCTCAGTATATGTTATGAGTTATCGAGCACCAATTGGCTAATCAACGTGGCAAATATTTTATTAATGTTTATAAGCTGGCCTCGAGATCATAGATCTTGCTTGGTGTTGTTTCTTTTTTACAGGATGTTTTTACGGCGACTAACGCAATGTACAATCTTCGAGGGTAAGTAATTTTAAAAAAAAGTCTTAGCGTGTTACTTTTGCATGTTATTATCTCAGTCGAATAAACACGTAAATTAAAACCAGGTCTTCAGTGACCAGTTAGTGTACAGGATAATATGGCCACAAAGCATAAGTCAGTGAGATAATCAAATTTCTTTGACATGAATCCCCTCTGTTTAAGTGATTATATTTTCTAATACATGTCTTGTTACTTTGCATATTATTAGTCACTTTGACAAGACCAAAACTCCGGCCAATTCTTCACTGACTAATGAGTGTACCGAATAACTTAGCTACAAAGAATATTTCAGAGATAGTTCATTTGACATGAATTTCCTTTGCATTTTGTAGCCGGAACCTGCAGTCCTCAGCTGAAAAGGGTGGCATAAGGATAGAATACGCAAAATCAAAAATGGGCGAGGTACATGAGTGACTAAGTCACGCCATCTTTGTTAGGTACATCTTCTCTCCGTATGTTGCATCTGTGGCATTGTTGTGCATTGTAACATTCAGTCCTAAATGTGTTTTCTCCAGAAACTTTGTTTACCGTCTTCGGTGTTTGTAATGTAGGTTTGACTGTTTTGTAACACGCAAAAAAGAATTGTTTGATAGCAGTGTTATTTATACTGACTGTGTTGCCTTCGTTATCAACGATATTGTCATAGTCTTCCTCATTATCATGATCATCGTCATTATCACATCGCAACCCTAGTTGACGTTATATTACAATGTTCGTTTAACTGATTATAAATATATTTGAATTATATTGCACTAAAATTGTAATTTCAGGAAAAGTTTACTTTTGTACACGCTATGCAACGCACTACAACTGTGAAGAAAATCACACTGAGGCTTGAGGGATTCTCAGAACTCCTCCACGACGAAAGCGAATAAAGTTATTCAACCGTGTTCGCATTGCCTGAATGTTGACTGATATTTTTTGTTTGTTTTGTCTGGTAGGGTCGGGTTATTGTTGATGGCTTTGGTGCAATACCGATGCAAATACAACAATGAAAGCACGGACGAACGAACGCAAGGTTCGGATAAGAGCTGCTCAATAAAAAAAAATGAGGCAAATTTGGGTCAGACGTAGGCATCCATATCCTGTTGAAAAAACGCCGAGAACTGTGGAGATCTTTGTTTTTAAAAATAGTTCTTAACGGTTCTTGAAATAGAAATTTCCTGCGGAATAAACTGCCGAACTCATAACAGTTTCCTGCCTTTAATAAGGCAAAAGGGAGAGTAATTTAAGATTTTTTTATGGTATGAGAAGTCTTTACGCTGGCAAGCAAGGTTTTGTTAAACTTTCGAAATATCAAGTACGTAAGTGTGTTACGAGTCAGTAGCATACGTCAAGCTGTTCCTTTTCATCGTAATCAATTTCATCTCGCCTCTTTGCAGAAAAACTGTGTGTGATGAAATCCTAAGTTATAGGAACAATACAAGGATTCCTTTCTTCCTTGAAAAAAAATATTTCCTTTTTATTGATGTTTAATTTTATTTTTCTTGAGCGGCTATTTTCTTATAAGAGACGCAAAATGTCTCCAAATTCCAGTTGAGGAGGTGACTGTTTTTAAGTTATTTGAATGAGGAGTGATTGGTTTTCTATGTTTACAGGTTTCAGTCCAAGTTGTAAATATTATTACTGTTATTAATATTTTACATTAAAGTATTTAATGAAACCATTAAATATTGGTAAATTTGTTTGCAACATTGTCTTTGTCTCTATCGATGACGTAATATTTTGTACAAAGAGTTTTAACTGAATTTAATCTCAACCAACAAACTGAATCTAATCTCTATAAACAAACTGATAGCACACAGCTTCTTTATACATCTGGACACGGACGGGAGTTAATATATCAAACACGAGAGACAGTGTTTCATCGGGATATCCAAACACCGAGAAGAGAGTTGAAAGTACGACGCGCAGCGGAGTATTTTTGACGAAATTCAAGCTATTTGGAAAGCCGACGAAACACTGTCTCGAGTGTTTGATGTTTGATACATCTTCTCAATCAAAACAAAAGATAAGGAGTAAACGGAGAAGTAAAATCGTCAAAGTCTATGCTAATTAAGATCGGGTATCCAAACATCCTTCACGGTTGTGATTTTCTTTGTTTTAACTTGATGAATTATTATTGAGTTCGAGAAAGGCTTTTCAAGTCCTCGCCAACTTGATCGGTTATACATTTAGCTGAGGCATCAAAGCTATGAACTCCAATTGTTGTATATTTCCTCACATTTAGTTGGAAACGTTTTTGTTCCAAGATCTTGACATTTCCACGGCAACCGTATTTTGACAGGCATGCTTTTCAAATTTCGAAATTTTTGGCTTTAAATAATTTTTTTTAACTTCCTTGCATTAACTTTTAGACAATTTTAGCTTTCAATTCTTTAACTGTTTTGGCTCTCGGTCAGCTATTTTCGGTAGTTGTCTGACGTTGTTCAAAAGTCATAAAATCCAAGATGGCACCTACTTGTAGATAATGGCCACATTTCCCGTCATATGACGTCATCGTACCATGTAAAGGACCTCGGCAAATAGTTTGGACGCGTAAACATCGTCCAATTTTCTTTGTAATAGCGTAATACTCTAATAGTTACAAGACGAGGGCCTTAAAAGCCTCCCCGGTCCCAGAAGACTACTAAAAGCCCGTTTGAAAAGGGTTACTGAACCCTTTCCTGTCAAAGACATGGATACGTCCTCAGCAATAAGTGTGATAAGAGACCCAGAATGAATACAAATTTTATTTTCTGAATTAATGTGTTTTTTTAGATTATCGGTCGTCGAGCTGAAAAGGAAAAAGTCCAAATCCCGTTGACCCGATGTAGTTAGCTCATTTAGAGTTTTCATCACTCATCACGTGCGCATCGAGGAAGGAGGTAGCGTAAAGTTTTGTATGCGTCTGTTGATTGTACCAAGTACAGTACAACCAAGTACGATTGTACAGGCGCGTTGACCATTCTGAAATAAGAATATATTCTGGAATTTTCTTAGAACAGCAATTCCGACCGCACGTCAATATGAACAATTCACTTGGCAAATAACCCAAACCGTGGATTCTTGGGCGTTGTTTGAGTTAAATTTTGGAAACAACTTCCTCGAGTGCTCATGCAAGGGGATAGAAGAAAGGATAAGGAAAATTTCTTTCGAACTCTTACTGATTCCTGAAGTATGGATATGCCTATTAAAACCTATTTCAGCGTCGACGACGGAACGAAAACTGGGCTTATTATTCCGAGTTTTCCGCCCGCTAAAACGGAATGCTTGGACACGACACAATTTCTTTTTATCCCGGAGTTAGGTCAATCGAACGCACCCAATCCTACCTCACTGATAGTTCGAATCCTTAAAACACAATTTCAAAATTTCAATCAGATAAATAAGTCGGCGCGTATACGGCACGTCAAAACTATTGGCCGGTAACATTTAAAGCGCCTGAGAGGGTGTTATTGTTTTGAAGATGGCAAAGGCTTAATTGCAATTTAGTGGTTTCTAATTTTTTAAAAAGAAATATCTCGGTCAACCACATAGCTTTGAGAGCGTCGCCATTTTGTGAATGGTGTGCGTTACCCTTAAATAAAATAAGTCCTTTGAATAATAGGTGCTTTTAGTAAGAACTGAGAGTTTTAAAAATACGCTAAGTGTATTTCAATGAATTGTCGATAACATTAGCGCTTTTAGGAGAGCTTACTTGGGAAGAAGTTTTTTTGGACGATATGAAATAATGTCCACTAGCAACTGGCTTGTCCACAATTCCAATAAAATTGATTGATCCATTTATATTTAATTTCTAATCGGAGAATATAAAAACAATCGGTAATTCCCCTTTTTCCTTCAGCACAAAATTGTAAAATTTGTTAAACAATCGCAGCTTTTTAGGCGTTTTGAACTAGACAAAAATTCTTACAGTACGTTTGTCTTGATCATGTGCTGTCAGTAGTTGATGGACAAAAACATCTCATCTGAACTGTTCAATATTAATACATACGCCGATTCAAGCAACTTCTTATTTATCTAAAAAGTGCACATATACATATATAGTTTACTGCGTTTGTATCTTGTAAGGTTTTTTTTCCTTAATTTGATACATCTTTTTAATGGAACACTTATTGCCGACGTTGACCCATCATCACATTTGGGCATATCAGTGTGATTTATTTTTGCGTAGCTCCAATTCTGTTTGGGTCACCTTGATTCCGTTTATGGTACGTAGCACCTTCATTTGAAAGCTTGTCAGTTTATTTGTTATGAAATTGCTACAATAACTTGGCGCATAAACTAATGCAAAGAAAACGCTTTTGTTGTATTTTACAAGCTTTCACCTGTATTTGTTTGAACAGTAGACTTCTGGACTTCAGAAGGTGTGGAACTTGTCAGAAAAAGCCAAAGTTTCCCTACTAAATACAAATGATTTTCTCTTTCTTTTTCTCGTTAATTCGAAACTAGCTCAAACGTTTTCTATACAGACGTTATTGAAGCAGATAAATTTTTGTGAACTTCATTTGAAATCGCAATTAAGCAGAACAGAGATGACATTACAAAAAAATAAGGGGTGGAAAACCTATAAACAGAATAATTAGTCGGTTTTTCGGCTTTCAGATATATCGGCACAATTAGCGACCTCAATTATATGACTTATTTTAAAATTTAACGATCGTAAATCAATTCGTCTGCAAGGCATTTCAATTTAGATTTAGAAAAAATAATGATATTCTCTGTATCAAACAGGAACTTAATTATTTGTGTTGTTTTAAAATAGAGTTTGTGGCGCCATTCTTGGTTATCACAAATTTAGTAAAAGGATGTAAAACATGTAGAAGATTCTAGCCACGAAACACAACGGGGAGCCTTTGTTTACCAAAAACCAATTCCAAGCCCTGTTTTTGTTACCAAAGGGGTGTTTTTACTATTTATGATTGCTTGCGTTATTTCCTTTTATCAGTTACAATGTCGACATTCATATGCAAAAGTCGGGATTTCTTTTCTGAAATTCAGTGTAACCACGGCAAAGAAAACGTTTTCCTCTAGAGGCTTGGTTTTTCTAGGTCATGTTCCTTTCTGAAGTGGTTCAAGGATATAATCAGAGCGAAATTTTTCACTTTCAAAGACCGAAAATGGATCCAATATCGTATTTAATGTAACAGATTCCAAATAAGGTTACTTGAGGTTTCTGAAAACAATAAGAAGGTCTAAAAATGCATTTATTCTTCCGCTTTCTTTGTGAATTTTTAAGGGATTCTTTTAATCAAATATCAGCCATATTTTATCTAATTTCTTTTCTGCCCCAAAAAATTCAGCGCATTTATGTTTTCCGATGAAAAGATCGGCAAACTTCTATGTGGGCGTTTAAACACAGTTATCTGTCACCGTTACTGAATCAAAGGCTATTGTAATAAACTTATTGTAGATGAATGCATACACAAAGCATTTCAAGCAACTGAAAAAATAACCAAGACAAGTCGATGCCGGCTTGTATTATTGCAAAAAAATTATGTTTCCATTCGCTTGACGCGTGCTTTTAGATAGGTAAAAGTTGCTTGGTTACTGCATTCACTACTATCAATACCAGATTGTCAGAAATTGCTAAGATGAGTTTTAAAATGCCATCAAAGATATTTTAATCATAGCTATTCCTGGATCGGAACTCACTTAAAATTGTGGTTTTTTAAAGTGAAAAAAGCTTTAAATATTTAAAAATAGGTGCGGCACCGTTTATCATTTAAATTCTGTTTTCCAGCTGCAAAAACAACGGCGTGGGGGCCTGTCTTAAGCTTATAAGATGACTACGCACGATTCCTTTTCTTCTGTTGCCTCGGATTTTTCCTCTTCAGCGAAGCCGACCAAAGACCAGTACTATTAAAACAATGAAAAGGAAGTTAGTTCCTAATAAAATCAAATGAAGAAGGCCACGCAATAACGTTTGAGAAATAATAATAACGTTTCGCAATGGCAGTGTAAATAAATTCTTGCGATAAAAAAGTCACATTTGCATAATGCATGTACATGGCCATTTTTCGGCTGGATTCAATTTTGTGTCAAGATCACATCGTCGGTTAGCATGAAAGAATTAAAAAAATACTCTGTTGATTTAATTCGATTTTGCCTTACAGCTCAAGCAAAACAAAACAATGGCAATGTTTATTCATCGCCAAAGATAAATTGTTGATCCAGTATCTTTTGAACGTGTTTTGCCCTGAAACGCAGTGCCAATGAAAACCGCGAAAAACCTTGAGCGATTATTTGATGAAGCTTTTATGAAAAAGATCATTGTCACTCTCCCGAATTGACAACTCCCACTTTCCATTGTTTTCAGACTAACCTTAAATTTGTAAATGTAAATTGCGTTTCGCAGCTTATAAACAGTTTGTCTCAGCTGTTTACATTGCGACCAAGGTGGTTTAAAGTGCTCCAAATTATACTATTCTCACACCACGCCACTCTGGCCGTAGCTTTCATCACTTTAGTCAGTGCGATTGTTGCTTTGTGTTAAGGACGTGGTTAAGTCGCTTCGAATCAGCGTCTCCTGCTGAAGGTTTCGAGATCATGACAGTATTCATAGCCGAAGGGCCCTCACTGTGATTTCCCTGCATCAAGGACAAAATTATGTTGATTTTTTCGGACGTAATCTTCAGGTTCGAAAGCCGGCGTTAGTTTCGAAATTGCGTCGGAGTTTCTGGTTGCTGTTGAGAACGGAGTGACTGGAGATGGAGAACGAATCGACAGATTCTAAGGAGGACGATTCGTCGAAGCAATGTCAGAAATTCGGGCAAGAAACAATTACTACGGCTAAAAAGATTTTAGACACGGTTGACAAGGACCTAGTCGTTCCGAAGTTGTCTTTCTTCTTCTTCTTCATGGCAACCGGCGCTTTCTTACCGTATCTTGGTGTGTTCTACAAGCAGCTTTGGCTCACCGCTCGTCAGTCTGGGATTCTGCTCGGGATTCGTCCATTTGTCAAGATGTTATGCTCTCCTCTCTGGGGAATGGTCACGGATGTCTGCAATAAACCCAAGCTTATTCTCCTCGTCTCTATTTTAGGAACAACTGTGGCCCATTTCTCCCAGAGTGTAGTTTCACCGTTTCATCTGCCGTGCTATCCAGAGATGAACAGGACGAACTTCAGCTATGCCAGGGCAAAATTTCTTGCAGGGTACGCTTCCGACCGCTCTTCGCGACAAAGCGGTTTTCCAGCCGTTAAAACTCATTTGCAAAACGGATCTTCCCTCAGGAGTGAACAAGGACAAGGAAAAGCAAATATTTTACATTTTGAGAATGACGACAACACAGTTTCTCGAAACTCGAGTGCGGCAGGAAAATTACAAGGAAATACAAATTATAAGTACGAAGAAGATTTCAGGAAGGACGCAGGGCAAAGTTATAGCCCGGACGGGGTTGTTGCCGCTCAAGATAGAAGCATCGAAGATCTAGGGACCGAGCCAAGACATGAAGATAAACCACGAGAAACCAGTGAAGCAAAAACTAAAATATTGACAAAAAACAAAAAGCGCAAAAATCCAAACATGAAGAATGATTTCCGCGTGAAGGACAACCAAACGATTTTCGTGACTTTGCTCGTGATTGTGTTTCTGGGGGAATTTATCGCTGCGCCAGCTCCCATGTTGACGGACAGTGGTACTCTTGGTATCTTGAGTGGACGAGAGCACCAATATGGCCGGCAAAGACTTTTTGGGTCTATAGGCTGGGGAATCGGCTCACTATTGTCAGGGGCAGTAGTCACAGCTTTCAACTCGTGCCCATTTGAAGACAGCATCAACTATGTGCCGTGTTTCTACGTGTTTGCCGCCTCCATGATCTTCGACTTCTTCGTGGCGTTCTTCTTCAAGTTCCCCTCAGCGCCACCGAAACACGAAACTGCGAACGCGGAGAACGAGTTCTGGAAAGGACTGAAGATATTTTGTAACCTGAAGAACGGAGCTTTTATCTTCACCCTGCTGTTTCTAGGCTTCTCTCACAGCCTTCAGCTTTCATTCCTGTTTTGGTTTCTTCAAGACATTGGCGGGACACCCATTCTCTTCACTCTCATTGTTGCTGTGAATTGCCTTTCCGAGGTGGTGATGTTTTTCATGGCGACCTACTTTGTGCAGAAGATTGGCCACGATGCCGTCCTTTACACAGGTCTAGGCTGCTATGGGTTGAGATTTTTGCTGTACTCGTATCTTCAGGAGCCCTGGTGGGTTTTGCCCTTGGAAGCTCTACAAGGCTTTACCTATGGAGGAGTTTGGACGGCGAGTGTGGCATACGTTGGGCCCCAGCCAGGTGAGACTCCTTCACGTTTCTTTGGCTCATTAATGAATTGTTTATTTAACTATAAAATTTATTTTCCACATGACTCAGATTTTGGTGAATCAGATCGAATTTCAGTTTATTCCGTAATAATTTCAATCCTAACCACCATTTCAATGCGTCTTCTTTCAAATATATTCTAGGTAAAAATTAAGTGCAATCTGAGTAATCGCTAATCCTAATTTTCCAATGGTCGTGTCGCTCCAATATTTGAAATTGTGCTTTTCGGAACAAACAGAATAAAATAGACTAGTGTTTCTCGATTGTTTGTTCGTGCTTGCGTGATCAGAAGGACCCCAGGCGAGGAAGGTACCGGGCAACGTTGGAGAGCATTTGTTTTGGGGATCGATCCCTTAAAATATCGTAAAAGGCACTTCTACTTAACAAAACATTAAGTTTATGTATTTCTGGAACTAGATAAAAGCGAACAAATATAGAAGTGTTTTTTAAGCAATTATAATAGTCCATAGTCTCTCTCTAAACTGAACGATCACTCACTCAAAGCTTCAAGATGAAAGCAAATTAGTTGAAAAATATTGTCCTGTCTAAAGAGCCCTCACAATAGGCTATGCAAAAAAATGATTCTTTTTTATTCAAATCAGTTCTAATTGATTAAAAAACCTGAGGACACTCAAGTCAATTTTTGACACCACACCTCACACTTGAGCTGCTTTAAATTCACTTCTACTGGTTAATCAATTTCGTCTAGCGACAAAAAAAATCGATAATTGCGTCGCTGAAGCCACAAATTCATCGTGCAATGATGATGCTCGCGGCCAAAGTAATAAATACCGTTAATAATGTTCTAAACTAATGGAACTTATTTTCAAGAAAAGAATGGCGGGTGAAAGACTCATACATCGAAATAAAACTCTCTAATGTCGGGCAGATGTAAAAACTTAGGTTTTTTAGTCCTTGGCGTATTTTTGTGGTGAACACGTTGCCAAGACACCATTGCAGTGACTTTATTTTTAATTTTAAAGTTAACTGACTCACTGAATTATTGATATCCTCTTTATAAGCTTAATCCTGATTTTCTTTATAAGACGCTAATCAACTTTCCTTCTTTCCGGAGCATCTGGAAGTTTTCCTTTGAGATTTTTTGTCAATAAAAGCTTGTTTGTCGTCTCTGGATCCGGCGGTTTGTTTCGTCCACCTAAATTAAGTGTAACAATAAGATATTTTACAATTTTTGCGGTTAAGATAAATCCTCTTTTAGCTCAATGACTAAGTTATGCAGTTGAAAATTTTACCCCCTTAAAAAGAATAACCAAAACTGGTAATATATCTTTTGCCGACTAAACGCTGTTGTTTTGTTTTGTTCGTTAAATATCACAACCAAACAACGCACAGGGTTTTTTTGCCATTTTGAAAACGCTTAGTAAATCGAATGTCAAATATTTTCATCAAATTTTATCGTTGGAATACTTAACCGATCAAAATTTGAAGGACCAAATGATTAAATTTTATTCAATGACAGAAGGCCTGCGGAGTTTATGCACCTTTTCAGTGAGACTCAGTCCAAAGTACAGACCTGCCATTGCATATATGCGTAACTTCCAGCCACCGAGCGCAACTACAACATTCGATCAGTAGATATTTTCCCAGATGCCTCAAGTGTGCGGACTGAACGTTATCTTTCAGAAATGATTGCAATCATACAGGGCGTTTTTGACATTAGATTCTCATACAAACTCTTCTATTTCATGGGATAATCACCCCTTTTTAAATTGACGGGAAAGTCTTCGAAATCCTCATTTCACTGGGCGTTAAACTTTACTAAAATGTTTTTATGCCAAACACAATTCTCTACTCTATTCGTTTCCAGGTTCCGGAGCAACAATTCAAGGTATAATCCACGGGGTGTACTGGGGTCTAGGTATGGCAGTGGGTGGAGTCATCGGTGGAATGATGGTTCATGAAATTGGTGCGCGTCTGACATTTCGCCTTGAAGCGGCTTTCTCTTTCGCAATCCTTGTTCTATTCTTCGCCGTCAACAACGTCCATGAAAAAAGCACTCGTTATTCTCAGATTCCGTCAGAACCTCAGGAAACTTTGGATGACCATGACGGAGCCGCGGGCCAAGAATTAGAAAGTACAATGGGTACTAAATGAAGTAATGTTTAGACCTAATTTTATTTCTTAACGGTCTCAATAATTCTCAAGCGGGGAAAAGTTTATTTTTTATTGCTTTTATTATATGTACAGTTGCCCCGAAGCAGATTTTATTTATTGCGGATTTGGGAAATGTATTGGTTTCAAAGCCATCTTTGTCACAAAGTGACTTACAATTATTCAATATAAATGGGTAATAATAATTAATTTTCGTTTCCCAACCCGACTAAAGTTTAAAAAAAAATTGAAATTGTACAGATCGATAAAGTAAGACATTTAGCTGAGTGTAGTTTGACCTTCCTTTTTAGATACACTTGGTCGGTCATTGCTTATACTATAATATGACTATGACTATGGTCACTCCTTAGACTATGATCACCAAACCTTAGACACAAACCATTATTTAGCTACACTTTTTTTTAAACCAAAGAAGACCTGTCTACTATTCACACTTGTGAATAATGTGAATACCGTAAACTGCCGCTTGTAAGCCCTAGGCTTTAATAACTTCGTAAGGGCTTTTGGATGGGCTTATAAATGGAGGGGTGTATATCCGGGGAGGCTTATAAGTGGAATAAAGAAAACCGTTTTGATATATAAGCTAAAGAGGAGTTGATCGAAATACGATTTTATTGGAGTGGTTTCAGTTTAGGCTTTAAAACATCATAACAAATCGATTCATTTCACTTTAATTTAAACTAGAGGGAGATATCCGGGGAAGCTCATGATCGGATGTAATATTTTGTTTACAGGTAGATTGGGCCTATAACTGTAGGGGCTTATAAAAGGCACGAGTTGTAAGCGCAGTTTACGGTATTTGCGGGTATCACGCTTCGCATGTATGAAGCACTGTAAAGAATCAAGCATTATTTTGAATCACGTTTATTTTTGTATGCCACTGTTGATCAGGGGCGAGTTTGTTCAAGCTAAATGAATGTAATGTAGAATTGATGTTCCAATCATAGTGAAATTTGTCTATAAGATGACTATAGAGTGTGGTGAACCTTGGGTGGCTCGTAATCAACAAGAGATTGCCTTTGGTGCTTGAAATCGTTTTTTACTCTTTTTTTGGCGAAGGGGGCTTGTGCAAATGTAACAGCCTCTCTCGGCAGTCCTTTCCGGATGCAAACTGATAAACCGCTGCACTAGATGAGATAGTTTGTTTTTAATAGGGTGCCAGGGCATCAGTTGGGCAATTTAAATGTTAATTATTTATGTGAAGATATTTAAAAAGTAAAAATAGCCGTGTTGGCTGCATTTGATTCTACTAAGGTTCGAGAATGGAAAATGGAGTTAGCATAAATTTCGATGTAAAAATTACAACACTGTGAGCTGCAAAACGACAGATGCTATCGACCAAATTGAACCAATATGTAGTGGGTCACTGAATTTCTCTTTGACAAGTTAGTAAATGGTGAAAATTAAATCCTGGGTTTGTAGGTAATAACGTTGAAAAGGAGATTATTTTTAAGTCGCCTTTATACAGCCATACCCTGCTGGACAGGTGCGTTGTTTTAACACGATGTGTTTCAGTAGAATGGTGAGTAAACTAACTTTTAGCGCGCAAGTGAAGGATTTTGCCTTGTAATTTGGGACGTAACTTCATCGTCAGCAGGTCCAAAACTTCGCTATCGACTTGAGGAATTATTGAATCGGTATATCAGCTTACCTAATTCTGTTTACAAATGAAGGTCTCTCAGCAGTTGCAACATTGCGGATTTTTGCGCGCAATGTTTTTTAAATGTGTAGACGCCATCTAAACATGTTCTCAATAGCTTAACTGAACTACTAGTTACTCCCAACCTCCAATATCTTCATAAAAGACATCCAATCGATTGCATGCCAATCCTTTGACAAAACACGACGATCAGTTAGGGTATTCTAATTCATTAGAAATTCAGTACCTTAAAAGATACTAAAACTCTACGATTTATCCCTCTGGGCTACTTCCCTACTTCACTTCTATCAGTTTAAGTGGCATGCCTGTGAACTAGCTTGGTTTAGCTAAGCGCATTGACCACTATAAACAACAACATTTGAACTTTTTCTTTCTGAACTGTTGCGAGCAATGCTGTCTGCAATCTTGCAGCGCCCGGTGTGCCCAGATAATTAACCGAGCCAAATTAAATCTATTGAAGATGACAGCGGTATTGTTGGAGATTTGTCAAGTTATCATAATTTTTATGTACGTTGTTTTAAAACAAATAGATATACACTTCTATTAATGCTAGTGAACAATAAAGTCTTCTTTCTCGGTGAACAATGTCTGATTTGTGCCATACACCACATTGCCCCTCACAATAAGTTAACAATTAATGAAGCTCTGTTTTTTTCCTGCATTTTAAGGGATTTGGAGCTTGGACTCCACCAAGCTATTTGAGGAGGGGGAGACAAAGTTCAAATCATTGCCACCATAACTAAGTACGTCCAATCCCCGGTACTGGGTATACACGAAGAAACAGGGATGCAGATTATAAAGGCAAAACTTGGGTGGCAGAGAAGAAAGGAGAGCGTAGGTTAGTTTGTAACATATTGTTACATATTCATGACACAGACGCCATTTTGGGTCTACATTCCAACCACGTTGTTTAATGTCATTGGTTAAACAATAACTCAACACATGCACAACTATGCATAATGGTCAGCGGTATTCTCATATATAACATCCCCCTCCTTTACATTACAATCAAAGAAACAAATGAGGAGAATAAAATAAAATAAAAGAACAATCAACTCAACATTAATCAAACAGTGTCTGTCATTGTTCACGTTCCAAGAACTGTCTTTTGTTCCAGAACAACTTGTTACAGGTCAAGTCTGATTGGTTTTTTGACTAGTCTTCCACTTCGAATCGTACACAAGGGCGGGTCTTTAGCTTCCACTATGTCTGATGAAGGTGGCACATCACCGGCTGGGATTTCCTCATCAGCTGAGGGATTTAAGTGATATTCCTGTGGTGAGCGCTCCGTTTGTGGGCTTGCTGGGAATGTGGGTGCCGCATGTGTTTTGTCTGGCTCAGGTTCTGTCTGCTGATTGATGTTTCCATGACGTTTCCGATATCCCATATGAGACTTTGTTGGGTCATTCCTTAGAGCCACTCGATTACGTCTGATTCTTTGGCCGCCTACCTCTACTACATATGATCTAGGCGAGACATGTTTCTGCACTACTGTTGCCGCTCTCCATTCCTTTGACCCTGGCTCCGGTTTTACTCTGACGTGATCACCCGATCTGAGTGGTGGTAGCTCTTTGGTGCCCTGGCGGTCATGGTAGTAGTTTTGCTTATCCTTGCCATGTTTCATTCTTGCCTTTATCTTCTGGATGCTGTGTGTTTCAGGTTCCAATAGACCACGTGCCATTGGTAGTGTTGTTCGTAGCCTGCGTCCCATAGAGAGCTGTGATGGGGACAGGTCAATTCCTGGAAGTGGGGACGCCCTGTACTCTAGGAGTGCTTTTCTCTTGTCTCTGTTCTTTCTCCATAGAGACTTCACTGTTTTAACTGCGGCTTCCGCCTCTCCATTCGCCTTGGGGTGTTTTGGGCTTACTAGAACATGTTCAAAGCTGTAACTTTTGGCAAAGGTCTCAAATTCTTTGCTTGTGTACTGGCTGCCACAGTCAGTGACTAGTTTTGGTGGGATGCCATGTCGACTGAAATGTTCTTTTAGGACTTCAGTGGTCTCCTGGGATGTGAGATCCTTCAGTTTGGTCACCTCAATAAACTTAGAGTAATAATCAACTAGCAACAGGTAATGTTCACCTTCAAAGGCAAATATGTCTGAAGCGGCCATTTCCCAAGGCAGATCTGGGACAGGGCTTGGTATCAAAGGCTCTTTCTGCTGTGCAGGGGCATAGTCATGGCACGTGGTACAGTCCTTGACTTTTTCTTCTATCTGTGCACTCATGCCGGGCCAGTGAAGGGCTTCCCTGGCTCTTTGCTTACACTTTACGATTCCCAGGTGTGTTCCATGTATTATCTCCAGCATGGCTGGCCTCATCGACGGGGGTACTACGATTCTCATTCCTCGGTAGATTACTCCATCTAGTACCGCAAGCTCATCACGTGTGTACCAGTATTGGCGGATGCTGTGTGGGACTTGTTGCTTTGTTTCTGGCCGACCGGCTTGAATCATAGCATAGAGCTCATGGAGCTCATTCGCTGTGTTTTGTTGGAGTTCTGCATACTTTGGTTCGGAAATCGAGATTCTTTCCAACATGTTTACTTGTATCTCTTCTTCTTCCGGTGGTGCCTCATTTAGACTTGCTCGGCTGAGGGTGTCTGCGAGGACTTGCTTCTTGCCTGGAAGATATTCCACTTTTAGATCATAGCCACTCACTTTCAGCATCATTGCCTGTAATCTTAATGGTGCTGTTGCCATGGACTTGCGCAGTATCATTTCTAGGGGTTTGTGGTCAGTCTGGACCAAAGTTGTTTTTCCTAGAATGTACTCCCTGAATTTCTGAGTACTGAACACGATTGCCAGCATTTCCTTCTCTATTGGCGCCCAATTGAGCTCTGATGCTCGAAGTTTACGGGATGCATAGGCTATCGGCCTTCCCTCTTGCAGTAGGACAGCACCCACTGCGCTCTTGCTGGCGTCACATTGTATGGTCACATCTTTTCGGACATCATAGTAGGCTAACACTGGAGCTTCACAGCACATATCCCTAAGCTTCTGAAACGCAGCTGCTTGTGGCTTGTCTCAGTGGAAAAGTACATCCTTTCTGGTTAGTTCCCGCAGTGGTGTTTCGACTTCTGCTAGCATTGGGAGGAATTTGGCCAGATACTGAGAAGATCCCAGAAACCGACGGACATCTTTCGTTTCAGGAGGTAGCATATCCTTCATAGCTCTTACTTTTTCTGGATCTGGTTTGAGACCTTCTCCTGAGATAATGTGGCCCACATATTGAACTTGCTGTTTTCGTACTCTGACCTTCTCAAAGTTCAGCTTAAGGTTGCAGGTTCTGGCGCGGTTGAGAACTGCCTCAAGGACTGAATCATGGTGGGCGATGTCACGTCCAGCGATGAGTATGTCATCCATAATGGCGTATGCGTGATCAATATCCTCCAACATTTCATCCATGGCCCTTTGGTACAGCTCTGGAGCTGATTTGATTCCAAATGGTAGCTTTAACCATCTGTATCTGTCAATTGGGGTGTTCATCGTTGTCAGTAGACTGGACTCGTAGTCTAGTTTTATCTGGAGATACCCACTTTTATCATCAAGGACTGTGAACACTTTTGCCTCAGGTATCTTGGCTGCAATTTCTTCTACAGTGGGGATTGGGTAATGCTCCCGTTTCACTGCTTTATTCAGATCACCTGGGTCAAGGCAGATCCTGATCTTCTCACCTCGACTTGAAACTACCATAGAGTTAACCCAGTCAGTGGGCTGTGAAACTTTGGCTAGGTGTCCTTCCTTTTCCATTTCCTTAAGCTTGACAATGATCTTGGGAAGGAGTGCTGCAGGCTGTCTGCGAGGCCCATAAACCACTGGTGTTGCTTTGGGGTCAATCTTGATAGAGTAAGTTCCAGGCATGGCTCCGGATGCACTTTGTAGGTCTGGGTACTGGTCAAGTAGTTCCTTTAGGTTTGGATCTACATGTGCCTGTAACTTATGTACCCGCTGAACCAAGTTGAGTGCTTGACAAACTTTGCCTGACAATATTGGCTTCTGCTTACTATCTATGACATAGAAGTTCACATTTAACTCCCTGTCCTTGAATCTTATGGGAAGAGTGACATAACCTTTGGGTGTGATTCGGTGTTGGCTGTATGACACCAGGGTCTTCTTGGTTTGTTTGATCTGGGCACTGGGTGCTACTTGCTTGAGCTGAGTAGTGTTAATTACACTTGCATAGGCACCAGTGTCAAGTTGACAATGCAGGGTACTGTTGCCCACTTCTACAACCTCCCACCATTCGTCATTTTCACATGTTTTCTGCCTGTCACTCACGCCATTCATTTCTAGGCTTGCTACATGTAGTAGTTGTACACCACTGTCAGGACCTTCCTCATCACTAGAAAAGTCTTCTCCAGGATGGACCATTTCATGCAGTAAGTTTACATTGCTTTTCTTGCTTCTGCAAACTTGGGCAAAATGTCCAATTTTTTTGCACTTGTTGCATGATTCATTTCTGGCTGGGCATTTTTCCTGTGGCTTGTGGGTATTGTATCCACACCTATCACATTTTTGAACTTGGTCATGTTTCTTCTTGGACGAGCTATTCTTCTTAGACGAGCCATTCTTCTTAGACGAGCCATTCTTCCATGCAAGTTTATTGACCTCCACTTTCGGGTCTTCACCAGACATCACTTGCATTCCATCCTTGGTCGCTTCGAACATCCGACCGATGTCAATTACCATTTCCAGGGTTAGGTTTTTACTTTTCTCCAAGCAGCGTTGCCTTACTCGTTCGTCCAGAGATTTGCATGCGATGGCGTTCCGGATCAACTTATTCGACTCTGTCATGTCCAGACCACGGGCCAGGCGCTTAAGATCGGTGACAAAGGAGTCAAACGTTTCCCCTTGTAACTGGCGTCTTCGATCAAATTTAACTGCCGCCATAATTGGGTTCTTCTTTGCTTCGAGGTGTGCTTTGAACTTTCCGACTACTCTTTGGAGTATGTCTTTTTCATTTACATTTTGTGGACCTTTCTCCAGATCCAACTTGCACAGTTTCCTATTGGAAAGTGAGGTAAATTTCTCGGCCTTTGTCGCCGACGAAGCTCGTAAGGTTGCATATTTTCTCTTTCTCAGTGCATTTGCTGAGCGGTCCTCCGAACGTGAATTCGCAATGTTGATAAAACCTTTCCCATTCTTTACTCAAGTCCGCAGCGGCCCAGTTCATTCTTGGCCAGTTGAATGACGAATTGGCGTATCCTTCGGCCATCCTGATGTGTTTGGCCCTGTTCCGTGGCGCTCGAAATCCCACTATTTTGACACCATGTTACATATTCATGACACAGACGCCATTTTGGGTCTACATTCCAACCACGTTGTTTAATGTCATTGGTTAAACAATAACTCAACACGCGCACAACTATGCATAATGGTCAGCGGTATTCCTATATATAACACATATACCATAGCCTAGAACAGGGGTGCCGTTCTCAAGGGATGACAATAGGTCAGACAATACGATAGTAGCATCCTGGAGAGATCTGTACCTATCACCGAGGGTAGCCATAGCACTTTCTGCGGGGAGAAGTACAGCCTGGGAAGCACCCCTGAAACCAGAACTTTATTTACCAGGCAACTAAAATAAACTAAAAGTAAAAACTAAGAACAATGGCTGTGATGCAGATAAAAACGTTGCATTAGTTATTAGTGAAAAGTGATCTGCATTTTGATGAAGGTTCGGGGTCCAATAACATTGTATGGAAGGGCGAAATAGGAGCGAGCTATCAGTTGAGGGAGAGAGGGAAGCAGAGAACAACTTAGCTTGACAAGACAGGGTCAGAAACAACGGGTGATTGGTATAGAGTTGAGGTGAGGCAGAGCATGTCATGATCATATGGAAGCATGAGGGGGAAAACTGCACGGAGCTTTGTCAGTCATACGAGTTTCTATTCAACCGGGTCTGGCTAAATGATTTTTACGTGGTAAGATGATTTGCCCTCCATCAAGTACAAAAGTTCTTCATCGGTAATTAGTCTATTATTCAAAGTCAGTGAAGCTCAGTTCTAAAAAGCTAATTAGAGATTTACTTGTGCAGATTCCATGCATTCCTATGGTGACTATTCAGTTCGATTTCTAATATCATCGGAACGAGCTTTCTGTCATAGTGAAATTGAAACCCCAAAAGTAAACTTTGTTTCTCTAGCTTGTCGCGTGAAGTTATCTTTTCAGCATTCAGAAACAGCTCCGAAGCTAAGTATTCCTAAGACTGAGTGGAAACTACAAAGGCTTGCGTTGAAGACCCAGCGGGGAATGTCATCCGAAAAAATATTTATTCAGTGATGTACTAGTTTCAATTCAGGGCTATATGAAAACCGTTTAATAACTTGCCATAAAAAGTTGAAAGTGTGCGTGAAGTTTTTTAACACAGCAAAGTTGCTCCTCGATACCTGTGGTCAATTGAAACTCGGCTTTAACGTAAATGACAGCGCATCCCTTCGAATATGATTAATAAATTTCAATGACATGCTGACAATGAATTCTTGTTTCCCCTGTGCTCTTAATAGCGGAATTTTTTACTAAGGAAGGTGTCAACGCCTCTGTGGCTGAGAGCGTTCACTCTTGCCTTAAGGATAAAAAAACTCGCGGCAAATTCCAAATAAAGGAAAAACCTTGGTTTGATCCTTTTATTGTTTTTTCAAGACCTGTGTTTTAGTTATGCTTCTTTGTTGTCGTGCAATAATGGTTAGCCGGAGGGCAAAGGCTCGGAATTAAGTGACCTCGCATGTTTTGAAGCTGTATGGTTTCCGTACGTTTTGGCTTATTTATCAAAAGCCAGGCAAAGTTGATTAATCTCACGGATGCCATAAACAATTCTCGGGAGCCATTGCCATGATGGGCTCTTGTAATTTTGCAGTTATGTGTAGCACGGGCTATTCATTCAAATAATCTCTAGCCCGACTCCACATTTTCATTTGACAAGATACCGCCTCGAAACACATCTGACCTGACAGATCTGATATAAATGCAGGCGTAAACGATGGCCGATCGACAGGTCTTTTATTTGTCGTTTTCGTTTATTTGCGCCAAAACGTCATTGACGATCTTTAGATCGTTTACTGCCAAGCTGTGTAAATTAACATGCGAATAGTTTGCGGTTGACTGCCCACAATTGAAAGATATATAAATTAACCGTATTAACATATTGAGTTACGAGGGGTGATGGATATGGCTTTTATTCTTGCATGCTAATGTTGTTGTGAGCGGCGGATGAGTTTCGGTTTTGACAAGAGGAAGGCGTTTTCTTCCGTTGTTTTCGAAGATTTCAAGAAAATGTGAACCTTAAGATCGAGTGCTGTTCGACAAATAATGATTCCTTCTTCATACCAGCCTATTGGATCAGACTCACCCTCTGAAAACGACGAGAACTTCGACCCTGAAAGCGATGAACCCTCACAACAGTCAAAATGGCGCAAAGCTATCCAGAGAGTTCGAAAAGCAGACAAGAGTTTCCTGGTGTCGAAGGCTTTCTACTTCTTCTTCTACACAGCTTTGGGCTCACTATTTCCATTCTTTAGTCTGTTTTACAAGCAGCTATGGCTTACTCCTGGGCAAATTGGTCTTTTGCTCGCTTTGAGGCCAGCTGTGAAACTTGTGTGCTTGCCGTTGTGGAAAATGGTCACGGATAGATTTAGCAAGCCAAAAGTCGTGTACTTTATCTCAATCCTTGGATGGACTATAGGTTATTTTGGCCAATCCTTCGTTTACCCGAACAATATTCCTTGTTATGGATATGCCGCGGAGGGTTCAACAACTCATGAATTTGTACTTTCAACACCAGCTTCATCACTTCTCAACTCTAGCGTCAAATCTGACAGCAACATTTCCACGAGAGAGCTAGTTCTAAATTCGCATCTTTCCGACTCCTTACAAGAATGGGATCCAAGGAATTACAAGGACTTAAAAAAGATGAAAAATACTGAAGGGAGTTTATTGAAGAACGTTAAATCAGTGAAAACAATCGACAATGGCGCTAGACAGGCACAATTTGTTTCAACGTGGTTACAACTGAATGGGCATGATGCAAAAGAGGACGAAATGCATGCAAATGTAGAACCACGAGCAGACAGCTTCAATCAAAGAATCGAAACTCCTGTTGCTCTTTCAAAACAGAAACTCCATATGGAAACTATAGCAAATCGTGGCTTGCCAGTTAAGGACGACAGCCAAGCTAAAGTTCCACACGAAAATAATAAAGAACAGCTTTTGTCAGATTCAACAGAAAACAAAATAGTCAAGAAAAAGAGAGACTATGGAATCCGGCCGTACGAGACAAAGGGTAACATGGTCAAAAGCCCAAGACCAAAGGAAGATTTCCGCGTCGCATACAACACCTGGGTGTTTCGCACTCTTGTTCTTATTGTGATTCTTACCGAAATCATCACGACACCAACACCAATGCTGGCAGATAACGCCATTGTACGATCCCTAGTGGAAACTGACAGTGAATATGGTAAACAAAGATTGTTTGGTTCGCTCGGACTCAGTCTCGCCGCCATTCTTGTCGCTGTGTGGGTGTCCTTGATGACCGACTGTGTGTATACAGATACCATCAACTACCTGCCCTGTTTTTACCTTTTCGAGATCGCTATTGGCATCACAGTGTTGGTGTCGCTTTGTGTCGAGTTCAACAGGCCACTTGAAGGGGAGCCGAACGGGTACGAATTCCAGGATGCGATGAAGTTGTTCAACAACTTCAAAAATGGCGTGTTTCTGGTAACGCTGTTCGCGTTTGGATACTTCCACAGCCTTCAAAATGCCTTCTTGTTCTGGTATCTTCAGGACCTCGGTGGAACTCCCGTTCTGTTCAGCATTATCTTGCTTGTCTATTGCCTGGCCGAAGTGATCATGTATTTCCTGTCTGGTCACGTGGTCGAGGCCATCGGCCAACAAGGAATGATCTGCCTTGCTTTCGCTTGCTACACCGCTAGATACCTCATGTACACCTACTTAAAGGATCCCTGGCTTGTAATCCCGATGGAAATGGTTCAAGGGATCACTTATGGAGGAGTGTGGTCGATTGCTGCTGTATACGTGAACGCACCGCAAGGTTGGTACACCGGGCGGGGGGAGGGGGGTTAATTCGCCCCCGGGCTTGTAGAGGTTGTAAATCTGAAATATCCCAAATTCCATAATGACTAGTTAGAAAGCCATGAACCACCGGACTGAAGGTTTGACTATGACAGAACTGGCCAGCATTCAGTGATTCTGTATTCATGTGGTTTAATTAAGACTACTCGCTGACCTTCCCCCAGTGGATATTCCAGCGATGACGTGCGGGGAAAACATGGCCACAAATAAATCACCTTCGATTTCCTCAAGCACTGAGTATCGAAATAGATCTGTTTGGCTAACCTCGATGTTCTCCTTTTTCAGTACACCACGTGACTGATCGCTCAAGTTGTGTTTCTATATTTCAGTTACTTAAGCTCTCGATTTATCGCACGCAACACAAGAAAATGCCTCACCGCCGTACAATTTCTCTGTACTGGTCTCTATGCATTTTGTACGGTACAAAGATAAGATAATTTTACATGACCTTTGTCTTTGGTGATCAGTTTAATAGAACATTGCACCCGAATTTGTGTAATATACTAAATAACTCCAAATTTGTCACTTGGCACTGATTTTTTTTTTTTTGTTATATTATGTCCTCCAGAGGCGACGCCCATGGTTCAAAGCATTCTCCATGGATGTTACTGGGGACTGGGAATGGCCCTGGGCTCAGGAATCAGCGGTGTCATCATTGATTCTGCGGGCACGAGCACTATGTTTCTTATCGCTGCGGGAGTCTGTTTCCTCTTGTGCATGTTTCACTTAGGCATAGACATTTACAACAAAATGAAGGCTTTAGAGGAAGAACAGGAGCAAAGGTTGGCTGCTCAACGAGGGGATGCCAAGGCATCCAAGTCAAAAGACAGTAAAGACAGTAATTTTATTGGGGCAGCGGCTGCCCCCCTAGTGCCATGCCTTCTTTACGCAAGATAAAGTTAAAAGTATTTCATTGACGAGCTAATTTGACTTCAGTTTTGTTGGTGGCGAACTCGACCAAAACATTTGCGAATTCTAATGACGTGTCGTCGTTGAGAGAAGTGGTTTTCGGCGTGCTCATGTACTTCATTCAACAAATACGACCATGAAACCCGCACAAGTGGGACCCGTTTCTCGAAGGCCCCGGAATCTTTTCGGGCCCGAAAAATCCATTTTTAGTTAATCGGTATTTAAAGACAGGGATATGTGTACGCCTGAAACTTCTTATGTGAAGAGAACCTCTGTTCGTATTAAGAAGATGTGAATAAAACAGCTCTGTAGTCAAAAGGTTTGGGATTTTGCTACGGCTTTTCGGGTGCGGAAACTTTTCGGGACCCTCGAGAAACGGCCCTGAACATACACATAGCTGGGATTAAATGAAGTTTCCAATTTATCAAAAAGAAAAATAAATTATGATGATTGCTTGTAGAGTCTGTCCATAGACGTTTTTTTTTTTTTTTTTTTTTTTTTTTTTGTCATTTATTTTTCTTCTAGAGCGATAGCAAAGCGCGAGAGCGACCATGAAGGAGGCGAAAAAAGGTCTTTCCCTAGCCCCAACCCCCTTGCGTTTTGGCTCGTTCATATCCCCTGTGGTTAATATTTTGCTTGCGATCTCGACAAACTAAAGACAAAAGAGGGTCTGTGGATAGATTATAAAGGAGAATAAACCTGGACTTCTGGGTCGATTTTCGTACCAGACTTTCATCAGAATATCTAAAGATAGAATGGTATCTTAATTGACCTATTTTCTCTAAAGTTAGCTAAAGTCCTATCAAGTCAGCGAGAGTTGAATAAAAACCGCGCGGCAGACCAGGGAGGAAGGGCCAAGGCCAGATTACCAGCCGCTGTACGGGAAAGGAGCCCGCGCTCCTCCCCCGAAATCGCCAGAAAGCGGCGGAAATCGAGCTTAGGAAGGACTAAACTAAGAAAAGTAGAGTTTAGAAAGGGGAGCAGAAGTGAGTAAGCAGTTTAATGTACTTTAAGTTCGATTACTGTACGAAAGAGTACAAAAATTTGCGGAAACGTGTGAGCGTTCATTGACACGGATACAGTCCAAACAAATTCGAAAGAGGATAGGTAGGGAGTCCTTTATTTCTTTCTCTCTATATCATTATTTTTATTATTCTCTTTATTTATTTTATTTTTTATGGGGTGTGTAATGAAATAATGGAATACAAACAATATAACTTCAAGTTACGAATAAATTATATTTTTTGTTCTGATTTCTATGTAGTGTTATTTCAACAGTGGGAGATTATGGCGTACTGTGGTGGGATGGGAGAGTGTGGTCGTCTAAAGCTAGAAAACTCAAGAACACCGCATAGTTATTGAGCGTTTAAACACTTAGAAGCTGTTTTAAAATCATTCAGACTATTTAACGGACTCTGATTGGTCGACTATCTGTTTTGCATGAACTGGCTCGATCTAAAAATGATGACGTCAGGCGTATATAAAAGAAATTGCAGGTAAAATTAAAAATTGACTGCTGTGTGAGAATTGGAGAGAGTATGATTCAGTGTTATCGGTTTAATCCTTTTTAAAGATCACTTTATTGCGCGAGGCTTACAAGTAGCTGCTATCTGGATTCCAAAGGCAAGCAAGGCTTCCGCCGTCACGCTATTCAGCGCTATAAAACCGTTTGTGACTAAAGTAGTCTTGCGTGATATGATGTAAAATGTCACAAGGCCATCATCAGACAGTCGAATCATTCTACGGTATCTGCATTTGACATCTCATTGATAGCTTTATTGCAGCTTGGCTTCAGTTAAATGTTATGGCGTCCTTCCAGAAACAAGCGATACTTCTCATATTTCTCGGTGTTTTCTTTCTGACATCAGCCATCGCCGAGCGTGTCCTTGATCAGGATAAAATCGACTGCTACCCTGAAGTTGGAAACCAAACTCTTTGCGAGGCTCGGGGATGCACATGGGAGCAATCAGGCACTAAGGTACTAAAACAGTAAAGGCCGATAGAATCAGCCATTACATGAGGAAATATGTATGTGAGTAGTTAACATAACGAAGGGAAAGTCAGATTACGCTAAAAACACAACTGCTCCACTAAGGAAATAGAAAGACCATTGGCAGGTTTGTAACAACTCTATAACCCTAAGTGACGCCAGACGGAGTCCTGTCGAGTGTGCGTCCATTTTTTATTAATCCGTTGTGATCTTGGCTTGCCTGCAGTCAGAAGTCAAGCCCAGATTTTATACACAGAAAACTCCATTGACTACTAGTAGTTTCTCCTTTTCCCGAGCCTGTTGTTGCGAGAATATCTTATTATGATGTAATCCGATAGCGTTTTTAGCCTAGTATTTCAACCTTTTAGAGGCAGGCGTTACTCTGGCAGTTGGTTGTCACGGCAACCTATTGCAGCGGATGCATTTGATCCTTTTCATCAATTTTTTCGGCAAACAATCTATTGTTTAGCTGTCAATTTTACATTATACCTACTAAGCTGCAAACTACTTCATCTGATCTGAAATTGATACAAGATTGACGAGGATTTTTGTAGCACATTAAAATCCATCTGCATTTGTGCGAATTTTTCTGTCAATTTAGGTAATAAAATTATCGACAAGAGAATAGAAAAGGGGCTGCTCTTTCTCTGAATTTGTGTTCTCATTTGAGGCCATTCAAGTTTGAAGTCAAGAGCGAGTGTCAAGTGTAAATATTTTTTCAAGTAAAAACAAAGGGACAGGTCGCTCCTGTCACACCACCCCTAGGATTGTCAGCAAATCAGGGAAAAAGAAAACCAGGAAAACGTAAAATTATAAGAGAATCGTCAGGTCTTATTATATAAACCAGCAGTAAGTTGCTGCTGTTATAACTGCCAGATAACAGCTGGTATTTTCTTCTACAGGGGGTTCCGTGGTGCTTTTTTCCAAAATCGTACCGAGGTGGATACAAGATTGAAGGCCATGTGCGGGAAACACAACTAGGTTACCAAGCTACACTAAAAAGACGCTCTGCCAGTACCATATATGGGCAAGACATAGATGAGGTCACACTTGATGTAGAGTTCCAGACAAATAACCGAGTCAGGTTTAAGGTAATGAATAAAGGTTTTCATTAATCGCAGTACTAAAGCGAGAGCTTGCTACATTAAAATAGTAGGGCATTCTCTGTATTGACAATATTCAGTTTATACAATCTGGGATGTCTGCCTTGAAGAAATGCCCCACTATTGGACCAAACTGCTCTTAAATTGGCGGAAATGTAGCTGTGTGTGTTATCTTGGTGCTAACCAAAACATTGGACTCAAATGTCATTTTCCTTGGGCCGCCCTTTTAGATCGTATGGCTCATGGATAGCGAGGTAAAATGAGATGTTCTCCTCAGAAATCAATGGGTCAGTTTGTTTCCGCAGCTCTATGACTCCAAAACGCAGAGATATGAAGTACCAGTACCTATGCCAAAGGCGATGTCAAAAGCTTCAGATCCGACGTACACAGTGGAGTTCAAAAACGATCCTTTCTCTTTGAAAATACTACGAAAAGACACCGATGCTGTACTGTAAGTAGAGATTTCAATACAATTTAAGACAATTTGTAGCGTAGATCGAGTGTGAGTGTTGTGAGATAGTGACAGTTGTTAATGAATAGCGCAGTTGGACATCTTGAGTGTAAACGATAATCAGGGCCGGGTTGTTCAAAAGCCGCTCAACGCTAACCCAGGATTAAAAGTTAACCCGAGTATTAAGTTTTCTTGTATAAAAATGTTTCTCACTGCTTGTGTTTTGCGTAGCTTGAGATTATTCAAATTCAAAACTGAAGGCCAGACAATTCAATCAGAAAACTTCACCGAAAAGTTACAAAACTGAAACCAAAATTCTCGCTAAACCCGGGCTAGCTTAATCGGGCTTTAGACGACCCAGTCCAGAGTAAAATGTCTTTTTTAACACTAACAGAATGGTTAATTTTAAGTGATCTTCGAGTTAACAGATCAACTAAACACTCGGGATATAGATCGTGAAAATTAAAGCGAGACAATAATGTTCACCAAACTTCAAAATGGCTCTCTCGGCGTTTAATTCCTGTCAGGATCAAAGGACATTGACGTTGTAGTCTAAGCACTCACCACGTTTTTAGTTTATGTATTTTAAAGGCAGTCATTTCATTCCATAGTCTATCTTCCAGCCGAAACACATTCATAAAACTACTGACTTTTCAGATGGGACTCCTCTGTTGGTCCGTTCATATTTGAAGACCAGTTCATACAGATCTCGACCCAGCCCCCCTCGTCATTTGTGTATGGCTTTGGTGAACAGGAGCATCAGACGTTTAAACACAACTTATCAACCTGGGAGGTGCTTGCTATCTTCACTAGAGACCAGTTTCCATTTGTGAGTAGCTCTCTAGATTTAAGTTACACTGATGTATCTATGAATGAGATCAAGACTTCGTGAACTTTGTTACTGAACTTTGTTTCTAAATGCCTGCAGAATGGAGGAAATTTGTATGGGCATCATCCTTTCTACACTTGTATGGAGAATGACGGCAAATCTCATGGAGTTTTTCTGATGAACAGTAACGCAATGGGTAAGTCTAAGTAGCATAATCACGCTCTTCTGAATTTTTATGCAGATTTCATAGTCACTGTAAAGTTTCAAAGTAAGGACCCTCCGAAAGTGCTCTAGTGATGAAATTTCATGAACACTCCCCGCCGAAAGTAACGATAATAAGAAAGGTAGTTATCTCAAACGAAATTTTGACTTGTTAAGAGAAGAAATGGACATCAGAGAAGGATACAAAAGCTTAACCAAAATTATCTCCTTTTTTTAAAGAAATATATTATTGTTCTGTTAAGTGTAACATAAATTCTTTTTAACTGGATATACACGTATACCTTTTTTCTCTTTTCATTTTGAGAATATTTCTATTTGTAAACTGAATCGTTCCACGATTGGTGCACATTTAAACTATCCAAAAGTTGCGGGCTTACGAAAGTAATTGAAAGCAGTAGGAAGGCTGCCACATAGATTATAGCTAGTTAGAAACTAAGAATCAAGATTTAGTGAATTGTCTTCTCCAAAATGTGTCAATCCTCATTATCCGGTGGGAAGTGCCAAGCCTAAAAACGATTGTGCCAACTCGGCGCATTCACTTTTTTTTTTTTTTTTGCCAAAATGTGAGGGAAAGCTAATAGCATTTTACACTGTCAAACAACTCCTCAAAACTAATGACTGACTCAAAGTTGTTTCTGTAAACAGATGTCGCCCTACAACCAATGCCGGCCATTACATATCGAACAATCGGAGGAATTCTTGATTTCCACATTTTCCTTGGTCCTTCCCCTGAGGACGTAGTCAAACAGTATACTGAGGTAATCTTACAATTCTTATTAACGTCGGCGAAGAATTTAGTTACACATGATGACATTTGGATATAGCGCAATTTTGGAATGATTTCCGCCGAAAGTTGATGAATATATGATTACCCTAATTTTACGTATTTTTTAAAAAGATCTTATTGAAGCAGAACGAAACAAAAAATGCTCAACATGACAATAGGATTTTAAACGAAATCACTTTCCCACATTGTCACATGTAGTTAGTTGCGTAATTTCAACTTTTACAGCGTAGCAAGTTGAGCAAATTGCGTTGGAATAATATTTCACTATATACCAGTTTTACGAAAGCCGTCATAACATTGCTACTCAATCTGATGTATAGTTCTTGGACAAGCTTCGTTCTTCATAATTTTTCAGGCTATCGGTCGCACATTTTTGCCTCCATACTGGTCGTTAGGATTCCAGCTGTCTCGTTGGGGTTACAACAAGATTGAGACTGTGAAAGGCCTGGTAGAGAACATGCGTAAAAATGATCTTCCACAGGTGTGTTGCTGCCCTCTCTGTTACGTTTCCATAGAAACATGGGTCTTCGCCGGGTAGAGAAATGTTTTCCCGACTCCCCGGATGTGAGACAATTTCTTCGCGGATATACGAGGAAAATTGAATTTTATTGTTTAGCTGGGATTTGATCCGATTACTGTATAAAAGGACGAATTTTCCCAAAAAAGTTAAACTTGATACCCTTTGTAGAACGTTTACAGAGGATATACTCTATGATTCTTTGATGTTTGTTACCGTGTTTATTACGGACTTGATAATCTACCGAACCCCTGGATTTGCCAATTTGATAAGTTCGCGAAGCCATCCCCCTCCCTTCTTTTCAAAATGAATTTCTGACGTACAATGTTTTCTTTTCTGTTGACATTTTATCAATTAGGATGTGCAGTTTGGCGACATTGACTACATGATCCGACAGAAAGACTTTACTTATGATCCTGTCAACTTCAAAGGTTTGCCTGAATTTGTTCGCTCCATCAAGAAGGACGGTTTGCGTTACATCATTATACTGGTTAGTGTTCGTATGATAGGATTCCTTTTTATCCAGATTCAATATAGGTAAGGGAATGGTCATCTTATTGCCATCCTAGCTAGATAAGAAGATAAAGCTCATTTAGCTAACTAAATAAATTCCTTACAAAGGTATTAGTGCACCAGGACCAAACAAGGTCCATACATGTAAATGGAAAACCTTTTACTCTCATCTGAAATTCATATATTTTATATGATTGTGTCACTCACTCGACAGGTACTATGTAAAACAGCTATTATAAGTATTCAGCTCATAGCTATACAGTGGTTGTTTAACACTCACTTAACAACAATCATTAGGACCCTGCTATTGGAGCCAACGACACTGGTTATCGTCCTTACGACTGGGGAAACGAACTTAACGTGTTCATCAAAGATGGCGACTCTAGAAAGAATGAGAACCTTTTTGGAAAGGTACTTGAATGTTTATGTTTGTGCCGTGAATGTGAGAGGAGGGAGGAGGTAGGAGGCAGGAGGCAGGAGGAAGGTGGGAGGGGAAAAGTCAAACTACACTATCCTTATCTAATTTTCAATCATGTAACTAGTGTGACCGGTTTTTTACAGGTTTGGCCGACATTTGAAAACGTCACAGTTAACAGCAGCTTAGATTGGGACGAGCAAACAAGGGTTGGTAATTTTGATGTATTTGAATATAATGATCCTTGTTTTTTCCGTTAGTCCGTTGTTTTAAGAGACTTGGTTAAATATAACAATTAGAATAAAGCGGTCTGTAATTGGACGAAATCCAAACATTATTTTTTAAACGGAATTAAAAGAAAGATGTCCGGCTGACAAAAAAAGAATGAAAAACGTGTCTGATCAGGAAAACACTTGCCATAAAATACCCTAGAGATCTATTCCTGGTATTTGGTTCTACTTGAAGACGGCACTGCAAAGAACAGCAAATGGAAAAAAAAAATTCCTACTCGCCATTACTCGAGCTTCTCCATCGTGAAACCGAACCCTAAAAGAGAATATAAAATAATAATAATAATAAACAGGATAAAAAACGACGATTAAATTGTCAAAAACGACAAACAGTTGGATCGAATTACAAAAGCACAGGGGAATAAAAAATACTCTTGGAAAGAAAAGAGATAAAAAGGAGAATCTCAGCTTACCTTCAAGTCTAGCTTACCAGCGACAATGTTTCGTTTGTTTAGCTGTACCGTCAGTATGCCACATTTCCAGACTATTTCCACCCAAACATCAGTAAATACTGGGGACAACTCATCAGGGACTTTCACAACATCATTGAATTCGACGGATTGTGGATCGTAAGTTCGCATGGTTAACTATTTTTTTCTAAACTGGTTAAACTTCATTCTAACTCCTCGCGCCCAGGCAAGGAACATTGAGTAACGACTTTTGAAGGTGAAAACTGAGAAAGTTATCTAGAAACACCGTTCTTTGCAGTAGCTTTTGTAGTTCTTTTTGAAGCTTGTTTATTTCCTAGTTTTTATAATTTTTAGCTTCTTTTAGATTGACATGCATTTTCATGAGTTATTTTCAATCGCCAAAAAGAGAAACAGTAATTGATACTTCGAGAAACTACCCCACAATTTGTGCTTGTGATATATCTGATCTAGTCATCGCACTAAGTACATCCGGTTGTTTAATTAAGGAATTTGAACTTTTCGTTTTTGCCCGCCAAAAAATGCCATAGAAGAAAAAAAGTCCTACCCACTCCCCGCTCTACTCATGCAGTAGCGCTGTAGTAAAGTAATAGCACCCCTTATGGTATCCAATTTCTTTAGGATATGAACGAGCCTGCCAACTTTGTTCCTGGGAGTGTGAGTGGATGCAGCAAAAACACGTGGGACTATCCTCCTTATAAACCAAGTGAGTAAGTTTTTATGCCCTCTTTATCGCCATAAAATGAGAATTTACAGTCCAATGCTAGTTCCTTGTTGCCTACGCTGCAATGGTAACAGTTGCCTTGTACAGTGGAAGAAACTTCATATGCCCGGGTCCAGATAACAAAGAGGAACAATTTTGTTATACTTATTGATATTTTCTAATCTCAAAAGTTCAAAAATGTACGAAGCACTTTCTAAGGACTTTCTTCAAGTGAATGTATGAAATATCACACCTTTGAACTGCGGGAGAAAAACTTTGCTGTCAAATCAGTAACAAATACTACTGGTGTTTGTTTTCTCTTGTAGGGATTGTCGGGAATATCTTGGCGGATAAGACTGTGTGTATGAATGCAAAACAAACCAACAGTCTACATTACAACGTTCACAGCTTGTACGGCTGGAGTCAGACATTGGTCACCCTGGAGTAAGTATAAGATAACATGGATAATGAATTGCGGTGAAATCTCGGGCTACGGTCGGTGGCCATAGTACCGACAGAGCAACATTTAATCAGGCAGAAGTCCATTCTTGGAAAGCTGGAAGCTGGTAATCAGGACGAGAGAATCACGATTAAACAATTGGAAATGGAACGAATGAAAGTCTCCAAGGCAGGCAGAAATTATTTCCTACAGACTTCCGTGGAGTTTCACCCGCGCATTGCGGATGGAACTTAATCAAGTCCGTATCACCATCCCTTATTGTTGCCTGACCCATTATAGTTCCCATCAGTTTTTCTTTCACCTCATTGTAAAAGTTGTATGTAACCAACATTTGTGAGATTGCTATTTTCTAAATTGTTTCAGCGCTGCCAGGCAAAGCACAGGAAAAAGGAGTCTGGTGATTTCAAGATCGACATTCGCCAGTAGCGGAAAATATGCCGGTCATTGGCTGGGAGACAACAAGGCATCATGGGACCAACTCCATCCGTCAATAGTTGGTAAATGCATGTTCTGTTTTGTCCAATGTCAGTATATTTTTATCTTTCATGAACGTATTTATACTGTAATTGCTGGTGTTGCTCCTATCTTTTTTTGTGTTATTTTCAGGTATGCTCGAGTTCAACCTCTTTGGCATTCCCTACGTGAGTGTGTACAGTATTTGAGTTTTTGCGTCTGTTAATGTTTCCTTCCAATCAAGCGGCGATACGTAACACTACAATTCTTGTCTTTGTAAAGAATCATGCTATGTAATGCAAACCTTTCTCGAGGTAGCAGAACATTTTCAACATTTTCTAGCCTTGTCTCTGTCCATGTGATTTTTTGGAAGACATTTAAAGTCGCGTCGATCTTTCTTTTAAATTATTAAAATTTGCTGTCAAAATTGAGCTCTCCTTGCGAGTTTTTTCTCCAGTCAACTGGGGCTTCTGTACAATTTGGCTTCTAAGTATTTCAAAGTATTCCTAAAGTCAATCTCGTGTCGATTTGCTCAAGTTTGATGATCCAATTGTTTTTTAGATCGGAGCAGATGTTTGCGGTTTCTTCGATCATCCGACACCAGAGATGTGCCTACGGTGGACTCAACTTGGCGCTTTTTATCCTTTCTTCAGAAACCACAATGGATTTGGAAACAAGGTAATTACCTCCGTCGTAAGATTTATACTTTTGTAGAGTTCTTGTCATTACTCTGTTCTCGAGTTACTTAAACACCTGAACAATTATGTGGATGATTCCCTGGGGTCCTAGGGGTATTAGGGGATGGGAGCAACCCAGAAATTAATTGTTGTGCGGCGTCAGGAAGGGGAAAAAATCTTTTTGAATGACGTCCTTGCCAAGGTGCCCGCCCCCGTTAACAAATTGCCGGAGCTTAAGCATTACGTAGGGATTTCTGTGCAAACGAAGGCTCTCAGTATCATCCCTGTTTTTCTTTTCTTTCTTTCTTTCTCTCTTTCTTTCTTTCTTTCTTTCTTTCTTTCTTTCTTTCTTTCTTTCTTTCTTTTTTTGTCATTTCTTTGTTAATTCATTTATTCAATGTCTATCAACATTCCTTTTTTTCTCTTTCCTTTTATCAGGCGCAAGACCCTGCAGCATTTGGTGAAGAATTCGCGAACAAGGCGCGTAAAGTACTTCAGACACGTTACAGGTTGCTGCCATTCCTGTACACGTTGTTTTATGAGGCACAAATGGATGGCTCCACAGTGGTTCGACCTGTAATGCATGAGTAAGTGAACTTATGCTTGAATCACTGCTCACACGGTCGGTCAGTAATCAAGATATAACCGTGGAATAACAAATATTTTTATCGAAAGGTTTGTAGATGACAAAGACACTTGGGAAATTGACAGGCAGTTTCTCTGGGGACCATCCTTGCTTATTTCACCAGTTTTAGAGGAGGTAATATCCGAACGTTTTTTTTTTGTTTTTTTTTGGGGGGCGAAGGGGGGGGGGGGGAGTCATTGCAATAAGTTAACGTCCAGGAGAGGAACTGAATGCAAAAAACGTACTTAACAATTTCTAGTTATGCGATATAAAGAAAAACGCAGATCTGTTTCTTTAAGTAGTGTGCGAGATTAGGGTAAAATCGAGGAAATGTGAATTAAAACCGTGCTAGTATTTTTTAGGTATTTAATCTGTTTGTTATACTGAATATGTGGTCCGATTTGCCCTGGAGAGAGAGAGAGTGCTCAGCAGTAATGGAGCTTCGTCTACAGTGTTGTGAAAGCACGTGTGACTCCAAGGGAACTCTATATAAACCAACTAATTAACGTTGTCATCTAGATCCTGACGAGTGGGAAACACTCCCACGAAACAGTTCTGTCGATCTGTTTGTTATATATATTCAGCTGAGATAAGGTAAGGTAAAGTATTTATTTATACACGATAGCAAGCGTTTAATAAGAGCTGCTTCCCGCTGAATGTTTCGTATGCACTTTGAAGCTAGGAGTAGTACAGTTTTCTGTAGGATCGATTTTTTGAAAATAAAAAAAATAAATGCACCAGCGCATTCTAGCTCTTGACCATTATTTACTCCTTGATATCTTGTAGAGCAAGACGACTGTTGATGCATACTTCCCAGACGATCGTTGGTATGACTATTACACGGTAGGTTCTTTTCGGCTAACCTGTCATTGTAACTCTCCTCGTTTCAGTTGACGAAACAATTCAAGACCCGTTCCTGTCCAATCGAAATGTGGCCCGAGCACAAGCCAATGTTCACCAAAAGTTAGAAAAAAATAAATGAAAAATAATTCTCTGCACGAAATTTTAACCTCGTTTTAGATTGTTTGTTACACATTTTGGAAAATACCTCAATTTTGATTGGCTTAATTCAAACAAACGGGTAATTCACAAAAGCGTTAAATTATTTACGTCATATATACAATCGATAGAGTTTGTGATTGCATTGCGTCATTACGAACTATGATTGCTAATTAAGAGCGGTCTGTTTTCAGGGCAAAGAGATGAGCACTCGTAAGGGTCACGTGCCTCTAGACGCTCCTCTTGATCACATTCCTCTTCATGTTCGAGGCGGTTACATTATCCCAACCCAGGAACCTGCCAACAACACTGCTTTCAGGTACCTGATCTGTGTTTATACGTGGGTATACAAATAAAAATACATGATGTAAACATATTAAAGGATCTCAGTCACGGTATTTTGACTTATTTTGGCCACGTACAAAATTACCTTTAAATGGTAGGAAACCTGAAAATAACAGTTTAATAAGATAGAAAAACACCAAAGAGAAAATGATAAACCATAAAGGAACAAGGATGGCTAAAGATGGAGAGGATTGACACGGATTACAAACGACGAATTTGAAAAATTGAGGCTAAACTTTTCCATATGCGCAAACCGTGACGCAGCTCCTTTAAAGGAGCCACGTCAAGGTTTGCGCATCTCGAAAACCTTAGCCTAAATTTTTCAAGTTTGTCGTTTGTAATCCGTGTCAATCTTCTTCCACCCACAACCATCCTTGTTCCCTTATGGATTATTATTTCCTCTTTGGTGTTCTTCTGTCTTAGTAAACCACTATTTCTAGGTTTCCTTCAATTTGAAGGTAATTTTGCACATGGCCAAAATACGTCAAAATACCGTGACTGAGCTCCTTTAAAAAAAACATCTTCACGTTTTTCTCTAACGGCCGAATCATCGAGGATCACAACAAAGCTTAACAGGAGCTCCCTGCAGTGTGTGCAAAAGACATTGCCTTTTTTAATTCTGACTAAAATATGACACAAGCAACTTTATTTAATCAATGTTCTTATCATATGATGGTAACACTGTACTGTTGTTGCAGTCGTAAGAAGCCCATGGGTCTGATTGTAGCGCTGGGAGATGAAGGAGAAGCTTCAGGACAGCTTTTCTGGGATGACGGAGAATCTATTGGTCAGTTATTGTCATATTCGTCTTGTTATTGTGAATTGTTTCTCAACCAACAATTTTGCACAAGTAAGAAAAATGTGAACACGCTGCCGCGGCGAGTCTTCTCTCACCACAAGCAGTTTATAATAAACCATTAAAAAAACGATGTATAGCAGAACAACAGCTTAACAGTGTTAGCAACAACAGCAATAAATTAAATTTGGAAACCAAGTGCAGCGAACGCAAAAATAACACAAGCGCACTTTTTCTCAGTCCTCACTGGACTCAATCCTGTACTCTGGGCAGCGAGCATTAAAATAAAATTACAAATTACATCAATTTTAAACCGAGTTTTATCTTTGGCTAACTCTGCTACTTTTCTTCTGTTAGACACCGTCAAAAATAGCAAATACCTGCTGATAAAGTTCTCTGCTGATGAGGTAAGTAATCCAAGTTCTTGCAGTAATTTAATTTATGGAAAGATCTCACCATTATGAGCAACAGATCAACGCGAACTAAGGTTACGATTCTCTCGCGACCTCTTTTTTAGCTTCTGGGATTGATGATGACAGGTCAACAACAGTCAGCCTTATAGTAAACAATGCTGCATTTGTCAAGGGCTTACGTTAGTGCCCTATTGCCATCAGATGCATGTTTTTATGCAAAAAGGAATAAAGAATTATGTATGGAAATATAGAAAACTGGTTGTAAAGTTTGTCTGTCAACTCTTCTTTTACTCGTACCAACTTCGTCGTTTTTAATTCAGTGCTTTTAATATTCATCTACTTAATACCCTTTTTCTTTTTGGGGATGGGTGGGATTTTGGGCAATGTTGGATGCAAAAAAGGGTAAACTGATAAAAAGAACATTTCCTTTAATCTGTTAGTCTGGGCTAACATTTTCCATGGAAAAGAATGGTTACTCAGCTTCAGACCTTCCTAAATGGGGCTCGGTAACAGTATACGGGCTTGATAAAGACGATATCAAATCACCGCTCAGTGTCGATGGACAAGATATGCAAGATAAAGCTAGCTATGACGAGGACACCAAGGTGACTGAGAACTAACCTTGTTAAGTAGCTAGAGTTTATTTGAATCTAAGACAGGCTCAAATTGGCTACTTGGAAATGACCAAATTAGCACCATGGTTGTACATGGTAAAGTTCAAAAGTGTCGCCGACGCAGAAACTAACATCTTGGCCTATTGTCATTTATAAAACATTTGAGATAGTACGCGAGCTCTCATTGGTCGATAGGTGGGAGGTGGGACTTGGGGATTGGAAGAAAACTCTCGACTGCGTCTCGTGTTTGCGTGACTGTCATGAATTTTCCCAGCTCCCTCGTGTTTAGATGAGGCTATGTAAACACGGGAAAGTCCTCTATGGCTTAAGTTTAAACGCCTTGTTGCTATATAGCAGTACACTTGCCAAGTGACGCATCGACGAATTCATTACTTTTGTATTCCCTGGAATCTCGATGTTTCAGTCGACTTCGTGTCAGAAAACGTCGAGATACGTGTATAAATAATGCTCATCTTAAATTTTATACTTTATACAAGATGAAGGATAAAATATGTCCGGTCTAAACGGCTTCCATTTCGCCATTGCATGACCATTGCAGCTGCTATATTGTCTTTATTTTGCCATCTTTGATTGCCTTTAGGTTTTGAACATCACCGGTCTGTCACTTAACATCAACGAGGAACACCAGATTAAATGGGGCGTGATTCCCCCAAAGGGGACTGGACACCAAGTACATCCGTTTGCCACCGATGCCTGTCTTCTACTGCTGGCTCTTGTTGTGGCATTCATGGAGTACTGAACTTTCAAGTTGCTTTACGTACGTCTCACTGTGTTTTTGTTTGTTTGTTTGTTTGTTTGTTTGTTTTGTTTGTTTTGTTTTATTTTACTGGAGAAGTAGATTTTATGAATCTCTGATCACGACGGTACACGCCTAATTAGTTTAATACCGAAACTCTCCGGGGATATCGTAGAAATCAATTTATCCGTGAAGTGAAACGGACTCATCCAAAGCATATCTGCAATTAGCATGATTGTCGCCTATACTTTTGATTGACAGCAGATTAAACCTTTTAAGAGTCTTTCAAGTAAGAGCTTATATAGAGCAATACTTTCATACGTTGCTTTTTATTATACTGTTCATTATACTTCTGACGTCTCTGGCTGATCTGTTGAGGTACTATGAAGTAATTCTGCTTTTTTATGTTTTACAAAGTGAGCTCCCACTGGAAGCCTTAGTCCGTGATTATTCAAATAAAGGTTACAGAGCAGCAATATTAATCTGTGCCATCCTGAATAATAAAGTGAGAATACACTACTTACAACGGCATCTCCCATATTTCTCCTAAACTGATCTACATGCAACCACAAACGTCTGTCAAGACTCGTCTGTCTCTTCTTTCCTCTATCTTAAAGTGCCACTAACCCCCCCCCCCCCCAATTTCTTTTTCCTTTAATAAAATCTACTAGTTTCCCTGATTACTTCAGCGAAAAAATTATCTCGATTGATAAAATCCCTGCTTTTCTACAGGCGTTTAAACATGTAATTTCTATGTTCACGACGGCGCAAAGTGGGATCTGGGTCGGGCTACTAGTCACGTCACTTCGGAAACCGGGCTAAAACACTCAAGAGACTTGTCCGAGCTTCGAAGGCAGTCAAAACATTTTTGGGTTATTGTGATTCATATTTTTTCAAAACTGGACAAGATTTTTAGTGAATGGACGGCTGCGATGTATATATATATTTTTTCCATTTCGAAGTGCGGGTCGCCAGTGGCACTCTATTAGTAGCTCCACAAGAATAAGTACCGTTTTGAAATATCCGCCATAAATGCGTTGAAACAAACAAGGTATGTGCAATTTCATTTTATAGGAACGTTGTAATATATCAAACACGAGAGACAATGTTTCATCATCATATCCAAACACCGAGAAGGGAGTCGGAAATACGACGCGCAGCGGAGTATTTTTGACGAAATTCGAGGTGTTTGGATGGCCGATAAAACACTGTCTCGAGTGTTCGATATATCTTCTCAATCGAAACAAAAACTAAGGAGTAAATGGAGAAGTAAAATCATCAGCCTGAGAATCTGTGCTAATTAATACCGGGTATCCAAACCTCCTTCACGGTTGTCATTTTCTTTGTTCTAACTTGATGAATTATTAATAAGTTTGAGAAGTTAAGTTCTTGCACTATGAGGATGACGAAGTTGAATGGCAGCGGACACTTCGCAAAGCAATTTCTGAACCGAGTCGAACGCTGGGACGTCGTGCCTTAGCCTACCGCGCTCCTATAGTACATGAAAGAATATATATTGACCAAAAATTGCTCAAATTACTTGGAAAAACAACGTAACAATGGAAATAAACAGCAGATTTAGTTTCGTGGACTTTATTTTTATACAGACTTTAACATTTTCAACATGTCATAAATATACAAATACTATGCTTGGGTAACCTTGCTATGCTGCAGTAAAAGGAAGCCGTTACAAACGAACCACTTGGTTCCCAGTTCCCTTTGGGTAAAACCACGAGCCAGATATTTTTTAATGACTTCAAACTTACGTGCGCTACTTATAAATTGAATACGCACAATACACATACTGAAAAAAGTAACCGATGCACATGTACAAGCTTAATTAAGTGATTTCATTACCCTGAAAATATCTAAAAAATACATTACACTATTTATCATTTATGTAGTAAGCTTTAATTCAATGTAAATTTTAATTTTATATATATTGATTTCAATTTCAATTTCAGTCCAACTTTACATACAAAACACTAGACCTAATCGGGGCTATAGCTCCTGATGAGGCATGGTCCAATCAATCTCGTGTTTCTCGTTGATGTTGAGTGACAGACCAGTGATTTTCAAGACCTATGAAAAAAAGATATAAGATGACGGAAAGACTACAACCCGGCTACCAGTTTGCAACATTTACCTTACTGGTACACTGAGTGGAGAAATAAGAACAAAGATGAGGATAATGAAGGATTCGTTGATAAAGGAGTGCATGCCTCATTTCAGGCATTTTTAGAAACAGTTGACCTTGTCTTGTACAATTTCTCATAAAGTGCGACTACAATTCAAACCTTCTAAAACGAATATTTTTGAAATGGTACTAATTTATGTATTATTTATGTGTAAGATAATGACTGGTCCCTAGAGGAGGGGCGCGGGGCATACATTCGAGGCAACACAAAACCAACGAGTTTCTCGAAGGACTAGACATCACGCGTTTTGCTATCAGAAACGATAAATACGAGTCAGTGTTCATGCAAAACAAAGTACACTGTACCCAGCGTGTGAGTTGTAATCACTGAATGAAATGCAAAGTATTCGTTTCAGTTTGGTCATTCTCTCTTAACCTCGAAACAACAAATCTGAGTCAACCTTAGCAGATACACTGAAACTCCAGCTACATAACAAAATTAGTTACCAGATACCTTGATGCTTTTGTCATAGGTAGCTTTATCTTGCATATCGTGTCCATCGACACTCAGTGATTTGATATCGTCTGCATCAAGTCCGTACACTGTTACCGAGCCCCATTTAGGAAGGCCTGCAGCTGAGTAACCATTCTTCTCGACGGTACATTTCAGCCCAGACTAAGAGAAAACAAAGCAACGTTAAAAAAGATTTTGGCACATCGATAGCGCATCGAGTATGTATTTTCTTTCCTTTTTTGGCATTTAGCCAAGCTAGCCGCCTCTTGGAGGGGGCGGCTGTACACAGGCTACAGTAAATTAAATGTTATCGATAGTGATTACAACTCGTTGTCACCACTTTCAAAATTGGCAGCATTTTCATCTTTATAATACACTGCGCCAAGTGGCAAAGTCACGCCATTTTTTTCAGAATAATTAAGTTTAGCTATCAATGTCTAGTGTGTATCCGAACCTCTGTTTCTTATTTACGTTTCAAAAAAAGAGCCCCAGTTTTTATGAGCGAATTGCCAACAAGATGCAGTCAAGCTGATAATCGCTCGTAGAAAACGAGGGAGACCTTTCTAATAGCTTCAGTGGACAGAAAAAGGGGAAACCTACAATTTTAGGTATTAAGCCAAACCAAAAAATAATTTTGCGTGTTTTATCAGGGAATAAACAACCATCACAGAACCAATCACATTCGCGGATTTTTCAAAGAACTTACTGGCTGGCTTTTTATAATTCTGAAAGTTCTAATAATAATCTAAGATTCTTGCCTACCTTGAAACCTGAAAACTTTATCAGCAGGTATTTGTTATTTTTTACGGTGTCTAAAATAAAAAAGCAGTAGTGTTAACCACCCACATTCTGATGGCATCCCGAATAGCATTTCTCTATGAAAATCTTATGAGTTTTTTTCAATAACACGAATATACAAGAGACCATGAGTAAAATATATATATATCAGTTAATTACAGACCAATGGATTCTCCGTCATCCCAAAAAAGCTGTCCTGTAGCTTCTCCTTCATCTCCCAGTGCTACAATCAGACCCATGGGCTTCTTACGACTGCAACAACAGCAATTGTATCATCATATGATAAAAATATTTACGAGATAATGAGGTCTGTGTTGTGTTGCAGTCAGTTCAAAGAGCATCGTTTCCACAAACTGGTAACTCCGGCTTGGCGAACGTATCGCCAGGTTGTTATACCATTTTATTGTAACGTTATTGAGTAAACGTATCTTTTGCGAATCAAACGTTTTTCTATACATTGCGCAGTTCTATTTCATATGTATAAATAGATGTACAGTTATAGGTCTAATGTAAGTCAGATTGTTACCTGAAAGCAGTGTTGTTGGCAGTTTCCTGGGTTGGGATAATGTAACCGCCTCGTACATGAAGAGGAATGTGATCAAGAGGGGCGTCTAAAGTCACGTGACCCTCACGAGTGCTCATCGCTTTACCCTAAAAACAGACTGCTGTAAGTTGACAGGTATCGTTCCAAATAAGGCGCTCGCATGCATTACTACTGTTTGCTGATAGAAGATGCAAATGAAGCGCTTTCGAATACACATACAGTTTGAAAATGCACAACAAAATAGAGCACAGAACTATCCCTTATTCTTGCAGCTCTCAAATTAGATTGTAAGAGCTTTGCAACCACGATACTGGAACACAATGCAACTGAGATGTTACGTGCGTACCGTGTAATAATCAAACCAACGATCATCTGGGAAGTATGCATCAACAGTCGTCTTGTTCTACAAGATATCAAGGAGTAAATATATACCAGTGGTCAAAAACATTTGTTTAGCATTTAAAAGCAAAATAAATAGGTCATTTTCGAGTTTTTTTTTTGTATCTGTATCAAAACCAGTCTTGGAGAGAAACCCATTCAGCTGAAAGGTGTTTCACTTTTCGAGCAAATCAAACCAATTTTCATTTGAATGGTTTTGTTTTGCAAAAGACTTGTTTTGAAAGAGAGGCAATATACAACTCGGAAATGGCCTGTTTGTACAGATCGTAAGTTTATCCCAGCAATACGGATTTTTGTCAGAACATGTAGCAATAAAGTTTGTTTCTATATTACGACGAGTTAAAGAAAGACTGGGAATTTCAATGAAGCGGAGTCTGGCATGGGGTAAATTCGGAATTCAGTAGTAATTAGCTATGCACTGTGTTTGTTACGTAGCGAAAGCTTTAGTTACTGACTGAATGTTTCGTTTCCCTTAAAAAACAACCAGAGTATATCTTATCTCTTTATGTTAGGAAGTTAACTCAAATCTCTTTTGGATAACAAATTAATTAAGTTTTTACCTCTTCTAAGACCGGTGAAACAAGTAAGGATGGTCCCCAGAGAAACTGCCTGTCAATTTCCCAAGTGTCTTCGTCATCTGCAAACCTGTCAATAAAGATACTTGTTATTTCATGGTTATATCGTTGTTATTGCCGGACCGACCATGTGAGAAGTGATTCAAGCACAGGTCCACTTACTCATGCATTACAGGTCGTACCACTGTGGAGCCATCCATTTGTGCCTCGTAAAACAACGTGTACAGGAATGGCAGTAACCTGTAACGTGTCTGAAGTACTTTACGCGCCTTATTCGCGAATTCCTCGCCAAATGCTGTAGGGTCTTGTGCCTGATAATAGGGGAAAAAAAGAGAAAAATAGAGAAAAATAGAGAAAAATAAATAATAGAGGAAAAAAAAAAAAGAAATGTTGATAAGTCGAAACAAAAACTGATATAGTACTATCTCATCAGGACCCAGCAGGAGACATTTTCTCCTCAGAACTTTGTTCCTTTTAACAGAGACCTTTCGCAAAAAGAAAAGGATTGCCTGACAAAAAGGGCACATTCATCCACCATGCAAGTATTTTATGGTTAGACTTCCAGTCACCCCCTCCTGGCCACCGCTACTTCCAGTACCAGTGCTTCTCTTCCGTTCCTAGGAAGGCTAAGCAACTCAAGAACAGTATGTCTTACGAGAGGGCTTATTACCTTGTTCCTTTTTTCATTGTGGTTTCTGAAGAAAGGATAAAACGCGCCAAGTTGAGTCCATCGAAGGCACATCTCGCTTGTCGGATGATTAAAGAAACCACACACATCCGCTCCAACCTTGAAAACGAAATAAATATTCCGTCAGGCACGGATTGATCGGCACGGCACTGGAAAACAACAAGACTTAGATACTTAAAAAATATTTATATATTTAGAAGACCGGATGCCTGGAGGAGAAAGACAAAAAGGAAATTCCAAGAATTAAAAAAATGCATTGACGCGACTTTTTGTGTCTTCAGAAAAAATTACATGCATGGACAGACACGAGGCGTAGGTAACTTGAATACCGGACACCACTGGAAGGAATCAATATTGAGGCACACAGAAATTCAAATACAACGGACACTCACGTAAGAAATACCAAAGAGGTTGAACTCGAGCATACCTTAAAAATAACACAGGGAAAAAAAATTAGGAGCAAAAAGAGGCAATTACAATATAAAAAACGTTCACTGAAGATAAAAATATACTAAAATTGGAAAGAGCAGAAAAATAGTTTACCAATGATTGACGTGTGAAGCTGGTCCCATGATGCCTTGTTGTCTCCTAGCCAATGCCCGCCATATTTTCCACTGCTGGGGAAAGTCGATCTTGAAATCACCAGACTTCTTTTTCCTGTGCTTTGCCTGGCAGCGCTGAAACATTTAAGTAAAGAATGGTGATGACTTAGTTCACGCAGAAGCGACAGGTTAAGGTGGAAACTCTAAATACCAAGACAAGAATATGGTGGGGGTAGTGTTTGAACGTGACGAGGAATAAAATAGTCTGAAGGGTGTTAACTACTCCGGTTGGCAAAAGTTTTATTCCTTGAACACACACACTCTAATAATGAATAATGTCCAACTTTATTCACGAGTTTTTATACTTATGTAAATCTTGGAAAGTTCCAGAAGCGTCTCTGCATATATTTGGGTTTGCGGGACAATGTAGACTAATTATCAAACACTCTACATGACGACTGTAGTTGAAAGGTGACAGAATGAATAGACTTACATAAACTGATTATGTAACAAAGGGAAGGGTTAAGAATTTCGGCTACCTCGGAAACTTTTGTTCGCATCAATTTGCTCATCACCTGGCTGACGCAATGCCCCTATACTCCAATTAACATTTTACTCAACAAGTTATTATCACACTTACTCCAGAGTGATCAATGTCTGACTCCAGCCGTACAAGCTGTGAACGTTATAATGTAGATGGTTGGTTTGTTTTGCATTCATACATACAGTCCTATCCGCCATGACGTTCCCGAAAGTCCCTGCAAGAGAAAAACACACTTGAACGTTGGTCCATACGCACAGCATACTGGAATAATTACATTCAGATAATTTGTAAAAAACGATTCTGAAATGCCTCGTATATGCTTGAGAGAATACTATTCTCGGAAATAAGAAACAGATTGAAAAATAACAATAAAAATTTTTAAAAAAATTCCCTGGTATCTGTAGCCTCATATTCCATTTCGCCCATGTCTTGAAGAATGCAGCCAATCGGGACCCTAAATTCTTAGGTATCCTACGGATGATATTCGCCAGTTTTCGCGCTGAAATTCTGGCAGGCAGCGAGCGCCAGCTGTTTTTCACTCGATCAGCTCAGTTCAAACATGAATGATAACTTATCATTCGAGAGAATAATTTGACTGTACGAGGAAACAGCTTTCCTTACTTGGTTTATAAGGTGGATAGTCCCACTTGTTTTTGCTGCATCCACTCACACTACCATGAACAATGTTGGCGGGTTCATTCTTGTCCTAAAAGGAGCAACATCAGTTTACATTTACTAAAGCACCATTGCGATGAGTCGACTTTTAAAACAAGCAATCAAAACAACTTAAGACTGCTTGTAAACTAATAATTAAGGAGGTTAATACAGCCGTTTGTGACAGACGAACGTGAACCGGAGGTCGAATTTTCTCTTCTTTGGAACGTATTTGAATGCTTATTTTAATACGTACATGTATTCTAATACCTTTTTAATACTAAAATGAGACCTTTCCAACTCATTGGTGAAGTGGGGGTGGGGGCGGGGGGCGAAGGGAACGCGCCACCCTTTAACAATTTTACTAACACACTTACAATCCACAATCCGTCGAACTCAATGATGTTGTGAAAGTCCTTGATGAGTTCTCTCCAGTATTTACTGATGTTTGGGTGGAAATAGTCTGGAAATATGACGTGCTGACGAGACAGCTAAAAGCAAACATAACACATGGTAAGGCTGAATGAACCGACCTTTATCTCTTATTTATTCGCCTGAGTTTTTGATACTAACTTGTTCCTTGGTAATTCCATCCCAATTTTTGTTGTTTTAGACACTCACAACACCGTTTTTCCCACTAATTTATAACCTCTTCCAAAGGCACGGTTCATCACCAAACAACGGTAAGTGAAAGAAAATAGGTCTGCAGTTTAAGCCGATGAATCATCCAAACGTTTGTATACCAGGGATTTTACACCTTGTAAAATTTCCCAAAAAAAAGGAGTCTGGAAGGTTCCCAAATAATCCCCAATCACTTCATTTTGCGCTGCTCCTAATCTAATCAACCATCTGCAATAGGTTACCTTGATAAGGCGCTTTTTCTGCAATGCTTCTGTTTACTCGTTCGCCCACTATTTCTTTAACTGAAAATCCCAAACAAGTTTCCGGCCGTCTATTTTGGTTATAAATTTAACCAGAAAGAGCTATTTCGTCATTATATTTAGTCCAAGATTTCAAAAATGGACTTTACCGATTACTTCTTGAATCGTAAACTTGACATTCTTTACAATGTACATCAAAGTTACCAACCTTTGGCAAGCTACCGTTCACTGTGACATTTTCAAATTTCGCCGACACCTGCAATAAACCAGTTAAACTAATTGTTATTATTATTATTATTATTATTATTATTATTATTATTATTATTATTATTATTATTATTATTATTATTATTATTATTATTATTATTATTATTATTATTATCGTCCTCACGTAATGTTCGAAGTAGAGTCCTTAGGGCCGAGACCAGACCATGGTCCTGGGGCACTAGGGGATAGCCAGTTTTTAGCTTGATAGCACCCACCTCAAAATGTGTGCTGTACCTAGCAAGGTTATCTTTTGTAGTTCACTGATGCTTATTTGGCCGGGAATTCTTCCAAGATAAGTTTCTAGTCCCTTTTTGATAGCTCCAAGTGCTCCAATGATAACTGGTATCGTTTCCGCTCTCATGCCCCACATTCGGCTTGTTTCGATTTCCAAGTCCTTATATTTGGATGGTTTTTCAGTGACTTTCACGGATGTGTTTCTGTCTGATGGTACTGCCATGTAACCAAAGGTTTCTCGCTCTGCTAGATACTTTTAGATACGCTAATAAAGTTCATTTATTATAAATAGATGAACAAAAAGCTATTATTAAACAATATTATAGCCCCTTCTGTTGCCACCGCCTTCCCCAACAAACGCACAGATATTCTCAGTGTAGCATGTACCTTCGCATATCCTTTTCCAAGTAGGTTTTCTCCTGAGTCGCCATCTTTGATAAACACATTGAGTTCGTTTCCCCAGTCGTAAGGACGATATCCAGTGTCGTTGACTCCAATAGCAGGGTCCTAAGTTCAGCAGGTCGACATATAAATGTCATGCAGTTGGGCAAATACAACCGAAAACATACATTCCTGTTGGTTTTGTGCGAGGTGAGACTGGTTTTAACTAGCGATTTAATAATCAAAAACACAAGCTCAAACAGTTTTCCTTACCTACAATTCTAGACAAAAGTAACGGCGCGATTTCCACTAGTACTACTTTCTAGCCCCCTTACCCCATTCCAGTGTTGCCTTCCCACCAGAATAATTCACTAGGAAGATGTCCATGAGAGATGCGACATTGAAAAAGAGGAGAAGAAAGGTAGGCTTATCTTATGTTCTACACACGTCAAAGTGATATTTACAAAAACGTTTTAAAACCAAGTTAGGTTACGTAGAATACTTGCCGTTATAGTGAGCGTTCCTACCACTTTTGTCCAGGATTGTAGATAAATTCATCTCTTGGGGATAAAAAAATTGTTAACAAAACTAACCAGTATAATGATGTAATGCAAACCATCCTTCTTGATGGAGCGAACAAATTCAGGTAAACCTTTGAAGTTGACAGGATCGTAAGTAAAGTCTTTCTGTCGGATCATGTAGTCAACGTCGCTAAACAGTACATCCTAAATGATAAAATATCAACAGAAAAGAACTATTACAGGTTAGAAGTGGAATTCAAAAGGTGTTTGTGGAAAAACATCCCCAACTACCGAGAGCCTGTAACAGGCTACATCACACCTCGAAGAGCAGCCATATCTTGAGACTCAAGAAACTTGAAGAAACTCTTATACAACTGTCAAATGTATCACTTAATTCATTTTATTGGCTTGAGACTTAACTAGTATTACAGAGTACATGTATAAGCTAACTAAATAGACATCGTTCATTTCCAAACATGTCACTTGTTATGGAAACAGATAGAACAGTAGCACACCTGTGGAAGGTCGTGTTTGCACATGCTCTCTACCGCGCCCTTCAACATCTCAGTCTTATTGTAACCCCAACGAGATAGCTGGAATCCTAACGACCAATATGGTGGCAAAAATGTTCGTCCAATAGCCTGAAAAATTATGAAGAACGAAAAAATGTCCAGGAGCTACTGAATAATCCGTAATTTGCATAGACAATTCTTAGAAAGCAAACCATGGCAAAACTGAGCAGATTGGAAGCCCAAAACTTTGGAGACAACCTTACCTGACTCAGCGGCAATGTCTATCATAATTTAGAAAATAGCCCAAAGAAAATATGCGCACTGATTGGTTTAAAATCTTGTTTCTATTAAACAATTAGATTATGAGCTCAAGATTTCAATCGCGTGATAGTTGAGGAGGGCGCTACCCGAGTTAACCATCATGCAAAGAAATCGAGAGCGAATAATCTAATTGTTTTAGTATAAATCTAGCTACTAGTCGGTCAAAACTTTATCTAAAACCTCTTCACAGACATTTCGAAAACGACAAGAAGTGGCCGTCATTTTGTTAACAAGGGTACACTGCTACACTACGCACTGTCTATCACAGAATAGATAGTGAGTAGCGTAGCCAATCAGAGAACGGCATTCATGATAGAACGCTAATAGAGTTATACTAAAACTTAATAGAAACACAGAACTAGCACAAGCTGTTGACATAGTGATGGTGCGAGCAAAGAGAATTTCCATTTTGATTATCAAAGCAAACAAGTTGTTTTTCTTTTTTCTGTCGCAGTAACTTCTAAAAGAAATAGAAAACATGTTCTCCATGTTTCTATCGAGTTATAGAAGCACTCGTGAAAGTTTGGGAGAACTCAAAAAAGCTGTGGAAACACTCGCCTAACAGCTCCTGTTCCCCAGCAGTTCTATGTTCTCCCAAACTTTCACTCATGTTTCTAATTACTCGATAGAACACGGTACATGTTTTCTATTTCTTAAATAATAACAAATACACAAACAATAATGAAATGTCAGTGTATAAATCAGTTTTTTGCTTTAAGAAATTTGAGAATACCTCAGTATACTGTTTGATGACATCCTCAGGGGAAGGACCAAGGAAAATGTAGAAATCAAGAATTCCTCCAATTGTTCGATATGTAATAGCTGGCTTTGGTTGCAAGGCAACATCTATTAAAAATCAGCAGCAACAACTGTATGTTATATACATGTAGCTTTCCCTCGAATTTAACAATGATGGCTGTACAATGTTGACACTTTATGTACATGTATGCCACTCCTTCCACTAAGTGACCCCTTTCTAATGAGTGCTCTTTTTTAATAAGGACCCCTATTCCAACAAGTTCCCTCTTCCGGTGAACCCCCAATAATTGAAAAGTGACATTCAGGACTTTGAAATTTACTAGACTTATTAGATGAATGAAGAAATCTGAACATAATCTGAACTACAATTTAAGACCATCAGAGCTCCTATTGTTTGTCCTTGGAGTTCTTGAGTTAAAGTATCTGCTGTTTTTCAGACGCCCAAAATGAATTAGCCACTCAGCAGGTCTAAGACGAGCCCTCTGTCCCATAAGCACCCTCCCTTAAGCAGTCAAAGGTACAAATTAGCACCTAGGGCACTAACTCAAACCATTGTGTCATGTGTCACTAAAAAAATCCAATTTATACAATGAGGAGAACTTTAGGAAATTTAAGACATTAAAAAGGAAAAGTTTAAAAGTGTCAGTCATTCCAATCATTGTATGGACTTGCACTTACCCATGGCATTACTGTTCATCAGAAAAACTCCATGAGATTTGCCATCATTCTCCATACAAGTATAGAAAGGATGATGCCCATACAAATTTCCCCCATTCTGTAGGCATTTAGATGTAGGAACAAAGTTCAGTTGTGTCACTCTATAATTTATTTCAGAAGTCTTTCATCTCACAGATGTATCAGTAAATTATTTTTTGAAGAATTTAAATTTAAAAATTTTGAACCAAAGCTACTCACAAATGGATGCTGACGTCTGGCGAAGATAGGAAGTACCCCCCAGGCAGACAAGTTATGTTTTAATGACTTGTGCTCGTGTTCACCAAACCCATACACGAATGTCGAAGGGGGCTGAGTGGAGATCTGTATGTACTGGTCTTCAAATATGAATGGGCCGACAGAGGTGTCCCAGCTGTTATCAAAGCAGTTGTACTATCACTTGAACAGTTTGTTAAAACAAAGTCATCCATCAACTCTTAAGCCTGCAGATTCAACCATCTCACATCACTATGTTTGACCAAAGTGGCCAAGAGCGATAAGGAGTAGTTATTAATTTGTAGGCTAAGTACTCTTTACTTTTATAATCACATTAACATTAATCTGATCATAACTTAGCATTTGGTAACTCTACTTACATTACAGCATCATTGTCTTTTCGTATTATTTTTAAAGAGAATGGATCCTTTTCAATGGCAACTGTGTACTTTGGATCTGAAGCTTTTGACGTCCTCTTTGGCATAGGTACTGGTACCTCATATCTCTGATTTATGGTGTCATAGAGCTGCAGAAATAAGTTGATGTTTAAGGTACATGTAACATTGCTCAGAAAATTAAAACTCCTAAATAACAGTTATTTGCATCCAATAATCTGATGTGACCCACTCACTTGTCCCCTCCCTTCCCCCTCCACCATCAAAAAAGAAGAATATGGCTTAATTTGATCCTGCACCTTAACAGCAGTTTGCTCCAGTAGTGAAGAATTTCATCATTGAAATGTCAAAAAGTCATCAGTAAAAGGAATACTGACACTGACATTGAAACAAAATAAATGAGAACTACCTAGGTCGTGTAGAAGTCACCTGCAAGAAAATAACTAACAAAGCAACATTAATGGCAACAGAAACAGAAAATTAACCTGCCAATTCAGATGCATGTCACAGGCTTTGGCACTAGTTCATTTATTTAGCCCCAAAACAGCTGGTACACAAAATATTGTCAATAATATGATTCAGAAGTAAATTTTTATAACATCTGCCTTTAACACCAATAATTATTTATTGTTGGAATTCTACTTAATTTTAATTCATAGCAGCTACAGTTCTTTCACTTTAGCACTGTGAGTAAGGAAATCTTCATCCCTTACCTTAAACCTAATACAGTCATTTGTCTGAAACTCTACATCAAGTGTGACCTCATCTATGTCTTGTCCATATATGGTACTGGCAGAGCGTCTTTTTAGTGTAACTTTGTAACCTAACTGTGTTTCCCGCACATCACCTTCAATCTTGTATCCACCTTGGTATGATTTTGGAAAAAAGCACCAAGGAACACTCTGTAGATTAAAATTTCTATCTGTTATTTAGCACTTATATTTAGCAGTCATACTTGCAGATAATTTGTCTGCATGTGGTGTCATGGCAGCCATACAGTATAAGTTTTATGTAACGGAACATACAACAAGTATGAAATTTATTCCTTTCTGTTAAATAACACTTTTAATACATGAACCAAATGATCAAACCCATCAGTTCAAAAGTTCAACAACCCCCCCTTCTTCTCTTGCCTTGCAATCCCCCCACCCCCTCTTCCCTTGCAATTGCCTTAGCAGCCCCACTAAGCATTGAGTATCTTGAATATTCCCATCCCCCGGCACCGGGGGAGGGGGGTGGGGGGTTAGCGTAAAAAGCGCGTTATTGTTTTATCTTGGCAAAGTTGACTAAAACATTTATCATTGTAAATGTTTTACTGCGTTACCTCGGTGCGTGATTGCTCCCATGTGCATCCCCGAGACTCGCAAAGAGTTTGGTTTCCAACTTCAGGGTAGCAGTCGATCTTATCCTGATCAAGGACACGTTCGGCGATGGTTGATGTCAGCAGTAAAACACCAAGAAAAAGGAAAAGTGTCATTTCTTGTGAAAAGACGCCATTACCGGACGGTTGCAATGCAGGGGCGTTTTAAGCGAGTGGGCGCCATCGTTTTGGGGTTTTACGCCATGCAAGAGAGAAGTTAGAATGCCTGAGTCATCATTATGTGGTTGGGCAGCGGTATACCCCTACTTCAATCATCCCGAATCATCCCGGGGGATTTGGTCCCGAAGGCGATTAGTCTGCAGTCGGTTCAGTATTCACCACGACTTCGGTGCCCAGACCTCACTTGAGCCCGCTGAGTAGTTTCAAAATAACCCAGCAGGTCGATATGTATCTTCGTTTCCTGCATACAACCCAGAACTCTCCTTCGAACTCGCCTACAAAAGGCAGGGAAAGGGAGAGTTCAGGAATTGGGCGAGGGAGTAATTATAGAACGCAACATAGTCTAGAGCTAGAGGGCTCGTGTACGATTCTTTTTTAATTTACGGATGTGTTCTATTTACGAAACCATTAAACTAAACACAGCGTTTGGCTTTCCGTTACCTTTCTCAAAAAATATTGTAGAATTATTGGCTCATTGAATCGTGAATTCATCGAGTATTTTCGAACTCACCTTGACCTAAAAATATTAACCCCGCTCTGAATTATAACCAGTGATATGTAGGTTTGGCTTGCGAAGCAAGAACTCTGAAGACTTTCCCTTATAGCCGGATAAGATGAGTCCATAGTTGTAGCCTGTGTCCAGGTGTATTCAATCGATGCCCGCAATCAACTTGTCAGACAATAATATAATAATCAATTATAATATGTAATTCATCGATCAAAGTAAGAAACAAAAGAAAATGACTGTTAGACTGATAACCAGTGTCGTCCCCATAGGCCACTACCAGTTTGGTTAGCAGTAGGAATCGAGAACTCTGGGGCGAAATCAGAAAACGAGCCAGCATTAATCACAGTGGTTACCGTCTCTCTCTCTCCGAGGGGGGTGGGGGGGGGAGGGGAGAATTTCCATACGAAAAGGTCCGGGACGCTCGTCGGAAATATTGAAAAGAACCCCCTAAGAGGTACCAAGATCCCTTTTCGTGGGCGTGGCTTCAAATTTTTTTCACCCCTAAGAGGTACTAATTCTAAAAAACACATTATCTCCTGTCATATTTTTTCGGTAAAAAGGCACCGAGAAAGTTCCTGCTGTGGCTTTTTTCAGGCTGAACACCAGAAGAGGTACCAGACCGCTTTTTTAAACCCCTACGCACGATGAGCATCCCTATTTTTTTTACACATGGAAGTCTCCCTACCTCCCCCCGCTCCGGTTCTCTAGGCACGTTCACAAACCGTCATTGAACTTGACCACATGTGCACATTTCAACCAATCAGAAGTCTCTGGTTTTGTCCAGACCGACAGGCATTTGTTCAGTGGGGCTGACCGAAAACACGCGGGCTTGACTGAATTTTCCCGCCCTTCTTTCTTTAGGGTCTTTCGAGTCAAGTACTTCTATTTTGTTACGGTGTTCCTTGTAAATTTATACGTGCCTTTTCGATTCATTATTTTTTTTTTTTGGACCATTTCCAACACACTGTATCCTTTTCTCACGCTCCGTATTGAAAAATTCTCACGGCTTTCTGCACATGAAGCTCTGATAGAACTTCATTAACAAACCTTTGGAGATTTCTCGGGACATGCGATATCCATTTGAAGCGTAAACCGTAAACAAATTATTCACTGACTTCAGTCACTGCATTTGCATGAGACGTGGATTAATCTGCCCTCTTTGCTCTCGCGCTATAGTAACACAGTACTTTACGACATCGTTAATTACTGTCGTCAAGACCAGATCGGATCTGAAAGTTCTTCTCTAGTCTGTGATCTGCTAGTCTTGGAATAATGACTATGAAATCTATATGCAGCGATTCGCAGTACAGAGAGATACTCGAAACACCTCTCTTGACCCAAGTCGATACTGACGGTCTGGCAATTCACTGATCTGATGATTATCACAAGTGGTCCGGCGACGCATTAGTGACGGTGACAGCTTCAATACAGCATATTTCATTACTTTGGATAAATGCCCAGGTCAAAAGACAGAGTGCAAGACGAGGCGTGTCAGACGAAACTTTGGCCATAGTCACAACAAAAGATCGATCCTGTCCTGATCATTTTACGAAGCAGCAAACAATAACTGAAAGAATCGCGACAAACCTCCGAGAAGGACTGTGTCTTGTGTCTGTAGCTGGCAATAGCCGAGTATTGAAGCGCTATACCGAAGGTAAGTCAATATACTCGCCTCGACTGTCTTAATCCAGGCAAAAGCATGCATGAAGTCGTGTTACTTGAACATCGATACATTGCAGGTGACTCAAGTGTCCTCAAGTTCTCGTGCAATGTTTTACTGGACAAAACATCACGGAGAACACAACAGGGTGCCTTAGACTTATCAAGCCTTGAAGGACGATTCCCGAAATCTGAGGTCCGTCGTAGAGCAACGCTGAAGTCTTACAAGCTACATGTAAGCGGTGCGTCTAATCCTCCGCAGATATGCTTAATTGTAAACAACTCCTGACATAACTGAAAAGACCTAAAAAGTGCTGGTTCCAGAAATCAATCGCGCTCTATAATCCTCAAATACTTGCAGCTGTTTACAACGCAGCAAAGGACGATTTTCAGGTCACGAAATCCCTCAATTTACGATACTGGTCTGGGCTCTCGAGAGTAGATCAAATGTGTTTACCTCAGACCGTGATCGGATGAGGCAGGCAGGTCACGGCATTTGTTGTGGCTGGTTTTTATTTTTCGTTGTTTTGTTTTGTTTTTTTTGGCAATGTTCAATCATTACGTACCACAGTTATGATTATCAGATTTTATATAATAATCAAATGAATGCTCGCGCTCTGATTGGTCAATCAGCTATGGTTTATTGTGCCAGTAAACTCATGGGAATTTCGCGTGTCTTCTGAATTATTGGGTGCTTACCATTTGTCAGATTAAACCGGTTAGGATGACCGTTGTATAATGGTAAGGGTTTTTCCAAAATCGGCAAACCAATGCAACCAAACGAGATGGCGCAGGAGTGCTCAACGGGAAAAATTTTAAAATTGACTTGTTGTTGCTCGAAAGTATTAACTGACATCCAATAAGAGATAAATAGTTAATAATTAACAACCGTGGGAAAATAATATCCGCTCCGCACTGCCAGCTAGTAGAAGATAGCTAAATGAAGTTGCCAGCCAGGAACCGTTTGGGGGATGCTTTTTCCCAGCCAGCACAACTTAAGAAACGCTGGTTTTCCCAGCAATTTTTACATTACTTTTTGCGCCAGCCAGGAAGAGTATAAATAACTTTTTAAATTCAATTTTAATTTAATTAATTGAGTTAATTAAATTAAAATTCCGTTGAATCTAATTAATTAATCAATTAGTTAATTTGACTCAGTTATAATTAATCAATTAATTAATTATAATTAATTAATTAATCAATTATGACTAAATTAACTAGTGAACATGAAAAAACAAAAATTTTACTTACCTCAAAAAGGAAACACTACAATTATCAGTGAATGGCAGTAAGATTAGGACAGTTCTCCATCCATGCAATAATTCATCTAGCGGTAATTTATAGCCCTCCGCAAAACAATTGTCGCTGAATGTATCATAATTGAACTGTGTCCAAGGTCACAAAGACTACAAGAACTCATTGCTCCATTCAGCTGTTAATGAAAAATGCAAAGTAGATTGCATTTTTTCTTCCAAATGTATACAGGCTTCAATGGAGATGTAGCATGCATAAAAAAAAGTAAAATCCAATAGAATTAGATGTTTGTTGTAAAAAAATCTATAGAAACCATTTATTTTGCCATAAAATGAGCAATACCTAGAAAATGAAAACTTACGATAAATTAATTGCTTAATTGCCACTGCTGTTTAGGGTTGTCAGCGTTTTTAGGAAACCAATACCGCAACGGACCCAGGTTCAGACTGCCTTAGTTACCTTTTGAAACTGGTAGATAATTTCAAATGTACTATAGTGGATTTTATGCTCGGATCTGTTCCATACTTAGAGTTAGCTCTGCTAATTTACAAATTGTAAGTGAATTTTTCCTCTCAGTCCATAATGGGAGGAACAAGGGCTGGAAATGAACCTCGAGCTCACACATTCCAGTTTTTAAACTGCTCTGGTGTACCTGCCCCCTTCAAACTTAACGACATAACTTTTTGACAGCCCCGAGTATATCTTTAAGTATTGGTGGCACTTATGAGAAATCGTACCTGTTCCTCAGAATCTATAATCCAGACTGTATTAATAACCCCATTGCTAGCTACAAATAGAAAAACTCAACATTGAGAAAAACCAACAGACATTTTGAACTAGTTTTCATTCTCGGGCCAGAGCAATATTAATAGTTTATTCGTTTGCAAATTTTGAAAGAATTGTGAGAAAACAAAACTGCTCTGGTGCACCTGCCCCTTCAACCATAGTCCCAACTACAAGTGACTATATGAAAGACCATATATCTTCTTAAAATCCCAACTGCAGCTCCGAGTCAAGTGTTGGCGGCACTTGTGAGAAATCGTACCCAGAATCTATAATCCAAAACATCCTAATCCTCGTTAGCAGATGCACTAAAGAAAGTGCATTCTTGCCCAAACAGCGTCCCTCTAGGAAGCTACAACATCATCTAACGATCTATTTTTCTAACTGACCATATGCAAAAATGGCTACCATTGCCTTCTGTTGTCTGGTCACGTTTCTTATAACGTGATCACACTAAAAAAGCAAATGGAACAAAATACTAAAAACGCTTTGGCGTTTTTTGGTTTAAAGGTTACAAAGTAGAGACTTATTTAACGGATTATAAGGGAATAAAACGACTCTAGCCTACATAGCCTCGTTTTCACTTTTTTGATAACGTATATGTAATTGTGATCTCCAATTAGAGAAGAAGATAGCCTTAAAACTCGACACAGTGATTTATTTTGTCCTAATCTTCAAGGTAAATAGTTTTAATTCCTTTAGGGAAGTGTTTCTTCTGGGCGACATACATTTAGGCTGCTATTTTTGCATTGGATCTTTTCTACTGGAGGCTTTCGAGTTTCTGACAGAAAACTGAATCTTGCTACTGATTAATTAAATCTGATTTAAACGCTACTAATTATTTAATATGCTTTACTAAACAAAACGTTTGCCAGGAAGGCACTATCTTGACCTCGAAGCCTGTAAACTGCATAATTCTAGTTTTCATTTGCATAACACTTCTTCTAACTGCTTATATCAGATGCTCAACGACCATCACCACGTCCGACGCTAGCATTTCTACCAGAAATTAGTAATATGCAGCTGACCATATGTCTACTTATTTTCGTGAAACTGAGCTGTTAAAAAGAGCTTTCCTTAGAATCTTTTTACAGTCCTTAACGTTATTATATGAGGTGAATTACCTACCTGAATTACAGTGTTGACGCAAAATGGTCTCACAGTCAACTCTCTCTTTCAACCTGTGTAAAAAGGAAAGGAACAACATTTAGCATGCGCGCGTTGATCTTTATCTTGAAAAATGGTATTGACTTTTTTGACCTTCAAAAGGAAAAATTGACAGTTTTGTACCTTTATCTTTGAAATTGCCTAATAAAACTAAAAAAAACACTCTTTCCTTCATAAAAAAACTCGTGTCTAACTGTTAAAAAAACACCTCTATATGGACGCGAGTCCCTTTTTTTCCCTTTTCAAATTGCAGGAAAGCCTATATCATACCTGAAATGCAATTTGTTCAGCAAAACACCAACGAAGTACTCCACGTTCCACTCTAGAACCTGCGGAGAAACTTACATCATGTGAACACAATAAAATACAATCGCGAAGAACAGTCGTAAATAATAACACTTCACGTAAATGGGTATAATTGTTTAAAATAACCTTTGTGTAACTGCACTTCTTCTAAGTAAAATCTTTGTAAACCCTTCAATGATTAGGAAACTGTCATAAATTAAAAAACACTCATACGGTTGAATAACAAACTACGATGTTCAAGGAACCTTCAGGAGAACCAAAGAGAGTTTTGAAGTATTTCTCTTAGTATAGGTAGTGAATTTCTTTTTTTTTTCTGCAGTTTTCGAAAACCTTGTTACAGCATTCATCTAGTTAAATAAACTGTAGGAGTTTTGGAATCCCTTGCGAGATCACAAACACTTCTCTAATATAAGTTAAGATGTTTAGAAGAAGTTTCGGAATCCCTTGCGAGATCACAAACACTTTTCTAAAGTACGTTAAGATGTTACGAAGTTTCCGAATCCCTTGCGAGATCACAAACACTTCTCTAAAATAAGTTAAGATGTTTAGAAGAAGATTAGGAATCCCTTACGAGATAACAAACACTTTTCTAAAGTAAGTTAAGATGTTACGAAGTTTTGGAATCCCTTGCGAGATCACAAACACTTCTCTAAAATAAGTTAAGATGTTTAGAAGAAGTTTTGGAATCCCTTGCGAGATCACAAACACTTTTCTAAAGTAAGTAAAGATGTTACGAAGTTTTGGAATCCCTTGCGAGATCACAAACACTTCTCTAAAGTAAGTTAAGATGTTTAGAAGAAGTTTTGGAATCCCTTGCGAGATCACAAACACTTTTCTAAAGTAAGTTAAGATGTTACGAAGTTTTGGAATCTCTTGCGAGATCACAAACACTTCTCTAAAATAAGTTAAGATGTTTAGAAGAAGTTTTGGAATCCCTTGCGAGATCACAAACACTTCTCTAAAATAAGTTAAGATGTTTAGAAGAAGATTAGGAATCCCTTGCGAGATCACAAACACTTTTCTAAAGTAACTTAAGATGTTACGAAGTTTTGGAATCTCTTGCGACATAACAAAAACACTTCTCTAAAATAAGTTAAGATGTTTAGAAGAAGTTTTGGAATCCCTTCCGAGATCACAAACACTTTTCTAAAGTAAGTTAAGATGTTTAGAAGAAGTTTTGGAATCCCTTGCGAGATCACAAACACTTTTCTAAAGTAAGTAAAGAAGTTACGAAGTTTTGGAATCCCTTGCGAGATCACAAACACTTCTCTAAAATAAGTTAAGATGCTTAGAAGAAGTTTTGGAATCCCTTGCGAGATCACAAACACTTTTCTAAAGTAAGTTAAGAGGTTACGAAGTTTCCGAATCCCTTGCGAGATCACAAACACTTCTCTAAAATAAGTTAAGATGTTTAGAAGAAGTTTTGGAATCCCTTGCGAGATCACAAACACTTTTCTAAAGTAAGTTAAGATGTTACGAAGTTTTGGAATCCCTTGCGAGATCACAAACACTTCTCTAAAATAAGTTAAGATGTTACGAAGTTTTGGAATCCCTTGCGAGATCACAAACACTTTTCTAAAGTAAGTTAGGATGTTTAGAAGAAGTTTTGGAATCCCTTGCGAGATCACAAACACTTTTCTAAAGTAAGTTAGGATGTTTAGAAGACGTTTTGGAATCCCTTGCGAGATCACAAACACTTTTCTAAAGTAAGTTAAGATGTTACGAAGTTTTGGAATCCCTTGCGAGATCACAAACACTTCTCTAAAATAAGTTAAGATGTTTAGAAGAAGTTTTGGAATCCCTTGCGAGATCACAAACACTTTTCTGAAGTAAGTTAAGAGGTTACGAAGTTTCCGAATCCCTTGCGAGATCACAAACACTTCTCTAAAATAAGTTAAGATGTTTAGAAGAAGTTTTGGAATCCCTTGCGAGATCACAAACACTTCTCTAAAATAAGTTAAGATGTTTAGAAGAAGATTAGGAATCCCTTGCGAGATCACAAACACTTTTCTAAAGTAACTTAAGATGTTACGAAGTTTTGGAATCTCTTGCGACATAACAAAAACACTTCTCTAAAATAAGTTAAGATGTTTAGAAGAAGTTTTGGAATCCCTTCCGAGATCACAAACACTTTTCTAAAGTAAGTTAAGATGTTTAGAAGAAGTTTTGGAATCCCTTGCGAGATCACAAACACTTTTCTAAAGTAAGTAAAGAAGTTACGAAGTTTTGGAATCCCTTGCGAGATCACAAACACTTCTCTAAAATAAGTTAAGATGCTTAGAAGAAGTTTTGGAATCCCTTGCGAGATCACAAACACTTTTCTAAAGTAAGTTAAGAGGTTACGAAGTTTCCGAATCCCTTGCGAGATCACAAACACTTCTCTAAAATAAGTTAAGATGTTTAGAAGAAGTTTTGGAATCCCTTGCGAGATCACAAACACTTTTCTAAAGTAAGTTAAGATGTTACGAAGTTTTGGAATCCCTTGCGAGATCACAAACACTTCTCTAAAATAAGTTAAGATGTTACGAAGTTTTGGAATCCCTTGCGAGATCACAAACACTTTTCTAAAGTAAGTTAGGATGTTTAGAAGAAGTTTTGGAATCCCTTGCGAGATCACAAACACTTTTCTAAAGTAAGTTAGGATGTTTAGAAGACGTTTTGGAATCCCTTGCGAGATCACAAACACTTCTCTAAAGTAAGTTAAGATGTTTAGAAGAAGTTTTGGAATCCCTTGCGAGATCACAAACACTTTTCTGAAGTAAGTTAAGAGGTTACGAAGTTTCCGAATCCCTTGCGAGATCACAAACACTTCTCTAAAATAAGTTAAGATGTTTAGAAGAAGTTTTGGAATCCCTTGCGAGATCACAAACACTTCTCTAAAATAAGTTAAGATGTTTAGAAGAAGATTAGGAATCCCTTGCGAGATCACAAACACTTTTCTAAAGTAACTTAAGATGTTACGAAGTTTTGGAATCTCTTGCGACATAACAAAAACACTTCTCTAAAATAAGTTAAGATGTTTAGAAGAAGTTTTGGAATCCCTTCCGAGATCACAAACACTTTTCTAAAGTAAGTTAAGATGTTTAGAAGAAGTTTTGGAATCCCTTGCGAGATCACAAACACTTTTCTAAAGTAAGTAAAGAAGTTACGAAGTTTTGGAATCCCTTGCGAGATCACAAACACTTCTCTAAAATAAGTTAAGATGCTTAGAAGAAGTTTTGGAATCCCTTGCGAGATCACAAACACTTTTCTAAAGTAAGTTAAGAGGTTACGAAGTTTCCGAATCCCTTGCGAGATCACAAACACTTCTCTAAAATAAGTTAAGATGTTTAGAAGAAGTTTTGGAATCCCTTGCGAGATCACAAACACTTTTCTAAAGTAAGTTAAGATGTTACGAAGTTTTGGAATCCCTTGCGAGATCACAAACACTTCTCTAAAATAAGTTAAGATGTTACGAAGTTTTGGAATCCCTTGCGAGATCACAAACACTTTTCTAAAGTAAGTTAGGATGTTTAGAAGAAGTTTTGGAATCCCTTCCGAGATCACAAACACTTTTCTAAAGTAAGTTAGGATGTTTAGAAGACGTTTTGGAATCCCTTGCGAGATCACAAACACTTTTCTAAAGTAAGTTAAGATGTTACGAACTTTTGGAATCCCTTGCGAGATCACAAACACTTCTCTAAAATAAGTTAAGATGTTTAGAAGAAGTTTTGGAATCCCTTGCGAGATCACAAACACTTTTCTGAAGTAAGTTAAGAGGTTACGAAGTTTCCGAATCCCTTGCGAGATCACAAACACTTCTCTAAAATAAGTTAAGATGTTTAGAAGAAGTTTTGGAATCCCTTGCGAGATCACAAACACTTCTCTAAAATAAGTTAAGATGTTTAGAAGAAGATTAGGAATCCCTTGCGAGATCACAAACACTTTTCTAAAGTAACTTAAGATGTTACGAAGTTTTGGAATCTCTTGCGACATAACAAAAACACTTCTCTAAAATAAGTTAAGATGTTTAGAAGAAGTTTTGGAATCCCTTCCGAGATCACAAACACTTTTCTAAAGTAAGTTAAGATGTTTAGAAGAAGTTTTGGAATCCCTTGCGAGATCACAAACACTTCTCTAAAATAAGTTAAGATGTTTAGAAGAAGTTTTGGAATCCCTTGCGAGATCACAAACACTTTTCTAAAGTAAGTTAGGATGTTTAGAAGACGTTTTGGAATCCCTTGCGAGATCACAAACACTTTTCTAAAGTAAGTTAAGATGTTACGAACTTTTGGAATCCCTTGCGAGATCACAAACACTTCTCTAAAATAAGTTAAGATGTTTAGAAGAAGTTTTGGAATCCCTTGCGAGATCACAAACACTTTTCTGAAGTAAGTTAAGAGGTTACGAAGTTTCCGAATCCCTTGCGAGATCACAAACACTTCTCTAAAATAAGTTAAGATGTTTAGAAGAAGTTTTGGAATCCCTTGCGAGATCACAAACACTTCTCTAAAATAAGTTAAGATGTTTAGAAGAAGATTAGGAATCCCTTGCGAGATCACAAACACTTTTCTAAAGTAACTTAAGATGTTACGAAGTTTTGGAATCTCTTGCGACATAACAAAAACACTTCTCTAAAATAAGTTAAGATGTTTAGAAGAAGTTTTGGAATCCCTTCCGAGATCACAAACACTTTTCTAAAGTAAGTTAAGATGTTTAGAAGAAGTTTTGGAATCCCTTGCGAGATCACAAACACTTTTCTAAAGTAAGTAAAGAAGTTACGAAGTTTTGGAATCCCTTGCGAGATCACAAACACTTCTCTAAAATAAGTTAAGATGCTTAGAAGAAGTTTTGGAATCCCTTGCGAGATCACAAACACTTTTCTAAAGTAAGTTAAAATGGTACGAAGTTTTGGAATCCCTTGCGAGATCACAAACACTTCTCTAAAGTAAGTTAAGATGTTTAGAAGAAGTTTTGGAATCCCTTGCGAGATCACAAACACTTTTCTAAAGTAAGTTAAGATGTTACGAAGTTTTGGAATCCCTTGCGAGATCACAAACACTTCTCTAAAATAAGTTAAGATGTTCAGAAGAAGATTAGGAATCCCTTGTGAGATCACAAACACTTCTCTAAAATAAGTTAAGATGTTACGAAGTTTTGGAATCCCTTGCGAGATCACAAACACTTTTCTAAAGTAAGTTAGGATGTTACGAAGTTTTGGAATCCCTTGCGAGATCACAAACACTTTTCTAAAGTAAGTTAGGATGTTTAGAAGAAGTTTTGGAATCCCTTGCGAGATCACAAACACTTTTCTAAAGTAAGTTAAGATGTTACGAAGTTTTGGAATCCCTTGCGAGATCACAAACACTTTTCTAAAGTAAGTTAGGATGTTTAGAAGAAGTTTTGGAATCCCTTGCGAGATCACAAACACTTTTCTAAAGTAAGTTAAGATGTTACGAAGTTTTGGAATCCCTTGTGAGATCACAAACACTTCTCTAAAATAAGTTAAGATGTTTAGAAGAAGTTTTGGAATCCTTTGCGAGATCACAAACACTTTTCTAAAGTAAGTTAAAATGGTACGAAGTTTTGGAATCCCTTGCGAGATCACAAACACTTCTCTAAAGTAAGTTAAGATGTTTAGAAGAAGTTTTGGAATCCCTTGCGAGATCACAAACACTTTTCTAAAGTAAGTTAAGATGTTACGAAGTTTTGGAATCCCTTGCGAGATCACAAACACTTCTCTAAAATAAGTTAAGATGTTCAGAAGAAGATTAGGAATCCCTTGTGAGATCACAAACACTTCTCTAAAATAAGTTAAGAAGTTTAGAAGAAGTTTTGGAATCCCTTGCGAGATCACAAACACTTTTCTAAAGTAAGTTAAGATGTTACGAAGTTTTGGAATCCCTTGCGAGATCACAAACACTTCTCTAAAATAAGTTAAGATGTTCAGAAGAAGATTAGGAATCCCTTGCGAGATCACAAACACTTCTCTAAAATAAGTTAAGATGTTCAGAAGAAGATTAGGAATCCCTTGCGAGATCACAAACACTTTTCTAAAGTAAGTTAAGATGTTACGAAGTTTTGGAATCCCTTGCGAGATCACAAACACTTCTCTAAAATAAGTTAAGATGTTCAGAAGAAGATTAGGAATCCCTTGTGAGATCACAAACACTTCTCTAAAATAAGTTAAGAAGTTTAGAAGAAGTTTTGGAATCCCTTGCGAGATCACAAACACTTTTCTAAGGTAAGTTAGGATGTTTAGAAGAAGTTTTGGAATCCCTTGCGAGATCACAAACACTTTTCTAAAGTAAGTTAAGATGTTACGAAGTTTTGGAATCCCTTGCGAGATCACAAACACTTCTCTAAAATAAGTTAAGATGTTCAGAAGAAGATTAGGAATCCCTTGTGAGATCACAAACACTTCTCTAAAATAAGTTAAGAAGTTTAGAAGAAGTTTTGGAATCCCTTGCGAGATCACAAACACTTTTCTAAAGTAAGTTAAGATGTTACGAAGTTTTGGAATCCCTTGCGAGATCACAAACACTTCTCTAAAATAAGTTAAGATGTTCAGAAGAAGATTAGGAATCCCTTGCGAGATCACAAACACTTCTCTAAAATAAGTTAAGATGTTCAGAAGAAGATTAGGAATCCCTTGCGAGATCACAAACACTTTTCTAAAGTAAGTTAAGATGTTACGAAGTTTTGGAATCCCTTGCGAGATCACAAACACTTCTCTAAAATAAGTTAAGATGTTCAGAAGAAGATTAGGAATCCCTTGTGAGATCACAAACACTTCTCTAAAATAAGTTAAGAAGTTTAGAAGAAGTTTTGGAATCCCTTGCGAGATCACAAACACTTTTCTAAAGTAAGTTAGGATGTTTAGAAGAAGTTTTGGAATCCCTTGCGAGATCACAAACACTTTTCTAAAGTAAGTTAAGATGTTACGAAGTTTTGGAATCCCTTGCGAGATCACAAACACTTCTCTAAAATAAGTTAAGATGTTTAGAAGAAGTTTTGGAATCCCTTACGAGATCACAAACACTTTTCTAAAGTAAGTTAAGAGGTTACGAAGTTTCGGAATCCCTTGCGAGATCACAAACACTTCTCTAAAATAAGTTAAGATGTTTAGAAGAAGTTTTGGAATCCCTTGTGAGATCACAAACACTTTTCTAAAGTACGTTAAGATGTTACGAAGTTTTGGAATCCCTTGCGAGATCACAAACACTTCTCTAAAATAAGTTAAGATGTTTAGAAGAAGTTTTGGAATCCCTTCCGAGATCACAAACACTTTTCTAAAGTAAGTTAAAATGTTACGAAGTTTTGGAATCCCTTGCGAGGTCACAAACACATCTCTAAATATTAAGTTAGGTTTACATGTTTCAAGCACAGCTTATCTCCCATAAGCTTACTTTATTGCATTTTGAAATCCCTTAAGAGATCGTGAACACTTTTCTCCTAATTAACTGACGTGTTTTCGCCAGTTTGGAAAAGTCTTTTGAGATCAAACACATGTTCATAACCGTGTTGGGACTAAGTGGAAATACCTCTGAATTTCTCGAAAAGATTTGAGGATTCTGGGATCATTTGTGAACATTAACAACAGTTGTCTACAAGTAAAATAAACTTTTGGTGTTTCGAAACCTTCCTTTCAGAGATAACAAATACTTCCGCGGCACAACCTTCCATGTGTTGGAGCCTCCAACGAGATCACTTAAAATTAGCGTACGATGAGCCGTTTCAGAGGTAACTTCATTTTTGTTGTTGGGAGGTTCTGTCACAGGACACTTTCGGTTAGTGAGAAAGCGGTTAACTCACTTCCTGTATACTATTCAGCATGTAGTCTTTAAGCATTGAACAATCACTAAATAGTCCAGTAACGTTTTTTTCTCTATTAATTAACAAAGATATGGTTAGAAGTAGCTAGCTCATTATTTTTTGCAAACCCTTTTCATCGTGCTGTGAACTGGAGCTCGGTAGCCAGTGGTGCGCCTCTCATGGTTCCTACAACACCACGGTTGTCCGAGGCGGCATCAATTCACGATTCCCTAGAGAGACAAAGAATGCACCAAAGAGGCCAGTTCAAACGGAGTCGAAAAATATGGAAAGCTAGAGTCTCTTTTTCTGTTAACGCCTTTTTTTTATAGAACATCACATTGAAATTAACTAAACGCATTGAGACTGATATTACGATCAAAACGTCTTTATTTTAAGGACATTTCGCAATTGGATAAGACTACGTTTCATGAAAATAAAAGATAACAGTTGAGTAGCAAGTTTGAAACTGAGTGTGCTGTCTAGCAAGAACAAAATTTGATCTAGGCAAGTTGTACATGTACTGGCTATAACACGAAAATGATTGATTAAAATATTTAGCAATTTAAAATAGTTATGTGGAAAAGAGCGTATGCGAAGTGTTAGTTTTCCCTCTGAAAATCAACCTGCTGTACAAAAGTCGGACGTGGTGTGTCTATATGGAGATGAATTGATACAAACAAACTTTCAGCTATTAACAAGATGAATTTAAAAAAGAAGGCTCAGCACGTGTTCTAGATTTTTTACACTTGAGAAAACCTTATCTATGTAGCAGAAACGTCGTATGACTGAAAGGCAGTTTTAATTAGATCCAACTTTAAGTCATCGACGTGGAACGACACAGCTATCTTGTGTGCTTTCGCTGGTCTTCCGGTGTCCCCGCGACTCCATGTTGCTTCTTCTAGAACGAGGCTTTTGATAAGAAATAAAAACAGCGATTTATTAACAATTAATAAATTTAAATGTTATCAGATGAACAAAAACGCAAAATAATTCAAACTAGTTTTAAATTGCTTACCACTTTGGCTCCTTGGTTGTGTCCTCGTCCACAAATGGAGCAAGCAACGTCGAAACATCTCTGTTCAATGACGCTCTCACGCGTTGTCGGTCTCGCACTTCAATACATAAACCGTCTCTCGGGTTTTGGGGGTTGCGAAACAGTCTATAGGTTTGGCCAACGACTAGGTCTTTCGAAGGCTTATAGAAACACATTCCCACAGCTCGGACACGTTTTCCTGGTAAGGCGTCTACTTTCTCTTTAATCTCTACCGTTATAAATTTGTCTGTCATGGTTCTACGAGGGTTTCTTGACCGTGGCAGTTGTTGATATCTGACCCAGACAAAAAGCTTCGACTTAAAATAATTTTCTTTTGAAAGTACCTTTTAATGTCAATCAAGATAATCCAGACATATATAAACAACAGCAGTAAAACAAATTCTGTAAAGGAGGTACGTCACGGACAGCGTGTCATCGGAATTATTTGAAAAGTGTGACGTTCACCGATCTATATTTTTTTTCTGCAAGCAAGTTCTCATGGGCTTACGGGGTATAGTGAAGGAAAGCTGGCAAAGTTTTGAATTTTAGACTGTTTTGAAAGTTAATTATGGATTATGAAACGCTGGACTACGAAACGATTACTTCCGTAATTACATGTTGTCTCTGGTTGCGCTGATTGTGATTGTGTGTTACTTCATTAGTGCATGCTTTTTCTATTTTAGAAAAATGCCATTTTGTGTTTTGCCTATCAAAATGATGACTTTAGTTTAAAGTATAGGTTTGCGGGTAATATGACGAGTATGCAAACTGAATTCCTAAGTAATTTCAAGCAAACGAATGAAATAATGACGAAAGTGACAGAAAAAGCACGCATAATCATTTTCCTTTTACTTGACGAGGCACAAAAGTAGAACGCGTGTTCTTTTACCGATTTGACAGCCTTTATGTGTGTACTCGCCTGCTGAGAATTCCATTGACGTTCGCCGCCTATTGTTAATTTAAGCAAAGGCAACAGATCAGCAAGCTAAACCATAACTAAAAAAAAAAACATGCTTCCATGGTTTTCTTTCGTGAGTAGCGCAGCACCACGAAAGCGTGGCACGGAGCCTTCGCTGCACACATATTACCGGAACCCCTCTGTCACCCAGGGTATTTACGTAAAAAGGAAGATATTAAAGAAGACTATGTAACCCTCAGCACAAATTATGTCTGTGAGCCCAAAAGAAGCGAGGGAGCCTGTAGACAGTCTACTGATGCCGCCGTTCTATGATACCAGCCCCCGGTATCATGATATGATTGGTTAAATCGCTGATTGTTGACATCTTAGAGATAAATATTTCACAGATCTTTATTAAATACGGTTGACCTCACACTACTCCTACGGTTAAAGACTTTGCCGTTCTCTTTTAATATTCGGCCTCTTGACCTTTCATTATTTCACAGGTGATTCTAAAGGGTACTTTAAGCTCTGTTATGAGGAGGAATTTTAAGTAGAGTGGAGCCGTCTGACTGTGCTATAGAAAATTTTTTTGAGTTCAAAGGCGTGGTTCCCGGACTTTCCGCTGTTATCTACATGTCGCTTCGCAGAATTCGACACCTCTAACATTTGCTTATAATTTCTTTAGACTCATTTCAGTATTGCAAAATATATTTTAAACTCTCTAAATATTGGCTCTGGAGGGACAAAGTTTGAAATATTCCGTGAACATGTTACTTACTTGGGCATGGGTCGCACTAGAGCGTTTTTTTTTTTTTGGTCGGTCCGAAAAGACCCAAAAATATCGGCATTGTTCATTTTTTGGGGGTTCGTTTTCCGGTCGCACATGAAGCCACACAACAAGGCTAAATTCTTGTGTTAACACTGATAAAACGTTTTTGTAAACAATGATGCTTTCCCGTGAAGGCATACTGCCCATCAATTTTCTTAAATAAACACGCGGTTGACATGTTTAATGAATTTCTGTTTTCTTTGGGCGATTCTGGAAAAATCTGCCTGCCCACCCATACACTACGGCGCCTTTGATCTTTTTGGTCCACTGACAAATTTTTCCAAATTTTGCTTGTAGGGGTCGCATTAGGAAAAACTCCAATTTTGACCCAATTTTTGGTTAGACAAACAGAATTCGCTTTAGTGCGACCCATGCCTTGCACTCAATACTATAACGCCTGGCCTGGCTGAATGATTAGGTCGATTACATCTGTTTGCCGGTACATGTACAGAAAATGTAGCTTCTCAACAGGTCTACTGAATTACCTCATTGATTGATTTGTTGCAGGCTTATGACAAACGGCGGATCTGTCGCGCCCCGATAGCTTCGCTCTCCGAATTATTCTGTTTCGCGCTCGCCAATTTTGTTTTCTGTCCTCGCCGGGAGCCTTTTGGAAGGCTAAAAGATTTTATTCTTCATCTTAACACTTACACAAAACATTGATAGTAATGATTTTAACAATAAAACTGCATTGACGCGCTGCACGAATTATTTTGTGTTGTGGACAATCAGTCAAACGGTGCAAGACGTTATAGTTGCTGTTCCACTAGACTTTTTGCCCACAGGAAAGAAGGTCCTTATCCGAGGGGAGTATGTGTTTTGTGTCTGACCTTTATTCCCACAGTGAAACTCCCCATGGGAAATCACTAGGGTTTCTCTATGGTTTATCTAACCACAAGGGTTGATTAACCAATCGGGTGGAAGGAAATGGTAAAAACAGGAAACCGCGGCACACGCTGGGCAAATTTTTGTGGTGTTGCGCTGTAATTGCGCAAAGTATGGCCAGCATTCGTGGTTAATTTTGATTACTTGATTACTTTCAGTGGCGCATAGTTTTGTACAACGTTTTCTTTTCATTGCAACTTTAGACCAGAATATGCAAACAAGATGCGGCGTTATACAACGGCCGTTTATTCCAGCGAAATCGAGAGCAGAGTTATCAAAATCCAGCACCGGCCGGAAACGCTCCACATCCCTAGTATTTAATGGTAATTGCAGAAGCCTTCTACGCATTCTTCTTTTAAAAAGGAATATTTAGATCGTTGAATCAACCGAAAAAAACGTCTGCAAGTAAACCATACGTTTCGCGGTTAGCGATTTCCTCGAAGAATGAAATTTCCCCGTAAACACTGCCAGGTCAAAAGTTGACCTCGGGTATCCATTTGGATTGTTTGCAATGTAACCAGAAAATATGACCTGACCGGAAACCCAAGCTGATCCCATTGGGAAACCTCGGGCAAAAGGTGTGTACCGCAACCAACAAAAGGTTTGATCTTTGACACCTTGACGCCTTTAGAAAATAGATTCAGTGGATATTGTCGTGCGCTGAAGGAGATGCTTTTAGCAACAAAACACTCGTCCTCATATTACCTGAATTTTGTCATTGCTGCGTCAGAAGATTTGTCAAATTTGGAAAATTTGGGTTTCGGAATAAAAGAACATCAAAATGCAAGCGCAGGCGGCATGTCAAAGACAGCTAAAGCGCTGCTGATGCGAAGGATGGGGTTTGTTATCAGTAGGGGAAAAATAAGTAAAAAATCAAAGGAGAACTTTGAAGAAGTCGTATATACATTCCTTAGAAAATGGAGAGCTCTGCTTCTACCAGCTACTATATGCTATTTACATTTCTAGTATAATTAGTTTTTTGATATTTCCGACCACTCGTTGAGCCGGTTAAACAAGATGTTATGTAACGTCAAGAGGCTGTCATTTGTTACTGGATATCAATGCGACCCCTCTTTGCCATAAACTGGTGGACGTATAAAATAGCGCCTTGAGAAAAACGTCAAAAGAAACCGAAGTGCTAACTCGGAGCACTTATGAAAATCAAACAAACATGATTTTTTTAGCCATTAAACTGTCAAATAAACCAATGCATGTTTTAAAATGTTGGATCGAAACAGTCGCTATTAACGTACTGCCAAAAGCAGACGCGCCCGATTATAATTTATCTACAATGTCCATATAACCAAAACTTTTTCGAGTTTAATACATTGTCTCAATCTCGGCATGCCATGTCCCAGAATTCTCAAAAAGATCTTGAAAAGTATTCCTTGTCATTCGGAGCTGCCTTCTGAAGAATTCACCTGGGATAGTACGGTCAAGATGCAACGCTTTCAAAATTTAAAAAACCGCAGTTTCTTTTCCCACGACTTGCTGATTTCTTCCCAAACAGCCTAAGGTTACCTGCCATCAGGCTTTTTTTTTCGTGTTTTTATTTTTGCTGTAAAAAGAACGCCTGATCGCAGGTTATGCCTAGTGCGATCCTTACTTAGTGTAAAAAAAAGTCTGTTATTAGGTGTCGGCAAGGCCAAATTAAGACCGGAACCCAAGCCGACTTATATGTTTTATAAACATTTGCAAGACTTTTACAGCTACAATAATTCAAAATTTGGCCATTTTTAAGCGCCCTTCGTTTGTACTGGTATGAAAGCTAACCCGGTATCATGTTAATCAAACATTCTTCAGTTATTTCGTATTTAGAGAAGAAGTGACCTGAGAGAGTTTTTTTTCCAAGTTAAGGTCATCCTATCTGGTCATCGGTGTGCAACGATATTTTCGCGCCAATGTTAAATAAATTAATTTTCAACCCGTGCGTGCTGGCAGAACAAGAGTACTTCTCGCAGTTGCCCTTGTTCCGCTTCGAGAAGGAGTAGACTTATGGCAAGCCTGAAAAAAAGAACTGTTATTCTGTGGTCACGTGCCGCTCAAGAAACGCGATAAAATCTCGCTGCTTTGCATCGCGATGTAGTTCTTTCGGGATTTGCGCCAAAATTGGGAAAAAATACAAAAGCCAAAAAATTGCATCGTTTGCTACCCTTGAAATCCAAGCTACCTTTTTCTTAAAACAAGCTTTGTAAATGTAGAAACAACGGAATATTAAGCTACGTATAAAATCTTGTTTCTCTCCCTGCTTGGGACGCGTTCAAACCAAACTCATACAAATAAAATATATATATGCGCGCGCTATTAAGCTAAGACTAACCTGATTGGAAATCATAGAAATGAAGCACGAAAGTCGCTCAGAGAATTCCACCCTTCAGACTTCAAGACGAAAATTTTGTAGCAAAACATCAGGAACACCCAAGGGAACGGTGGAATATTTTTTCGGAAGAATTGTAAAATCAAAGGAAACGACAGCTCATAAGTTCAGCTAATAAGATTTCGTTCTCTTAAAGTTTGTGCCACATTACCATTATTCTAAAAAATCCGAGCAGAACGAACTGTTCCGTTTTCCATAAATATAGCAGTATCATAAATATAACAGTATCAATAGCTTAAAAACGATATAGCGAAAAACAAAACAACTACAATCCGCGACTTTTGCTTAAATGTCCCGGTCTGTCTGTCTGTCTGTCTGTCTGTCTGTCGATGTATTGTAAGCACACACTCAAGATGAACTGTTCGCGATATGATGAGAATACTTGTGTCTAGAATTTGATTTAAATTTAAATACTCAGTGTATATAAGCTTACTAGTTGCACTAGTAAACATGCTGCATCAAAAGTAGACGGCGCGCATAAGCATTTGTCAAAGACGACATTATTCCCGGTACTATTGCAAAGACATAAAACAGCATGCAAGACTGGCATACCTCAATAAATGGTCTTTAGCTGCCGTAGCGTCACACAAACCGATTCTGACGATTGCTGAAACAAAATTGTAAACATCTAAATAAGTAAATCAAGAATTTTCGAAATGTGTTAAACAACAAAGAAGATCTGGTTGTCTAAACGGAAAGCGCACCAAGAAGATAATGCGCATAAAATTAATTGTTATCCAACTTGGTCGGAACAATAACGGCAAATACAGAATAGTAGAGTGGGTCTAAAACTACACAGCTAACAGACAAGAGAAAGCACAAGAAACTTACCTTGTTGAAATAAAATCAACTCTCTTATTGAGTTCCCGACTCTGTAGAGCGCTGTAACCAAAAGCTTTTGCTGGGACGTGACCGCGCCTGCAGTAGCAACGTTTTCGCTTTCCAAGTTGACAGCTCAACTGTCACACAGGGGTTATATAACAGCTGTGTAATATGACGCAGCGCATGCCTGGATAGACGAATCGTAAGTGACCATATCACTAGGCGGCACCCTGAGTCCATTCTTCGCGCGAAATGCCTTCGGTTTTTGCATGCTAATTTCCCGGGGCTAATTTTCCAGAGTGGCGGCTGGTAATGGAGCTAGTCTGCCAGGGAAAACCTCACATTAAAATTTACCAGCTAGATTCATGCCAAAAATGCGCATTTTCCAGCTAGGATAAGCTTCCGAGTTTAAACCAGTAAGCAAGCAATTTGTTTTGAAGCGGGCTTCCCAGCAAATTCCATGCCAATGCTTAAGAATCCCAGCCAGCGCACTAAGCCCTGCGGAGCGAATATTTTGTATATCGGCTCCGGTGAGCACTCCTGATGGCGCTTACCATTTGCAATTCGATTTCTCGTAATTGTTTTCGGCTGATGAGAGACTGGAAACTGGAAAATTTACCAAATGGTAAGGAAATTTTCGCCGTTCCGTTCCGAACGGAAAAAGAGGACTACCTCTGAAGGTAGTCTACAATTTCCGAACGGATTTTCCGGAAAACTACTGTTCCATTTGACTTTCAATCCAAATTTACGGATTTTTTTGCTAAATGGTAAGCACCGATTATATAAAAGCAATAGACCACAAGTTTCTATGGTTTAGAGGCATGATAAACCACTTGGGATGTTGGCAGAACACTCGAAGAATTCGTAAATCACTCGCCAGCGGCTCGTGATTTATTATGGGTTATTGTCCAAGTGTGAGGTCAAGATGGCTGGATATTGGCCAAGTTCTTTTTTTGCGTGTTTATGGACCGAGACGGAGTCGAGGTCCATAAACTCGCAAAAAAAGAACGAGGCCAATATCAAGCCATTTTGACCGAACAAGCTTGGTCAATTAATTATTTATTATATGGCTTTCGGGGAAATTTTTCTTGCGGGGCACGGCGGGTAGTCACGAGCGGGCAAGATAGCTCTATCTTGCCCGCTCGGGTAGCCAATCACAGCGCAGGATTTGACAACCTCGTTCCCAGGGTCTTTTCCCTGGTTTGGGGGGGGGGGGGGGGGGAGGCCTCCAAGCCAGGGAAAAGACCCTGGGAACGAGGTTGAGGATTTGATACATCTTGCCGGCTCACGGAGCTAGCCATACAATAAGAATTCTTCTCGTGTTCTTCCAACGTCCCGCGTGGTTTATCAGCCTATAAACCATAAAAAACTTGTGGTCTATTGTTTAGAAATATCTGCGATACTACGCGCGCTCCCATTGGTCGATAGGTGTGTTTGGTGATGAGAGTAAGTAAACAGGGCTGTGACGTTTTAGATTCGGGCGTATTTTTTTAGAAATAGTTTAAAAGCAGGCTAGAGCAATACATTTTTTTTGTTTGACCAGATCTCTTGTAGATCCTACGTTGGCAGCGTCTATCGTATGCGGTCCCTTGCAGTTTCTGGTTTTTCAATTTTAAAGTATTGTAAAGCGCCATGGACAATTAGTGGAAAATGGCGCTATATAAATGTATATTTATTTATTTATTTATTTATTTATTTATTAAAGTAATAGAGTACTTTTCCATGTTTACATAGCCTCATTTAAACGGATACCGAGAATTCGAGACAGCTTACTGTTTCGAATTCGCCCAGCCCCATACTCCCCCCCCCCCCCCTCCCAGGTCACGAATCAATACCGGAAAACAATAGAATTACCTCCTGCCATAGACATTTTGTGGAAGGAACGCAGCGTACCTGTATGTGTTAATGTTCGACAACCCTCAGATTTGACGATCTATAAACTGCGCGTTTGCTGTGTGACTTTAAAAGTTAACTATAAACTCGTTTCTCTTTAGATATTCATGGAGAACTTCACCGCGGGATATTCTCATCCATCCAATCTCTTGCCACATGACGATATTGACAACAACAAGAACTACAACAATAGCAGCTGCAACAACAACAACAACAACGAGATGAAAGGAGTGACAAAATCTCTTTTAACCGATGCGTTTTTTCAAAACGTTCTGGGATTTAGGGGAACAGTGGTTTCGTGGCAAACTTTTGAGGTAAGTGAGCTTTTAATGGGTCAATATTCCAGAAAGCCAATTCTCCTGCAGTCTTTTAATCTCAAATTCAAAAGTATGAAAGCATTCAGACTAGTTTACATAAAGGGCAAAGCTAAGCGTAATTAGAAGGTCGATGTTAGTCTTGCGCACGAGCAGGGCATGCATCATCAGTGGCCTCCGAACGGTCAGAGAGTTGGATTTGAGCCAAATCAAAGGGTTTTACCTTTGTGTCATTTTCAAAGATAACTGCACTCTGCTCTACACCCGCTTAAAGGAGCTCAGTCACGGTATCTTGAATTGTTTTCCCAAGTACAAAATTTCTTTTAATTGAAGGAAACCTGCATGAAAATAATAGTTAACTATAATAGGAAAACACCTAAAAGATAATAATAATAATAATAATAATAATAATAATAATAATAATAATAATAATAATAATAATAATAAACCATAAAGGAACAAGGCTGCACGGTTAAAGATGGGGAAGACTAACACGGATTACAACGGACGAATTTTAAAAATTTATGTCAAACTTTTCAAGTGCACAAACCCGTGACGCACGTAGCTCCTTTATAACATGCTAGGAGACCTCAGCAGACTAGTCACTAACTACACAACTGATGGTTATAGACAGACACAGTTAATGTAGAGAATTAATGATTTAACAACAAGAGACATTTTAAGACTGCGCATGTATCATGGCATGTTTTCTTCTCATCATGGCCAGATACCTTTACAGAAGATTGGCCTAACAGCAACATGTAAGGCGGCACAGAATGATGAACGAATTATCGGCCTCAGAGGTTTTGAAATCAAATACACACCAAGCTGCGGTAAGACTTCTCCCTGTCCGTTGCCTTTACCTTGTCCTGTATATTGAATCATCTTTGTTTTGAAAGCTTGGGAGACTGAATGAACTGGAACTCTCAGTTTCTCCATATTTATAAGGAATCTATGATAAGTTCCGGTTGTGTTAGTCATTATTAAATGTAAAACATTGATGCTTTGGTTTTGTCTAACTACGCTATGCGATTGGCTTAAAAAACTCACCGCGGCCACTTTGACATCCAATCATAATTAAAACCAAAACCAATCGTAACTGGTTCCCACTCGTTTTCACGTGCATTTCGTCGGCTACATGTATTTGTTTGGAGTTTGATTGGTTCAAAGGGTTGTTTGTGTCCTTTGTAATTGGCCAGAGTAATTAAACTGATTTTGGTTTTACGACAGTCAAAGAGCCAGTTACGATTGGTTTTGGTTTTAATTCTCATTGGATGCCAAAGGCGTAGTTAGGCAAAACCAAAGCAAGAATGTTTTACACTTAACAGGCCACATGCCCAAGCACGTGATCAGAATGGATTTGCCAGGTGTTCTCTCCTATAGTGTCGATGAAGTTCCAACAAGGTCTTTTACGGTATTATTTTATTGTTTCACTGTCAACATTACAGGAGAGCCTGCAACCAAAACACTGCGCGTGGTGGCGAAGTGTAAACCGCTGGCCGACAGGTTCGTTGACATCTTTGGAGACTGGATCAAACAACAAACCGGAGATGTTCGCCAATACGCCGAGATGTTCCGACATGTGTCATACTTCAGGCTAGTTGTACTTGCCTTTTTATGAATTGACGTTGTCGTACTGAGTGTCTAGAAGGGGGTGCTGGAATCAAAGTTATCAGCTAAGTTTTAAGCGATTTCTCAGCTGTCAGTTAAAAAAGTTCCGCCACTTCTCAGCTCTCAGTAGATCTCAGCAATCACTTTAAAAAAACGTCATTTCTGAGATCACAGTTACAATTTTTGTCAATTTCCGGCTATCACACCATTCAGGCTCTCTGTGCTTTCCTGAACTAAGCTGGTCTTGATGCAACAACATTGAATTAAAAATACTTTTAGTTGTAAAAAAAATCTAGAAAGAAAGAAACCCAGTCTTCAATAAACGACATTCAGTTCAGCCTACAACAGTTGCGATAGTATAAGAGTATAAGAATTATAAGCAGTTGTGGAAAAAGTGCCCTGGGGGACAAGCTTGACAAGATCAGGGTCATTGGTCTCTAACAAGCTACGCTTGTCTGAATCTACAGGACATTTTCTTTTAACAATTTTAGGAAGTCGGATGTGAGAGAGCTAAAAGTGATGAAAACACGTGACCAAAGATTTACGGACATTGCACCAAAAGTTTACCACACCATCTGCATTCCTTCTAAGGTATGTGTTATTCATTTTGCTACAAGAGTCGCAATTGTAGCCGGGAAATCCTGGGATGTGGGAAACGAGTGCTCATGGCGGAGAATACTGCAAATTGTCCGCAGAAGTGATTGCCGCTTTCGATTGTTCTTTTATCGCCACGGGTTGATGAAAGTCTGTAATTGCTTGTTTTCTGGCCTCTTCAGTGCCCATTTGTTTCTTCAATTGCTTGTTTACTTGCTTCTTTCCCCACTTATTTCCTTTCTTTCACAGGAGGTTTTTGTTATAGTTATGGAGGAGCTTACAGGTCATGTGACACACTTCAACACCATTGATAATGCGCCAGAGGTCTGGGACCAAGATGATATAAAGGTAAATCTATCGCGTAACTTTTTCAAAAGAAGGTATCACTGGCTTGCTTTGGAAATGGAAGGGAGATTTGGTAATTCTCTTCAGCGTTTAATTAATAACTGAAGAAAAACCTACTTTCGCAGGCTATTTTAGGTTTAGCCACCTAAAAAAATCAACAAAATCCCGTGGCTTCCCTAACTGCTAAACTACGGGGCGAATTTTTATGTGCCTTTGAATGACGTCTGATTAAACCGTCACTCTATATAGTCATGTATTTTTTTTTAGTGGTGTGACTCTGTGTTGTATTTTGATTTTAACAGGTTATATTGCGAGATATTGCCCGTTTTCACAGTATCTACCTTGATGACGTAGCTCGCCTCTTATCAGAGCCGTGGATGTGTGTGTACAGCGGCAATGTTATGAAGGCACTCTCGGGATTTTGGCGCGCGCTTTTGCATCAGAATCAGGCGTCATTTCCTGATCTTTGGACAACGGCAAGGTATTAAACTGCGACATGACGCTTTAATAATAATAATAATGATAATGACAATGACAACGACAATGACAATGACAATGACAATGACAATGACAATGACAATGATAATGATAATGATAATGATAATGATAATGATAATGATAATAATAATTAAAAAGCCTGTTACCTAGTAATTTAATAACTTTCTCAGCTGATCCAAATCACGGTTTACTGTCTTATTAAAATCAGCACCATATCGTGACTGCTGCTTAGCCCCTTGATAATTATGCTCTCGGGTAATTATAATCTATCTTGGCGAAAACTTACGAAGAAATTTGTGTTGTATGTTGTATTCTGGGTTAGTACTGGCCTTTGTTTTCAATATGGCTGACTTTTCACCACTTTTTTCCAAAAGAGCACGGGAAGGGGCATTTTCAATACGCTGGGCAGCTGAATAACCATAACATGTATAATGTAATTTGTGACGTCTGTCATTTTCTTTTTTAGGACGAGACTTTTGAACAGCTTTATTGACAACCTAGATCACGTGTGGCAAGTAATCGAATCTTTTCCACGGACTCTAGTTCACTACGACTTCACTCCAAGAAACGTTTGTATCCGCAAGCGAGAGATAACTATGAATGATAAACAAAGCGAATTCATCACAGAAAGCAAATTACGCCGAGTGTCCTGTGTGTACGATTGGGAAATGGCGACAATTCATGCGCCTCAACATGACGTGGTTGAATTTCTTGCATTTGTGCTTCCTGCCAAAAGTGACGTCACGACCCGTACGAACTTTGTCCGGTTTTATCAGGAACAACTGGAAAAATTCAGCGGCAGAAATTTCGACTCTGAACAGTTCATGGAAGTCTTTAACGCTGTCTGTTGTGTTTATGCTTTGCATCAATTGTCTTTAAAGACCATCACACACTCGGTTACACGACTACCGTACTTTGAGAGAGCTGTGCAATCACACATGGGGTTTTTGGAGGACTTGGAAGCAATGGGCCGGCTTGAGTTCCTTAATGTTGAGCCCCCTTAACGACTGCTTCCTTGCATTTAAAAGAAATCAAACACCATTAAGTCATTTAAACTAGTGTAGACTATATAATTACAAAATGAACATTTTGTATCAAATAACGAAAACTTTTGCAGAAAGCTATTATTGGAGGAACAATAGGAAGGAAGTCAGAGGAACAATTCAGCACTCGTTCTAAACAAACTCTGTATAATTTCTCTGTGCGTTCCCACGCAACGACAACAGCAACAATTCACGTCTTTCTTTGTTTACCGGTATATGGGTTATGTTGTTAGATTTAAATAGCTGTGACGGAACCGGAAAGCTGGGAAGTGGCCGATATTTCAACCCACAGAAATTATAATTGAGCACTTTTGTTCATATCCTCTCTAATATTCCACCTCCCTCTTGCAAAGAAAAACGAACCGTTGCATGTAAATAAGTTAATTTATAAGGCAAACCACGTTTACAAGATTCGACGAAGCAGTTTCTTCTTTTCTTGTAGTTCACCTTTTTCATGTAAACTCAGTTTAATTTTTAATGTTAAAGCATTGATTGACCCAAATTTGCCTAGTTCCTATAGCAAGCACGATTATGCAGTCCCTTCATGACTAATTTTTACCGCCAGCTACAGCCGGCCGGTGCGGGTTGTTCGAAAGCCGGTCAACGCTAAACAAAGGTTAAAAGTAGACCTGAGCATTACTTTCTCTATTATAAAAGATGTTTTTCACTGCGTATGTTTTGTATAGGTTGAGATTCAAACGCAAAACAGAGGGAATGATCAACGTAAATAGACCGCCAACCTCACCGAAGAGTTACAAAACTGAACTGAAAACTCTCGCTAATCCTGGGTGAACAACCCGGTCCCGGCGCAGTAGACTCGTTTCTTAAAGGGAAACAATGGTTATTGTTTGCTGGGTTGGGAAAACTGGCATCATGACGTCATCCTTGCATAGTTAGAGAAAAGACTTTACTCTTCTCAATCTGTAACCAAACTGGCATATAATTCATAATAGGCCACCCGTATATAGTCGCCCTGTAGCGACTATATGTGTCCTACCATGAAGTTCTGCCACCAAACTAGTCCAGTTCTGGTCCTCTCTCTGTTACGCACGGCTACGCAAAAACCAAAAAAGAAGAGGGGAAAAAAAAAACAGAAAAATAGATGCAAATTTTTCTCAGCTTCTGTCATTGTAATTGTTAATTAGTTACTTATTTTAAATTGAAATTTAGTTGTTACTTCTATTCCTAACGGTCACTTCTGAAGAAGTAAGTTGAAACTTACGAAACGTCAAGTAAATGAACTTTGTTTTTTAACATGCGTTTTACTGTCATGTTTATCACCGCAGTAGAGACCGAGGCTCCGCAGTGTGAGACTGGTGCCTAGTATTACCCAGAACCCATAAAGCGCTTGTCATATATATCGCCCTGTGTGGACACCGCGGAAATACGTTTTTTGGGGCGCGATACTGTATTTTGCTGGTCAGCGGTACACCTTAACAAAACTACAAAATGCCTGCAACTTTTACATTGTTTTCGCAGCGAGTCTTGTCGACAGTCAAACAGATACAAAACTTAGAGCGCACACTGTAAACTTAGCTTTTAAACTCCGCTCATTTGTTGGATAGTTCTCAGTTAATATTATATATTATGCCAAAGCCAAACTGAACTTGCACACGGTGTGAAATTGTTGTTGTTTCGTGAGAGTTCATGCTCGCAAGCGGCGAGCCAGTGGCAATTTACGTTACGATGTGCGCTAAGGCTAAAACTAGGCAGCTTTTGTGTTGCTGTAGCGGTGTTCTGAAGACATCAACTTCTCAAGTTTGTTGAATTGATGGGCTTGAACCGTATGAATCGGTATGTCAAAGGCATTTCGATCAAATTCGTCGGGAAGACATGCTCGTGTTCGTCCACTTGTTCGATTGGGGGCACTCACGTAAGTAATCACGGTCATCCTGTCCTCACTCGGCATCACCGAATTATAGACCAAGTTGGCCGAAATCGAAGCAGTGTTTCGTATAAATCTTGGACACGTTGGTGTAACAAGTGTAGGACTGAGTCCCCAAAAGGGTTCAAAATCTGGCCTCAACTCGAGGAAGAATTCACCGAGGTATGTTTTCTCATAAAATATCCAATTTTAATTATACTGTACTTCAGGAAGCTTGAGGCTGGCGAAAATAAAATTTTAAATTTTCATGTTTATTATTGTTTCTTTGTTTCTTGTCATAATTTCGAATTGTTGCAGTTCTGTATTTTGCTTTTAGCGCCTCTAAAGTGTGAAAATTATTTTTAACTAGTTGCATAGCTGTTAGAGTTTAGAAAAAAAAGCTATTTAGCTATTAGAAAAAACCACAAGAAGTACATGACATCTGATTATCTTTAGATGGCAGAAGACATGGAATACAAAGCTGTTAAAAGTGTAATTAAAAATACATGCATACAAGACAATAAAATTACATAAAATCTGGGTAATAACAACTTTCAGTTAAAACTCAATAAATGAATTTCATTTTTAGTTATAAATAGGCTATCCCCCCTGTATTCACACAACAATCTTCTGATTATAAGGCCACCCAGATAATTTCTGACCACATTACCTTAGAGCCTGAGACTCTATAACTTTGTAACATTAATATTTGTTTACATATTACTATTATCTGGATTTCCCAATAGAAAACTTCTTCTATTGTACATTTTTTTCTATTTTGGCTCAGCAAAAATCCTTTTAGATACTGTCCATGGATGATTTCCACAACATCAATGCTGTAAAAACACGAACTGAGAGAACACTGACCAATGCTCTCCATATGGCAACTCCTCTCCTGAACATTCAGCCATCTGTTGATGGTGGGGAGAGGCAGGGGGCGGGAGCCCGGGAGAATAGGGGGTAGGAATCCGGAGAGAAATGCAAAATGCTAATTTGTGTCATTCATTAAGGCTTCAAATACTTTCAAAAACAAGAACTGAAAATGTTACTTGACTTTCATTTAGTGTCTTTAGAGACTTCTAGGCCGACGGGCAAAGAAAAATTCATCCTTGGGCTCAAAATGAGGCTCAAAATGAAACCCTTTGACAGTGGTTATGTCATAGGTCATTCACTTGAAAGACACGTAAGAGTAGCAAGGCTGAAAACGAAGGAAACAAGGAAAAGGAAATGCCTGAGGACTGTGCAGCTAAATGACTAGGATGTGTTTTGATTCTCTTAATTTACAGGGGACAGGAGCAGGATGAACAAGGGTGGGAGTCAAGAGATAGAGGTATGGGAAGTGGGAGAACAGGGTATGGGAAGTGGGAGGTTCTGACTCCGCTGTCCCTCCCCCCACTTGATGCAGTACCTTGTCCCTAAGTAAAAGGTAAAGTCTGCACAGAGCCAAGTGGCCCATCAGGCCAGGCTTATCTCGGTTTCTGTAGCATGAACTGACTAGGAGTATTTCTACTACCCCCTGGATAGGATGCTAGTCGATCACAGGGTTACCCCCAGCATTAAATTCACCAGTACCCATATATACACCTTTGTGGAGAGAGGCACCATGAGAGTAAAAGTGTCTTGCCCAAAAACACAACACAATGTCCTTGACCAGGGCTCAAACACGGACCGCTCGATCCATTGCTGAGCGCACTAACCACATGGCCACCGCACCTCCCACCTTGTCCCTTAGGCCTAACCTTAACCCTAAACCTAAAAAAAAGGAGTCTGTAGATTTCAGTCAAGTTTACCTCTTATCACTTGCGTATTTGAGACAATTTCTAATTTCCTCGCTTTGCCATTCAGTTTACAGCACCAAAGCCTGATTTTAAGTGATTCGCAACTACTGACGGAACTTGTTTTTGCAACTTACAACTTCAGACTTTGCACAAAATTTCTCACTGGAGAAAAGCAATGTTGTAGAACTAAAGTGATGAACTAAATGCAATAAATATTAATTTGTAAGAAATGTATCTATTCTTTAATACATGCTTTTGTGTCTAGTATCTGAGTTAGATGTAGCCAAGATATATTACCAATGGTTTGTAGACGACAGTAAGCCAATTCAGAGACACAGTGGCATAAACAAACCCACTTGTTAGCCAATTTATCACAGGAAAAAAAATTAATACATATAATAATATTATACATATATAATTTATTGCCATCAGGTGCTATAATGTGTTGTAATAAAGTGGCTACAAGTTAAGTAAGAATCTTACAGAAGGGAGGATGATACAATACTATTACTAAGGCGATCATAATTAATTTCATATTGATTCAAAGCACATGATATGTACATGTATGATTACAATGTAAAAATTATTTTGTAGTGATTGAGCAAAGCTCATCTGAATTAAATTAAATGAAAGGAAAAACAACAACAGTCAATTATTTATGTAAGTTGATACAATGCACATGTAAGATAGGGAAATAGAAATCGAAAAGCTTCAAATGACTGAGTAAACGAAATAAACTAGTGGGTTTCATTGAGGAGTTGATTACTGCCTCTCTGAAATGTTGAATGTTTCCTTTTCAGCATCAAAAGAAGTGAAACTTGACCACATCCCATAAGTGGAAGCGGTTTCGTGTAAACAAATACAGGTGTTTGGGCATTTTAAAATATTTAGTTACACGTGCATACATGTACAGGGAAACGGTCTTGAAAATTTCCATGTACTATCAACATTTAATCGATGGAAACAAAAAAGACCTCAAAAAAGGAAAAATTGTCAATGAACCGAAGATATAGAGTGGTCTTAAATGTTTTCAGTATTTCCAGCGTTCGCTGCGGCCAACAAATCACAATATTTTCGATTTCTATTCTCTTCGCAAACGCCACCATTATATAAATGTAGGCTTAAACAATCTTTAATGATAGAGAAATATCTTGTGAATGAAATGAACAAATGTTTTATTCTTACAGCAAACGGCAGGTACAAAAAAATTATTTCACCCGTTCCAAAAGGCGCAGAAAGTCAGAAAGGTGATAGAAACGCCAAAACGCCAGTCTTTAAAGACAAATTCTTATCAAAGTTTCTTTGACGCGTTGCGAAATATAATCTCAATGAACAAGCACCACATGTCGGCGCAAAGTGAGTGTGAATAAAACGGTCCCGACTTACATGTACCTTAACCATTTCGAGCAAATCACACTTTAAATCCAACCAGTCTTCAAAATCCTTGCAAAAGCTGCATACAGGACAAATTTCCTGCTTTGCTGGATACCCATCGTTGATTTTCACAATTCTGAGGCGAGGGCGGCTGAAGCAACACGATCCACGCTTCGTCCGCTCGAGCTGGCTCAAGTCAGCAAACTACACATTACTCCACACAAAATGACTCCCCTGTACCGCTATTCTTTACGAACATTGCTTGAGTATTAAAAACCCATTTAAGGACGTCAAACTCACCAATAACGAGAAGTATCAAGGATATTTTCGACCTAAAAAGGAAGCAAAATACCGACCTCAGAGACTGCTCGATCGAAGGACAGCACAGCCCGATGGTGATGACCACTGACCAGTTACTGTGACGTCAAAAAACGTATTTCCGCGGTGTCCCCTGTGTGTTTTGTTGAATATTTGATTATTTACATTTTGTCGCCATTGAAATGGAGTGTGCAATAATCATGGACCTTATGTCATCTTTCTGAGTTAACAAGGAATATGGTAAGCTTGCGTAGACCTGCTTAAAAGTTTTAGCCGTTTCAAAGATGCGTGCATCTGAGTAATGTATAGAGCTTAGTTATTTTTCTTGCGCCTTCCTTCGAAAGTGAGAGTGAGGCTTTTACGAGTCTTACATTTGTGAGGAAGTTGACGTACTCTTTTCGTTTTATAAAAGGTACTTTGATCAATGTGTTGACTTGTGCACTATGGAGCGATTTCTTCAATTCTTTGACTTTTGTTTTCAAGCTTCAATAAAGATGACATCGCGCCGTACGTAATTTACTAAACTCATATAGATTTGATATTGAAGTCTGCGGAGTTATCTTTTTTAGCTTATAAAAGATTTTCTCAGGATACAACTGTGAACATTATGCTCATATTTATTTTAGAGTGCGGTTTTCAAAAGGGCAGTCGAACACGTAAACTAGCCTAGAGCGAAAACAAAGAGTCTCTTCCAAAATAATTTCAGGTGACTCAGCTGCATTAAGAGCTTGCATTATGTTAATTATGTTTTGTTCACTTCCTTCCATGTCGGCTAAAGATAGTAATCGTTCCATCCATGCCTCGTCTTGTTGTAATATGATAGGAATAGAATGGCTAAGATGACGGATAGAAGCATTTTAACCATATTATCGTCTTATATTCCACCGCCTGCATGATAAGCTTAGCCAAACCAATTCCACTTTGTAGAATTCTAAACCAAGTGTCGAATTTCACGCTCGATTTATTTTTAATCGATCACTTGTGACAGCCCAACGAATTGCACTTTCCGATGTCTTACCCATAATTTTATGATAAGCAATGTGCTTAGAAGAATTGCACTGTGTTAAATATATTTCAGTGAGATTCCGTTATGTGGCGGTTTATTATTTATAAAAACTTATGAATTTTAATTTGGCAGGGTCCAATATATTTCTTAATTTTTGCAGCCGGATTTAATTCAGCAACTGTTGACAAAAGAAGGGATAAAGATAATTTATCTGCCAATTTTTCAGGCTTTTGAATATATTAATAATCAATTTGTGTTGAAATGAAATTTCGTAGAATGACTTGACTTTTCGTTTTGTGACTGTATATTGGACATTATTTTTGTTTTGACACACTGTCATGAAATGTGATATTACTAAAGAATAGTAATTTTTGACTCAAAATCCTTTGTGGCTATCTTTTTGTCAACAATGTCTACTTGATTAAAAGCCAACTCAGTTGGCTTTTAATCAAGTAGACATTGTTGAGGTTGGAAATTATCATGTTTCAGCTTCCTGGCAGTTGAGCTAGAAATGGCAAACATCTATATACGTGAATTGTATCTTCTTCAAGGCATGATCTCAGTTCCAATATCCAAGTAAACCTTAATTGAAGAACTTTGTTATATTTGAGAACTAAATTTCTTTGCTGGGTTTTCTTTGCAGGATTATGATTGACAAAATTTTAGAGTCATTGAGACGCGGAACAAACTTAGCTTTTCTAGCATAATAATTGTTGAATTTGCAGAAGACTAATGAATTTAGGAGAGAGAAATAAAACTGTTATTTGTGAATACTGATAAGACATATTTATATTGTACCCAATATTTATAACTAGCTTTCAGCACAATCTCCAGCTACTATTAGGGAGTTATGCAAATTCTTTCAAGCAGATGTAGACACAGAACACTGTAAAAATTCTGATTATTGTTTTAAGGCCTGTTAGGTGAGCTTGTTTTGCGTAGGCCCCTTTTGGATTTGAGCATAGGGAGGTGTATACATTGGAAGGAATTTTATATTTAAAATACTTTATGTCTTAAAAAAATGCGCATAAAAAATTTCAGGTGCATGGGAGGGGAAGCTTTTATTGCAACTGTGGTGGATATCGCCAGTATATTGCTGAATAACATAAGGATAACATTCCTTGGACACCTAGATTTTGACTCTCATGGCTTGACCAAAAAACATGTACAGTAGTTCAAAGAGTGCTTTCAATTCATGGTTCCATCTCCATTTATGTCATGGAACAAAAGATCTGGGGTCTGCTAATCAGTTTTAATCATACTATACATACATTTCTATATAGTTCAGATCCAATGTTTGAATGAAACCTAGGCCTGTACCTAGACCTATGTTGAGTACACCTGCATGACTGTATGCTGGGAAAACAAGAGAAAAACTATAAATTATATATTCTAATGTAAAGATCCAATTTGGCAGATATTTATACAAGAGTTGAAAAGATGCTGTATGTAGATATCTGTAAATCTACAAGTTTGAGAAAACAACTTATATTTTCTTAATTTCATGCTCATTTAGAGAAAACTTTCTTGTTTTAAAAACAGGTTTTTAGGTAAAAGGACTGTCACTGTGTGGATTAACTATTTCAAGTTTACTGATTTGTGCTCAGTGCATTCACACATGTAGACTCAATTTTAATTGATTTCATGACTTTTGTTTCAGGTGATCTTGCAGCAGGTTTAGTGTTCACTATTCTATGGTCATGGATGATGTGGAAGAATCTTTAGACGACACAGTTGGGGAGTCATTGTTTCTAGAGGGTGACCAAGGTAATGATGCTGAGTTGAATGGCAACCAAAGAACCAGTACACCCACAAAATATATTCCTTTCCCTGAAGAAGAATTATCAATTGCTGACGGACAGTTACCACACCAAGGACTTGTTTTGTCACCAATGTCCAATTCTGGGGCTGGCATTACCACTCATGATCAGCCAAGCTCTTCACCTGACCAAACTTTCCTTTCACTTAGAGAATCTTCTGCGCAGGAATATTCCAGAGATGAATCACAGTCATTATATACATGTACCTCTGCATTGTCTACTGTAAATGCTACAGTGACTTCAGATAGCTGCAGCGCTGTAGAGGGCAAAATGGAAGAACCAAGTACATGTAAATCTTCTACCCAAGAGAGTACCTGGGAGACTGCTTATGGATCTTTTCAAGACAATTCTGATTTAAAAGATGTTACAATTAAACAAGAGCACAGTAACAGCAATTTATCAGGAGAATTTCAAGACAAAGCTGTAGATGATTCTGATCATGAGGATAACAGTGGTGAAGTGCCACATGATTTAAGTGGATCAACAAATGAAGACATATCTTCTACTGTAGAGGACAATCAAAATTCACAACATTGGAGAAATGGCATTTTTGAGGGCAAAGAAATCTCAGATAGAACAACACATTCAAAGGATGTAAATTCTCCTGATTTGGACTTGTTAAATGAGATCTGTGAAGAGGCAACCAACATGACAATCAAGGAGGCTTTGATCTGTTCGTTAAATCCGGGTGTGCGAGCTGGATTAAGAGAGGGAAGACTTTCACTGAATGAGAGTGAAATACTGGCCCTGGAACAGTACTGTGAGCAATTCATTGATAATTTAATCTCTCAGCTTTTAAATGGACAGTGGTCAGAAAGTATTAATATTGAGGCATGTAAGCAGAAGCCTCAGGAAAGCAAGGCCAAAGTGGCAAAGAAGTTGAGCAGCCTTGATTTAGAGACATTGAAATCTAACTGTGATAGATTTGTTCACAGTATCATCACAGAGTCATTGCATGATTCCTGTTTTGGTTTCCAGAACAAGGAAACAAAACAAACAGCTGGTGAAAGTGAATTAAATGCCTTGCAAAAACAAAATGTGTTGGATCAAAACAGCGTTCAGGACGTTCTTCCAATCTTCAAAGAATCAAGTGTAATTCAGGAGTATATTGGCTTTCTTGCTGCAGACATTGTGAAGTCAGCATTGGCCAATTTGTCAACTTCCATAGCAACAAAAAGTGGTGATAAGAATGAAGAGATGAAATTGAATAACAATAGCATATCACATGACAGAACAAGTGAACAAGAAAAAACTTATTCTTCAAAACACACTGTTGGAGACCAAGGTACAAACACAAATGATGACATGCTGAAATCTCACAGTACTTCTGGTAGAGGTATAGAAAATGGAACAAATGGAAACATTGCATTGATAGGCAGTGATGAGGATTTTGAAATACAGTATGAGAAAGAAACGGAGGAGCTTTCAGATGATGAACAGATTTTTGGTAGCAGTTTAACTGGTGCTTTAGAGACTTCTCTGGAGTTTGATCATGATGTTGGTGATTGGGAAGGTGGTGGATTGTTGGCAGATTTACATACATTGGGCTCAGGTAAGAGAATTTTTTGTTGATCTGAAAATTAAAAGCTGAACGAAATTGAGGTAGTGTGACAGAACTTAGATGCTGGGTCAAACCTATATTTTTTATTAAATAAAAATACATAGAATTGTGCATTTTTGATCTTACAGTTACAATATGTATGCTAAAATAATTACTAGCTACATCTACTTGAATACATTGTACTTGTGGTAATTCATGCTTGCTATTGCTATCAGAAAAATATGTACATTTAGTTATTTAATTACAAGTAGTATAAAGAAATGGTTACCATACTTGTTAGCTTGAAAAAGCATTTCTTATACTGATAAAGCTACTTCTACATGTAACAAGAAAATGTGTTCTTGGACCCCTGTATTTCTTTTTCGTAACTGAAGTTGATATGTAAAACAACACTACTGATCCCCAAAGATGTAAAGTTGGTATTTATTATACATGTAAACATCTGTGACAGCTGAACTAATGGGCAGCTAATACACATGGGCATGCAAGTCCAATTGAATTGTGTTTAAAAAAATTTTTGCTGAGCAGAAATTGGAGACTGTGCATGTGCATTGTACAAGAAAGCTCCTAAGAAAAAAAATAAAAGCTTTGTGTTCCCCCTACAAGAATTGAACCCACAAGAACTGCACATTGTTTTCCACAGTGACTATACTTGTTATTTTAATTTTAGAGAGAAAACAGAAGATAGTGCTGCGAGAACTGTCATTTGATGAGCATGCAGAGGTTGCTGGAACAGAATTGTTGGCACCAGTCTTTCTTGCAATTGCTGAGGAGAATGATGAGGACTCTGAGTTCCAAGGAATGAGAAAGAAGGCACAATCTATTGAAGACTTGTGCGCTGTCATTGATGAGGATGGTAATTAAAAATAATTATAATTACTTTTTTTAGCTCATTCACACAGTAATTTTTAATGCCTGAGTAAACAGTCAAATGTTGCAATCTCTTCCTGTGCTGAGATCATTTTCACGAGAGAATGTTATTTTAGAATAGAAATGAAACATCCAGAATGTAGTATCTGATGATCCATTTAAAAATATATTAAAATGAACAATTGTTTTAAAAGCTTTGTGTTTGATGTACATTTTGTGAAACAGGTCTCTTCCGTTGCCCTGTTGTTTTTCAGTTTTAAAACAACTCACACTACTTACTGTAATTGCCAATTTATTTTCAGAGCATCCAAGACAAAGGAGTTATTCAGCTCCTAAGAAAATCAGAACAACCCCTCAACCCTTCCACACTGAATTCAAGCCAGAGGAAGACAGCAGTGAAAATGGTGAAGCAGAGCTCAGTGAAGAAGAGTATGAGGGAGATGAAGAAAGTGAGACTGGAGATGAGGATGAAGAAGCTGATAGTGAACACCACCAAGAAGAAAATGAAGAGGACTCTGGTGGTGTAGAAGCACAGCTGGAGGCTGGCTCTGATAGTGAGAGATTCCGCTGGCATACTGTGAGTGTAAATGGCAGGGATAAAATACTGGATCTGAAACTACTGGAACCTTACATGAAAGTCATCTCTCATGGAGGTACACATAATACTTAACAGAACATGTTTAGCCATTATGTCTGTGGATGACAGTATTAGCGGTGGTGAATGGTAAATGCGAGACTTTGCAAGAAGCCAAGACTAGCATTTTTTCTTTACGAGCCTGAGACGTTTTGACTTCTACAATAAATTTGTAAGACAGAGATTTCAAAATGTTTCAAATGCAAGCTCAAGATGTTCAGGTTCTCAGATGTTCAGACAGCTTTTTGAAAAACTCGAGACTGTGCAGTGCACATAACTGAAATAAATGAGACTGTAAGACCCATGAAATTTGCCAAAAATTTTGCAATACCCACAGTTTTTGAAGGACTGTTGGCCACCCCTAGTATTGCCTTGTTAGGTCAGCAATGTGATGTGTTGATTATTTTTCTTTCATTATTTAACACTGGGTTTCACCTTGACTGGAGTCCTTACAGGCTGTGGGTTGTCTAGTTGGACAAGATACATGTACTTCATTCTCATAGTGCTTCAAATACTGTAGCATGCATATTTTACAGCTTGCCCCAACAATGTAGTTGCTGATATCCAATGTCTGCTTCATAGGGGAAAGATGGATGAGTGACAACCACATTTTGTTTTACAAACATCTTGCCATTATTAAACAGGACATTACCCACTAATCAGTGCGCCCTTTTCCAGACAGAACATTGTGAATTCACGGTCTACTGAATAACTTCAGTCTGACATTTTGCATTTGCAATGCTGTTACAATGCAAGTGACACTCGAGACTGCTCCATGCCAAACCTGACTCTGCTGTGTAATATCTTGTGTGTGTCTTGACACTTTAGGCTATTTCAGTGACACCAAGGCAACTATTGTTGTGATTGCTGCCTGTTACCTACCAGACAGAAGTATAAAGAATTATGATTTTCTTATGGAGCAGTTGTTCTTGTGAGTATGCCTCAGCTTAATATGTTACTTTATCATCAGATCTTTGTCAAATTCCCACCACCTTTTCCCTTCTTCCTTTTGCAATTTTCAATAATCATAATAATCATAATAATAATCTATAGTTATGTATCATCTTCTGTCATCCTTAGTTCATTTTCCCAATATACCTTTAGTTCCCTCATTCACCTTGCGACAGGCAGTTAGCCAGATGGGTGTCCAGGAGTATTGTGGACGGTCATTTTTGTTTAGAATTTTTTTTTTTTGTATGTTAGTTAAAAATTATTGGCCTGAACTAACCCAGTAGCAAAGTTTTGAAGCCACTTTCCAAATGCCTGAACCTTGCACACTGCCTCCCACCATCTACCCTCCATCCATGTCCCCTCCTTCCCTCTTCTGAACTAACTCCCCACCCCCAACTCTCCTTATGTCATGGAATGCCCATCTGGACAAAGTATCTTGTTTGGTTCTGTTGTAGTTATGTTATAAGCACGTTAGAACTTCTGGCCATCCATGAGGAATATTACTTGGTGTACCTGAATGGTGGAACAAGACAGCAAAACATGCCATCAGTTACATGGATGAAGAGATTTTATCAGTATATTGAAGGAGGGTAAGAACAGACTTTCTTGCAGTTAGTGATCACTCTAACCTGATTCTCTGGCTGTCTGAGGACACTCGTACCCACTCCTAGGAAACTGTGGGAGCAAGGAAGTGAGAGGGAGTGAAGAACTAAACTAGCATAACTCATGCAAAGTAAAATCTTTTTATTCCTTCAAGTAGATTGGTACTGACTAGGGATTCATTAAGGGCCTGGCACCAGGCAAATTGACTGCCTGTGAGGATAATTTTGCCCGCCTGGTTTGACCATCTAGCGGAAAGTTTTCCTATGAAGAAGTTCAGTTCCAATAAGTTCTGCCTGCCTGTGAAAACCAGTTGCCCTGACCTGCTGAAAACATTGATGAAACCCCTGACATACCATGTACAGTCATTTAGAACATTGAAACCATTGATAGATTTTCTACAAGGAAGGAAGAATGTAATCCTACTGTTGAAGGCATCATTATTGGGGTAGACCACTGACAGTAGTTACTGATGTGCCATGTGTGAAGAGGTTTACAGCTACTTAGCTATCTGCACGTATTACGTGCCTTTGATACAAGCCAGATTGTGTTGCAGCTGACCTACAGCATTGTTATTTTTTAGCCTGAAGAAGAGAATGAGAGAGATGTTCATTGTGCACCCCAGTTTTCGACTGAAAGTAGTGATAACACTCGCCAAGCCACTGATCAAGTAAGACCTTTGTTTAAGGACAATGGAACTTGCATGTGAAAAGTCAGGGACGTATGCTAGAAAAATTTAATTAGACTCCTGAAGAAGATCAATCTGGTTGTGGCTCAAGCTTTCTTTGACCCAGTGACCCCTAAAAGATTCTACTTTTCTAAAAACTATTTCATGCCTGATTGGTCTAGAGACCATCAACACAGTATGACAGTATTTTTTAAATTATTTGCTTGCAACCCACTAGTTTAAGTTTAATAAGTTTAGTAGTAATACTTCTATACTAAGTACTATTCAATTTTCTCTAAACTAGTAAATTTATTGCCTAAAAACTAGCAAATGTATTTCTTATTCTTATTGTAAGGACTCCTGGCCAGGTATCATAATCTTCTTTAAGGAGGCATGTAACAGAAAAATAAATCTGCAAACCCAAAACAATAGTATCTTGCAGGTCTTTCTGCCTTGAACAACTTAACTGATATCTTAATCCCTGTGAGAGATGACAAACGTATCCAAACCTTTCACATACAAAGTAGGAGGGCCCTTGTGGGGCAGGACATTTTTATATGTAACACTTGTGATGTACCAAGCTTGCGTTTGAGTGTCTCGAGTGATCACCTTACTGATGTAATTAGCTTTACAAGCCTTTGCAATATAATAACTTTTTTCCTCGTCTGTCCTTCAGTGCAAGTTTTTGGAGGAAGCTTAGTTTTGTCCACACACTGGGCAGTCTGTCGAGTCTTGTTCCAGTGGACTATATCTACATTCCTGATGAAGTTATGAGGTTAGTGGCAGAGATCTTTGTTTAGCCACAGACCCTTAAGCACTTAAGAAAGTGGGGACATAGTGGCCTAATGGTGCGTGCTGGACTGGGGTCACTGCGTTGTGTTCTTGAGCAAGATGCTCTACACAAGGCCTCTCTTCACTTAGGTATAACCAGATGGGGGTGAAGGGGGCGGGGTGAAATATTTCACTCTGATTAATAAGGGATAAGGTTTGGTGGTATGAGACACTTGGGCCAATGGAGTCAGTCCCCAGTGTGTGGGTGTATTTGGTCATTCCACTAGTTTGAGTACGAATCAAAGCCGTTATTATAGAACTGCTAGGTTCTATAAGTGATCTGTTTTGTTGTAGCGTGACGTTTTTGGGAATAATGCTGCTCCCCCCGATCAAGATGCTTATGCTAGAATTCAATAAAGCCAGCAAACATTGCCCGTGTGTAATATGTGGGTTTCCTTTTGTCTCAGAATTTCCTAATTGCATCTAGCTCATTTCTTAATTGATCAGTTTGGTTCTGATTTTCTTCCGTTTGTAGAGTGGATCCAACTTACAGACAAGTACACAACCGATGAAGATTTCAACAGGAACATTAATTTAATATGCTGTCAATACATCGACGGTAAAATAACTAGACCAGTCTACATTGATTTGGTGTTTCTGTACCGCAGAACACAATTACATGTATAATACCTAGTCGAGTAAGCTTCAAATAATGAAACAGCTGGACTTACACGAAGTAGCACTTTTAATTACAAGTTATCAGCACATATTTTGTTTATACAAGTTGTGAGAATTTGGCGGTTTATCACTGAAGACCTAATTTTCTCATCACTTTTTTGCTTGAAATGCATTACGTGTAAAATGACACTTTGACAAACTGATGTACAGTACATGTTAACATTTTATTATGCAAAGCCAGTGCAAGTGACTTGAGCATGCGTAATAAACATTTTTGTTGCATTTTATTCAATGAAAATGGTGTAAGCCGCATCATGCAATTTTATCAAGGTAAATATAATTGTAAAAAAGAAAATTGTTTGAAAGTGTAGTCCAAGTTAAACTAAAATTGGTTCAACAAGTTGTAAATAGGTTTCACTGGTTAAAACGCCGGTAAATTAAGTTATTTTTAGGTATGTAAACTCGTAATTTTAATATATTTTCACTGGAGTGTTTGTAATATACTTATGTCAGTTGTGTCTACAGAATTAAACTGGAGATTGAACTGCAGGTTTTTTTTTACTGAGCTTTAACGGTGAGCTTTAGTCCCTTCACTTTTCCAAGAATTAAGAGCTGCATTAAAAGAAACGTTATTGGAATGGTTCGAAAGTACTGAAATTTTCATTTGCTTTGGTTTAATTTTGCATTTCTACGCTATACGACTGGCAATCAGAAGCAAAACCTAACGCTAATTGTGATTCGCTCGCACACGTATTCCCACGCTTCGCGTCAGCTACAAGTATTTGCTTCGAAATTTGACTGGTTCACTGGACTGTCTATTTCCTTTGGGTTTGTCTAGTTCTTAGGAATTGGGGGCTAATTGCATGGGCCGGGCAGGTCCGATTTGCTAGGTTAAGTGGGCTTCGTTTGTCGAGATCTCGCCTCTTCCTGTCCAGGATCCTGATAATCGGGCTCGAATGTAGTCACCGGGCAGCCCGAACTACCGAACCGTATCTTCTCGCCAAAATCGAGCTCGCTCCGGATTCGCGCAGCTCACATCAAGCCGGACTGAAAAAAAAAAAAAAAAAAAACGTTTTAGTCGGCTCCGGGAGGCATGGAGAAAAATAAGAAACAGGTATGTTTTCCGAAATGTAAGCTGGTATTTTATTAGTTTTGCACAGCCAAAAACAGGGTAAATTTGTAGTATGAGACAAGGCTACAATATCAATCATCGTCAAGTGCTAGTCAAGTCGTAATACATCAGTAAATTCCAGCTTTACCCACATGCCAGATACATGTAAGTTGAAGTCAGCGTCAGGAAGCTCAGAGTTGAAGTCAGTGTCAGGAAGCTCAGAGTGGCGTGTTAGGATCCTAATGAACTTTGTTTTCCTTCACCCTCAAGAAGTTTTTTGTATTTGTCCGCGGGAAACGGAGTAATACGGTTCTTTTGATCGCTGTCGGATGCGATGCGAAGATTAAAACCCTTTCATTACTTTTATAAGTGAACTAGAAGTTTGTATCGAATCGACTTTGTATGTGTATAAAAACGATTTCGAGATATAACGAAACGACCTGGAAACGACAAAAGGACCGGATACCAGACAGTCCAAGGACTCTATCCGCTTAAGGTGTTTAGTACCTTTGTAAGATTAGAAGTTTACTTGCTTAGTTTGTAAAAAAGATCAGCAGTTTACTTGCTTAGTTTCCCCTTGGAACGAAGTGACTCTTTGATGGAACGAAGTGACTTGGAACGAAGTGACTTGGAACGAAGTGACCGGATACCCCTCCTCCGGGCCGACCCCTTACTTTCCGGATTGTTCGAAAACAGCTGGCAAATGCTCCACGGCCGGGAAAACTGACTAGTTGTTCAAACGTTTTATTTTCATCGTTTCTCGTGCTACTTTCACAAAATTTAAGCTAATTCAAGTCGCGTTAAGTCCTAGTTAACTCTTATTTCCCATAACAGTGGGTTCATTACCAGGTCTAGCATTTTATTTATACGCGGTATTTCTTGTCGAGATTCATTAAGAAACTTGCGTCGATGAATTGGTCATTAAAGAAGCGACAATGCTGTGAGGAAAAAAAAAAACGATTTTCCCCGAGAAAAAATGTCCTAGTATTGCTCTGGGGATTGGCTCAGCTGTAAAATAAAATTAAGCGATCACCGCCTTAATGCGCCCGAAAATATTATCACAAGTGTCTTACCGTATGGGAGGCTTCAACTTCAACGCTTTCGTTTGAATTTTCCAAAGTAAGGTGTTCAAAGCTGTTGAGCACTGAAGTGGGCTTTCGTGGGACTTAACCCAACATCACGTCAGATACTCCAATTCTTCCACCTTCAGGCACTTTCCACGCAGGGATTCTTTTCTTCTTTGCGTTTTGACAAAACCTCAGGTGCAAGTTTTCGCTTTGAAGGTGACACTATAGAGTCTACGAAGCGATGTATTACTAAGCTGTGGTTAGTACGAAGAAACCACCGAAAAGAAACCACCGAAACAAGCGAAACGAGCGAAATGAAACCACCGAAACAAGCGAAACAACCAAAACGAAAAACAGATACGACAAATACGATACGAAACGACCAAAAAAAAACAAAAAAAAAAACCACGGGCCAGCGAAAGACAGAATTATCTTACATTTAGGACTTTGAGCAGCAAGGCTGCCTTGTAAAGACTGAAAGAAAATGTTGTTGTATTTTTGTATGTATTTTAAGGGTGGAACGCCGACCAAAGCAGATGCGAAAAGAAAAGAAAGGAAAATAATAGAAAAGTTAGGAAAGGAAGTATTCATTGACAACGTCTCAGTCAATATCGCTACTTTTCTCCCTTAGACTACTTTTAAACTGCTTAGTAGCGAGGAGTGGAGATCAGCTTTTTAGGGTTCATTCAGCAGAGGTTAGTTCATAGGAGTGAGGATTGAAAAAAGCTTCAAATGACAATCAAACTCAACGATCTTTTAATGAATTTTCTTCTGATCAACTCATAATTAACAGTCATCTTGTAATTAGTATATCAGCGACAAATGCTGAAGAGAAAAGAACAGAAACAAAAACAAACAAAAAAAACATTTCATTATTCGAGCGTTTAGAATACACCTCTTCACGCTCTAATGGCCATTATGGGTAATCGGGGAAAATTTACAAAGAAGCAAATCGTCGACACCCTTGTGCTCACCCATCTTTCAAAATGTCACGATGTCACACGCGTGGCTAAAGAGCAGGATCTGGGTACGAGATCAGGCTGCCATAGTAACGTGCGAGAGATCAAGACTGTTTTTTTTTTTAACTTTTTTATTTATTTACTTACTATTTTACTTGTTTCGGTGGTTTCGTTTCGTTTTTTCGGGTTTTAGTACATGCCCCATTACCGTACCGTTTCCGAAAACAAAAAAAAAAAAAAGCATCATTTCAGAACCAAGATTTACCTCTCGCACGAATGATTTCCATAAAAATGAACGATAACTTCTTTCTCCAATCAAGCAATAAAACAAGCACGTTGTAGCTACTATGAATGGCAACTTGTCCTAATGATTCGATTTAGCACCAGGGGCAATAATGTACTGTTGGAAACTTAAGAGAGGCCGCTTATTGGAGAAGGGGCGTTTATCAGGGTGTGAGCGTGACCGTGAGCGTGACATGTGCTCGCAGTCTACATCTAGGTTTTGCTAACCCTTTTGACTATTTTGACAACAGCGCTGATAATTACATGAACATCAATCAACATTTTTATTGACACCAAAACCCTTTTTTTTTTCTCAATTTTCCCATTTTTGTTAAGGTACCATAAGCAGATGATCTCCTGCTATACTGAAAAACAATAACACCAATAGTACAAAGAACAACAGAGGAGAACACTTCTAGTGGTAAATAAATGCTTCATAGAATAAAAAGGTACGCATGCTTCATCTCTTAAAGTAATAATTATTTATCATGCAGTGCTTTTGTGTTGGAATGCAATCCAAGGGCACTTTCCATTTGACCAAAAAATCTGGTTTGCAATCGAAGGGGTGTGTGCAAAAAAGCCCTAAGTGACTCCAAGTCAATTTTCGGTAAAATAGCATTTTCTTGTTTCATGCAATTTGAGTAATTATTACTCATTTTCCAAAATTTTCTAGAAAAGATGACAGCCTTGTGAGTTACATCTACATCTTTCTTACCAACAATTTTATTTTCATACTGAATTTATCTGGAATTTTCGGTCGAATAGTATGCCTCTCAGAAATTTGTCAACTTTAATATCCATGCCGTGTTTAACTTAATAGAACAATTTTAAACCTAAATTCCAACAACAAGAATTAATTAAATTTAGAATAACCTGTACACGAACATTAAAATTATTTTGCTGGTGAAACCACTTTGTTATGCTTATTAATATTCACAATATTGACTAGAAAAATAGGACATCTCTAACTCTACTTAAAGGATGGCAAGTTAATGTGTGGAAGTGACGGCATAGATGGTAAATTTAGATTAGGTTTTGGAAGATTGTGTAAGTTAGGACTAATATTTCTGACAGCAGACATGGCCCTCTGAGGTGCGGCACTTATTCCGGCCTAGGGAAAAAAAAAGAACAAGAATAATTTATTAGCATCACCCTAAGTAAATGAGCCCCATGCAGTTGTAACTTCCCTTTGAAGAGCACGAGAGGTACCGTTAATATTGCACCTACGCTTTCATGCACCTGTTACTTTAAGTCCACTGGAAAAGAGATGACTGCTATGTAGAGCGAATGTATTGTGCCTGCCCATACTAGGAAAAAGAAACAGTTTCCACAGCATCACATTTGCTCAGTGGTTGAAAATGTTCAAAGTTACATGTGAGCCACAAGAGCACACATGTCAAGGAATTGAAGGTATAAAGCATGGTTATTGACACTGATTATCAAAATGTGAAACCAAATGCTGCTAATACTATGCAATGTACAGTGTAGATGTGGATTCAAACAGAAATTGTATCCAAGAGGAAAGTAAGCTATTGGGTAATTTTCTGCAATTGGCTTGCTTGTAAGGCTGATTTACCCCAGTATAGCTTTTACTAAATTGAGACATGTGACAAGTTTACAGCATGACAATGACACAAGGTACTTGAGTCGTGTAAATGAAAACCAAACCAACAAAATGCTCATGATTGTCGTGGACAACACAACAGTATAAAATGATATAGCAAGCAAACTACAAAAATTGAACCGGTCGAGAGTAAAATGAGCACTTACTTCTGATTTTTCTAGTTTATTCTGTGCTTCAATGTGAGTCAATATTTCAGACATGTTGGTTTCTAACACCATGCCTCCCATCACAATTTCTTGTAAAATATAGTGAACCTGTACAAGAGAGAGCATATGGACGAACATTACCAGGTGTTTTACAGCAAGAGCTTCAAGGAATAATTATATTATTGTTATTACCATTTTATATCAAATGGTATAATATCACTATGAAGCAAATTTTTCTGGCCCTAATCCTCATGTAGAAAGGAGGACATGACGATGCTGACAATGTTTATAAGCTTGATTTGCAATGTTCAATGTAACTCTTATGGCTTTGCTACAAACTTGTTCCTTAACCCAATACACATAATCTTGTGCAAAAGTAGCTTGCATACCAAGCATTTCCCATAGAAGCTGAACAAAATTGAAACCGAATGTGAAAAAGCTCTATGCACGTCAGGTACAGTTGTATATTTTGCAGGTTGCAGGTTGCAGGTTGAAACGACTTGTTTATTTGAGTTGAAATCAAATAAATCCCAGTATAAAGGCTAACCGCAAGCAACCTAAGCTCATGTAGGCTAACTGGAATGCTATTCAGGCTAACCAAAGTGCTAAGTAGACCTCAAACTTAAAAGTCGATTTTTCAACCTGCAACCTGGAAAACATACCTGCCCCTCTATGTAGGCTAGAGCAAAAGTGGTAGAAATTTAACATTAAAAAAAAGATGAATTTCCTAATTTCAAACAGCTCTGAAAATATTTGCCCAATCAAGAAAAGGCTGTATGTAACGTCTTACCAATTATCAATGTTAAGAACTACACTCGAGTTGTTAATAAGGCTTATTTTCTTGCAGTGAGCTGTCTTTTTATCAAGTGCAGTGACCCTTTTCAAATGATTTGTGTTTTAAGTAGTTGATAGTACATAAAATAGTAATGTTGTGATTTCAGTTGAAACTCTTCTTACGGACACTTCCATAATAAGGTCATCTCAATATTACGGACTGTCATTTGGTCCAAGCGAGTTCAGAATTCATACAATCTTTACCTCTCTTTTATTAGTAATGACACTTCCATAACACAGACTTGCTACTTGGCCCCTTTTACATCCGTGTTAGAGACATTTGGCTGTGTTTAGATTTTTATAGATAAAACGTATGACCTCAGTCAAATGGGAAAGCTGTCATGTTTTTAATGTCTCTACAAGTGCAGGTAACCTTAAGTCTATAGAACAATTAAAACATGCTGTGGAAGTAGCTACTGACACTGGGCACAAAACATGAAGTGCTTTAAGAGCTTCTATCAAAGAACATATTAATGTTGCAGTTCCTAGGGAGTAATGCTTTAAGTACCCTGACAAACACAAGCAATAAACACGTGTTCTATGGTGTAAAGGGGGGAACATGAGAAAGACTTCTATAATGTTCTAACGCGTTACAGTTCTATTGGGTTACGTTTAACAACAGTAAGCTAGTGACTGTATGTAAATAGCGTCACGCTCCATTAACTGTGCTTTAATGATTGACTTTAAAGCTTTAATTATCATACATGTAGTTTTGGTTTTTGCCCACCTTGTCCATATGAAATATGAGATCCAGCTCACAAACATTTTCAAAACACTTGTCTAAAGTTTCCACAAATACCTACAATAGGGATAAAAATATAATATTACAATGTACGTTACATAAATATACCATGTGCAACAGACTAATCATAAAATTCTGGAATGTTAGTTTTTATCTCCTTGTCTTTTTTTGTTTTGGCAAGTCTCTGTTTCTTAATGGTTGCCAGATCTCTTTTATTTATTGCCTGGCAAAAAAGGGAATAACAACAAAAATGATCTTGCACATGTACAGTGCTTGAAATTAAAAAAAAATCCAGGTTGTCCCTATTTCAAAAACTGGGCAACCAAACACGTTAATTTGGTTACCCTGATGAATCCTTGGTTGCCTGTTGGAAAAACCTACACATTTAAGGGCACTACTCCTAAAAACATCCATTTTTGTCTCCTTAGTAAAGAAATAAAGAATTCGAGAACAATTATGGTAACGATCCTACTTTTATTTACCCGCTGTGTAGAATCACATGGCGGTCAAGCTTGAACTAATCTCTTAGTGTGAGTCAATGGTTTTCACAGAAGTCTGCATTTAAGTTGTGGCATATTCAAAATGGTGTCTTTGATCTTGATCGCCTCCAGACATGAAACTTTGTGTTTTTCTCTTACATTTTTGTACCTGGCAATGTTTTGTAAAATTCACAGATATCCAAAACACAGGAAAACGCTTAGCTGAGGCAAATTAATTTTTATTAACTTCACACTATTGGAACATTGACAATACAAAACCGTAATGTAAGTTGGGAGCTGTTTACGATTAACTTATTTTCTATTTTTGGCTGGGTTGTCTGTTGTTTTTTTCCTTGGGCAACCAGCCTCTTGATTTTACCAAAAATTGGTTGCCCGGTAAACGTTTTGGTCATCTTGGATGACCGGACGACTGCTAATTTCGAGCACTGCATGTATACACAATGAATGAAGTCCTAGGATCTTGTCCCTGGGATGTATCTCTCTGATCAAATTAACTGTCACCATAGGCCAACCAAACAGACATGCATGTAATTATTACAACCAACAATCAAATTATAAGTTAACGTTTTCACACCAGCTCACCTGAATAAGATCAAGAATTCCTAACTCACTCTCAGAGGAGTCCACACAGAAAACAAAGTAAAGAGTAGCATAATGTCGGTAAATAATCTTGAAGTCAGAACCACCAATCAACCTAGAATGAGCATCGATCAAGTTAACTTTTTTCAATGAATTACTTAACAGTTAATCCTTGTCGAGAAAATGTTATACATGTATTCACCTCTGTTATGTTTCCAGAAAGTGGGATATGTTACTTACAAGGTAAACTGATGCTAATTCATTTAGGAAAACCAGAACTTACGTTCCTCCTTCTAAGAAATTGCAAACATTATCATCTCTCCTAGAGACTATGTGAAATGTCTCTCTAATGATCTGATGCTGCATGTCCTCAGACTGAAACATTTAAGAAAAAAAATTACATAAAATTAATTATACCTGCAAATGTCCATTAACTTTTATTTTATTATTTAAAAACAGCTCGAAAAACATATCCAGTATTCAACCTAAGAATTCATTTCATCACTCTTCTAAAATCACCTCTCGCACAAGACAATTTCACAGTTAAAAAAGCACTTAGGTCATAGGCACCGAGTAAGGGATTGCCATCATCATATTCTTTATGTTTTCAGTTTTGAAAGGAAAAAAGAGCAGACTTGGTTATATGAATCCCTCTTGAAACAAAGGTCAATGAATATTTCGTCAATATTTATGAATAAGTACTTGGTTTGATTGGTGGTATTAACAGGATAAAGTTATATTTATATAGGATTAAATAGATTGGGATTTCAAAATGAGGCCATAGGCCATATTAATAGGGCCACTACATCAATAAGGTTTTCTTATAGAAAATGTATGAGAGTTTTGCCAGGACAAAAAAGTGGCTGTCATAGATGAGGTGACCATAATTAATGAGGTGACTGGAAGGGGCGGAGGAGGGGGGATTGAAAGGACTGTAGATGACATCAAGAAACAACTCTGTCCTTTGAAAAGTTGTGGCTCGCCACAAAAAAAAGCCTTTGAAAGCTTTGTGTTGCATTTAAAGGTAAAAGTTTTTCTTGTAAACATTTTATTACTTATAAATTTGAATGAGATGTAAGCAATACTTGGGACACAGTGGAAGTTGAAAGTGGGTGTTCGAATGTTTTGTCCATTACCCCTTTTCGCCATGTTAACGTCCCAGAGGTACGGGGTGGTATTTGGTCGCCTATAAACTCCTGAGCAGTAAGCAATTTTGGCCTGGGAGATGGGGATTTGACCAACTGAAAATTCAAAGAGGCTATTACCCGGTTTGCGTGTAAACTAAGCATAAGTTGAGCTTACCATCATTTTCATTAGCTAACTGCTAATAAGAATTAAGTTTATTGTAAAGGAAAGTTTGCGCTCTCCTAGATCGTGTAAAATCAAAAACCTTTTGAAGGCAGGGTACTTACGTAATGAGTAAAGAATTTGGTCATCCGTGGTTTTCCATGGTTGTTGAATACAAGAATTGCTTTGATCATCTCAAAATAAGAAATAAAGGAATGAAAGTAGACAATTATTCACTCATTCGATCATGAGCGTTCAAGATGGCCGTCAATAGATTTCCCATAGTCCCTTGGTTGGAACCGAGTTACTACTCTGTGTAAGCTGCATAAAAGTCACATCTCATACACCTGACTCAGCTTCTCTGACTCCTCGAGTTGTGAGATAATTTCAAAAATGGGGTGACAGAATCAATGCACAGTAGTTTCATATAAATCAAACATAGAATTACTCAATCTTTCATCCTCTATAATTTTCTCTCAGTTTTCCTGGTGACTTTTTTTCTTTTAACTCATTCAATCTCAGTGTTTCCTGTTTGACACCGAAGGTCATAACAAATGCTACTGAAAGCCAAAATCTTGTTAGTCACTATTGTAACTAACAATAAGATCGTGACCTCAAGATTTGTATGAGGAGACATTTGCTGGGGCTGGAGGCAAATTAAATCAAATATCAAATCGAGCTGCGCTGTTCATATGATTCCTTTTTAAGAAAGAGAGAACCAAATTAACCACCTGTTTCAACAATAGTGCTGCCTAGGGGCAGGGGCAGGATTTTTCTTAAGAGGGGTGCACCACCAAGAAATGGCATAACTGACTGGTGAAGTAAACAAATTTTAAAAGCAAATATGATCTAATACAAAGAAGAAGGCTTCATCTCGAGGGGGGGGGGGGGGTGGCACACCCGCCCCATAGATCCGCCACTGCTGCCTACTTCAAAACTTTGTGACAAACCCTAAATACATCAAAAACATTAACGCTAGCATAACTTTAATAACATCATTCACATTTACAGGGCATCATTTACTGGTACATAACTTTACCTACAATGTATATTACAGACAACTGAAGCGAAATGAACAAAGTGACATTACATTAGCTTTGCACTCAGTCTATCGTTGGTAAAACAGTTTTCAAGGTATAATTATAAGGCTAAGAGTCAATCGAAGAAGAGTTGATGTAGACCAACTTAATGGAGAATGTTAAATAGACTCTGCATCTGCAGTGTATTACCTAAGCATCATTATTGTAAAAATACACAGTAATGAAAAAAGTTGATTTCAGCTGCAATAATGGAACATATTTTATTGATTACTGGCATTCCTTTGTGTAAACTTTAAAACAGACACAGAAACAAATTTATCTTTTTCTTGTCCAGTGATCACAGAATACAGGGTACATACACAAAAGAGAGATCCTTCCCACAGGACAATTGTTTGCTGACCACACCCAACCTCATGCCTTTTACTGCTTACAGCTTAACTGCCCTTGATGTACACATCATCCCAGAAACCCTGTATTCCTAAAGTTTGGACCCTAACTGGGGAATGAAAGGAATGTCGCACTAGGATCATGGAACTGAAAAAAACTTATAACCTGGTCACTTTGCTTTCATGAATCAGATGCACGCTTTGTGGAATGAGGCACTAATACAAAAGTCCAGCCTTGCCATCAGTACATATTGACAGGAATGGATTGGAATAGAATGGAGCAGAATGACCCCATAGACTCTGAATGGGCCACAATGGACCAGGAGACTGGAATAAGCTGGAATGAGCTAGATTGTAGACTGTATGTATTAACATGTTTCGGATCATGTGTACCAAGACATCTACGGTCGAGTGTTGATTGATACCCTTGATCAACACTCGATAAACATCTTGATCAACACTTGATGGATATCTCAATTAATACTTAACTTAGGATAGAGGGTCACTGGTTCGTCAGTTTTTTACTGTTATGTGTTACCCTCTGTAAATAAAGTTGTTACTTACTTACTTACTTACTTACTCAGTCGACACTCAATCAACATCTTGATTGATACTTGATTGACAGTTGGCTGATAATCAGCTAAGTGTCGACCAACTCATGTGTATCAATTGACACTCAATAGCATCTTCGAAAATTAGCTGACTTTTGACTGAGATGTCAATCGAGTGCCAACAGAGTGTTGACTGAGGGCATCGATCAACACTCAACTGCAGAAGCCTTTAGTACACATGGTCCCATTGTTTTTTTCTTTCTAGACTCATTCTGATCTATTCCAGTTTCATTATTAGTTTCTATCTTGGGCCATTTTGTTTCATTCTGGTCCATTTCAGTCTGATTCTGGCTCACACTAGTTCTTTTAGTTTCACTATGGTCCAGTTTGGTTGTTTTTCATGTCAACACAGTACCATTCCAGTCCAGTCTGGGGATCTTGTGTACAGTATTTAAATCTGTTGGTTGGCTGAGTATTGACTGACACTGTCAACAGACATGTTGACCGAATTTCGGTTGACACATTGACTGAGTATCTGCCAATTAATATGTTGACTACTTCATTAGTGATGGCCGATACTAGGCTGAGATCGGAGGCCTTAAGTAACCCAGTCTGGTTCATTCCACTCCTTTCCTGTCGATTCGTTATGTTTGCTATGTGTGTTAAATAAGTAATACCATGCCTATTGATCTATGAATTTTTTGCTCACCAGAAAACAATTTTTTTTAAGAGTTCCTACTCGAGCAATTTTCCTATGAGTTGTGCAGTCACCGGCTTAGTGTTCTCACAAATTAAGCTCACGCCAATGGATCTACTGAATTTTGCTTCTCTCTTGACTCTGTCCAGGCCTTTGCAATGGTTCTCTTCATCTCATCATCACCCTCATCATACATCTTCCTCATCAAATCCATGATGCCTTCTCCTGGATCCTTATTTTCATCAAACTTTGGTTGCTGTTTTGAGTTCTTGTTTTCTGCTGCTGTTAAACAGGACCAGTTCTCTTCTTTGCTCTTGTTCAGAAGGATACTGAGTTTCCCGGTTTTAACTTTCACTGAGCTCGACTTGGGGACAATTGGATGAAGCAAATTGACCATTTGAAATTGGTAATTCTTGCCTTTCAGTCCAAGTACCTTCAACTCCAAGGAATTGGAGGTGAATTTCGAAGAAACGTTTCCTTCTGGCAGAGTTTCCACCTCTGGCAGAGTAATGTAAATTTTCACGAACTTCGACGATTGGTCCCAAGCGTAGGATGTAATTTTTGTTAGGGTCACTTGAGGTTTCTTCACTGCGGGTTTTTTCTCCACTTGGACCTGGGCACATGGTTCACCTTCGTTCGGGTTTTCTGTTCGTTTTTCCACGGAATTGATCTCACGTTCTACGAGTGCCAACTCATCTTGCAGAAGTTTCTTAACGCGAGGTCGAGTTGCAGTTGAAAGAAGGCTCTGAATTTCGTCTCTGGTCTCTTTTAACTCTTGAACTTCCTCCATAATGGCAGAAAATGTTCCCTCAAAAAGCGAAATCAAAAAACTCGTGGCCGATCAATATCGAATCGTCACATGCTACAAGACCTTGGCCGAGACAGTCTTGACACTAGTGACCAATCTCCCATCGCCGAGTCGCGACGATAGATAGAATCCGAGAGAGTGCAGTGTTGTGCGTGTTGTTATTTTTGTTAGAGCATTTTATGTTTTTCGTGGACAATGAAAAAATGGATAGTGCTTCTTGGTGGGGCCATGTTCTGTGTCCTGTTCTTCTCCATGTACTTGGTAGTTGATCAGTTAGGGCGATTGCCAAGCTCTCAAGAAATCTTCAAAGCCGAGGTAAATTTGCGGGAGAGAGCTACTAGCTTGTAGCTTTGTAGCTGGTAGATTGTGAAAACAAGAAAATTACAGTTTAGCGCAAAGATACGAAGACATTTAAATAGAGAAATGAAACCTCTCAGTGAATGAAATCATAAATATAGAGAGTTTGGTGAAGAGGAGATAAAGAAGCCGCAACTTATACTTTCACACAGACGCGAATGCGCGAAAGCAGGAGAAATGCACGCGCGCGAGCCGACAACAGGGTTTCATAAAACTTGCATATTATTAACCTTAATTAAGTATTTAACTCTTTGTGCTTGTGTGTAGTGTTTCCACCTGTTTAGCCATGCTTAATATATTTTTTCCTCTTCTTCGACTATTGGTTGTTTGGGATTCGATTTGTACAACGTCTACAGGGGATTTCTATGCACTATGCCAGCTTTAAGCCACTGACCTGATTAAGCTTATAATTATTATGACTTTAAGCTTTTGGTTTTGTAGATTACAATTTGGAATTATTCCACGAATTTTTTTTGTCTGTGAACCTTCTTTCTTCTCCGCTCTAAATAACAGGATGATAATAATAATGATATGTTTTGAAAGAAAATAGTTGAAATTGAGGACTTGACACCTCTCCAGTTTTGCATGAAACACCCTTTGGATTTGAGCTTGAAAAGTTGACACAAGATAATTATTGGTTTGAAAGATGATTGATTTCACCAAATTAGATCAGAATGTAGCTTAAGAAGTTTTGTGCAGCTCATAACATTGATAATATGTGATACGTATAAAAAAATAATAATAATTAACTTTTATAGAATGGAATTTAGTGATGGAACTTCGCTTCATTAAGATTTTGAGTAGCAAGTTAACGTTAAAAGATGACCTCTTAACCTGATGTTATAGTCTTTGTCTTGCATGTATACAATATACTGTTATTGTTTAATCCCACTGTGGACACTTTTGTACTTGTGATTTCAGAGTGTGCCTAAGGTACAATCTGTTCACATGTCTATCCACCTGTTTTGAAGCTGCGTAAATAGAATAATTGGCTTCCTCTCAATGAAAATAAAAGGAAATTTTTTAAAAAATAGTTTTGTTTAAGTGCAAAATTATCTAGCAAAAAGTACAAAAATATGAGAACATTGATTTTACTCATGAATGAATTCTCATGGGCTATGAGGAGTTTCAAAATATTTTGAAATACAGTAGGCATCTGCAGCTGAAAGAGTTGGTAGCAATGACACAATCGCATCCTGTAAAATACAAAATACAGTGGATGCTTTAAGTTACTAGCTTCCTATTGCATAAAAAATTTGAGAATGAAAAAAATTGCAAAATTGAGTGTGAAGTTACTCTGCCATCTTATAAAACACATGCCGAGCTTGTTTGTTGCAAGCTAATTGCTATAAACCAGATTAGCTGGCAATATATAATCAAGCAGACGACAGAACTCCGGCAGTTGGCAGCTTGTTTTGAAAACACTGGGTTATCGGTATTAAGTTGTATTGGAACATAGTATATTAAATCTTGATCTTGAATAGGATTGTGGTGTGTGGTGTATTTCAGAATTGGAAGGAGAGATATCAAGTTTATAGTTAATAATTATTACTGATCTAATTCTCAATACATATAATAAATGAGGCACTTAACATGCACCTGACTTACAAGTGGTTAAACTTTTATTTAAAACTAAATGTAAAATAATTTACAAATAATTATAATGACAAAATGTTTGAGCTTACGACTGATTCCGAGTGCTGTACAGGTCCATGTAACAGATTGACCCTGTTCCTCTGATATACTCTGAGCGTATAATAATTATACCAACAAAATTATTTTGCTTATATAGTGCTGCCTGACTTTAGGAATTGGGGAAATACTGATAATTGTTAATAAGGCTGGACTGGCTATGTTTTCAAGTGACCATTTGCACAGTGTTGCTACAACGTTTAGCTTCAAATACATGACATTAAGTGAGTCAACATGTAAAAAATTAATTTTTTTGTTGCTGTATATTTCAGATGAAACAGAAAGTTGAAGATCCTCTGAATGCTCTTGAGAAAGACATTAATAAACTGGAAGGGAATATACAAAGATCTGGTAAAATTATGAGCAGTATGCAAAATAGTGTTGAGAAATTAAAATTCAAAGGACACAAACCAATCCCTCCTGTTAAAAAACAAGAGGATGTGGCATTAGTAAGAAGACCTGAAATGCAAGCCAGTGATGTGGACGATGGTTGTGTGTTCTCTGGGACAGCATCAGGAAAATCTGCAAATGTGAAGGTAAGAACTAGAATTTGCTTCTCCTTTGGTACATTGTGTAAGCGTGAATTACTGCAGGGCTCCAAAATGGTGCCGTCCGTTCATCTGGGACAAGTAGATTTTCCTGGCAGGCAAGTACATGTACCTATAACTTTTCATTCTCACTTGCCTGATGGGCAAGGGTCCAGGCAAGTTGTCTGCCAACTCAATTTAAAAAGAGGAAACCAAGACTTACACGTACCCAGGGCAAGCAAATTTGAGAGCTGCTTCTCTGAAGGGCAAGGTGGACTTCAAGTTTTTTTCGAGCCCTGTACTGGCTGTTATTAATAATACAGTTGAACCTCTCCACAATGACCACCTTAGGAACAGAGGAGAGTGGCATTGTAGAGAGTTGGTCATTATGGAGAGGCATGGGCAGGGTGTAGTCTGAAACCTTTTTTGAGGGGAGGGGGGGGGGGGGCAACTTGTTGTTTCAAAAAAATGCTTAGTTAGTATATACATGTACAAATCAAAATGTATCAATAAAACAGAAACTTAACAGAAACAGAGTCCAACAACACACAGTGCAGATCAAGTTTGGTGACCTTGTAGAGTAACAAAATGGGGTTTTGTATATGCTCTTTAGTCATTCAGTGATTTACTGGCCATTGCCAAGAGGTTATTTTGGCAGCTGGGCTGAGTTTTAGTGGCCATTGTAGACAGGTTAACATAACAGTGAATATATGGACTGTCTGCCGAGACCAAAAAAACTTGCCGTTGTAGAGAGGCTTGACTGAAATTTATTTATTGTATCTAATGATAAAATTTGCTTCCTGTATGCCATGTAAATAAATCCCTCATTAATCAGGCTTGTTTGGTCAAAATGTTTGGATATTGGTCTTGATCTTTGTTTACCTGTTTAACTTTGTAGAAGTGTTTGTGAACTTACAAAAAAGGATCTTGGCTAATTTGCAGCAATTTTGACCTCATGCTTGGTCAATAGCCCATATTAAGTGTGTGATAGTATTTTTAAAATTCAAGCCAAAAAAGAATCTAATAAAAACTTAGTCGCTCACACTCGTAACTTGCATGTAGTTGTTTCAGGTGAGTAGGTGCTCATTAGAATGCAGCCTTGAATATGGTGACCTACAGTGTTATGGCTAGCACATTAGACCCCAGATTGGGCAGACTGACCTTCAAAAGGCCCTTTGCATGACCATGTCACAAGGCCTTGGCAGTCATAATGAAGAAATAAGAGTGTGTTGAAATTAGTAAGATTTACAATTCAGAGGCCACTCGTTTAAAGTGTGAGATGTTATGGCAATCTCAAGGTTTAAAAAATTAACAAGACATATAAGTTAAAAGGAAAAACACCGCTGGATGGTAAGCCTTGTCATCCAAAATACAAATTAATGTGCAAATCATTTATATTTTCCAACTATGAAACTGTCCTAAAATCTCACACTAAAACGTAATCAGCCTCAAAATTGAAAGTCTTAAGGCGGCTCGATAGGCCCAAAATCGGAAAAAAATCGTATTTTTGGAAACCTACATTTTTGGATTGTTTATCCTTTGTACCTTCATGAAAAACCCATTTTCTGCATTTTTACTGTCCTATTAGCATGCTTTTGAGCATTTTCTCAGGATGTTTGGCCCGTTTCCATGGAAACGAGAGTTGTTTACGTGTCTTTTTTTGAACAAAAAGCAGTGATATTTAGTGAAAATTTCGAGGAAAATTGTGTATGAGAGGTTTGAATGCTTCCTGGGGCCTGGGAAGCAGTCTAGCCTTCTTTTGAGGACATTTCAAGTCAACTACATGAGGGAATAATCGTAGAAAACGTGGTCGCTGTTGTTTATGCGGCATCGACAAAACCAGGATCGGACCGGATCGGATCACGGATCGGATCACGGACCGGATCACGGACCGGATCACGGATTGGATCACGGATCGGATCACGGATCGGATCACAGAAAAAACAACAACAAAGTTTTAAAGAAAAAAAAAAATCAAAACAAAAATCAAACCGTTTATAAGATAATAATAAATAAAAAATAAAAGTGGAAAACTAAAATATGTTAAATGAAAATAAGAATCCCGAATTTGACGCAATGACATGTTAATTACAGAGAATGACAAGAGGTCATTTAAAAAGCCACATAAGCGCCTAATTTACGACGAATTACGAATTTAAATTGTAATGAACAGGCAGATGTAGTTATATTTGAACGTTAGTTGGCTCGAAGCTTGCGTGAACCTCCCATTCTCGTTTTTGAAATTGTTTTCAGTGGCTAATTCTCGGCTACATTTTCATGTTAGATGTGAGCGTTACAGTTGGCGTTACACACAATACAGTTAATGAGAAAACTTAGGTGCGAAAGCTTAAGGACATGACTTGCTTTGAAGGAGCTAAGTCACGATTTGCACATCTTGAAAAAACTAGCCTAGTTTTTCAAGTTCGTCATTTGCAATCCCCGTTAATCTTTGCCATCCTTAACAATCCTCATTCCGTTTTGATTTGTTCTTGCCTCTTAAGTGTTTTCTATCCTAGAACACGATCATTTTAAGGTTTTATTCTATTTAAAGGCAGCTCTTTACAATCCTAAAAATAACTCTAAAAATCGTGACGTAACTCCTAAAATGTTGTTTATTCTCGGGTTGCGTTATCGTTCACACTATCGATGTTATTCCTAGAATTTTTTGAAAAACAGCTATATTTCCTTGAAATACAAATGGTTTGTTTCGTTTTATTCCAGTGCGAAATATCGTATTCCAAACTCACATCTTGTAAAAGTATAGACTTGTCTCTAAAACGGAAATTGTTTGAAATCATCAGGTGTTTAATTTTTTAGTGTTTTTAGTTTTTGTGTTTCTATTCATATGTTCGTCCTATTATTACCATACTGACTCGTTTTACGACAGTTTACCTTTGATGCAAGTGATTACACGAAATATCATTTATCTGAACTGCGGAGAAAGATATGAAGACATGATTGATCATCGCAATCAAAACCCAACAGCCTGAAAAAACTTGATCTGTGACCAGCTCCCAGTTGGCTTGATATTATAAAAGAATAAAGGAATATCACACCTGAATTAAATAAAACGTTCTGCTCACAGTAGTCACTCTAGTGCAATTTGCTCAACAAAATTTTGGATTTTTTTCCTTGATCCGATCCGTGATCCGATCCGTGATCCGATCCGTGATCCGATCCGTGATCCGGTCCGTGATCCGATCCGTGATCCGGTCCGGTCCGATCCAGGTTTTGTCGACGCCGGTTGTTCATGCTTCGTTCGTAAAAGTTATCCTCAGAAATGCCTCCAAAAAAGAAATTTAGAAGCGGTAGAAGCAAGAAAAGAAAGTTCACTGGGAACATGTATACCAGGAGAAAGGAATTAGAGTCGAAGGAAGCTTCAGCGGATCAGGAATCGGTTGAAAGAAGCGACGAAGTGGTCTCCGACGAAACAGACGCGTCGCGCTCAAATGTTAGCTTGCCTGAAACTTCATCATCTTTTGCATCGCAAGGAAAGGTTCGCGGACTTTCCAACGAGGAGTCTAAACCTGAAAGTAGTGCAAGCGATGTGGATTCAGCTGAAATGGAAGGTTTTCGTTTTGTTGACATGGCAGTCCTCGGCTCGATTTTCGAATTGTTACTCTGCCCCATTTGTAAGAAGAACCACGTGGAGCTGGAGGAAGATAACGAAAGAAAGATGGGATTTGCTTCCTTGCTATTTGTCAAGTGCCCCGGGAAAAAGTGTGGATTCATAAAAAGATTTTACTCTTCTTCCAGAGTTGGGACTTCGCAGGCATTCGAAGTCAATCGAAGAATTGTTCTAGCATCCAGGAACATTGGTGTTGGGCACCAAGGGCTCGTCAAATTTGCTGGAACTATGAACATGCCTCCTCCCATGAATGAAAATACCTATAGGGATATTGTTGAAGCTGTGAGGAAAGCTGCTCAGACTGTTTGCCAGCGAAGTATGAGAGCTGCTGTTGAAAATGCAAAGAGCTTCTATGAACCAGAGGAGGATGGTGTTTTTGATATTGGAATTTCAGGTGATGGCACCTGGAGAAGAAGGGGCTACTCATCCCTGTATGGAATAGTCACTGCCATATCCACAGTCACTGGCAAAGTAATTGACATCGAAATAATGTCAAAAGACTGCAAGGAGTGCACAGTGTGGAGGAACAAGGAAGGCACACAGGAGTTTGAAGATTGGTGGGAAGGCCACCAACATCGTTGCCAGGCTAATCACCTTGGGTCATCTGCATCAATGGATTCCACTGGCCTTCTTGCCATATTTCAGCGGTCGGTTGAAAGCTATGGAGTGCGTTATACAGAGTTTTTGGGAGACGGGGACAGCAAAGCCCACAAGCTAATTGTAGATGAAGCTGTGTATGGTGAAAAAGAGGTCACCAAGCTCGAGTGCGTTGGGCATGTTCAGAAACGTCTGGGGTCATGCCTTCGCTCGCTAAAAAAGTGCATGGGTCAAGCAAGACTTGAAGACGGAAAACCAATTGGGGGTATTGGAAGGCTGACAAACAACAAAATAGATCAACTACAGGTCTATTATGGCAAGGCCATCCGAAACAACACCCACAACATCCAATCTATGGAGAATGCTGTCATGGCTATATGGCACCGCACAAGATCCAGTGATGACCACCCGGACCATGACTTGTGCCCCCCTGGAGAAAACTCGTGGTGTGGGTTTCAAAGGGACTTGGCAAAGGAAACAACAGAGTACTCACATACACATCCACTGCCTTATGCTGTTGCCAATGCAATTCATTCAACTTTTGAAGCCCTCAGTGACCAAGACCTCTTACAGCGCTGCCTCCATGGTGGCACACAGAACCGCAACGAGGCAATAAATGCACTCATTTGGCAACGCGCTACAAAGGAAACTCACTCTGGCTTACCCACAGTGGAGCTTGCTGCTCACCTTGCAGTTTCTCACTTCAATGATGGGTCAGTCTCCCTCAAATTGGTCCTCAAAGAACTAGGAATTACGCCAGGGGCTCACTGTAGCCAAGCTTGCAAAAAGCTGGAATATGACAGATTGCGTCATGCCCGCAGAAAGAGTTCTGATCAGTCCAAGGAACGACGAAAACAAATCAGAAACTGGAAGAAAGGCTACAGTGACCGTTTAGAGGCTATTGAAGGACTTCAGTATGAAGCTGGAGCCTTTTAGGACTGAACACAGTGAACATTGCTGATGATCAACTTTAAATGCTATTTTCTCAGATTCCGTTTTTTAGGCATGTTCAGTCACCGTAAACACAATATCTCAAAAACTATTTAAGATAACTCAATGAAACTTTCACATTTGGTTGGCTAGAAATAGATCTGTGCCATGACCAATTTTTACTTGGTTTGTGACACCCTATCATGACTTATTAACATTTTTTCAAAGCCGATATTGCACATTTTGATGTATGTTCTGGGTGAAGGCCTCATTCATGATCAAAACACAATTTCTTTATAATAATTGGTCATTGCATAGCTCTGAGAACATAAAAAAATTGTGACAAATTTCAATTTTCCAGCCTAAAGCAGAGTAGAGATATTGTGTTTAAGAAAACACCTACTTCTAGGCCCTCGGAAATGGGTGTGGTTATAAAAATGGGTGTGGCTCCTCAGGAATGTGAGAAATGCATCCCAAATGTATGGCAAATGAATCATAGGGACCTGCTTAATACAATGATATAGTTGAATTGACATGATTTTATAAGATAGTGTTGAGAATTATGTTGTCAAAATGACCAGTTTTAGCCTATTGAGCCACCTTAAGATCAACCCTCCAAGTTAACTTTTTTCCTTAGTGGCCGTTTGGCCACTTACTGTTCAGGTTTGGTCGCCAGTGAAAAATTTTAGTTGCCAAAATATATGCATAAATTAATAATTAATTAATAAATAATAATCTTATTGTTATCTAACTGTATTATTAATAACATTTTCCTTGAACCACCAAGTAAATTGAAGTCCCGTTCAGTGAAAGAACTACCTAATGTTGATTCAAATATGCTTTTATTGGAATGATTGATGATCAAATGAAATAGTTTCTGATCACAATGAAAAAGTACTATATTATTGCAACAGTGTTGTGAGTTGATCACAGGTCTCATTCAGTCATTTCAAATTGATTGGCTTTCACTTTCAATAAATCTTCTACAATGGTTATAATAATGCAAATGTACATGCCTTCAAATAGCTCTATTGATTTACAAGTGACACCACAAATATCAAAAACCAAAGGTTCAGACTATCTTCATTATAAACTCTTGCTTGAGTTTTTAATATTTTATAATCACACTAGTCTTAAATGGTAACTTAGGAATGACTTGAGCACTCCAAACAATTCAAACTTTCATGCTATGAAATAAAGTTTTTTTGTTTTTAATCTATACTAGTGACACATATTTACAGTTCTACAGCCAGCACACAGAAATCCATATTTCTGCATTAAAACTTAGAAACCACATGTGGTATGGACTTCAGATTGAAGAAATGGTCTTCTTGATCTTTTTGAGGATTTGAACCATTCCTTCACTGCTGGCGCTGGTTGTGAAATCAACCATGAAAAAGCGTGAGCATGTATGAATGAAATGTATGTTTACCACCATTTTTCCCGCGAAAATATTTGATGAAAATTAAGAAAAAAAGTCGCTTCACAAAACACAGAAATATTTGTGTATATCATTTATAATTCACACAACAGGAGCAGTGCAAACGACACAGATTATACCAAGTTAAAATAAGGTAGCCTCATTTGCAGCTGAATGGCGGAAAGTTTTCCAATGTTTATCAAGGCGGCCTCAAATTCTTGCTGAGACCATAAAGTGAACAGTATTTTTACCTTATTGCTTATGATCTTTTTTAAATGTTCAACCTCGTTTTCTGCTTAAATAAGCAAACGACATAAAACTTCATCTGAAAATTTAAGACTGTATTGAAATGGACAGAAAAGTTCACGCTCAAATTGTTTGTCGTTTTGAATTTAATATGCGAACTGCGGAACGTGAATACTCAACGCGAAAATACTTTCACAAGTTTTAGGGCAATCACTAAGACGGATATTTTTTATTGATGAAATCTTTGACAATTTAAAAATAAACCCAGGTTCGTTCACACAAGTGAAATTTATTTACGACTGCGAGCTGCTTTTCATCACAGTTTTTTTTTATTTATAGAATCCCCTGTGCTTGTGTTATCAAGTTTGCTGTCAAGTCAAGTATTTTCGTGTCCACTGAAACAAAATACGTTTCTCAAATACATTTGGATGTTTCTCAAATATATTGTGGATCCTGTCACCGTTGAGCTTTCCAAGCTTTTGCAATTCCTCTTCTTTTCGATGGCACATGACCGGATTGCGTGCATTGTCTCATGCTTCCAGTTAAAATTTTCACGTGCCAAAGTTCAGTCGAGTGGAATGATTTTCGTTGCGTCCCAAGCTCAACTGAATGCAATTCCTTGATCTTTGTTTACCGTGTAACATTTCATTTTATTCAATCTCCATTTCTGTTGGTTAAAATCCCACAACAACTAGCTTTGCAAAGTGAATTCTTAATGCTCAGAATGTTTTTCTTTTCACTCCGGATGATAGTCCGCTCAAGCTCCTGACGCACAGGTCACATTAATTTTAGTCGCTGAGCTGGCGACTTGCGTTCTAATTTAGTCGCCAGCTCCAAAATTCTAGTCGCCATGGCGACTAAAATGGTCGCAACTTGGAGAGTTGAAGTTACGTGTACCAATTTCATCATGCCCGTTTCTTTCCATTTGTGGTTTCTATTTCCTTCCACACTGACCAGGTCACATGACATGGTCATGCAAAGGCCCCATTCATTGTGCCATGTTCTTGGGCCATTCTCCTCCCAGGGGTATAAAGGGCTGGTGCTGCCAAACGAGTGAGTGAATAACAAAATGATAATATGTATAATAAATAATAATGATATGACTTCCTTTGGGCTCCTGGACATCCAACTGGCATCCTGCTGACAATGTTGATGTAAACTCTCATTACAGATGTTAGACATGTTTGATGTGATGCCGTTTGATGACATTGATGGCGGTGCATGGAAGCAAGGCTGGGATGTGCGATATGATGATAAACAATTTGATCAAGAACCACTTAATGTTTTTGTGGTACCTCACTCACATAATGATCCAGGTATTGTATGTTTTGAGTAATATAGTTACATGCAGGGGTGTCTGGGCCCAAGCATTACATGTATGTTAAAGGCAAATTGTAATGTTACTACCACAGTGCCCTTCTCCACATACTGTCCCATAGGGTATCATTATAAATAAGAAGTCAGATAATAATAATTTACATTTTTTTAGGATGCATTTCTCAGCTCAATGCGTCTAATAGCAAATAATTAACTAAGTGAAATAGAACAAATAAACAACTAACCAAAATAACTAACCAGTTGCTTCTAAAGATGATCCAGATCCATCCAGGGGGACAGTGTGTAATTCATTGCTTCTTGTTATAGAAATTGGGACGAGTTATGGAAGTGGATTGCTTTGGCCATGTGCAGACATGGTCTTAAAATAAGTTTGAAGTCAAAATGATTTCAAACTACTGAAAGCTGAAGTTTGATTACAGTATTTTATATTTTCCTTTGTTATTAAAAAAGGATTGTGGTTTACTGTTATTAATACATTTGGAACAAAAGAAAATACGTCAGATAAAACTACATGAATTTTTAGTTCCTAAATTTCTTTTTATCTTCGGCTTTATAATATATACAATTATACTACATCAGTAGCAAAAAAAAAGTTTCACAATATGACCTACAGGATTAAAGAGTCAGTGCACTCAGGACTGTATAAATTGAGCCTACATGTACATAGCAAAAGTACCACTTTCCTAGAGCCACACTTTTGTGAGCTCTTATAGAAGGATTCATGCTGATGTCATTGTTTACATAATTTTTGCTCATTTGCATACGTCTTTACGTACAAAAGGAAACATGTTAGATATGAATTGACTCCAGACAGCTAAAGAGCTAGTTAAACTTAATACATGGTGAAATTTTTAGCTCTTTGGGTGTAAAATTCGAGGAGATATTGTCTTTAAAAAACTGCAGAATTTCTGGGTGGCAAAGCGCTAATGAGCTCATATATTCTTTGTAATAGTTTGAGTTTTTGAACCCTTGTTGCACAGAACATATTCAATGCATCAGGCTCATATTCATTGGTAGAGTTAATCGTACTATGACCTTTCAATATTCAGAACTGATTTATTTGTAGCTCCATCAGAAACTGAATTGCTTATGCTGATGAGGCAAATATTGTAAACAAGGATTCTCCTATTACATGTAAACTCTCTGCCTTAAATTACTTGTTTGACGCAATCTCTTTTTCTTCTTTTTGATAGGCTGGATCAAAACTCTAGATCAGTATTACACACAGCAGACGCGACATATCCTTGACAATGTAGTTGATGCACTTGCTGAAGACAAAAGAAGAAAGTTCATCTGGGCAGAAATGTCATATTTGTCAATGTGGTGGCAAGATGCTGATGATACAAGGAAAAAGCTTGCTCTCGAGTAAGAACAATAAATAATTGGTATAAATGGAAAACACAGCCTTTCACTTTTTGAATTGTTTTATACGTGTACATGTATGGAAAAACTGTTTGAATGTATATTATAATTAATTAAAAGAAATTAGTTCAGACTACTCAAGGCATGCTGTTAAGTAAAACACAGCAAGTGAAGTATTTCCGGGCCCACTTGATTTATAAAACCCACACTGTATTTAAATTTTAAAAGAAATATCATTGTTAACTTAAGTCAGTAATACTACAGGTATCCCAAGCTCCTTGAGAGCTGTGAACATTATTATATGACATTGCGTATCAGCGTAAATGTAAGAGAGTTTGTATGGGAATGTAACAATCATATTTAACAGTTTAAAATACATGTATGGAAAGAAATTGAGTACAAATGACTTACTTCAACTCTTCTGTGTGTTACTTTTATCTCTGGGCCGTTTGGGGGCTGTTTCAAAGTGATTCCAGCAACTTTCAGTTTCATCGTTCTCCTCTCTATATGCACTCCTCAAGGTAGGCAACTTGAGTGGTGAAGCCCAGCAGATTAACTGAAGGAACAGCCATAAATTCGCTCCAAAAGCTCTGATCACCTTAAGATTCCACCTAGAGCATGTGCGATAGTTGCTCTAACAATCTTCCCTTCATTGGAGGAAAATTTCAGGTTGCAAATCTCACAAGTGTTTCCCATCGAGACCCATTGAATGATGCACTGACCGTATGTTCCGTGCATGGACTGTTTGAAAATGGCTTCGTGACCCCAGTGGATGAAGGGATATTGTTCACTGCAAGTATTATTGTTGCTTACCTTGAGGAATATACATAGAAAGGAGAACGACGAAACTGAAAGTCGCTGGAATAACTTTGAAATGGCTCCAAAATGGCATGGGGAAAAAGAAACACATAAAAGAGTTGAAGTAAGTCATATTTATTCAATTTCTCTTCCATAGTTCAAACTGTTACGTATCATTGTTACATTACCACACAAACTCTTATATCTACGCTGTTATGCCATGTTGTTTAATAATGTTCAGGTCTCCTAGGGAGCTTGGGATACCTGTTGTATGCTGGTTTTGACTGTACTTGATGCATTGTTCTTCAGGCAGCTAACTGGCGGTCAGTTAGAGATTGTAACAGGTGGATGGGTGATGCCTGACGAGGCCAACACACATTACTATGCCATGCTGGATCAGATGATTGAAGGGCATCAGTGGATTGAAAAAAACCTTGGTTCAGGAATAAAGCCAATGTCTGGGTGGGCCATTGATCCATTTGGACACACACCCACCATGGCTTATCTTCTGCGACGTGTGGGTTTCCATGCCATGTTGATTCAAAGGACTCATTATCAGGTGAAAAAGCACCTTGCCAAGGAGAAAAATCTTGAGTTCATGTGGCGGCAAAATTGGGGTAAGTTGCAACTCTGCTCTGCCATGACAACTGATGATGATACATGATTGTATGAAAAGGCAATACGTCTGTTTCAAACCTGCATGTATGGCCTAAGCATGTTAATATTTAACTCATGTTAGAACACTAAAATTTTCTCTGTTGCCCAAAGAAAGTAAAATCTTGTCAAGTGATAACTGAAATACTCCCCAAAGGTTGACATGTCTGTGTCAATGTTGGTGATAATCACTTAGAATCTATAAGGAATGCCTTGCTCTAGGTCATTTTGTACAAGTTTGTTTTTGCAGAACTTGTATTAGTCATTACAAATGCTTATTTAAAACGAAATGTATACATTTTGAATTTCAGATCACGGATCAACAACGGACATGTTTTGCCACATGATGCCATTTTACAGCTATGATGTACCTCACACCTGTGGGCCAGATCCAAAGGTATGACTGCATTAATTATTTTGTGAATAAATGAAATCTATAGGCCCCTTATACAGGTATGTGGTGTTATCATTGGGGAGAAAACTCTGATCAGTTTGAGCTAGCAACAAATGATTTAATTGTGTGCTCCTTTGCTGGCTCTCTTCATCCTTTACTTTGTTTTTGGAATGCCAGTGCTATAACGACATTGTACTGTGGTAACGAGTTTGTTTATTTCTTCAGATTTGTTGCCAGTTTGATTTCCGTCGCTTGCCAGGTGGTGGAATCACTTGCCCATGGAGAATTCCACCTGTAAGGATTGATAATAATAATGTTGGATCAAGGTAGTGTATGCATTGTAACTACATTATTTTAACAATACTTGTCATGATGACGCTTTATACTAAACGTATCTGACTTCATTATATGTTGCTTAATTAATTAGAATTTGATCTTGTACATGTAAATGTAAAAAATTTTCATTCAGTACATGTTCCAATTAAACAATGTTACAAAAATGTGCTAGGTATTACAAGTACATCCTACCTGAAAATAGCATGGCTAGACATCAAGTTGGGAGGGACTAAATACATGATGAACACAAAAATTATAACAGTACTCCATTTTCAGGGTTTGAAAAAAATGCTATCTGGTTGTGCGACAATTTGATTTTCCTCCGAGGCAAGTGACTTTTCATTGTCACTTGCCTGATGGGCAAGGGCTCAGGTGATGTCTCTGCCCGGAGGTAAATCAAAAAAGAGCAGACTAAGACTTGCCCAGGGCAAACAAAATGGTCTGAAGGGCAAGCTGGAATTCCAATTTTTTTTTTTCTCGAGCCCTGTAGTTGCTTGCAAATCTCAGCATTTTTATTTATGATGATGTCATTTTCTGCACCTTACAGAGCCCGCTTACTACTTGATCAGTACAAGAAGAAAGCTCAACTTTACAGATCCAATGTCTTGTTTGTTCCCTTGGGAGATGATTTTCGATATGAAACTACATTTGAGACACATGAACAGTACAGCAATTACCAGGTATTTTGAAATAATCATGGGAATCCTGGGAGATTGAAATCCTTTAAAAGGAATCTAAGAGGTAATACAGTCACATAGGAACTTTTTTGTGAGACTGCTGAATCAATTTCAGTGACCAGAGACTTTGATTCAGTTTGATCCAGATGACCACATTATGTTCACAAACATCTGGTAGTCTCTCTCTATATGTTTAGAGGGCTATGAAGTATGAGCCAGAGCTAAACATAATTTAATGATATTATTTTTTTAACATTTTACAGAGATTGATGGATTATATCAATTCCCATCCTGAGCTGAAGGCAAAGGTAATGACTGGTTATTCACACTCTGATGATAATACATGTAGGTATACTAATCAAGATTGCTGTTATTGTCATAGAGTTGGTGGAATATGGGAAGTCGGATGAAGATTAGTCAGATTATAGGGATTTCAGGGGTTTCAATAAGGGCCGGACACTGCTAACTGGGCAAATTGACTGGCTCTGAGGATAATTTTGCTCGCCTGGTTTGACCATCTAGAGGAAAGTTTTTCTTATAAAGAAGTTCAGTTCAAAAAGTTTTGCCTGCCTTTGAAAACCAGTTGTCCTCCTGCTGAAAACATTCATGAAACCCATGGATTTTCATCTACTCATTTTATGTTTACAAACTTGTGTCACATTTGTATTACTTTGATTTTGAGGTAAGAACACTTTTCTTTCGTGAACAGGTGCAGTTTGGCACTCTAAGTGATTATTTCAATGCACTGTGGAAAATTACAGGTAAATAAACATAGTTTTACTTGTGATGCTAATGCTGTTTGTGTGCAAACTTAATAATAATTATTAGTTTATTCAAAATGGAAATGTTTCTTTTGCTTGTCAAGTTTAACAAACTACTGGACACAAAAGTACTTGAATTAATGTTATGAAAGTGCCTAGTAAATGGTCCATGCCAAAATGGAAAGCATTGTCAGTAGTCTTGCTCCCCCTCCCCTCCTTCTAATCTCAGTCACCTTCTAAGCTCCAACCCTTGTAACACATTCTATCCCTGTGCTCTGATTGTAAAGATGGCACCATTTTTTATGGTGATGTGTCTGTCTCATTGATTAAATTGAAGTATTATTTATTCTAGGGGCTGAGCCTGGCACTCAACCAAAAGACTTCCCAGCGTTGAGCGGAGACTTCTTCACTTATGCTGACAGGTTGTTATTTCTTGGGTGTTTTAGTTGAGCTTGGAGATCCCATGAATAAAATTAGAAGTTTTTAGATTACTAAATATTATTTAATACACCTGTGTTTTGTTTGATGGTGGTTAACATACATGTACACGTAGTTGTCTTTGGTGGTATAGACTGAGGTACACTTTGTATCAGGTGCTTTTTGTAATTGCTTCATTGTTTAATGAGAGGTAAAACAAAAAGTTACAAAATTTTCTGTTATAGGGAAGATCATTACTGGAGTGGCTATTATACATCAAGACCATTTTATAAGCATATGGATAGGGCACTGGAGTCACACCACAGGTATTTCCTGAAGCGATGCTTGTTTGAGTGCATCATTCCTAGATTGTTTTACATTTAGAAGCCGGTTACTATTCAGAAAGCTGCTCAGTTTGAACCATTAGTCACATTAACAAGATACTCATTACAGTTATACCTCTGTACAGCTCTTTTAACATTTTCATATCAAAGCCTTTAGATAGTATAAATTGAAAGAAGTTTAATAGCTACATTGTATTGCGTGCACTAAATGAATGTGTATTTATGAGATAGAACAGCATCCATGCAGTTTTGCACATTTTTAACTTTGTAGAAACAAGGAACTTTTCAGCACAGTGAATTTTAGATGATTAGTCCAAACTGAAAGCCATGTTGTGAAGCAAAATGAATAGCTATAAAATTTAATTGATTTGTTCACAGTTCATTTTGAGGAAGTAACCAATTTAAAGGTCTAGTATGTTATTATGTAACTCAATTGTTTGTATCCATTGCAGGCCAATGGTGCTGGTTAATAATATACTACCTGCATTTTAAGGGCAAAAAATGTGTACCAAAGTGCATCATGCATGCAGAGGGAATTTAGCTAAATTTAAAATTAAATTAAAATTTTTTAAATTTAGCTAAATTTTGCATGCATTGCCTATTGAATGTGCAAGTGAAATGTTTTGCTTTTTGTTTTGAAGGGCTGCTGAAATAATTTTCTCCTTGGCTGAATCTCATTCTCGTCACCATGGAAGTTCAAGTTTTGCTGTGGAGCAGCTGTATGGTCTACTGACTGGTGCACGCCGCAACTTGGGTCTTTTCCAACATCATGACGGCATCACTGGCACAGCTAAGGACTTTGTTGTTGTTGATTATGCTACAAGGCATGTTTGGTTATCAAAGATATTTTTAAGTTGTGCTTAATCAGTATTAATTTTACCTTTTCAACATTTAGATTGCAAAGGTCTTGAACTTACCAGTAGAAAGTTGTGCTAATCATTTCTAGTATTATTTAATAATGTGTTTGTCATGAATTGTGTGAATGTTGTGATGTTCACTATGATCATGGGTTGTATTTGACTGCACAGTAATATGGAATGTGTTTATTCAACTTTAGGATGCACCGGTCATTGAATGATCTGCAGCGCGTGATACAGGACTCCGCCCATTTTCTGTTGACGTCTGACAAGTCTCATTACACATCACCAGACCCAGTGTTACCTCCACTTAAGTTTGTATGTGCACTCAATCCTACTGAATATGATTTATATCGAGCTTTGTTATGTACAGAATATAATTTACACAAGTTCATTAGAGCAATTTTCAACTGAGTGTTGTAAAACCCAAACCAAAGAAATCACTCTGGTGAGTCACAAAGGACACAGACAATTCAGTGAAACCAACGAAACTCAAAGGGAATGCATGTAGCTGGCGCAAAGTGCAGAACAATGTGTGCGAGTTTGAGTCACCATTGATTTTGAATTTACTGCTGATTAGATGACAACGTAACATGTTTTTTTGAGCCAATTACTTAGCATAGTTATGTAATGCAAAACCAAAGTAAATGCAAATTACTTTCGACACTTAAGTGAAGACCGCTCTTTGCCTCTAGTACTTCTTAGTCTTATTAGTAAGTTTCTTGTACATGTACCTCTTCAGGGCGAAAGCAGACTGGCTCAAGATGCGTTATCAACTAAAGAAGTGCTGACATTATCCAACACACCAAGGTACAGTAGAAATTTACAGTTCCATCTCATGCAGACTGAATTATTGTTGTTCTGTACCTACAGAAGAGTTAAGATTTGTACAGTCCTGTGAAATGTGTAATCTGATGTCAATTATTGTAAACAGCCATCACTGTAATCACTGAATCAGTGATGTGGCCGACAAGAGCTTGCCTGGCTTGATTTCCACCACTTTGTCGGTTAGGTTACCATAACAACAGTATGACCTGCCAAAAACACCCTTAATTACAGCTGTAGGGCTTATAATTAAAAAACGGCACGTTTTTTATATTATCAAATTTTAATAAGCATGATAAGACGCAACTTTTGGCAAAGTTTTAAAAAAATCTGCACGTAGGGTTCAGAGCCACCTTAAATTTTTGAAAACGTGTTAACCAATGATTGGGCAGTTTTTTCATACCATGATTGTAGCATCAAGTGATACAGGGTGGTTATAATGACCCATCCAAATCTAACTGCTGGAAACTGTTTTGAGCCACCTTAAATGAATTTTTAATGACCCAGTATTGTCTCAATTATATTACAATCTCATATTCTCATTACTTCCTGGTTCAACCTGTTTTTGACTAGCTTGGTTTATGGCTGAATAAAGTTAACATTCGTGAGACCTCTAACTTTTTTTAAGCATGGCTCAATGGAAGTTGAACAATTTGTGTCATTTAAATGCCGGTTTTGAGCCATAGGTCAAGTAGACTCCATCTGAGTGTGAGTTTTGAGTTCGAGTTTATATGTTTAGCCTGAATAGGTGCATCTAAATTTGTGTATGTTGTTGTTTACATTTTGCCCCTGTAGCATACGACTTTACATAGAGAAGGCATCATGTAGATATGATTTGAACTTGAATGTTAAACTTGGACTCCTCAAAATGGAAACACTCCAATAATGAGAATACTACTGAATTTTTCTTGTTACAGAGCAGTAGTGTTGTACAACTCCCTGACCACGGCAAGAGAGCAAGTCGTCAGCCTTCACATCTCAGACCCAGCTGCAATGGTAGTATGTCATTTAATGTATTTATCATTACAGATACATACACTACCCCGCTCCCCTTCCGCCAAACCAAAAAAAAAAAAAAAAAGGAAAAATAAAAACACTAGTCAGGAATGTTTGTCAGGTTACACTTGCTTTTCCCTGGTACTAAGTTACGGTTTGCGCTTATTGAAAAGTTTAGCCTCAATTTTTCAAATTCGTCGTTTGTAATCCGTGTTAATCTTCTCAATCCTTAGCCATCCTTGTTCCTTTATGGTTTATCATTATCTCTTTGGTGTTTTTCTATGTTCTTAAACTGTTATTTTCAGGTTTCCTATCATTTAAAGGTAATTTTGTATATGGCGAAAATTACTCAAAATACCGTGACTGAGCTCCTTTAAGGAGTGAACAAAAAGTGCACAGATTTAATTATATGGTACGAGGGTAGACGGTCCAACTGTGTAAGTGACACTGATTGGCAACGTAAGTAGTTGAAAAGAAGCCCGTACAACATTCTGCGGTACCAGTGCAAAAAAGACTGTATGCATATGTAACAATATGCGATGATGGTTATATGAAAAAGCCATTACGTATGTATGGACTAAGCACAGGCAGTGCATGTTAAAGAGATCTTTGCATTTAACTGGGGGAAGTTTCCCACAATGACAAGCCCAATCCGTTTTTTTCTTGACGAAGATGTTGACTCAATGGCGGTGGCTCAGATCAAACTCTCAACTAAAGTAGCGAGGGAACTCACCGTTTAGGCCTCTGCGTACATTTAGCAAGGCAGCGCATGAATCATTAAGCTATGAAGTCGTTTAATTGCCATCGTGTTTTTTCGTGTTCAGGTTAGTGACAGTCAAGGACAGGAAGTTCCAAGTCAAGTGAACGTCTGGTGGGATCATAGAGACAGAATCTCGACTGCTAAATATGAAGTAAGAAATCCAATAAAGAAGTCTGGCTGCGTACAATGGTCATCTATAATAAAAATCTCTCTGTATATGACAGGGGACGTGTTGTATGTACTTAAAAAAAAGTAAAGAACAGGAAAATTGAACCCATAATGTGATATTGTTACATGGATATTTTTAAAGCGGTACAGTATCCAGCAGCCTGGACAAGTTTTGGAGTGGTTTTTGGAGTGCATGACGCTAAAAAAACAACCTCGAAAAACTCATTGGAAATCAAAGAACTTGGGACTTTCAAGTATCTTGAAAAGAATACTCCTCAATTTTTAAATTTGGCCCATTTGTGACCAAATTTTCTCAATTTGGTAATGCTGGCTGCCATTCTGTGCCCTGTCGTTTGTAGCAAGTGCATAAATTAATTGGATATTTGATTAAGTGTTGTTTTCCCAGATGCCTTTCTGTGTATAGTGGTTGTTATGCTATGTTTTTTACCTTTTCTCTCTCGTTATATTTTTCAGCTAATTTTTGTCGCCAAAGTTGCTCCTCTGGGTTTGACCACGTACTTTATATCGTCAGGCCTTGGATCAAAATTGTGTGAACATTCTAGTATTACAGAGTATAATTCTGCTGGAAATTCTATAAAACCAAGGTTAGAACTAGACAAGCCATCAATAGCCCTTTCTTAAGGACTAATATTGATTCTAATTTGTAGAATTGAAAAGTTGATTTGCTAAAGCCTCTACTCTTAGTTAGAAGATCTGGATATGATTTTCTGCAGTTAGGCAAGGCAATATTGCATTTTCGAGTTGCCTTTACCTCTGTGTCAGAACGAGGATTCGTGCGAAATCATTCGCATGAAAATGTGTTCCCCCGACATCATCATCATCATCATTTTATTTCTTGATAAAAATCTACATTTTACAGTTAGACTGGCCCACGAATAGCTAAGCTAGTCTAGGTGGGCCAGTCTATCAATAGTTACATATGATTTATTATTATGATAATAATTACTTTTATTGCTATTATAGAAAAATAGAAAGTTAGAAAAAAAAGTGAATAAAATAAAAATAAAAAGTGGGAAAAGAATGTGAATTAATAGATAACATATTTTTTGTTTATTTGTTTGATTGTTGGTTGGTGTTTTTTTTTTACTGCTCCTACGGCCATTTTAATTTAGAAATGATCCTGCGAACCTCAATGAAGGAATCTTCATCTTCAAGAACACTTAGTAGCTTGTTTTTAATTCTGAGTTTGAATTATTTCTTTGGTAGTTCTCTCAGAGAGCTTGGTATCTCATTCCATAGTTCATTTTCATGCAAATCAAACTCATTTCATGTGAAAGATTTTGCACGGACTCGGTTTGAAGCAGAGGCACAAGGTAACTCGGGAATGTCCTATTTTTCCTACTGAATACGTCACAATAGATGGCTACACAGTTTATGTGCTTTCTAGCAACTGCTTTATCAGTCAATTAATTGGACTGCAATTTGAAAATTGTTTTATACATCTCATGTTTCAGGCAGGAATTTAAACATGATGTCAGGCAACCTGGAGGAGAAAGCATTATTTTGGAAAATGAAAACCTCAAAGTTGAATTTGAAAGTCTCCGCGGGCTTTTGAAGGTAATTTTGACACCGTTTCTTGTGATCCCTTGCAGGTGCATTTCACCGACACCAAGATAAAATGTAACGTTAGTATTGATACTAATGTTACACAATCATATTTCAGAGCATCACACATAAGGATGGAGCTGTAACGCAAGTGGCCATTGACTTTGTCTCGTATGGAACAAAATCTTCCGGGGACAGAAGTGGAGCGTATCTGTTTCTGCCAAATGGGCCTGCTGAGGTGTGTATCGATGAGAAATCTCTGAGGCGTACAGTTTGTTTTAGTTTCAGTGAACCCTGAGAATAGGACATTGGGGAAGAATTTCCTTTTCGCAAAATTCCAAGATTTTGCGCTGAGGATACTCTGATTTGTATTAGAATTTCGTTACACATTTGATCTTTCGGTATCACTATTCCATTGAAAATAACTTTGAGGATGAGATTCCCTAAAATGGTTGCTGAAGAATGTTGGAGCGTCCAACATATGGTTATTTTGGGCACTGAGCTAGTACCCAAGTCAGCGTCGCGTGGTACAAATAGATGTTGTGGCTGTGAGAAACGAATATGTGAATTGCTCTGAATGTTTCTGTGTTGTTAATCTGTAGGCACATGGTCTGGGAGAGCAGCCAGTGGTGTATGTGAGCAAAGGAAAACTGGTAAGCAACTTGTGTTAATGGTAACTAGATAGGTAACATTAAATAGAATCGAATGACCTTTTCTCGTTTGTTTTGCGGAAAGAACAAGTTCTGTAACGATCCAAAGCTGCACACACAAAACCTGAGACAAGGGTTTATTTAACCAGCACAATCAAAAATGTTTCTGTTTTTCCGTCTTTAGATGCAGGAAGTACGAGTTTCCCTTCCCAATGTTCTGCACATAGTGAGGCTTTATTCCGTGTCTGGTAAGTTCAGTGATTTTCAGTTGTTTTTTATCACTGTGTTGTAACAGATGATGGCCGCTTTGAATTTGTATGGAGTAGTTTCAGTTGCTTTTTCATTCCGTGGGAAATGTTCTCAAACGAATGTTTACAGACATCCATCTGCATGTGAAGCGTTAGGTTACACTCATTAGGTTATACGTTTTGCAAAACTTTAGACACAGAAACACAGTTAAGAGAGTTTAAGCATTCCAGGACTATATACAACAGCTACATAAAAGTCGTCAAAAAGAGTCAAAGAAGAGTACAATGGAGTCCAAAAACCCGCGAAAAGTAAACGTTATCAACAAAATGTTCGATCTAGAAACTGCAGATACCGGTAATGTTGGCTTATATGTCAACGGAACCAATAACTAAGATGTCGCCCAAACGTTTGTTGATGTCTTGATAACAGGACCTGAAGGACGAACGCTTGATATCCAAAACAGAGTGGATATACGAGATCAAGTAAACAAGGTATGGGCTTTAAAAGATCGATAGGTGCATCCTAGATTTGATCTTGTCGTCTTATGCGTTGACATGTTGTTAGAGAAAAAAAGAATAATTTTCAATTCTTGTTGATGTAGGAATTAGTGATGAGAATCAAAAGCAATGTACAGAACAGCGGTCGAGAATTTTACACCGACTTGAATGGATTTCAGGTGAGCGGTGTAGCTTACATTATTTTATTCCTAGTAAATCTGCATAATTAACAAAGTGTCTAAGAATATTTGTGCAATGAGCACACACATGCAGGTTTTTACTTAAGCAATAACGCTGAAGTTAATGTAGAGGAAAGTTAATGAACAAAATAGGACTCTTTCTTTTAAGGAAACATTCGCTTCTGTAGTCATTCAGTCTTTGAATTTTCCATCCTTCAGATGCAAAAGCGAAAAAAACTGGACAAGATCCCCATTCAAGCCAACTTTTACCCTCTACCTTCTATGGCATTCCTTCAAGACAAGTCCACACGCTTAACACTCCTGTCAGCTCAGTCCAATGGTGTGGCAGGGCTTTATCAAGGTAACCACGTCTTGCTTTGACTTAAATTTATAGCTATCTTTGATTTGAGTCTATATCTAGTCCATACAGTTTTTAATTCTCAGATTATTTAATAACCTGGCAACAGGATTTTTCAATAATTATTGTATCAGAATCTGCACTTAAAAACGGGAAAACTCATTGACAACAGCGTGATCTGAAGTATTTTTTCGGTGACACAGGTGAATTTCAAGTTGTTTTGGATCGCCGTCTTTACCAGGATGACAACAGAGGATTAGGTCAGGGTGTAACAGATAACAAAGTTACTCCAGCTAACTTCAGACTTGTCGTTGAAAGATTTAAAAGTCCACACGAACCTGTAAGTAGAATAAGCTATTGGTATTTTTTTGGAACCCATTGACACCTGGAGATTTTTGGGAAAAAACGCATTTTTTGGACAGTTTGGACATTTTTATCCTGGATATTAGTTCCAATATACTCAAAAAGGCATTTGTAACCAGACAGCATGCCTTTTTCTCCACTAGCATTGCGTTTTATCACATTTTTGCTCGGGCATGCGCATATTGAGTTTCTGGACGAGAAAGCGTCCTACGTCTTAAGGATTTTTTAATTTTTTTTTTTTTTTCGACTTTCTTTTTGCTGCAGTTGTTGACCTACTACTGGGCTTGCTTTCAATTAAAGAATTTCCGGGAAAGCATCATCGAGACGGGAAATTCTTAGCACGGAGTAGCCAAGTGTAGTAGAGGGAAATTATGTGAAATCCCAGTTTTTCACTCAAATTTCTAAGCATCTTCGTGCATATTTCACGCTCAGTTGACCCAATCACTCTGATCTGGGTATCGCTGGAAAGATCCTTTGCTACTGCAGAACTTGACTGTAAGTCAGTAAATGGTTTGAACCCAGGAGTATCAGTAGTTCGTATAGTGTGATCGTCCGGGTGAGTGTAGTTCTGAAAAGAACTGTTGTTGGTGACTGACGTTTCGACAACCTGAGCGGAAGTCATCTTCAGAGTCAAGTGAATAGTGTTTGTCAGTCGATGATCTTATAAGTCTGGTCCGTTGAACGTGATTGGTCAGTATAGCCATGATGGTATTGGCTGAAAGACTCGTGTAAAGTTTGTCATCAGTAATTGGTGGGTTTCGATCCGTCTATTGTTAGTCAAGTAGGTCGGTTTTGGTCCGTGTATTGTTAAGTCGGTCTGTTAGAAGTCCGTTTGTCGGTTTCGTTTCTGTCGTGGATAAGTCGTTTGTAAGGCGCCGGTAGTTGTTGACATCTGTTAAGAGGCGTTTGTTCTAGGTTAGTGTACCAGCTTTCCAGAGTCAGTCGTTGAAAATAGTTTGTACTGTAGGTTAAGCACTGAGCAGAGTCCCAGTCAATGTTGTGGTTTGTCAGTTGATACAACAATCTATAAAGATTTTAAGGAAAACGACCACTTTTTTAAGTTTAAAAAACATGTTTCGACAGAACTTCTGTCATCTTCTTTTTTTAAACTTAAAAAAGTGGTCGTTTTCCTTAAAATCTTTACATGTCTGCTGCTATCTAGACCTTTTGGTAACAATCTATAACAATCTACTGTTAAACTACCATTACCTACAGAAGACATCATGGACAACTACAACGCTGACTTTATTAGACGAAACATTTACCGACCTACTGAAGCTGACGCTACGAACAGGAACCCTACGCCTGTTACTACAGTGACTATACCTTACATTAAGGGCACTTCTGAGACCATCTCGCGGATCCTACAGCCCTACAACATCCGTGTAGCCCACAAACCTACAACTACGTTACGACACTTACTGACCAACGTGAAAGACAGAGACGAACCTAACGACAGACAGGGAGCAGTTTACAAGATCAAATGCTCCGACTGCCAGGCTTCCTACATTGGTGAGACTGGCAGAAACCTTAACACGAGACTGACTGAACACAAACGAGCCACGAGAAATGGTGATGCCAACAATCACATTGCTGTACATCATCAACTGACAAACCACAACATTGACTGGGACTCTGCTCAGTGCTTAACCTACAGTACAAACTATTTTCAACGACTGACTCGGGAAAGCTGGTACACTAACCTAGAACAAACGCCTCTTAACAGATGTCAACAACTACCGGCGCCTTACAAACGACTTATCCACGACAGAAACGAAACCGACAAACGGACTTCTAACAGACCGACTTAACAATACACGGACCAAAACCGACCTACTTGACTAACAATAGACGGATCGAAACCCACCAATTACTGATGACAAACTTTACACGAGTCTTTCAGCCAATACCATCATGGCTATACTGACCAATCACGTTCAACGGACCAGACTTATAAGATCATCGACTGACAAACACTATTCACTTGACTCTGAAGATGACTTCCGCTCAGGTTGTCGAAACGTCAGTCACCAACAACAGTTCTTTTCAGAACTACACTCACCCGGACGATCACACTATACGAACTATTGACTGTAAGTGATGCCAATTTTGGTCAAGATGATGACCTAAGAAGTGGAACAAAGGCCAACGTTCACCACGAGCGGTTACGGGCGGCACGGGAGTCAATGGGTTTAATTCCTTTTCTGAAAACGAGTTTTGCTTTGCCTATTTCTTCATTTAAGCACTCCAAGGGTTTCTAATTGATATTTTTTACAACACCAAAAAAAGCGCGGCCTCTCGCGATAAATTTAAAAAAGTTTTCGAGTGTGGATACTCTCAACCCAGCCGAGCAGCTCTCCGTAAGCAACATTGTTTTTGAAGTAAAACATAGATTTGTTTCGGTAACGCGAGAGACATGCAACGCTAACATCCGTCCTTCTAATTATTCCACAGGATGGTATTCCTCTTGCGTACCCCTCCCTTGTTGGTCACCGTTTGTTACACCATCTAAACCACCCACTCTTTACGTTAGTAACTCCAGCAGAGTCCGCTGACTCGGCGAACCTGTTGTCAAATTTTAACAGTCTACAGTCTGATCTACCCAGCGATATCTTCATGGTTACCTTGCGTTCGATAGCAGATAAACAGCGACCTCGACCCAGCGGCGAGGCTCTACTGGTACTTCATCGTCTGGGATATGATTGTAATTTCGAATGCAAGTGTCTTACGACCACAAGCCGAGGACAGGTTAGTAAGGTGTTTTAATACTGTCAGTCTGCGAGAGTTGCGTTGAGAGATGGAAGGTGAGAGCAGGGACTGAAATTAGCCGCGCGTGCTGAAGGTGAGCGAGTACGTGCCTGCCGGCTTTGAGCGGGTTCAAATTCGTTGAGTACGTACAAGAGTTGATGAAACGCATGAGAGTCAGTTGAGAGTTATTAACTCTGTCAACGCTCGTTTGATTCCGATTTTGAAGGAGCAACGTCGCCATGTTTGAAGTCTTTTTCTGTCTCTGTACAGAATTGTTTCCAAACTCAAGGAAACCTTGAAATAATAGTTTCCAAAGAACACCAAAGAAGTAATAACAAGCCGAAAATGACTGAAATAAATTTTTACAACTGAGAAGGTCAAAACGGGCTAGCCTGCTTGCGCACAGATTATCTTACGCTTAGCCTTCCGTTCTCCTTGAGCAATAAAGGAAAGCGGGCTCTTCACATGCGCTACCGACAAAAAAAAAATTGAAAAAAGTTGTCAAGGTCTTTTAAGACATGCTGCAGTTACCCTAAATATTGAAAGATGCAGTTTAATTTTGCATAGGAAAGTTTCATAACTCCGGCCTGTGGATTTAACGTGTTTTAATTTGCGTTGTGTTACAGGTGAAGTTGAACCATTTATTCAAAGACTTATCGATTGATAAGCTCCAGTCCACCTCTCTGACAATGTTACACGAGTACCAGGAACTGGATCCCAGCTCTCCTCTAAACGTGGATCCAATGGAACTTTATTCATACAAGATGAGGCTCAAATGATGACACTTCACGCGATTTTATACGAAGCGAATTTTATATGTAAATGCATACAGTAAATGAAGGATCTTGGCTAAAGAATGTGCTAAATTTCACTCAAATTTTGATCGAGAAAGTAAAAATCAGGTGGCGTACAAACGTTCCGGGATTTAAAGAAAATGATATTTAGATCCTGTCTTTCAGGTTACATGATAGTAAGATTTGACTAATACCGCTGGTGGCCGGTTTTTCCTCTTAGCTTAGAGTTTTTATCCGCGAATACAGAAAGGCAGTATGGCCGAGAATGGTTTGTTGTGTGAAGCGTCTCGCCCCATACTCCCTGCCTGATATTAGAGAGAAAAACAGTCTGCCAGCAGTCTATACGTTTCGTCTATACGTTATGGCAGTGCCCCCCCCCCCCCGGGACAAAAACCAAGACGACGAGTTCTCCAAAAATAACTAAGTTGAGAAAAGGCCAAAACAGGAAGGAAATTGAGAAGCCTTAATTAACAAGGAGATCAAACCAGACGAAAAGTTGTGAGTACGTGTGGTCTTCACACTAAAGAGATCCTTGTGTGGATGAAAGCATATATTTCCGTAGCCTATTTCCGTCAAAATATGGCTCTTGACTATTGGCTCGCTCCTCAATCATTACTATTTGATCACTGAAACAAAGAACCATTTAATAAACTACACCCTAATTAATTTTTACTTATGTGTGTTTGATTATTTCGTTTCAACCGGCACTTGAGATTTTATGAAGAAGAACAAAGGACTAAACATTAGCTCGGATTCGCGATTAAATGTGATGGTTTTAGAAGTTAAGTTTCTTGTTTTTGTCGATTCCATCACCTTCGAATTCCGAAGCTACCGCAACTGGTAGGCTCGATTTTAAAAGAGCGCGGGCTGGTTTCCTGAACAGAGAGAGCCCGAGCTTGGTTCAAGATTTGTGAATGAAGATGTCCAACTTATGGAAAGTTGAGATGCTTCTGCTTTCGCACATGTACACATGACTAGAATTGTTGACGTCTTGTGTGTAACGCCTACAAACCTGACCCGGGATAAGAATTTGTGGTATTTGTAGTTACGTCATGCAATCAATTTTCAACACCAAATGAATTCTCAATTTTTCTGATAAAGGAACGTTTAACTACACTTTAATTTCTCTACATATAAGACACATTTTCCAAAAAATCTCCACTGCCAGCCAGTGGGCCTCGTTGCGGATTTTTTGGTAAATAATCAACAGCTTTTTCGAATTTTCGACCGACCACACGGAGAGGTTTTTTTACGCCAACTTTTTTTTTTTTTTTGAGTGAAAGTAAACGCGAAGCATGCATTAGGAGCTGGCAAAACGCACGTGCGTTTTTCAAGAACAATAATTTTCATTGTGCTAAGTATTTGCAGTCGCAATCCCCTTGGTTAGGCCGATTGAATGTTCCAGAGCTGTTCGAGCAAGCATTCGAGTGTTGATTTTATCGGGATTTTCAGTAATCCCGAGGGTCTACACTTGCTGTGGGCGTTTTTCTTTGTTGATGGACAAGTGATAAAAAAGCGTCACGCCTCGATTCAGATGTAATATGAGATGAATTTCCCGAATATCCGTGGGGTTTCCGGATCAGTCTCGCGCTGTACGAACTATCATTTTGCGGCGTTATACATAACTCCGGTCACAAACTTCTGGGGATTCCTCCACGTAGTACATTATCATCATTTCTCATTTGAAACTCTATTTTAGCGGATTTAAAAAGCTTTCGATAGCGAAGAGAAGACGATTTCGGGCGAATACAGACACAGAAGAAAGCAAATTACTGATCTATATAAACCACAACTTGAGGTAAGCCGTTGTGAGAAATAATTATTAGCTTTTACAGCGTATCTGTTGTGAGAATAAGTAGCTCGTTGCTGTAGAAATTATTCGAAGTTTTAAAAATCAAATTTCGGTGGCTCAGTGGAGTAAGTTGGCGCACATGTGATTTGTAAGACAGCACACTTTGATTCTTTGTTGTTGTTGAATCGGTCATTTGTCACAACTCAAAAGCTGCGATGAAAATGCTTACGTCGTATGTGTATTCTCAGGTCACGATAGAAACAAATGTTGTTGATGTCTCGGATTTTAAAGCTTAAAGGGATCTTTAGTAGCTTGTTTGGTCTTGTTTGTTTGATTTCGCGACTTGGCCGCCTCGAATCGTGGGAACTGGCATCTGTCTGAGCATAAACACGCGAAACTTCGTGAATAAATTAATAATTCTGTATTCCACAGGTGTCTGTTTCGTAGAGAGACATGGGAAAGAGATTTAGACTCTGTTCATTTTATGTGGTCACTAAATGAAGTGATTCTGGTCTGATCTTTATGAGAAAAAAATTTCTTTGTTAATTAATCGGGCTCCTTTGGTCTTGTGGTCGAAGGATGTTGATCGTTTCTTTGAAATGATAACAAACAAAACGACGGTAGCAAGATTTGTTCCTTGATGCATGTTTTGTTTTGTTCGTGTCAACGATCTGCAAACGCTTTGCATATTTTCAACGAAAAAGGGGAGAAATCTTTCCTTGGTTTATTGTCTTTTTGACGATGGGTTGTTGATTAGATAACCGCGAGTGCTGGAGAAACCTTGTTGATATTTGATAAACAAGAATCTTGTGCCGGGTGTCGGTTTGATCAAAGATTCTCGAACTATGTTTACAAAACTTTTATCCATTTCTTTGGTCGTATTTTTTATATCTGTCTGGGCAAACACCTTTTACTACCTTGTGTATTTTACACCTCGAAGCCAAAAACACAAAATTGTATTAATTAATTTCCTTTTTTCCACAAATGCTAAAAGACATTGTGCTGGACAATAATAAGTGCAGATTTCCTGATTTTCTCTGTCCTTTGACTGGGTAAATAGGATTGGACAGATAGTGGGGTTTTCTTTGGATTTTTGTATGTCGTGACTTCATCTGCCCGCAGTTTCGGGGTGATTGATTGTATTTTGTCTGATTGTGGTGTTACCATATTGTTTCCGACTTCCTTACTTCTTTTCTCTAAGTAATCCCTCTCTTTTGTACTCCAGTTGTTTGTGTCTTTTACGCAGAGAGAAATCAGGAAAAGCTATTTCTATCTGCCTGAGGTCAGTCACGTCCGCAGTTTCGATTTTATAAACAGCCCACAGCAGGAAAATGTTTCGCAAATCTATTTCATTCTGTTTGGAACAAAGCAACCGAGGCAAGAATTAATGGTTATGGCTTCCTACCGTAACACGTCTTTCAAGTCTGATTTCCCGATGTTAGATTTTTTTGAGAATCGATTGAAAGATCTTGCGCAAGATTGATAACACGTTTATTGTCGTCCCCCGTTCGGCACGCTTTTCGCATATTGGAAAAAAAAAAGACAACTACTAGTGAGAAATTTATGACCTTTGGCGGTGCGAGGTGAAATAGCTGATGGCTGAATTTAATACATGTATAGTGACCAACAATGGTTGAGCACGAATCAACAAGTTATGAAGAGGGCTTTCAACTGAGTCTCCGGTTGGCAGAGTTAATGTGCTGAGTTTTGTAGATATTAATTTTCGCCATGATATCTTGATGACAGCATGTTTTTGTCGTGTCGTCAGACCATTTTGTTTTCAATTTGTGTCGCACGCGGTTTACGTTACATTTTGTTGCATCTGATTTGTCATACGATATTGATACGATACTGAATTTTTTTTGTAAATCTGTACAGGATCTGACCGAAAAACGTTATAAATAATGCAGTAAACCGATATGCGTTCCTTCGCTAATTTTCAAAAGAAAAATTCGAGAATTGCAGAAATGTAATACACTTGCTTTATCTCGTGAACTTCAATGGCTTGAACTGTCAGTAATGGAACTGTGTAAACATCCGGAGGGAAATGGCCCATTTACTTTGATAGTAATCTCTGTGAAAAAGATTCTGTGGCCTTTCATTTATATCTCTGTAATCGCATTCCTTTGACGCATATTTGGGTATTTTTTGGAGTCTTGTTTATCCCACCCTGCAGACTCAAATGGAAATATCTAAAGACAAATATAGTTTTTCCATATCTGGTGTCTAGATCTTCCTCTGCGCTCAAGTTTGATGAATTTTTGCGTTTGTCAGTTTTTGTTTCTTTTTCAGTTTTTGCCCAGCCCTGTCTTATACATAGCTGCATCATGCCTTTCATCATAAGATTTGACACTTAGTCAAGACACTTATTTCAGAGCCACTTCAATCTAGATTACACCTTAATTTAAGCCCTAATTCTTAACTGATAAGATTGTAAGCCTGAATATTTTCTTGAGAAACATTAATGAGAAGTAATAACGGATGTCAACATGAAATGAAATGCCACAATGAGGATATATGGAAAAAAAGGAGGATATTGTGTGTAAATGTTTGGCAGGTAGCTGTTATGAAAATAATATCGTAAATATATTCCAGTTGAGCGTGATTTTAGATTGAAAATTTAGCTATTTCCTCTGGCTTGGGTTGAGAAAGACAAGAACAAGGCTTCGAAGATTACGTTTGATATGGGAAATTCTTTTCCTGAAAAAGCAAACATGAGGGGCAGATAGAGTTTTTGTTCTGGTAGAAATGCTGAGAAGTGCTTGGTGATATATAATTGATGTTAATTTGGATTGCAGTATGATTTTGTTTTTTTCTGCCTTTAAGTCAGACCTAGGCTTGATTTCTGCCCCTCTCTTGCGTCTGGTCTATGCAATCCTCCCAGAGAAGAGATGGCTCCTTTCCGGAACAGCCGTTGGTAATGGAGCCCAAATCAGACCCCATGGGTTGTGGAATATCAGTTAGCACCTGTTGAACAGTGTTGATGTTTGACTGCAAATGTTTTTCTTTGTATCAGAGATGTTTGTTTAAAATAATAAACAAGCAAATGTTTGGAAACATGAGATATGATTCTAGAATATCTTTAGTGTCTACATGAATTTTTTTTGTTACAATGTCTGAAAACATTTCATTTCAAAAAGCAATCCTCTTTGACCATGCATTTTTAACATCACATTTTAGTTTTTATATTTCCTATTTCAGATTAAACCACTGTCATCATCAAAGGACTGATCAATATACAACTTAATGGTACAGTAACAAACAAATCTCGACAAGATGGTAGACTGCTATGTTATTGTTACAACAAGAAACATTTTATGGATGGTGTTGTCTGTGGTGGCAACCCTGGCTGTGATTGCGGGAATCATGACACCAAAGTGGCTGTATGGAAGATCGAGAATCTTTGATGATCAGGCGTATAACTCCAGTGTATTTGTTCCTGATGAGGCAATGTACAGACCATCTGTTGGGATCTACAACCGCTGTAAAAAAATCCAAAAAGTGATTGGTGGGGATCCTGTGCTCAACTGTTACTCTTATGTGAAAGACTTTATGGAAATTCCGTCAGGTGCATGGAAAGCCTGTATGGTGTTCCTGTGCTTTGGAACATTTATTCTTGGGGTTGCTGTAATCATGTCATTAGTTGGATTCTGTGTACAGAGTGTTGGGAAGAAGTCTATTTTCTCACTTGGTGGATTGATACAGGCTATTGCAGGTATTACCAGATATAATGTAAATTCTAATTTTACTGATACTGTGTACAGTACTGTTGAGGGTGAACTTCCTTTAATACAAGCCAACTTCTTATGTTAGTCAGGTATTCCTGACAGCCTGGAGATCCATGTTCATTCCTTGTGACTCCACCTCCCCCACTCACTTTGTAGCAACATATTTTTTTGTTGTCCTCTAGGGTAGCCATTGAAAAGAGATTCAACTTTACATACAGTTAAAGCTCTTATATTTACACTTTAGTTACTGTAGATGTCCAGTATTCAAATGCATAATTTCCCCAGGTAGTATCAAATGAATATAGTTCATAAGAATCCTCCTCCCTCCCCTTGCCCAAAATAACCCCTTACCAGAATGAAGCCCTAACCGCCCTAGCAAAACTAACTTATTATCTAGCTTGTGAAAGGTATTAATTTTTTACAGATAATTTGGATCAGTCCCCTGCTGCAAAGCTTGTTTTGTCGCTTATATCATTATTTAATATATAATAACAGGCTTGTTTGTTTGGTTAAAATTTTATTGGCTTACAGTGTTGTGTTAATTTTCCTAAGTATATGTGAAAACTAAATATTCATAGGCGATGTGCCCTTTTATCAACTTCTTTATAAGAAACTGAACACTAAAGAAATTTCCTGTTGCAGTTAGGGTCTAGACAGATTATCCTTCTGAAGAAAAATCCAGAGCTGTATTTTTACTTAAAGGATAATCCATTTGTATCAAAACAACATGGAGGCCTTGAAGAGAAAATTTCTTTGTAATACTTCAGGATCAAGTCTCGTTTGTCTCAAAACATCACACATGAATGTGAATAAAAATGGTAGCATTGCATTCGTTGGAGCAGAAAATTCAACAGAACTTTCTGTTTACAAACCAGGCCAATCATCCATCCCACATATACAATATTTCTTGAATCTTTACAAGCATTTTATGGTTAATAGTTGTTTAATAGCACTGAGTATGGAAGATGGATGGAGAAATGTTTCAAATCCTATTAAAGGAAATAGACCTATTAACATTGTAGAGTCAGGATTAGATCAAAGCTGATGGAATATGGTGTTAACATGTAAAATCCACAGAGGTCTTATCACTGCAGGTGGTACAGTGTAATTCAATTATTTCAGTCAAAGTTAACATTTTAATTAATATCAATATTTTTTTTCAGCCCTGTTCCTTGTCATTGGTCTTGTTCTCTATCCAGCTGGCTGGGGTAATGAAATAGTTGATGAACTTTGCACAAGGCCATCTGTTCAAAAACCTGGAGCATTCGTACTCAATGACTGCTCTATGGGATGGGCATTTTATGCTGTGCTAGGAGGAACTTTGTCATCGTTTCTATGCTCTTTGTTATCTGCTCAAGCAGAGAAGTCCACATCAAGTGATGAAGTTCAGGATGAAATTTCAGATGGAAAAACACTCATCTGCTTAATTTAGCACAGCATCACAGAATCCTGGGTTTGAATGACCTACTCTGTGTACACTGTACATGTGGGTTTATGTCGTTGTTGTTGTCATCCAATTGGTGACCTGTGTTTGAAGCCTTGGTGAGAGAAGATTGCAATCGACGCAGTTTCTCTTAAAGGATAAACAATGTGCAGTTAATGGAGGAATTCATCAGAAGACAAGAATCAAGTGCTCTTGGTTTGATTCAGAAGAATAAATATAAAATGTGTGTTCATATAATTATACCTACATGTATACATATAGTGCTTTGATTTTTAAGTTACTAAGTCAGTGGCAAATTTCCTAATTTTTAGGAGCATTTTCACTTACATGTGTAATAGTGCTTATTAGAATTGTTTGTCATGTAATTATTTTGATCACAAAGTTGCCTAATCCAACAAATTGATAAAGTTGCCTTAACTTCAAACATGTGTGACAATCAAGTGTCACAAGCTCTTTAAAAACATTTGGAGTCAAGTTGTACATGCATCTAGCATAATCTTATGCCTTTTTTGTGGAGGCTTGTGTGTGAAATGAAGCGAAATGTAAACATTGACATCTGGAGAGATTCATTTATTACTATTACTTTTGTTTGAAGGCAGTTTTAACGATTCTGACTAATGGACCAAGATATGAATTCAATTAAATTGTGCAAGGGTATGATGTATATTAAGAAAAATTAATAATTCTGTTGATTTCTGTTATCCTGTGGTCATTAAGCATTATTATTCTGGATAGAGTGGTTTTCAGTCAATTACTTTGGTTTGGTTTTGGCTTTACTACAGTTTGAGATTGGCTGAGTAGTCTAATTGGTAAGTAGCTACCGGTAGTTAGGTTTTGGTTTTATGACACTCATTTGAAAACCGTTCTAATTTTCAAGCTACCCTTATATGACAGTTGCATTTTGTGTTGGGTTTTAGCAGAATGATATACAGATAATGCACAAATGTGATGCGATGAATGTGATCATCGATTTTTATTTTAATTTTGTAAAGTTTTGTTTTTAATATTAATGGTTGATGCTGTGTACAGAAGATAGAAAATATTGTAAGCTGACAACAACTTAATAAGAATTTAAATAATCATATTGTAGGTATTTAATTATAATATTATTTGGTAAGATTAGTTGCTGAATGTTCTGAGCAGATTGGGAAGCAATGCTATTGATCTAATCATGATTAGTACACTAAATAAGACACATGGTATCGTTCAAAGCAGTGCTGTTACACCTGCTGCAAGCAGATAGCCTTGGAGTCGCCGTCGATTATGTAGATGAGAATATGTTGAATGTGATTTTCATGTGGAATGCAGGGGGTACAGATAGAGGTTGGACTATAGGAAGGGGGAGAGGTTGGGGGAGTGGAAAAGACTCTGGCTCTTGAGTATGAAACTGGTAAGATTTAGCATTATTTTAATTGTAGGATGTTTGCATTTTGGGGGGGTGGGGAGGAGGAGGAGGAGGAGGAAAACAAGGTGTGTTCTCAGAGATGTTAATGTTTATTACTCAGACTATCATCTTTTTTCAATGATGCTATCAATGACAATTTTTTTTGGAGGGGGCAGGTGAAAAGTTGAGGTATTGTTTGGATGGTATCTACATCATGATACCTATGGAAGAAGAGGGGTACTTCAATTGCACCCCCTTTTCTCTTGTTTCTTTGACAGTAGTCTTATTACTTTCTGCTAAGCAGAGTTAATCCCACAAGTTTTGAGGAGGAAAATACAATAGTTCTTTGTTATTGTCAATAAAAGTTCTTTTAAATACATCTGTCACTTTTTTGTAATTATGGGTAGGTATAAACTAATTAACGGGAAATTTAGTATTGTTTCCTCTAAAATAGGCAATTTCCATGATGGTGTCATTTGACTACGACTACCAGAATCCTTCACTCTTTCTGTTTGTTATGCTAATTGGGGCAATTGTTATTTAAACCCCACTGGGAATTCAAAATTTAAATAATGAAGAAAAAACAAAAGAAATTCTGGTAGTTGTAGTCAAATGATGTCAACATGCAAATCTTCTATTGTCTAGTATGTAACACCATGTTGATGAAATGTAAGCCATTCATTGAACAAGAACACACTAATTTAGTCACAGGTAATGCATACCGTTATCAGAATAAGCTTCGATGCAAATTTTCAGGTTAACATTATGCTGGAAATTATAAGGATTTTTAAGGAAAGAAGGTGTTTTGGCCTGCAGGCACTGTAGTAGTTTTCCATACAATTCCAGTGATTTTGCAAGTTTTCAAACCGCAATAAAATCATTGCCTTTCATTTTAAGAGCCTAGAATTTTCCATTCTTCCTAATATTTTAACCCTCTTTACAAGTCAGCAGCTTCTTTTTGCAAATAAGATGATAATGGTTTCTGGATCAGAGGGCAAAGCTTCCTTCCTTCCAATTACACTGCAAACAAAACCTTCCAATTTTTTTGCAATATTCAAATCGCCATTAAATCTCAACGTTACATGGCATTGGTCTGAAAATTGTTCCAGCAAGTGCAGTTCCGAAATTCATTTAGCTTTGATCAAGGGTCACGCGGCCAAACTGTTGCTCCTGTTGCAAAAGGTAAATAATTATTTTTAATTCACTGGGTTTTACTCCCCAAGACCCCCAAGAACCATTTAAATGCTATATAGCTCAATGCAGTGTCTTAAACCAGTCCTACGTTCAAAACAGAAACACGCTTTTTAAATACGAAGCTTACAATTTTCAAGGGGTGATTGAAGGAACCTCCCTCCCCGATCCCCCACCCCAACCCTCCGCCTATATCCTATACAATCATGTTCTGAGGTGAGTCATGTGCAGCGTCAAAAGTTGAGCCGTTTTGGTCCGAAACAGAGTATCGATTTTGGAATCCTCGATTTTTGGGTATTTCGGCCTGAAGAAGGGTAACGGCATTTTAAACTTAATAAAAAAGTGCGCTGGACAGGACATCTGCACAAGACTTTCGGGTAGTAACCCCCTACCCTCAGAATTCAAGCACATGGACCGTGAAAGTTACTCACCTCTGGGATTGATGCAAACAAACCTGTATACACTGATGTGACACAATTCAGCGTTGATGGAAATTACAGAACTGCAGCCGCGCAAAACTCAATGTTTTGAAGGTCTGAAAGTTGGTCTGAAAAGTTCTGCAGAAGTTTTCAGAAGCCCCCGGTACACGTCAGCGGTTTTGCTATCAAGGGTCTGGAGAGGGCCTGGATTCCAGTTGATTTCCCGCCAATCGATAAGGACAAAATGGAGGCATTTCTGAAGCACAGTAAGGTAATGTTTCATTGAATCCTTTTCTCATTTGAAGCCGTGAGGAGTCATTATGTTCTTCGGTAGTAGTTGTCGTAATCGTGAGAAACTGAGATATAATATGCGCTGATTGCTGATTAACGTATTCCAGTACCAGATGTAGACTTGAGTTGTTGAATAACTCGAAGAAGGTAGCCGTCAAAAACATGTTTTGTAAACCCCCTCAGTTTCCAAGGTTAAGACGTAGGCACACAAGGCTATTTAATAGTTTGGTCGAGGAAGGTTGAATCAAGTGTCAAATTATATTTATAAGATCGGCCCCAGCTGAATCTTTGCTCCAAGAGCGGTAGACATCCGCTGTTTTTGGGCTACAATTCCTACTTGTTACAGTGTACATCAATAAATATGGGTTATTGACCAAGCTTGTTCAGTCAAGATGGCTGGATATTCGCCAGGTTCTTTTTTGTGTGTTTATGGACCGAGATGGAGTCGAGGTCCATAAACTTGCAAAAAAAGAACGAGGCCAATATTCAGCCATCTTGACTGAACAAGCTTGGTCAATAAAGGATTTATTATGTGGCTTTCAGGGAAATGTTTCTTGGGGGACATGGCAGGTAGTCCCTAGTGGGCAAGATAGCTCCATCTTGCCTGCTCGGGTAGCCAATCACTGCACAGGATTTGATTCATCTTGCCCGCTCACGGAGCTAGCCATATAATAAGCTTACTTACTGTAAGAGAACATGGTTGGCACAGGTCAGCAAATGGTCAGGGAAAAAAATAGGTTAAGGAAAAGTCAGGGAATTTTACTTTGAGTCTGGGAAAATAGACAATTTTTGGAAGAAAAGTCAGGGAAAATTGAACTCAACGCCATGTGCCTCATTGGCTATCTATTATTTCATATCCAGAGGGCGCTTGTGGTATTGTGGATAGTAAACACAGCTTCTGATTTGTTGTTATTCATCATCTGCAGTTATTATATTCCTGTAAAGAACAATGATTTTGACTTTGGAGGAGATCACTGGAATTATGTATCACTCAGACTTATTTCTATGTTTTATTAATTTCAAATTTATATTAGGACTGTGTGGAGAAGCTGTCTCAGTTTTCTGAGGTTCATGTTGTGCTTGGCAATGAAGCTTGTGATCTTGATTCAATGGTGTCATCTCTTGTGTACGCATTCTCCATTTACAAGGTGAGAGCCACAAGAAATGTACTAGATATCTTGTAACTAAAGCAAGTACTGTAGAGCATCACAGGTGTGCAGAGACCGTGATGAATGTAAGAAGAGAAACTGTAGATCTCATGCCGGTAAACATGTATTACAGTTGGACAAGGTAAACCCATGCAACCAAAAACTGGTAGTCTGTAATGAACTTTAAGGTTTAAATAACAAGGACGACAGCTTTGTAAAGGCTCTGTAATTCCTGGCTCAACAGGTCAACACAATTTAACTCGTGGTCAATTCTGACTAAAGCGCTGGGCGACCAGGCCGTATTACATAATATCGTTACATCCTCCTCTTTCTTAAATACAACATGACACAAACTCCAAGTGGCAACAAATAAAACAATATCACGATTAAGTCTGTAAAATAAAGAATGAAAGATGTCCACAAAGGCAAATTTAAATGCCCTGCACAAAGTCCATCCTAACATAGTTCAAATGGAAAACACAACAAAGTTACAGTTCTGCTTGACTGCACCCCTCAGGGTGGGCAGTAGTCTTTGAAACGGATTGGGGTCCTAATTAAACGCCCTCTGGTGGATCTTCTTTCAGATGGCTGTGGGATCTCTGGCGGCCTTTGAGGGGTCCCTGGTCGCTCTGGAGTTGTGTGGGCAGGTAAAGGCGTGCCTGGCTGAACTGGGTCAATGACTCTCTGGGACTGGTCGTCCGACGGGAGTGGCTCATCTGGTTCCTCTACGTGGCTATCGATTGCAGGACTCTCTTGTGTCGCTATCAAATCCTTTCTGTTTCTCCTGTATCTCTTCCCTTCGATGACTACTTCATAGGATCTTGGCGCAACTTCCTGGAGACATGTTGCTTTCTTCCACAGCTTTGTTCGATCTTTTGGATCTGGCTTCATTCTTACTATATCTCCAGGTTTGAGCTCTTTTAGTAGTTTGGCCCCTCTGTTGTAGTAATGTGCTTGTTTCTGCCTTTTCTTTGTTATGAGTTTCTTGACAGGCTTTGGAAGTTTGGGTTTCAATAATCTTGCTGAAGTTGGGAGGAGAGTCCTGGTTCTCCTTCCCATCAGCCTCTGTACTGGGGAGGAATCGAGCCCTTCGGTTGGAGTGTTCCTCCAGTCGAGAAGAGCCAGGTAGGGATCTTTGTGGTCTAGCTTTGCTTTCTTGAGGATTCGTTTGGCCGTGTTGACTGCATTCTCGACTTTGCCGTTTGATCGAGCATGGTATGGAGAGGAAGTGATATGCTCGAAGTCCCATTCTTGAGAAAATGTTTTGAAATCTGATGAGGAGAATTGAGAACCATTATCACTTCTGACTGTGTTGGGGATGCCGTGCCTGGCAAACTGCGATTTCAGACTTGTAATTACTGACGAAGCTCTCGTATCGGACAGGGCTCGTAACTCAAAGAAGTTGGAGTAGTCATCCACTATAATGACATACTGTGTCTTATCCAGTGTAAACAGATCCACCGCAACCTTTGACCAGGGCCTGTCGGGTACTTTCTGTGGCATGAGGGGCTCTTTGGGTTGTTCCATGCGAAGTGAATTGCATGTCCCGCAGGAAGAGACACAGTCCTTGATGGCTGAAGTCATTCCAGGCCAATACAGGATTTCCCTTGCTCGCCGAAGGCAGCCCTCAATGCCAATGTGGCTTGCGTGGATTTTCTTTAGCATCTCAGATCTCATAGCTGCTGGCACTACGACTCTGTTCCCTCTGAAGAGTATTTCATCTTGTACTGTCAGTTCATCTCGGTAAGAGTAATATGCACGGATTTCTGAAGGGACTGCTTCTCTTCTCTCTGGCCACCCCAGCTCAATAGTCTGCTTCAGCTACTGCAGGACTGCATCATCCTTTGTTTTCTGTTGAAATTCTGCGAGACGCTCTCTGGTCACAGCAAGATGTTTGGTCATGTCGACTTCCTCTACAGATCGAATGAATTCTAGTTCGTTTTGTGAGATATGGTTTGGTAAGGGTAGGTATGCCCTGCTCAAGGTGTCTGCGATGTACATCTCTTGGCCTTTTTTGTAGACAACTTTAAGCTGGTAGTTCTGCAAGCGCATCATCATTCGCTGGAGTCTCTTTGGGGCTGTGAGTAGTGGTTTCTTTAGTATAGCCTCCAGGGGCTTGTGGTCAGTCTCGACGGTGACCTCTCGGCCGAACAGGTACTGATCAAACCGCTCGCACACGTGTACAATCGCGAGAAGTTCCTTCTCAATCTGAGCATAATTTCTCTCTGAGGTTGTTAGCGCCCTTGATGCGAAAGCTACTGGCTGGCCCTCCTGCAACAGAGCGGCCCCAAGACCTGATTGAGATGCGTCGCACTGCAGGGTGACCTCTTTTGACACATCATAGTAGCGTAGCACGGGATGATTAGTGATGAGTTGCTTTACGTCTGTGAAGGCTCTTTCGTGGACTTCATTCCAGTGCCATTCAACATGTTTGTCTTCTAGTCGCCTCAGTGGTTCCGTGACTGTGGACAAATGCGGCAAGAACTTTGAGAGGTAATTTGCCATTCCCAGGAACCTCTTTACTGACTTTACATCAGTGGGCTTTGGCATCATCAGGATTGCCTCTACTTTCTTTGGGTCTGGTTTCAGTCCATCGGCTGTAAGCAAATGGCCGATGTAAGGTACTTCAGTAAGTCTCAAGCGGACTTTGTCTTTGTTGAGGGTGAGATTTCTCTCTCTGGCTCTTTCAAGGACGATCCTTAGGTTCTTGTCATGATCTGAGGTGGCAGTCTCCATGTTGTTACCTTCTCCGTACACCAAAAGGTCATCAGCAATCACTGCAGTGCCTTTAATATCTCCAAAGGTATCATTCATCCTTTTCTGGAATTCCTCGGGTGCTGAGGAGATGCCAAAGGGCATGCGCAACCAGCGGTACCGACCAAATGGGGTATTAAAGGTCGTAAGTCTGCTGGAAGCGTCATCTAGCGGCACCTGCCAGAACCCACTTTTGGCATCAAGTACAGAGAACACCTTTGCTTTGCTTAGACTGGTGGCAACTTCTTCAACAGTAGGGAGAGGGTAGTGAGGCCGCTTGATGGCTCTGTTTAGATCTTTAGGATCGATACATATTCTGAGCTTGTTGGGCTTGACCACTGTAACCATACTTGATACCCAATCTGTTGCTTCGCTCACTGGGGCCAGGATGTTCTCATTTACCATTCTTTCCAATTCCAGTCTTAATGGCTCTCTTAGGGTAACAGGTACCTTGCGGGGTGGGTGTATCACTGGTTGTGCTGTTGGGTCGATCTCTATGTGGTAAGGGTCTGCGAGGCATCCAAGGCCTTCAAAAACGTCTGCATACTCTGTCAAGAGGTCATCATCAATGACCGTCTTCAATGTTGATGGTGTAAACTGGCTGTCTTGAGTCACTGTATCCACATGATGGAAGGAGTCTTTCACCAGCACTTTTAAGAAATTCAACCTTTGGCATGTTTCTGCACTCAGAAGTGGTCTCACATCTCCGTCAACAACTTGGAACTCAAGGACATGGGACGAGCCATCTCTCGTGCACTTGAGCTTGCACTTCCCCACTGGGTACATAACGGCTCCGTTGTACATGGTTAACTTGGCCTTGCTTTTCTCCATATAGAGGTCATCAGGATCTCCCATAACTTTTGCATAGTCCTTCAGTGGTAGAAGGTTGCAGGTTGCTCCACAGTCAAGCTGGAATTTGACATATGCATTGTCGTTTACCATCATCGTCACAAACAACTGACTTGCAACTTTATCATTACTCTCGGTGTGCAGTGCTCTGATTTTGTGAGTGACCATGTCGATAGCGAATTCATCTTCAGTATCATCTTCTATTTCAACCAGGTGGAGTCGTTTGCCTGTTTTCGGTGGTCTTGTTTCCCTTGTTTTGCACTTTATTGCAAAATGGTTTGCTAGACCACACTTCTGGCACTTTGAACCATATGCAGGGCAAAGATTCTTGTTTCTTGGATGTCTTCTGCCACAAAATTTGCAATCAATCACAGGTAATTTACTAGGCTGTTTTTCAGGCGGTTTCTCAGTGTTAATGGCACTAATTGATTCATCGGTTGTTTTGTCTGCTGCCATTTGCTTCAGTTGGATTTGAGTGAGCTCGGCTGACCTGACTTTCTCGGTTGCACTTTCCAAGGTTAGCTTTGCATCTCTCAGGAGTCGTTTTCTTACTGAGGAGTCTCGTATTCCAAAAACGATCCGATCGCGGATAAGCGACTCTTTGAGTGCTCCAAATTCACAAGTGTCCGCTAAGTTCTTCAATACAGTCACGTAGTGGTCGATGGACTCACCACTGTCTTGATTTCTCGAGAAAAAAACATAGCGTTCATAGATAGTGTTCTTCCTCGGGTTGCAAAACAGCTCGAACTTCTCCAAGACTTTTTCAATTTTGAGCTCGTCGCCTTCTTCATCCCACGTGAGCGTGTTGTAAACATCGACAGCCTCTTCGCCGATTACGGTAAGTAGAGTCGCGACACGTGTTGGTTCATCTTTCTGTGCTACGCCAGTTGCTATTTCATAATTGCTCCATTTCTTCCACTTCTGGGCTGTGTTCCCTTGCTGGAGTTGTAGAGGCTCCGGTGGAGGCAAACCAAATGAAGCGGCGGCCATGTTGGTTTTCTAGGTAAGCTTGTTCGGGTTTGTTAGTTCGTGGCGTTCACGAGTTCACACGAATCTTTGTGTGTAAATCCAAGGTAACCACTCTTCTGACACCATGTAATGAACTTTAAGGTTTAAATAACAAGGACGACAGCTTTGTAAAGGCTCTGTAATTCCTGGCTCAACAGGTCAACACAATTTAACTCGTGGTCGATTCTGACTAAAGCGCTGGGCGACCAGGCCATATTACATAATATCGTTACATAGTCAAGTCTCTTTGTATCGCTAGGTGAAGAAGAGGTTTTAAAGGGCTGGCAGGGTACTGTGCAAATTGACTGGATGCAAGAACAGTTTTGTCCAATGTGCTTCATGAGTAATCAACACCTTGTTTATTCTTTTGAAGAAACTCCTCAGTGTTCCTGGAAGACCAACAGCTGTTATTCCAGTGTTCAACATACCCAGGGAAGACTTCTGTCTGCGCACTGAAGCAGTGTTCCTATTCAAGAGATTTCATCTTGATTGCAGTTATATTACATTTGTAGAAGATGTTGACTTGCAAAACTTGTTGGAAACAAAAAGACTGCAACTTGTTTTAGTTGATCACAACATTTTAGCTCAAAGACAAAAGCACATGGACGTTGCTGTCACTGAAGTCTTTGGTAGGTGTACAATTCATGTGCATATTTGTATTTTTTTAGCTTTAATGAACAGCTATAACCAAGAAGTGAGCAGAATTTTGTGTTATTAGAACTAAAGAAAGATAAGTATTACAGCACGTTTACTGAAACCGGGGCCACCCAGACAATGAAAACCAATGAGGTGGCAGAAATGAAACAGTAGATTCCAACATTTTCAAATCCAGCCAATCAAATGTCCGGTACAAAACAATGAAATCTCAATTTGTTCATTGTGATGCTTATGCTACTATTGTCAAGCTCAAGCTGTTAGTACTTTTCCGTTAGAAAATATCGTGTAATTTACTCTACTGAAGATTTTACATTGACAAGTGTTACGCTACCTACAAGTCCTGCGTAACACTGTAACACTAAACTCGTACCAGGTCTTTTCACGTTCTGCAAATTTTTTTTTTTTGGTTTACATATTACATATTACGTATTACGTATTACAAAATATATATATTACATTTAAAAACATATTAGGTCTTTTGCCCTCATTAATTTATTACTGGCATTTGACCAGTTTGGGGGTCTTGTTACTGTAAAAAACAAATTGACGTCAGTTTTTTATGCGTCTGTCCTCTTATTGATGATAAATTTTGTCATAACATTGTCAAAGTTTACTGTGGAACCACTCGCCTGCGGCTTGTGGTTCCACAGCCACTTTGACAATGTTATGCAATTTATCATCAATAAGAAGACAGACGCATAAAAAACTGACATCCATTTGTTAAATAGACATTTCAAATAAGCTTGTATTTTGTAAGGACAGAAACACAGGTTATAACACACATGACACACAGGACCTTGTTCCAAATTTTAGGAGAACTAATAGCCTTAATTTTTTTAACCATATTGAATGAATGGAATGGTTTAACTTATCATATTAGAGAATCAAATAGTATTGTAACTTTTAAAAAGAATGTTTTAAGCCTTATTAAGGACAACTAAAACATCTATTTTTATGTACTTGTATATGTTTTAGTTATACTTTAATTAGAGGGTGCAGCCCTGGTACGGTGCCGCAGCACTTTTGGTTGTCTCCTCCACAACTTTTCTTTACAGTAGCGATTAATTTTAATGTAATTTATTAGAATAAATCACATTAAAATTAATTGTTGCTGTTAAGTCTGTTTGTAATTTAGTGGAGTGAATCTGTAATAAATACAGTAAATAAATAAAAATCTTCGGCAACTCTGCTGTCATCGTCAACTCATGCATGCATGCCCACAAGCAGTACTGCTAGCCATGATAACCATGAGAAAATCAATTCATGGGTTTCCTTTTCTTTCCTACACGGGTATGGGGCTCCGCTTGGTGGCCCTTTGGGCCGCTGGAGCTCTGCTATTACCTAATTTTAAGTCTGCATATCTACATCATTCTTTTTCGTACATTGTCATCAAGTTATGAAACAATCATCCTGATGCCATTAGACAATCCGAAACTCTTTCATCCTTCAAAAGTCAACTTCAAAAAATAACTATGTGGCTGACCGCTGATTGTAATTGCCATATTTGCAACTGGTAACTTTGTACAGTAATTTATACACTTTAGCTACTTTGGAATTGGTAGGGAACTAGCGAGATTTTAGGATTGGAACTTTTAATATTTTGTTACGTTTATTTTTAAATTTTTGACATTCTTTTTAACGAGATATCTTCTGTATATTATTTTGTATATTAAATGTGTTGGATTATTATTATTATTCCTTTTTACTTATTGTCGTTTTTTATTTATTACTTCTCTATGTTAATGATACATTGATACTAGTAGGAAAAAGTTGAAAAACTTTGGACTTTCATTATCCCCTTCATCAGGCTTTTAGCCAGGATTTGAAAAGTAGACGTCCAAAGTGTGCTGTAGGGCCTGCTCAGATGAACAATTTATGAGGCAAAATATGGAAAATGAAGACAATTTTCTTTAAAAAGTGGCTGTTCACAAGAAGCCTGGACACCTATCTGGCTAAAAGGCTGCCCTTCATCAAAACCTTTACTAGTCACATCTTTGAAATTAAAAAGTTGTGTCATTTAGTTATAGTAGTAAGCCTTTAAAGTCTTTTAGTAAGTCTTTGAAGCACTTTTAATTTTTACTTCTTTTTTTCAGACCATCATAAAGATCAATGGCCAGCTGACTTAAAAGTCAGCAAGAAAATTGAACTTGTGGGATCCTGCTGCACACTTGTGGCTGAGAAATTGCTGACAATGGATGTGTTGGACAGCCAAATAACTGGCCTCCTATTAGGAACAATACTTCTAGACACAATTAATTTGGATCCTAGAGCAGCACGATCCACAGACAAAGACAAAGAAGTTGTTCGACAATTGCAGGATAAATATCCCGTGGCTCTAGATGAACTATACAGATCTGTAAGCACAGGTTGGTTAACCTTGTGTGCCACTTTTAATTTTGAACTTAGGACTCTTTTTTGAAGTGCTGATGGTCATCACCTGCGTGTAACCTTAGCATGAGCTTATTATGTATTGAATAATTATTTATCATTATTTTTAAGTCATATTATTCTCGCATTATGATTCTTTCTTTCCTATGATCTATTGGAGAACGGACATAAATGACGTCATTTACATTTTTTTTTGTTACTTTATTTTGGAAAACAGATAGATTCCATGTTGTTGTGTGTCTGTTCAGTAATAGATTAAAGAAGACACCAAAATGTGGTAACATCAGTGACACACTCGCCTAATGCTTCATTTGCCATTTCTTGTGTGCACTTACATTCGCATTTTCAAAAATAATGTAACATTTCAACTTGCTGTTTAAAAGTCTTTTTTATTGCATGATTTTTTAAAATCATTTTTCATTCTTTCACCAAACAGCAAAGTTTGATGTCTCTGGGCTCTCCACATTGGATCTTCTTCGGAAAGACTACAAAGCTTTACCTACATACGTCAATAATCTTAATGTTGGTATCAGCTCCATCAGTGGATTATCACTGAGCGAGTTCTTCTCAAGAACACAAGTACAACAGAATTTATTAGAATACTGCCACTCAACATCACTAGATGTGCTGGTGATCATGTTTCTATACTTTATGGAAAGTCTGGATGACCCTCCTAGAAGGCAGATTGCTGTTTGTGGTCCACACGAAGATGCAAAGAGAAAACTTGCGGAACATTTGAGTAAATCGGGAGAGCTTAAATTGAGACAGTTCAGTGAATCTTATCAAAAGTGTTTTGTCTATGATCAGGAAAATTTAACAGCGTCCAGGAAAGTTGTGTTTCCTCTTGTACTGGAGTTCATTAAAAATGAATTCTGACTTTGTCCGCCATAGTTAGGCAACCCAAAGGAGCTATCATTGTGGAAAAAATGGACTTATGAATGTGCTTGTCTGGGCTTAACTGAATGTTTAAAGTTGTTTAACCTGCTGTTCTGTTACTGTGTGATACTGAGGGGATTCCCATGCTTTAAAAGTGAGAAGGAATTTTGAAAGAAAACCCATAGAGCCATTTGAACTCGAACCTTGCGTTGTAAGCGTGGCTTGATTTCGTTTTTCCCCCAAGAGGTATGTACAAATTTAGAGTGCATTACTTGCAAAAAAATTCGGACATTTAATTTTTGAACACTTTTGATCTCATTTAGGACAAATTTCGGACAACAACTTTTGACACTTTGCTGAAACATAGCTTATTAAGTAAATTTATACCTACAAAACACGAATTTGACTGAAACAGCATCTGTGAAAATGATAGTTTTACTTCAGCCTCGAGGTTTTACGAATACACCGACAAGAAAAATAACACATCATGTCAAGCCGTTTCGTATTTCAAGCAATGTTTCAACTATAGTCCGCTTGATAAAGCCCGGCATAAAGGAAACTAAGAGCTTTGGAGCTACTTCAAAGTTTTATACTGTACTGTAGATATTTCGGATGCTTAAAATTTCGGACGGTTTTATTTTCGGACACTTTTTGTCCAAATTAATATCTTTCACAATTGTTTGCAAGTAATTTAAATAACCTTTATTATAATCGTAAATCCATCAAATATTTTCGCTCGCACGCGACTGGTCTAAACTCGTCATGCGACTGAATATGCCCCAGCTAAAACTGGGGAATATCCGAATGATATTCCCCAATTCTCGTGTTGCGAAAAATATATGGAGGATGATAAACACAATAGCCTCCATTTGACTTGAAAATATTTTCGGATTTTTGTCCTTGAACTTTATCTGTTCGTCGAAGCTCACAGTTTTCCTTGAGCTTCGCAATCGGAAGACTGATCGCTTCTCGAAACAGATAATGTCCGCGAACAAATATCTGAGCATGTTTTCGCGCCAAGTGGAGGCTGTTGTTTATGCATACATCTGTGAGCAGTTGGTTTTCCTACGCTGTAGGAGGAACCACTGTAAAACTCCTGCTCATGCAGACAACATATGAACCATTACGGTCAAACTGGGTGTTCTTTTGCGAGGAATTTTGCAATGTTGCAGCGCAATACTCTAACACAGCTCTTTAAAAGTTTGCTCTAGGCAACTTTCGACTTTCAAACTTCAATATTTCAAATTAGCTCGTTTGACAAGTTCTGGTTTTCACTTTTGTAGGATATCATGAAATCACTTCTCCTCTACATGTATGTCAAAGAGGGGGAATGTAATCGCCTTAGGCAAGAAATTACCGTTAGGTTGAGTTCAAATTGCTTCACGCCAAACTTTGAGAGAGATCGTTTTTGTTCCTTACCGACAAATACAAACCTAGATATTATCTCTGCCTGATATACTTTTGAAACGTGTTGTATCAATAAAGCCGGTCAATAAATACGAAGGAAGTTAGAACCTCGACAGAAATGGGTTTAAAATGTAAACTTGAAATTTCACTTAAGTATACCTCTAAACTATGGTTTAATGAGCAGGTAACAGTGAAGTTATACATTCCTAAGGAAAGAAGTTTTCAAAAGACTTAGGTGTAGCGAATGAAGTCAGTTATAAGAGGGTACCTGGTAATGGTGTGCGTTGTCCGCCTACCCGTATAAAATAGCGCCTCGTGTGCCTGCGGACAATTCTGATGCAAACGGCAACGCTTCCTACGTAGGCTACTAACGTGCAGATTTTCAAGTCTCATTTGAACAAATTTTGCGGATATGGATTTACTAGTAAGGCCCCCGGGGCCGTCCACACTACGCAGGAGAAATTTGAAAACGGTGTTCCCCCTGTGAAAACGCATTAAAGATATTCCGTCCACATTGCGCCGGAGAAATTTGAAAACGCAACAATCAGCGGTCATTTTGGATTTATGTTTGAGGAAAATTGGGGGCAGGGAAATCATATGATTATCGTGACGTCATCGTTTTCGAAAAGCTCTGTTTTCAAAATGTTTCCCGTCCACACGAAAACGAAAAGCCGACGTTTTGAAATTCCTCCGGTTTGAAGAGCGTTTCCTTCCAAAAACTCTGTTTTCTTGACGGATTAGTCTGTACGGTAGGCCTAACTTTAGAAGTAAAGCTGCGTTTTCAAATTTCTCCGGCGTAGTTTAGACGGGGCCTAAAATGCCTTAGTTAATGTCCGTGTGATGTGGTAAAATATACCGACAAGAGTTTGGTAGCCTGCGTGATGTAGACCTCCAGTATTTCATTTCCTGCGGACAGTAAATAGTTTCAACAACGTCTACATGAAGGCTAGAGCTTGGAAGAATGAAAAGTTGACTATGCATCTCCGAAAAAATCACATTTATTAGCAAATTTAATGCCTTCAATTCCTCAGCTTGTTCCATGTTTTCGTGGTTTTCGTATTTTTTTTTTTCGCTCGACCGTCAGCAGCCGTTTGACGTTCAATATTTATTGTCTGAAGATTGTCTGAAGTATTTTAAATGATCCTATTGAATTCTACGTCTAATTCAGTTCAACAGTTCCTAGCTGACTTCTTGACTATCAGTCTGTTTCTCGCCGCTATGTTCGCACATTTCAACCCACAAGTGCATTTTGTGCCCCCTTTTTTGAAATCGGTGATCATTTCGTCTCCAATCTTACGATTCTTTTTACAGTCGAAATATTAGCTATCCTAATCTGTCCAAATCTCGAACAGTCGTTAATTTAATCTCCTTATTTACCGCCGACCCTACACAACACTCTCTTCATTAAGTATTAAATCTTATTCAGTCAGGCGACAAGCAATTTCTTTCAAACAATATGAAGCGTTATTTCACACACACTTTAATTTTGGCTGTCTTATGTGTGAGAGCTTAAATCAGACATTTCGTTTTCTGAAAATTGGGCAACTTATCTAAGCATTAGACAAGCAATATCTCTGTAGCCTGAAGATGGTGCAGAAGTTAAAATTTGATTTAAGGGGTCGCGCTTTTGGTGAGAAGCTCGGCTAGAATTTTCAATAAATCATCTTTAATGCCCTGACAGACAGTAATGAGGGTACAAGGTTCATCAAGCGGTCCATTGTGTGGTCTTATCTAATCTATGGTACGTAGGGCATTGTTTTGTTCGTTCTCAAAAAATGTAGAAAAGAAAGCATGACGATATGTCATTTATTTTTAAAACACAGCTCTTTTCTCCTTGCCTCTTTAGGGCGGAAACTCTAATGCCCTACAAAAAATGATTGAAAATTGAATTCTCACAGTGTGCTGATTGCAAAAACGTGCAGTTAAGTGATGAGAATATAAGAAAACCATCAACGAGAGTAGTGTTGTTTTGATGAATCACGAAAATCTTATTACTGACATTCAAAGAAATGTATAGGAACAAGTAAGGAGAGTTTTTGTTTCAAGCTCAATGTTTATTACGGTTGCGGTTGAGAAATGGTTGCTTTTCGTTTAGCAGGGCTTAACAGGAAAGAGCAGCAAAATGTGGCTTGAAAAACGTTCACCATTTTCAGAATTCCAATTGTGCATGAGGATTTGGCATTTCCCTTTTTTTAGAATCAACGCCTTTTGTGTTTTCAACCGGCTATAAATGAATAGTTTGTATGAATGAGAGTTGGGTAGCGTTATGCAAATTGTAATCGTTATTGTTCATGATAACATAATTTTCACGCCTCCATCATCGGAAGACGGTATCCATTGTTTCTAGAGTTATGAAAATGCAAAACAGTTTAAGTACGTGTGCTAATCAAGATTGTGACGAAAAATTGCCGTACCAAATTTTCCTTCGACGCCATAGTGACTAGATTTTGTCGAGTTACTTGAAGATGCGAAGAATGATATTTAAATACGAGATTTGGTTCATTCTGATATTCGTCGTGTATTTCTGCGAAGTGTTCAGTATCTCTATCAAATGCCAGGTAAGTTCTTTCTCTACCATGTTGACCAGGTAGTTAAGTGTTTTTCCTTTCTGCGTGGTGTTCGAATGTACAGTAATAGCGCGCCAATTCGCAGACATTTTCAATCGTTTTTAACCACTACATCAGGCTCGGTTATTCGCACTTTTCTTTTCTTTTTGCTGCTAGATCTTTTTCTTGTTGCCGTATAGCGTTGTTTACATTGCTCGAAACGACACGCGATACATGAAATAGTCCCATTATCAATCGATTTTTTTACTTGATCTGTTGACGAAAAACAATTCTGTTTTATACTCCACTCGAGAGACTGAAGTTACTTAGGTTACTGTCGAACTTCCAAAAGCCTATTATGCGTTCTATCGAGCTCATAAATCAAACTATCAAAATAGCGAGGGTAATATCTTGTTGGACAGAAACAATCATTCATCACGTTCGGTTTTTCCGAATTCACTGTGTTGGGATGTTGATCATTTTTTGATTGATGGAATTCGAAGAAACAACCACTTTTCTCCATGAGAATACTTCGAGGTTTAAAAGCAGTTTGAAAAACTTGAGCATAGGAAGTTTTCATCGCTTAAACCGCGGCCTTTGAAAATAACTTGAACGTTATAAACGCTTATGATTCAATATTTACATACTCTTTTTGTACGGATTTTTTTTGTGTCCTTGTCCTTGTCCAGGATTGTCGTTTTTCTGTTGAGTGAATCAGTGAACATTGAAGGGCAAAAAAAAAATTACATTGTCGGTCAAAGCTACCATGCACCAAGTCCGTTATACTTCAAAAACAAGCAGTCAAGGAGTCGACATTTAGCTTAGAAGGACTCGTTATAAAAGAAACTTCGAAATGAGACTGATAACTTTTGCGCGCAGCGTTTCAGTGCAATTGGAGAGATCGTCAGAGTAAATGGCGTTTTGATTCGCAAGTTCTTTTTTTATCCACCGCCTTTCTCTACCGTTCTGTTAACCAACCCCAGCAAACTGTTGTACAGTAATTGGTTCATTATGTAATTTTAGTTTATTATGCAGCAGGAATTCCAACGGTACAAATAGAGTGACACAATGAATTTACATTCTATCACATCGCTTCCCGCGCATGGTATCGCAACACAAGTGTACTCTTGTTATCCAATGGTTTATAGGGGCCGGGTTTATCCTGCAATATCCCCCGAGTAGCTTAACTTTTAGTATACACATGGACCGTTAACGAGTGTGTGTAAAAAGAAAACAGATCCAGTCGCGCGTGGGATATTACTCGATATGCCACGAGAGAACATCGCATAGCTGTTTTATTTCTCTCCCATCAGCATGACTAGTACAATAAACCCGACTGAATTTGACTAATCTGCGTAAAGTTGTTCCTCCCTAGTGTGAGGTTTTTCAGAACCTGTATCCTAGACTGACAGTGGAATTCGAGAAAATGATTTTGCCTGTCATTCATGTTTGAATGTTGTCTCGCCAAATCTGAACTGAGCTGCATGAAAAATACCTGGTGCCCGCTGCCGATTAGGCGTGCAAAAAACATAGATACCGGGATGAACGCCGGAAAACTCTCGCGGAATACGACCCGTGGGATACTGCAGTATATACAACGGCTTTCTAGCTTCCTGACTGGCTGTAGTTTAAAAAGCAAGGGATAAAGTACAGTGCAGTGCAGTGTACTAAAAACTAAAATGCCCATGTGCAGTGCAGAGCATTGTTAACAACAACAACAACAACAACAGTTTATTTCTACTACTGTAAACAACTAAAAGTAGTGCAGTACTGTGTAGTACAGAATAGCCAGGAAACGATACTACATACACAGTGACATTTAAAGTTGTATTGTAATGATAGGAATAATATGTTTGTCTCATGTTGTCAAGTTTCAAAATCATTTTTTCCCCAAAAGGTTAAAGACGCAACTCAAGGAGTTCAGTGGGCTGCAGTGCCCGGTGCTGAGTGCTTGTTATTATCCAATGCTGGAATCTTTTTACGAACAGCCAAAAGTCTCACCAACTCGTATGGCGTTGCTATAATAGAAGACGTTCATCCAGGATACTATCAGGTAAATGACAAGCTCACGGTCATATTTTATTTATTTATTCTTGCTTTTATTTATTTCTGGCGATGTTGAAAGCGCAAAAGACTTAAGCCAGACCGCGTTGTCTCTCGAGAGGTGCCAGGCTCCATAGACGTTTTGGTGGGGATCTGTCACCCATACCAGTTTTCCAAATCCTGACCCATTTCTGATCAATGTACTTCATTTTTCATCCCCAAATTAAAAAACCTTCGCCGCATTTTCAGAGCTGGTGGTTCCCATATCTACAGAAGTGAATCGCGCCAAATCTGCTTTTATTTTAATACTGCCCGATAAAAAAGGGGGGAAAACGGCTACATGGACGTAAATATGCTCCTTCGGTTTCCCTTTAAACTATACCCACCTTTAATCCGAACTTGATGGCAAAATTTACGACCTATTTTCCGAAAAAAAAAAACATCTTGAGTAGGCTAATGCGACAGGATAGTCCCCCACAAGTCTGTAAGGCGCGTACCTAGCCGCTAACGCACACCACAAAACGGACGGGAAAAGGACGTTTTCTCACCATTTTCACTGAAGAAGCAAAAATGCCCGTGGGCCGTGCAAATTGGCACACACCAATATGTCTTTTTTTTTTAAAGTTTATGTTCTTTTGTTGACTTTTTCTTTTCTGATAACACCATCTTCCAGGTTCGAACGTCTCGGATCGGGTATTACACGCTAAACGAGGATCTGACAATCGCTTCCAACACTGACAGACACGCCATGATTCAACAAGATATGGTGATTTCCCCCCGGCTCTACCTCCGGGGATCGGATGATATGTACCGGATCGTCCTCACGTGGGGAAGGTCCCCCAAGGATTTAGATTCTTATCTCATCACCCCGTGGCCTCATGAACCAGACTGCCAGTCTGGGATGGTAAGTTGAAGAGTTTAATGCCCTGTACTTCTGGAGTCGACCGTGGATAAGTTGGGGGTTTTTTGCGTTCTATTTGGATAAGAACCGCTTTATTGTTGGTTCAGTTAATCATTGACAAATATTACAACTGGCCTCCAAGGCAGTTGAAACGGTTGAAGTTGCCTGGTAGCTCATAATGAAACGTTTTTCCAACTATTGCTGTTGAGAAGTTGCTCTAAATCGAACGCGAGAAAATGGTTGGTCATAACTTGCGTAGTGGCTTGTGTACTTGTGAGAACTTGTTTAATTTTTGGAGATAAGTTTTATTATAATTCTGAAGACCAAATTTAATCGATAAAGTAGAGTAAACGCTGCAATTTGTATTGCAGAGAATTTCTCAAACTCTTTCATCAAGTTTTAACAAAGGAAATCATGTCATGGTGCTTGGATATCTGACCTTAACTGTAGCATAGATTTTTACGATTTTAATTCTCCATTTTCTCCTTAGCTTTAGTTTTGATTGAGAAGATATAGCAGACACTCAAGGCGATGTTTCATCACATTTCCAAACACCTCGAAGATCGTCAAAAATACTCCGCTGCGCGTCGTATTTTCAACTCTCTTCTCGAAGTTTGGAAATGTGGTTAAACACGGGCTTTCGTGTTTGATATAGTACATCAATCTTTGAATATGTACAGGTGTTCTTTGATGGCAAGAGGTGTCAGCAGGGATCGCAGACAATTGATCTTGATGTGGATGCCACCGACATGTACGGACCTGAGACAATCACCATGAGAGGACTGCAATCAGAAACATTTGGTTATTACGTACATATCTATACCAATGGTGTCTGCTGGGATAAGATATCGGCCAATGTCAGGATATATCAAGCCTCCACTGGCGGGCTGTTATACAATATCAAACAACCAGGATGCAGTGAGAGTAAGAATTGTAGAATTAATTTAAAAAAATATTGCTCTCGTCACTTCAAGATAACAGAAGCGGGAAGCGTTTTCTGAGGCATCGCCTACATTACGCCCTAGAAATTTGAAAACGCAGCTTTATTTCTACGGTCAGGCCTACCGTCCACACTAATCTGTCACGAAAATTGAGGTTTTCGAAAACGCTCTTTAAACCGGAGGAATTTGAAAACGCCAGGTTTTCGTTTTCGTGTGGACGAAAACGTTTTGAAAACGGAGCTTTTCGAAAACGATAGTGTCACGATAATCATGAGATTTCCCTGATCGAGTTTGCCTCTACACAAATCCAAAATGACCTGTGATTGTTGCATTTTATATTCCTTAGGCGTAGTGTAAACGGGGTCTGAATGGTGCACGAGCAAGAGAGTCGAATATGACCCTAAAAACATTCTTTTTTAAACCTATCAAATATGATTCTTAATCCTAAGTTATCAATTTATTTTTCTTTTGTTTTCCTTTTCAGACAGATTTGGATATGACATCAAGAACTGTTCACGTTACTGGCACGTGTTCGACTTCGACGCGTCTACAGCTAAATTCAAAATCTACCAGAACAAGCTCATGCACACCGCACCCAGCCTCCCAAAGAAAAGTATTGTCAACCCTAACTGCAGTTGCCTGGTCAAGAATGACATTTCCAGTGATGACGTCATCAATTCTGCGGAGAAGATTTCTGCCACAGCCGATAATCTTATGGTGGACAAGCTTTGCGTCAATGAGATGAAGAATATTTACGATAACTCAAGTAAGCGTTCATTTTTATTGGGCAAATGGAAAAGGTTGTGCTTATATTGAGAATACCATGAGCACTTTACACTATGTACTATCATGTTTTACCGATTTTCATTTTTTTTCTTTTTTATCGTTTCCATGAAAATGTCAATTGCCTTGAGAAATACATAATAGCAATCTTCGATCCATTTCCAACGACTGGTGTAACTTTCATATCGATTCGATTAAGGGATGGTCTAGGTAAAACTGTCTGAGACACCTTAGGCAGGGAACTCCCGGCCGGGAAAATCCCGAAAGAACTTCCCGGTTTCAACGAACACATCAATTAGTTTTTCAGAACGATTCTTGATGTTACTTTGTACCTGTTAACATATTTATGTTGGTTTTCTTGACGCTTGGTCGATGAAAAACCTTTACCTGGACTCTTAGATTGGCTGAAGAGCTTGGAAAGCCAACAGTTTTTTAACCCAACAACATTGCCAGGTTAGGCCTGGTTGACACTAGCGGCATAACAACGTATGAAAAACGTTATGTTCACAGTGCCGCCATCCTGAGATAATGACATAAAAGCAACATAACAGCATGAACATAACGACATACTGAAAAAAACTGACCTTTGCCTTATGTCTTTATGTCAATGTTCACATTACCGATTATGTCGTTATGTCATTTGCGCCGTTACCTCGTTTTGTCGCTAGTGTAAACGAGACTACACGCATGGGTTTAATACTTTCTACTTCAGTGAAAAAGAACATCAGGCTTAACCCTTCGGATTTGGTGGACAAGTTAGCCATGTTTATTAGCGGCCAGATTGAAGAGAAGAGACGCCTTGGAATGAAACTCAAGGATGTGATTGAAAAAGGATATGACGAATACAAGACTGCCAATCGACCCAGGATAACAAATCTGAAAGAGATTGCTCCAAAACAGTGCTGCCATTACGATGGCGAAACTAAGTACTCCACCAAGTTTCAACGATGGGTGAACACAAAATCGGTAATTGTTATCTGCCGTTTTATAGTTAATCTATCTATAACAAAATTCTCGATCGTGATTGGTTCTCCGCGCGCCTATTTGTCACGTAATCAGCGCGCGATCACGTGGGTGTCCAATTACAGGTATCCAGTTTGAACTTTTCGTAATTGGATACCTGTAATTGGATACCCACGTGATTCGCACGTCGATTACGCACGCTTTACTGGCTTCTTTCGCACTGCTTCCTGCAGTTTTCAAAACTTATGAAAAGCGTTACAGACGTTTTCGCTCAAAAGAAGTTCTCAAAAGACATTTTTAATTCAGAAATTTGTTAATGATACGATTAATTAGTAATTGGAGCTCGTGTCGTACAATTCAGGAGGAAATCGTGTTCGTAATTTCAAATCGGCCTCGCGCTTCGCGCTCGTCCGATTTTGAAATAACTCGCGCGATTACTCCCTGAATTGTACTCCACTCGATCCAATTACTATTGCTAACTGAATGCACTAGTTCCTGCAATTTTTAAAGAATTATATCAAGCACGAAAGACCGTGTTTGACCACTTTTCCAAACACCTCGAAGTTCGTCAAAAATACTCCGCTGCACATCGTATTTTCAACTCTGTTCTCGGTGTTTGGAAATATGGTCAAACACGGTCTTGAGTGTTTGACATATCTTCTTAATCGAACCTAAAACTAAGGCCTTGAGGGAGGACGTCAAAATTACAAAAATCGTAGAGATATGGTCGTTGTAAGTTCTGCTTCTTTTACCCAAGGACGCAGCAGTCGCCTTTTTCAAGAACTTTAAAGTTTTCTATACATGTGTTTGTAAAACCCTGTCAACTCCCCAGGAAAAAAATATGAACGGTCAGGAAAACTTAAGATAGGCATTTTTCACTTTCTAGCACAGTTCAGTCCGCAATTCCATCATCTGTTTCAGTAAGATAGCACTCGCAGAGTATCATTTTAAGCCTTTGTAAGCAATGCTGACAAGAATAACCGGGCTCTTATAATTTATTACCTTCCCTTCCCTTTCGAGCTTGCCATTCAAGTTGTGAACACTTACTAGACTAGTTCCCGTTTTCTGCCTGTTTTCTTTGGAAAAGCGATAATTATTTTTATCAATCAATTTGGATAAGCGATAATTATTATTTAATATATTGTTCCCTTTTCATTTTTCAGAGCTGCTGGTCTTGGCCAAGTGAGATAAAAGAGGTAGCCTTTTGTTTTTTTTTCCCGGCACCGAGCACTAATTCATACCGCCGCTATTTTTCTGTTATCAGTGTTGTGTTGTAATGAAACCTGTTTAATCCGGTTTCAGATGCCTGATGCGCTTGTGTCAGCTTACGACTGGACCAGGTCTCTGGAGAAACAGATGATGGAAAATGTTGATTCCCGGTCACAAAAGGTATTCCACCCAGCATTATACACCCTATTTATACACCTGGATGGAGAGAGACACTGCGAGAGTTAAGTGTCTTGCCCAAGAACACAACACAATGTCCCCGGCCAGGGCTAGAACCGGGACCGCTCGATCCGGAGACGAGCGCACTAACCATGAGGCCACCGCGCCCCCACATTCCTAAAGCACTGTTTATGTTTTAATTAATTCGTTTCATTTGAACACACGAACGACGTGAGTTTCCTGTGACTTTTGAAAGAATTAATGCCTTTGGTATGCTTTTTATTTCACCCTGGTATTTGCGAATCAAGATTTGCACCTTATTTTAGTTTCTTCGACTTATTTGATAAAAATCATGTACAACATGGAGAATAATATACAAACTACTTCAGTAACGGCAACTTAGTGCACGCTTTGAACTTTTCTAAAATCACATGCATTACGTATAAACGGAAATGGCGCAAGGAACTGTCGAAACCTACCTGCCTCGCTTGTATTACCTGGAGCAGACGATGTTACTAGAAAAGTTAGTTTTAAAAACACTCATAATCCAAGACGGTTTCATGCTTTTGAAGCAACTTTAACCCCTGTGTTTATGTGCCACCTGTGAACTTGTTTCGCGACGCAGTACGAATACTAAGAAAAAAAATGATGCCATAAAGAAAACTTTGTGATCAGAATTCTTTACCGCGCGCTCTGTTTTAACAAATCAATCAGTTATCCCATCGTGCATTTCCCGCTGCAAACTGCTGTGGCCCGAAATATGTTTGGGGAGCAAGTTAGTACAAGAATCCCACTTCTCAAACTCATTAATAATTCATCAAGTTTAAACAAAGGAAATCATGATTGTGACGGTGTTTGGATAGCTGATATGAATGAGCATAGATTTTTACGATTTTACTTCTCCGTTTTCTCCTTAGTTTTAGTTTTGATTGAGAAGATATATCAAACACTCAAGACAGTGTTTGACCACATTTTCAAACACCTCGACGTTCGTCAAAAATACTCCGCTGTGAGTCGTGTTTGCAAGTCTCCTCTCGGTGTTCTCGGTGAAATGTGGTCAAGCACGGTCTTTCGTGTTTGATGTATTACATCTAGGATAGGTACGATGTACGATGTACGAGTTAATCATGATTGTTTAGCGGGCTTTTAGGCTTGCTGAAACATCAAAATCAGCCAGAAAGGTTAACCTGATCATACTAGGACAGACCAGCGTCTGATGTAAAATGGTCGGCGTTCTATATTGCAAACTTTGATCTAGTCATGGAATCGCAGCCGATTGTTGTCGGAATAGATCCTTTTCTTGCAATTGTATGTAAAATCATTTCTATAAGATTTTCATCTTAATATTTGGATAGTCAAATTGAAGGACTGAGCTGTACAAACTGGCGCGAAGTCTTGCTTACGTTTGTACCGATCGGATGTCAGACCGTCGTAAGAATTGACAGTATTATGTCAGATAAATAGAGTAAGATATTTGCCATATATCAATAATGTTTCAGCGTACTTTGATTTCTTCTTCCAGGGTCAACTCAAATGGCAATATTTTGCTGATGATGCAACAGGATTCTTTCGAAAGTTTCCTGCTGCTTTAGTCAGTTCATCCAAGTGTGGTACGTAACTCCTTTCTATTTCTGCCATAAAATTGCAAAAGCCTAATTAAATGATTTTTAAAAAAAATTTCCGAGTGCTCTGTAAGTGTTGTGTGTAATTCTCGCCTATCCGCGAAAAATTTATTTGCTGAAATATTGATATGATCTTTTTAGCCTCCTGACCGCATATACTGGTTTTATTTGGTCATTCTGGGACCTTTAGTACGATGGCTCAGTGGTCAATAGATGTTATTTGTGTCAGGATTATTCCTACTTCCGAGTAGAAATGCAAAGAAGGTGTTTAAGTCCTTTGGATTAACTTGGAAAATTTTCGCTGTAGTTTAGTTTATCTCCTTCATGACGCAATTCTGCGACTTCACGTCGGCGCGTTTTAGGGGATAATTCCTAAGAAATGCACAAAGATTTATAATGCACGGGCAAAGCCATTCTACTCGGGATAAAAATCTCCTCCTTTCTCTTTGTCAAAACAGGAACAAAAGATGAACGACTTCAGCCATGGTACATAGCAGCCATTCTGCGTCCAAAGAATGTAGTCATATTATTTGACATCAGCTACTCCATGAAGGAAGAAAATAAAATTATATTTGCAAGAACCGCCATCACTCCTGTCCTGAAGGGATTACTGCCAACAGACTTTGTTAATGTAAGCGTTTGCGCCATTTTGTTATTAAGGAAGTCAACCACTTGTTTAACTGTTTGATTTACATGCGATCCTAAACATTACCATTCAGACCCCTTCCACACTACGCCAGTGGAATTTAAAAACGGAAGTTTCACACTGAAAGCGCATCAAATGTTTTCCATCCACGCTACGCTGGAGGAATTTAAGAACGCACCAATCACCGGTCATTTTGGATTTTTGTTTGAGGAAAACTCGGGCAGAGAAATCACATGATTATCGTGACGCCATCGTTTTCGAAAAGCTCTGTTTTCAAAATGTTTTCCTTCAAAACGAAAAGCTGGCTTTTTCAAATTCCTCCGGTTTGAAGAGCGCTTTCGGAAAGCTCCGGTTTCGTTGCGGATTAGTGTGGACGGTAGGCCTAACTGTAGAAATAAAGCTGCGTTTTCAAATTTCACCGGTTTGAAGAGCGTTTTCGAAAAGCTCCGTTTTCGTGACGGATTAGTGTGGACAGTAGACCTAACTGTAGAAATAAAGCTGCGTTTTCAAATTTCTCAGACGTGGTGCCCTGGCCTTATTTACCTCGTAGAGTCCGAGAAAAAGAGCTTATGGTATATGACTGCGTCGCGTTAAGAACTTGTTCAAACCAACAGTAATTCCCGCGGCAGGCAAAGTTTTCTCTTGATTGCAAACTGATTGACTGTTTCAACAGGTGATCGCCTTTGCTGAATCAGCACTTCTGCCGGGCATGTCACACAGTGGGGAGTCAGATCACACTTACAATAGCTGTTTTAACACGCAGCTTGTGCAGGCGAATGGCCAGAATCTACTCGACTTGAAAAGGTGATGTTTCGTTTTTGTATACACACCTGACACGGTTGCAATTTTTAAGTATCATTGGAATCCCCGCCATAATATTTCACCTACCGTTATTCTATATCCTTGGTCTAGATTTGTAGAGGATGTGCCTCTTGCTTCCACGAAAACATCTAACTATTACAATGCGATTTCAATGGCTTTGAAACTACTCACTGATATGCAGAACAACCGCGACACTCACGTAAGTAGTAACCACGACACCATATGACGTAATTTAGTGAAGAATGACTTTCAAGTCGTGCAAAGAAACATTTGTCGTGGTGCAATGAAAAAAGCTTGTATTGGAATACGTAACTATGTTACATGTATTCATCGTCATCCTATTAGTTTATCAACACAGCGAAAATCAAATTATTTTGAAAGCATTAGTACCTTCTTTTCCATAAGGGGTTTAAATCACAAGATATATAAGAGAAATTTGTAGACACTGACGCACTAAAGGTTGGTGACGATAAACCCAAATTGAATTTTTCACGGTAATTTTGTTGTTCTCGCCAATCTGATTTTGATTCTGGTATGTTAACACAGCTGATCTTCCTGGCTGGAAGTACGGACGTTTCCACAGAAGACATCAGTGATCTTTTGTCCCAAAGCAACACTACAGTCAGCGTCTACACGTACAGCTTGTTAGGAGAATCAAACAATTCCTCAGAGCTGAAGACACGCTCTGTTAATAGACTGCAGGAAATGGCTCGCACCAGCAATGGAAAGTTTGAGGTAAAATGGCAAAATGTTGCGCTTTGCATGATTAGACTGAGTGTGACCATGCTTAACCATTCACTTTGATTTAGAAACAATAAATCTGGGGAACTGATCGTGAAATGATTTTTGCAGTTTGCTAATGTATGCGTAATCTCGTCAGTACATGGAGGGCGAGAAATTGCCTAGTTTAGAGAAGAAAGGCTTGCAATCTTAGCTCAGACTATCCTGGACATTATCTGTAAGGATTTCTTTTTTTCAGCTTTCTTCTGTTCTATAGCTTTCTAGTTGACACGGTGTTATATGGTCTTTGCCTTGCTTTAGAGTATAACAGATTATCGTGAGCTAGCCTTTAGGATGGGCCGCTTCTACAAGAATATCCCCAGCAACAACAAACAAGACGAAGGACCACGGGTAAGTGTTCTAGATAGTTTACGACAATAGAAGTTTGCTGTAGAAAAATGTAGTTTTTTTTTCAAAGAATCAGTCAGCAATTTTCAAAGTATCACTAATGTCTCCCCTCTTTTTTTGGTGTATAATCCATTGCAAAACAGACAAGTTGCCAAAAACGTATTTAGCAATCACGAACCCTTTTACTTTTCAAACAAATGAATGTTTTATGAATGTGAGCTATTGTAAGTTAGGAAGCAGCTATAAAAAAGAAAAAGAAAAAAAAAAAAAAAACGAAATATAAATGAACAAGACGCTTTGCTGCGTGTACCCAGGCAGTCGTTCTACTGAGAAGCAATAGCTATATTGCAATTGAGCTAAATGTTCTGCATTTGAAGTTGTACGAAATTCAATCGAATTGATGTGCTTAAGCTATTCTGCTTTTGATTGCATTTCTTGGAATCGATTAATAGCTTATTACTCGTTTGCAAGTCTTTAGGGTGTGAATGAGTCAAGGTCTTTATATCAACCTATAAACGTTCCAGTCTATTTTCCTTAGCCTTTGTCGTTGTTATTTGCGTTTCTCAAGCAAGCGAGACATTTTGAATTTCATTGTTATGGCGATGCGTGACATAGACCTACGAACGCGGTTGTCGAAATCATATACTTATCTCGTGATTTTTAGCCCATTTAGAAGTTAAAGTATTAGGAAAAGTGCTTCTGTAAATGCTTTTTTGTTCAGTACAGATAATCAGTCGCCTAGATAGCCTAAGTAAGTTCCAGATGTTTACAATATTTTCCGGCCGCAATGTAGGCGTACCGCGGAGGTACACCAACATGGCGGTTCCATACTGGTCTCTGTAAATTTGTGCAAAATATTTCGACGAATATCTGAGCTTGGGAAAACGCACAGACCTAAAAATTCGAGGAGTGTCATCTTTATTAATCTCCAATAACATCACATTTTTTTGATTTTATCCACTAAATGGTTTTCGAATAAATTTTTTATTGCGTCAGGATTGCGTGACAGTGCAAACCAAGAATTGTTTTGCTGGGGTCACTGACGTACATTAGTTTCTTTCAGCTTAAATGTACAATAATTCGCTACATGAGTTTCACTCTTGTTAAGACACATAACTCTATTACAAGCAAATAACGAGAGAATATCGTTTAGTTCGAGATTTTATCTTTATTATACTTTACGAAGTTTCTCAGAGCATTTTACTTAGGTGTACTCGAACAGATGAATTCGGAAACAAATTCTCTAACCCTTCTGCTCTTGTTGCTCAGACGTTCTTGAGCTCGTGCTGGGATTCTGCTTGGCTCACGATCACGTCTAAAAATACGAAGACGCTTCTGAAGATGCTTTTTATCAAGTTGAAGGGTTGATAGCCTCGGTTGATGACTCCTTTGGTATAACATGATTCATGATTCACTCAAAATGTTCGCTCGTAAATTGATCTCTCGTAAGGCTTGCAGCGAACCGTTCCGAAAACGCTTAACGTCCTTTAGTGTTGGTCTACCTTGAACGGTGTGTTCGTTTGTATGTGATTTCATCGCCCTAGAAATCATGGAATCCGTGCTAACTTTTCTCGACGACAACCTCTGTAAATTCCATGTGCTGTACGCATGCACAGGTGGCGCATGCGCTTTAGAGACCAGACGGCGATGTGTGACTGAAAGCGGAAAACAAGAAAGCCGAAATTTAAACCCAGGCCTCACTGCCTGGGTAATTATGACGTTTAGTCGCTCGAGAATTTTATTTTTTTCTTTTTGACAAGTGGAGCTTATCTGCGTAGATAAGAAGCTCTGACGTATGTGTCATGTAAGTAATGAATTTCTTTCTTTCTCTACAGCTGTCGTCTCCACAGTTTGCTGAAAGATTAGGAATGTACGTGACTCTTGGAGTTCCCTGTTACAGCAAGGATGAGGTATTAACATTACAAGTCAAAAGACGATCAAAAGCCACAGATGTCCCGGTTAATTAAAAAATCGATCGCAAATGAGAATATTAACGTTGATATTGGGAGTAAAGCTCTTGGTTAATTGTTTCCTTTTCCCATGTCTTGTTAGTCACTGATTGGTGTTGTTGGTATCGACATTGCGTTGAGTGAACTTCTTCAGAACACAGTGGTAAGATGTCGCTTCTTTGTGGCTTTGCTGTATTATAAACAAATCTTGGGTAAAATCATTGAACACAGCATTCTCATTGCAGTCGTTCGGTCCTGGGGAACTGTCGTACACTTTCGTGATCGAAACCGACAATGGTCGAACATTGGTTCATCCCCAGCTCCCTGAGCCTGAGGCAATTCGGGAAGAGCCTGTGGTGATCATCATCAGTGACCTGGAAACAAGCCCAGGTAAGATTCAGAGATTGTTGTTGCGTTTTCCTATGGGAGAAGGTACGTGTTTTTTGGGGCGAGGCGGGGGGTGGGGTGGGGGGCTTGGACCGGGGCTTCGGAGGGGGGTCATCAGTACTTTTTTACTAGTTGAGGTGGGCCAAACCTGTTTTGTTCGCCGTCGGGGGAGGATCACACTTTTTTCGGCAAGGAAAAAGGCACTCCAGGTTGCTTCTGTTAAATTCGACTCTTTTACTTGGTAGCAAACATGTCCAGTCTTTGGAAAACTAAAACTTGCATTTTTATTTTCGCGTCATGACGAAAGTGTTTAAACGCTATTTAAAATAGCGTTTGAATACGTCTGCAGTAGAAGCTATGACTTGTTGCTCTGGTAACTAAATAACTGAAAATGGATCATGGTGGATCTTGTGGAGTTACACCGGCCTAAAATGTCCCAAATTAATTTATTTTTACCTTGTTTGGTTTGTTTCCAGGATTTTCAGTGATCCTTTCTTCTATGATGAGAAGGGAGACTGGCAGCAAGACATTGAGATCCGAGCGCGTGTTATCCCGAGGAGACCCGAACTTTAACGGTACATAACAAACTGGTGTCATTTGCTAAAAGATTGGATACTATTATCCATTTATTGTATGGCTGTGTCTCACAAGGACTGGGAACTAACGAATTCACGAATTTGATTGGCTGAAATCGATGTTGACCGCGGTCTAGATTTTCCCATCTAGACCGGCATCTAGACCGGTTTCATTTTGTGTTGAAAAAGTAGCAAACTCAAATACAAAAATGTTCACCGTTTTCTTTTATTTTCTTCTCAATCATTTATGGAAGTGCCAAAAAGCCTGATGACAGAAAAAAGTAAAGAGGACAAGCAAATTTCGGCAGGTTTAAGTTAAGCTCATCTCCGTTTGCAAGCAAAATGTCCGCAAACCAGTTGCATTAAACGAATTAAAGTTTTCTTCTTTGCCATATAATAAACATCTTATTAACCGAGCTAAGTCGGTCTGTATGGGAGAATCTTGACCTCGGTCGTGTGTACAGACCTCACTGCGTTCGGTCTGTACACACGACCGAGGTCAAGATTCTCCCATACAGACCGACTTAGCTCGGTTAATAAGAGCTAAATACTGCCTGGAATATGATAAAATCTATCTATTGTAATGTAAAACCTTTTTCAAGCACCCCTTCTTTAATGCAGCCCTCGCTTCTAAAATTTCAATCAAGTCCCTTCTCTTTATTAGCTGAACCCTCCACCTACCCAACACGGTAAGGGGAGAGAAAATATGCAAATCAAAAAAATTCTTTCCAGTGTTAAGGGTTACATGTCCACCGCATTTGAAGGCGTGTTTTTCACAAAAGGTTTAAGCGGGCTCTTGCATATCTTGTAGACTTTCCATCCCGTCATAGCTGTAATTTTGCATTAATCTGTTTTACAACTTTTATCCTCTGTGACTTTTTTAGTTTAGTTTCTGCTCAACATTTTCGTTTTTTTATACAGTTTTTGCGTATTCTATTTGTTTAGGTTATCGTGGTGTGACCGCCAACTTTACCTACTCCTGGAAACCTGTAAACAACACAAACTTTGCTGTGTGTATTGTGGTAGCGTCAAACGAACTGGACACCAAGGTAAAGCCAGTCCACCTACAACTGGCTATCAAACTTTGTTTCGGAAATCAGTTTTGAAGGAAAATTTGCTTTAGTCTTAGCTATATTTGTGCATTCCAAATCCTCAACTGGGTTTTAGACGCGACTTACACAAACATTTGTCGAGTTAAGACGCATTACCTGAAAACTTTGCAAGTCCCATTGTTTAATAAGCAGTTCTGTTTTCTTAAGACCCATCCACTTTACGCCGGAGGAATTTGAAAACGGAGGTTTTACTCTGAAAACGCATCAAATGTTTTCCGTCCACACTACGCCTGAGGGATTTAAAAACGCAACAATCACCAGTCATTTTGGATTTGTGTTTGAAAAAACTCGGTCAGGGAAATCGCATGTTTATCCTGAGGTCATCGTTTTCAAAAAGCCCCGTTTTCCAAATGTTTTCTGCACATACACGAAGAGCTGGCGTTTTCAAATTCCTCCGGTTTGAAGAGCGTTTTCGAAAAGCTCCGTTTTCGTGATGGATTAGTGTGTACGGTAGACCTAACAATAGAAGTAGTGTGGACGGGCAATGTAATGTTGTTTTGAGACGTGTCACGTATTGTGTTCTCGCCTAGCCCTTTCTTTCTTTCTAACAATACAGCTTACGTGCCATAATCTTTGCGTTTCTCTAGGAAATAGTAAGTCACAAGCCATACGCTCAGCCCGATCTCTATCACCGCTACGATTTTGTCAAATATCTCGATGTTGGTTCAATCATTGTGGACAAACCGATCGCTTTTCTAAGCAATACTTCATTTCCCGCAACGCTCTTTCGCTCAAAGTAAGTGCTTTTAAGTCACAGCTTGTAGTGATAAACTTAATGCAGTCAAGGATGCTTACGTACCATTTTGCAAATGGATATCAACACGCTCTGAGAAAAGAACTCGTTGGACTCTTGAGCTAGCACCGCTTAGTTTTTAGCTATGTTGAAACCCACGGTTCTCCATCAGAACGTCCCCAAGGAAGGTGAAGTATTTTCCTAACAACAAGGTTACATCACCAATGCTGATCCTAGCTATTTTGTCGTCCTTGTTTGAACTGTGAAAGGAATCTTTACAAGTACTTTCTTTAATTTACCGTTTGTTTCATAAAATAGAGGTTTTACAATGACTGGTCTAAGCTGTCCTTTAATCGTTTTCCCATGCATTTGCTAGCTGCAAGTTAAATTGTCAGTTATATTTTATTTACGAGCTTTGATTGGTGAGTTTGATACCCATCTTGCAGGATGTCAATGAAGCACTACTGTCTGTTTCTGATTGTTTGTCTGCTTTCTTGCCCTCTTCAGTTATTTCCTCAGTTCTGGTTGTTTCAATGATCCATATATGTTTGAGAACACGCCGGTAAGTTTGACGCTATATTACTAGCTGTAAAAAAAAATGTGGAGAAGAAAAAGGAGAAATAGCATTTAATTTGAGGGTGCCAGTCTCCTCTTGATGGCATTGTATAAAATGTCATTTTCTGGCTTTACAGGAAACGCTGGAGTTTGTGCAGCATCTATCTGATTACGTAGATGGCGTAACCGACAAACCGCCCACACCATCACTGAAGAAAGGTGTTTTGGTGGATATACGCCTTACCAGAGAAATAGAGAAGTGGTATGAACATGAAAGTTGTTGACAATAGTACTCACACAAATGAAATGATTGCGCCGTTAGTATTTCAAATTGTTGTATAAACAGGTTTAATAATAATAATAATAATAATAATTATTATTATTATAATAATATTAAATAATCTCTATGGAGGAATCTCCCGTCACATTGCGTGGTTTTCAGGGAGGTCCTAAGTACCTAAGATAAAACAGAGTAAAAAGTTAAAAACTAATCACAATCAAATCCAAGTACTAATAAAAAATGGAATAAAAATGCAAAATTACTTTTAAAATTTAAACCTATCAAGTAACGACATTCTAACAGAAATAAAAGGAAGCTTTTTTATGTCCATAGGCAGGGCATTCCAATCGGGTAAAGCACTATTTACTGATTATAAGGTCGACACATGCATTGGGTTTGCTACAGTTTCTTGAAACACCTTATTCCTGGTGGAAATTACATTCAAATGAAATACGCTGAAGAGCTATATCACAACCTCTGTCGGGATCGACTAGGGTCTAGAGAAATTTCGAGTCTTGAGCATTAATATAACATATAGGGGTGTTTGTTGGTATGTTTTTTTTTTTTTGTTTTTTTTTGTTTTTGAGGTTTTCTTTTATTTCAGCTGGAACAGGAATCCTATGCGTGTTCTTGGTAGCAGTGCAGCATGGCGGTATATCGCTACAAACTCTGGAGCAATGAGACAGTATCCGGGCAGGCAAACCTACAATAACAGGTCAGCAGAAAATTTTTTCACGCAGACGCAAGTAATTTGACCTCATTTGTGTATAAAACGGCCTCCCTGATCTTAGAAACGATGGATAACTGTTTCTGCCTTTTTGGACCCACGTTACGCACTTGCCTGTAAGCTTATGGTCGTTTACAGTCTTAGTATAAAACATGTTCTGCAAGATGAAAAGTCGTCTGAAGCACGTTAAATTATCGCCCTTTCCTCCCCAGCTGTGGGAGGCGCGGTAGTCTAGTGGTTTTTGCGTCAAACGTTTGGTTGTTGTGTTCTTCCAGTGCCCCTTTTCCGCCCAGGAGTATACAAATAGGTACCGCCAGCCAGCGAATTGTTAGGGCTGCTTAACAGTTGTGTAAATAGCAACTCTTAGTAACTTCTTTTCTGTAGATTTCACTCTTTGTTACGAATTTTATCTTCCTCAGATATGACCCAACCACTAGGCCTTGGTACTACGCGGCCAAATCTTATCCAGGAAAAGTGACATTTTCAGTTCCTTACTTGGTAAATAATGCTTACAATTTAAACTAAGATCTTCCAAGGCACAAACAGACTTGTCTAATGAGATACACCAAAAAGTAAGATCAAAATAAAACCTACTTGTTGATAATATAATTTTTCTTGTTACTGTGTAGGATAATGGGGGCGCTGGAGTGGTGGTCACTACCAGTCAAACAATTAGCAGTGATTCTATGGTGAGTAATACAGGAGGTAGAACTTTCCCTAGTACACAAAATACCCTCTGACAAAATATTTACAAAACTAAAAATGCTTAAAAAGGTCTAAATCTTCAAGGTAAAAAAGCCGTCTGCTACTCGTCTAATTTATAACCGTTAGGTAATTCCCAATCAGGGGAACAGTTTCGTCATGTAACAGTGAATTTGTTCAAGCTGTGTTGCTATTGCTGGATCATTAGGCCTTCTGGGATTCTTCGCTTGTGAAAAGATTGGGCCGTGCAGAGCATACGCTGTCTAAAAGAAAGCATAGTGTTCTCGCGTAGGTGACGGGCAGGTTCACAGTCATTGCACGTGTTTGAATGTTCCTTAATTCGCACCTGCACATTCCTTATGGTCCCACCCAGTACCTGTCACCGCAAGAACAGTCTCCTTTATAAACCACGTGTGAGAAAACAAGTGGTTAGGTCTACACTCATAGATCACATGTGGTCTATAAATGTGGTCAGTTCTACACTCATAGATCACATGTGGTCTATAAAGGAGACTTACCCTGAAGATGACATTATGTCGAAAGCGTTTTGTGTAATATTTTTAACCATTTTTAACCATTTTTAGCCTTGTAAACATATTTTTTTGAAATATCAAGCGATTTTTATGGGTAAACACCCTTCTACATGTTTAGTTCGCTTTTGTTACGCAGAAGACATCTAAGAAATGTACCGAGATGTATAACGCAGGTGCAAAGCTGTTGTTTTGCTGATTTATTTAAGGGGGTTCGCGCGAATATTTTCCAATATTGATTTTTTTCTGAGACTTTCACCACTGTAAGATCATGAGTTAGTTATGTCAGAAATATAAAAAAAATGGGGGGGTCACCGACTTCGCTTTGGAGAGAACATGTCCGGAAGAACACCCTAAATCTGAAAAAATCGGGCGAATAAGGCCACAGTGTCTATAAGCCCAAAAATATTGCAATTAGATCTTTGAAGTGAAATGTTCTCTGCCAAATATTGTTTAAGTGGATTAAGTGAATGAAGTCAACTGGTGAGGTTCCTTAAAGAAAAAGTTCGTATTTAGCGGCCATAGTTTCACGCGCCTTGCACCCGCAAGATGGCAGGATTCGATGTCCCGTGGACAGAAATCTTGAGATTTTTTTAACTCCAGGCAAAGCTATAGCAATGGCCGTCTGCCCTATCATTGTTCATTTTATTACTTAGCGTGCGCTCTCACTCATGACGTGGCGAGTGAATTTGCGTGCACAGTAAGGATGCTCAGACACAATTAGCGCGAACGTCCTTAACCTTTCGCTTGGTTGCTGTTACAAGATCATTTACGTATTTCGTGCTTTATTTTCAAGGTTCGAGCCGTGATGGGCATTGATTTTAAAATGATTAAGATCCACGAAATAGTCGTCGATAGTGGACCTATTTGCAAAAAGACCTCTGGTAAGATTTCATAGGAATTATGCTGTGCTGAAAATAGAACCCTATTTTATTCATAGCTAGGGAAAAATCTACAATACAAGTTAACCTATATTGGGTTATAATGATACTCGTTAGGGCGAAACAAACCCGTATGTGTTGATGGGTTTGACCAGTCACGAGAGATACAATAGGCCACGCTCGGTATATCAATATTTTAACATGGCTCCGAGGCTTTCATGTGAAAATTGCAAACTTTTTAAGCTTCTTTTGTCTTTCAATTCTCAAAAGACAATTGGATACAAAGAAAACAAACTAAATATAGAAGTTTATCCCGAAAGCCTTGGAGTCATGTTAGAATATTGATATATCGGACGTGGCCTCTTCAATAAGGCCTAATGGTTGTGTTGGTGAACTAAACAAGAAGAGCTAAAGGGAATTTTTTCACGGTGCCATAACTTGCAAACTGAGAATAGAAGTACCTAGCCCCGTGTTTTTGAGACTCAAAAAAGATTATTTGAACTGTGTTTTCTGTGTCTAGTGTCGTGTATGTTGATCGATCCAAATGGTTATGTGGTTTACAGTAAGCAGTTTATGTCCAGTCCCAGGTGAGTTTTTGCAATCTTTATCTGAACTTGAAAAAGAGCAAATAACTAACTCGAAGAGAGGTTCAAAATTTTCACACCCATGGACGTTTATGCTTAGATAAAGAAAGGTTAATTTGAAGCTTGATCGTGTTAGGTTCATTAAAAACGTTTCGCAGAACGTAATTTTCGACCATCCTGTCGATGAGATTTCGAGGTAGCCCGTTGACTCAATGTCAAAACTTTTCTCAGTAAAAATAATAATGACTTCCTATGATCGTAAAAGTTGTTGTTTTCCGTAGAAGAAAAGAAAGGTATGCGATCGGAGAGTTAGCAATCTTTTTTCCAGCCGGTGAAAACAGTTCCTTACACTTAGGCAAGTAAAGAGTAACCGTACATGGAATATGAGCAATTTGCAACTTTTCTTTGACTGTAGAACTGCGAAAGAACGCGTACATTTGGCGTACAAACATCCAGAGTTACTGTTGGACTTGATGAAGAAAGGAATCATCTCCACCAGCTTGGCTTGTAACGACTTGGAGGTAAATATCAGTGCATGTCACGACCAGCAAGGAGACATTTGTAAAGTGAGAGAAAACCGAAGAATATCAACATCTGCTTTCTCCTAACAATAAGATATGTTTTATTAGGCTGAGAGGGAATGAGTGTTAAGTGCTGAGTTAAGGTTTATTATTTGAATGTTAATCAAATAGTCTGGTTTTCTTTCAGCTTGGCCAAACGTACACCAATTACAAGATAACGGATACACTACCAGGGTAGGTGTTTTCTTTTTTAATTTTACTGGGAAACTAGGAAAAAATTATTCCTACCTTACATACTGTTTTGCAAAATATCGGTAGAAATACTACTTATAATAATGGTCGTTATTAAAAACTTGTATCAAATAACCGAACTTTACTGCACGCTGAAGAAACCTGCCTGCAAAGCCTTTATGTGCCGAGACGACCCACATCGTTACCAAAAATAAAAAACCGTTTTACTGTTTGATATTCTTTTCTAACTTCACTTCTAACATAATTTGGAGTCTTACCGCCATGTAACAGTGTAAATTATTGACCTTCATAATCAGTACTTTTGAACTTGGTGAGACCCGACTAGTTTAACTCCTTATCCTATTCATTCCTTTCTATTTCAGTGGTAAAGTCCAAGGTTCATTGAAATGTGGTTCCTATATTATGGTGGCTGTGCCGAACACTAATGTGTACCTTGTGGTCCTTGATGGAGGAGACTGTTCGGACTCCGCTATAAAATGTACCTCGGTAAGTAATACTGAGGAATTTCGCTTTGGAAGTCTGCCCCGATGTAAAGCACGTTCAAGTTCTTTTTTTAGTTCTTTTCGCTCGTAAAAAGAGATAACGAGTTTTAGCTCACTTGATAATTAGCCTATTGCTGTTTTTCAACAACAATAAAAATCGTAACCAATCAATAAAAAAGTCAAGAATCTGGGATACAATAGATTAGTGATATATAAACACCCTCGCTGAGATTTAGTTCTGTGCTGTTTTTCATTCGCGCGTTATTCGGAGAAGTGTTACACATAAATTTGTAGAGCGTTGTATGGGGACGCCATTTCTTTAGCTTGCTTAAACTGCCTAGAACACCACTCTAGAAACGCGCATTTTTTTCTCTATTTCCCATATTTCAAAAGATTTGTGGAACACAGCATGACTTATTTTTGGGAAGATAACTCGAATGCTTTCCAATAGATCACTGTATAAGGGAAAGTGTTTCCACATCCTTTTTGCTCTCCCTCAAGAACATGCCTTGTGCTCTTTCAAGTGAATTAAATTGATTCTGTTTTATTCTCCAGTGTTCAAAGAAGTCATGCGCAGATGGTATAACCAAAGAAGGGTCTCTGTCTGCGCCAATCTGCGTGCCCTGTCTGTGCAGTGTGTCGTACAGTCCCTGTGCTTTACATTATTACAAGGTATCTATGGCAACCGTTCACGCATTCATCTGCAATTATTCTCACTGATTTAACGATCGGTTAAACGTTTCCCCGGCAGCCATGTATCGGTACTTAACTATACTTGAATTATGTGTGAGTTAACAAGTTTCACAAGCTGGTAGAATCCCATAACAATCCCACTCGGTCATGTAAGGGTTTTTTCGATTACCGTTTGTAATATACACATCATGTACGCTTATCGAAGACGCTAGAAATAAATCCAGATAACAACAACGACAAAGGCAAATTAAAGAGCAGCAATAATTCTGGTTTATCTGATCTGTAATTGTCTTGTGGAAATGAAAATGGCCGCTGTTGGTGACTGACGTCTGGAGAAAAGCAACAGAGTCAACAACAGAGTCGATTTTGTCAAGTCTCTAGTTCTTGAAACTGATTGGTCACTTTCGCGGTGACGTTACTGGATTTAGAGACTGCTGGCGGCCGATTTTTTTTCTCTAAGGGTCACTTAGACCAGTGCTTAACCATCGCGAACGCAAAAGGACGATATGGCTGAGTAGTTCTCCTCATAACCCCTGCTGACTTTCGAGAGAAAACAGACTGCTTAAATCTCTTGTAAATTTTGTTAAGAGTGATTGTTCAATTGCTATTGGTTTTGATCCGTCTATTGCCAGTCAAAGTTGTGCCAATTCTTAAAATGTGTTTATCATTTCATTGTTAATTCGCTTGTTTTAAGATTTTAAAAAAGCTCAGGGTTTAATTTCACTAAATCTCTTTCTTCATTCAGAGTCCTAATGCTGCCGTAGCGTGTCCTTTCATTCATCGCAACCTGGCGACAGCAAAAAGTGCCTGCAAGAAGCCTGATACCGACTCGGTCTTCGTTCGTGTTCCAACACGTGACCCGAGTCTCGGGTCCACTCTGTCTCCTCATCCAAAAAGTCCGTCGGGATCTGGTATCAAGGCGAATCCTTCTTTGTTGCTTCCCTGGTTCATACTGTTTCTTCGATCTGTGGTATTCGAGTAACGTGTTGTACGCTCCCAAAAAAAAAAAAAATTTAAAAATTGTAAAAATTGAAGAAGCAAAACAAAATGTACACCGACCATGGTTGGGGATTGACTCTGGCTAGAAATGTAATTCAACCTTTGTTCTAAGCATACTATCAGTCAGCGTGAGCAAGCATAGAGTTCTCATTGTGGCCTTCACCTTTCTTTCTTACGCAGCTTTCTCTAGCGGCGTTGCTTTAAGTGTTCGTAATTGTCATCCTTAGTCAGGGAGCAACGTTTAGTCCGGTCCCGCATCTCCCCCATTCCCCGCTGTCTTTAGGTTAGACTACGAGTAGTCCCTCTTTCGCTTAGTCCGTCGTGCGTGACGCGAAACAAAACCGCAAGAAAAAAAACGCCGCGCGAAGACGGACTAAGCGAAAGAGGGACTACTCGTAGTCTATCTTTAGATGGTCATGTAGCAACTCTCATAAGGTCTCACATGAATGGCTCGATACCCTTTAAGGGAACAATAGAACAAACAACAGAAACAATGCCCCTAGCCCTAAACAACAGCTGCTACAATGGCAGCTTATGAGAGCTACTACACTTCTGTCTCAGTTAGGCAACTGCTATATAGTGAGGGAAAGGGAGAGGTCAGGGACTGGACAAGGGAACCTTGAGAGTTTATTCTCAAAGTTGGGTACGAGTACCTTTTTCATTGAAATGCATAAATAATCGGAAACTAGCTGCTTGTTTTCAGGGCTAGAAAAAAACATTGAATTCCAGCTTCGCTGTCAGAGAAGCAGCTCTCAAATTTTGCTTGCCTTGGGTAAGTCTTAGTTTACTTTTTCTTTTTTTTAATTTGGCTGGCAGACGACTTGCCTGGGACCTTGCCCGTTGGGCTAGTGAGAATGAATATGTTCTTGCCCTGCAGGAAAATCTAGATGTCCCGAACGACTGGACGGCACGTTTTTCGAGCCCTGTGTTTTCTGTACGATGTTTTTGGTGACAAAAACGTCATTTGCGTTAACAAGAAGAAGTCAACATTCTGGAGGATGTAGATAAAGCTCACTTTAATAGTAGCAACGAATAATTTAATACTGTTGTTTAGTGCAGAAAGCGTAATGAGGCTGCCGTTTTGTATGAGCCAAATTTGTTGTTAATAAGAATTTAAGTCAATCATTTATTTTGTATTTTGTAGAGCTGAACATTTCTGAAAAAAGGTAACGTGCTGTCTGTAATAAAAACACTTGTCATGTATGGAGTCGTTATTCGTAGGGCACCGCACCGGCATCGCAGAGGTCTGGGTTCGAATCCGTTCAAACCTGAATTTTTTTCTACTTTACTCTGACAACTGCATAAGTTGAGTACATACAGCTATTACTGCAAATATCTTTCATATATTTTATCTATCACCTGCAGTTCAAATATAAGGCATTTTATTTATTCACTTGCATGTCTTCATCATATACGACCATATTACGAACTCACAACATTACCAGCTCCTGGTTAGGTTAGTAGAGGACTGGACCGGTATCACTCATGTAATACTAGGTGCGAATTCCTTTTAGGCTTAGTTTTTTTCTGAAGTGTTGGTTACATCTTTAAAAGGTTATACAGCATAAATGATTGACATTAAATGACTGGTAAATAATTTTGCCAGATTCTTACGTGTTAATTTTCTAAACCAGTTGGTTAAACTCATGTGTTCTCTTCTGCAAAATACGATTCCTATATATAGCGGCACTGCCTCCTAGTTCTAATTTCTTCTAAGTTAGGGAAATACTTAAAAAATTCATTAACTCCGTCTCACGCTGCACAACGATTTTTACCCAGTTGCAGTGGATTGTGAGTAAATCGCAGAGCCGCTAAGTTAAATAGGTCTTTTTTATGTTTTACTATCGTTACTATCCTTGCTTCCTAACGAGGTTTTGTCATTTATCAAGGACTATTCTACAAAATCTACTAATACTCCGTAAAGTAAACGATTTACAGATTAATCTCCATCACAATTAGTTGGGACACCATTCTCCCTTTTTAGTCAGCTGAGAACTACGCGCCCAAATGTGTGTTTGTCTAATTCTCCTGTCAGAAGGCGATAAAAAACAAGGACGGAAATTTTCTCAACAGTGTGACGAAGACCTGAAAACATGTCACGTTCGTTACTTAACAGTGCCACGGAAAGATTAATCAAAAGAAAACAAGATAAAAACTACAGTTTTGTCAAATGCATGGAACCATTATTTGTTGACAACATAAAATTGATATCGTTTTTCCTTTCAAAGAAAATTAAGTAAGAAAACTGTAACTACAACTGGCTCAAACGCCGCATCTGAAAAGCTTGGGGTGAATGCAGGTAGCGTTGTACGCCGTTGTTCTTGCTTCACCATACTTTACACTTCTTCTCGGGATTCATCCCTCGACCTGCGGGACAGTTGAAGGCCTCTGAAAACTCTTTCATATTCGATAGAGGTCCAATTGCCCTGAAGAAATACAGCAGTCGGTGTTAAAATTTACATTCTCTTAAATTAATGGACCTGTGAACTTGTCTTCGTCAGAGCTTTAGAATTGTGTAATTGACTTGTACAATTGATGAGGTCGGTGGCGGGAACGTCTTACAAGCTTCGAACCGTCAATTTGTCCTTTAATTTTCCGACTTGGTTGCACGCGTTTGGTGAATCTACTATTTGTGTTTCTGGGTCTCCGATGATTGCTTTCCAGTGTAGTTAATGTTCTGTTTTGCAAAACCTTCATGATCAGAACATTGCAATGCTCTGTTTAGAAAGGGACCTATTTTATTAGCACTGCAGTATAAATGATGTCGTCCTACCTGTAATTGGCCAGTGCATGATTGTCCATCTTTGCCCTTAAAAAGGCAGCTGACGGAGTAAACGCGCTACACCACACCTACAAAGAAAGCAAACGCTGTATAAGTCAAGAAAATCAGCAACTTGTAACGTAAAACTATATATTTTACTATGATCATACTCCCGCCTTTCATATTTCTGAACATATACCATTATTGTTTTCATGCGTTCAAATTTAGATTGCAGAAATTGCATATGCTAAAATGGTCTTTGAATTTTTGCATTTCGACAAACGGTTAGGCCTACCGTCCACACTAATCCGTCACGAAAACGGTACTTTTCGAAAATGCTCTTCAACCCGGAGGAATTTGAAAACTCCGGCTTTGCGTTATATCCACGGTGTGGACGGAAAACATTTTGCACACGAAGCTTTTCGAAAACGATGACGTTACAATAATTGTGTTATTCCCCTGTCCGTGTTTCACTCGAACAAAAATCCAAAATGACCTGTGATTGTTGTGTTTTCAAATTTCTCCGGTGTAGTGTGGTATCTGATGCGTGTTCAACAACGTGAAATGACCAAATTCCGTGCGTTGCATTGTGTGGATAACGTAAAACCACAAAGCATAATTTTTGAGATTTATATTCCAAATTTTGCGCTGTGTTCCATAATCAGTTTCGAGAAACAAACTAAATGACTTAAAGTATCGCGAGATTCGTTGGTAAACCATAAATTCATTTTTCAATCGACGTTGTCCTCGGCGTCGCCGTCGTAGAAACTCCCCAATAACTGAAAGGAAGGTTTCGTGCCCATACCTGAGCAAAGCTGACGAACAAGAGCTGCTCGTTTGTCATGTTGAGGCCAGGTAGCAATGTCTCTGGACCATTGTTCTTGACCCAATCCTTGTACGCCTGTTTGGAAGATACGAATGATTGACTTACAGACAAACCCCAAGTCTTTTAAGCTTCCTTGACGGGTTGGCAAGTTTCCTTACTTCGGATTTTAAAGTTATGTTACTCCTAAAAACATTCCAGCACTAGTGATCCCATCTTTATGGCTTGGCCTCAAAATTATAGGATGAAGATTTGGGGCGCCAAGTGTTTGGTCAGGTGACTTTTAAGTCACCAGACATTAAAATGTTCAGTATTATACATTGTAATGTTTCTACGGCAGCCATGTTTTCAGAGGGTGTTTCACCGGGCTACCGAGAACAATATCACCTAGCGGTCAGAACGGGATTTGAACCCGGGACCTATGGATTTCAAATCCGGCGCTCTAACCAATCGGCCACGCTACCTCCAGTCCAATTATATCTCCTCAGTTCTGTTAATTTGTCACAAGAAACAAGAAGAGACATATAAACGTTTCATGTTAACAATATGAGTAGTAATTAAACAACGCTTTACCCAGTAAGCGAGTCTGATGCCACCGTTGTCAGCAATGTTTTCGCTTAGAGTGAGTTTCCCATCGATCTGTGCGAGAGGAAATTAAAAAAAAAAATTGATAATTCTGCGTTTTTAAAAAGGTGTCACTTTTAAAGTGAAAACCTTAATTGCTGTACAGAAAAATCTCTTTACTGGCGACATCTTTTCAATTACTTTAGTCTGCGTTCTTTACTTCATTTATGATGGTTTATTGTGTCTTACATATATTTGGCCTTCGTCCCCACCATCCACGGGATACTTGTTGTACTGATCCACAATGCACTTGGATCTCTCTTCAAACCCTTCTAAAGTGTTTTTGCTCCACAAGTCATCAATTATTTCCCCATCTTTGTTAAAATATCTCCCTGGTGAAAGAAATAGCTTTATTTAGTGCCTTATTTTGATTTTCACTCTCAAAACTAGAATTCGGATCGATAGAATCGAAATCATTAACGCTTAAAAGTCCTAAAATATAACAATAACTGTCAATTATAAGGTTGAATTTTCTTAATAAAAACAAAGCGATTCCAAATTTGGAAAAACATGACTGCAACGACATGACATACAAACTTAAATCCAGGTTAATTTAAGATAAATGTCGCAAAATTTGGTAGCTTTTGCTTAAATATTGAAAACTGAGCGAGAACTTTTCACCACCCCCGTCCTCCTCGTAGGCTGAATAGGGTTATAATTAACCAGTCAAGGAATACCCGGGTTACATACATTAACATTTATAAGAAACTACTCCTTTCCTAGAAAATTGTGGTCTTCGATTGATATGGACTTTCCAATAACTTCACTCGGGTCTAAACTGAGCGAGAACTTTTCACCACCCCCGTCCTCCTCGTAGGCTGAATAGGGTTATAATTAACCAGTTAAGGAATACCCCGGTGACATACATTAACATACATTAGAAACTGCTCCTTTCCTAGAAAATTGTGGTCTTCGATTGATATAGACTTTGCAATAACTTCACTCGGGTCTACCCCTTTGAACTGTACATGCGTTGCTGATTTGACAATTTCGTAGGAGGCTTGCTTAGCAAATCAAGTTTTACAGTGATGCGGTGATCGTTTGAAATTTAAGATGGATTTTTACTGACCGCGTGCGTCGAATCCGTGGGAAAGCTCATGTGCAAGGGTCATTCCCATTGCTCCAAAGTTCACCGCTCTGAAAATATGACAGAAAAATGTAGGTTCAAATGAAGAACGGGAAAATACCAAAAAGTTTTTATAATGGTTAAATAAAGATGCCTGTTAATTAGCCATAAATTTCTTACAGACCTTATTTTTTGACCATCTTTTCCATATACTTGTATTTAAGGAAAGATTTTTTAGATGCACTTATCTGTGTTATTATTTACATAAGTGGCTTTTAAGAACTGTAACTCGTCACTCGATCCGCAAGCGTGTCCAAACAATGAAGAAATTATACTTTGATCCACAATACCTTGGTGCATTTCTTCCGTAAAAAAGTGGAGGCTGCAAAATTCCCGCCAGGATGTCTACCAGAATAAACGAACGCATTATGTGACATTTAGATTTTTATACTGAAGTCTACCGTGAGTAGTGTTAAGTGACAAGATCCACTAAAATAATTAAGTAAGTCAATTTCGATAGAACGCTGGAAACTGAAAATATAGTGCGGAGTACTAAGCTCTCTAGGCAGTTTGCTACAGCCATAAGGCAAAATTTCCACGTACATCCATGTTTCAAGATGCAGAAACTGTGTGCCCAGTTAGATTAATATCTCAAACGAAACAAAATCCGCTTCAAGATTTTACGGTTGAGATATTCTATAAAAATAGCACAGTGAAAAAGAGACCAAAACAACTGACATATAGGATGAAGACTGCTATAGGAAGTACAAACTGATATATGTTTTTAGAGAGCGAACCCAGCAAATTGCGTATTCCCAGGGAATCTGACAGCATAGTCTTCAGCCATCTAGTTCTCTTTACACCAATATGCTGCAAACAGGTATCCAACAAACATCTCGTAAACCAGTAGGATTGATTAGTTCCCATATAGGTAGTTAACTAGTTACTTTATTATCATTTTTTTTTCTTACTTATTTCGTTTCTGTTAGGTAAGTAATATGCTTCCACCAGCTGAGGTCCAAGATGCCACCTGTAACGGAAAAAAGAAGAAATAAAATAGAATAAACAAATCTACAATATTTAGAGAGGAAGCCACACCAGCCTTAGCTGGTTTTCATGCAGGTCTTCTATCCTGGTCCAATTGGAATTTGGAGATGTTAATTTTTGTGGACGGAGAGCCAACAACAAACTGAACCCCCATATGGCGCCGGGCTGGAATCGAAGCCGGGCCACATTGGTAGGTGGTGAGCGCTCTCACCACTGCGCCATCCCTGTTCCCCGAGTGTAAATATTTAGAACTGTGTAAATAGTTTTAAAAGTATTGTTGAAGTGGTGAGGACAGCTTTGTTAAGAGCGACTTAAGTTAAAACTGCGCGACAGCTTTCCACTATTGTCAGCTGGCTCAAGCCTTGCGTTCCTCTACCAGCCATCACCCGAGCTTGTGAACGCTCAGAAATGTTCTGAGGCGTGTACTGGTTGTACTCACTGTTCTTTGTCGACCGGACTCTTAAATTTTGAGAAAGAAGACCTTGTTTGCCAACTCATCACTCCCAGTGCATTCAGGAGGTAACTGTTGCAGCTGGTGTTTACCTAAAATGAAATGAAATGAAGCGAACATTGATCTGTAAACAAATCCAATGGTTGGAATGCTGGATGTAAAACAACATGCGCCTCGGAAGACGAAGACAAAGACGAAGACGAAGACGAAGAGACGAAGACGAAGACGAAGACGAAGACAAAGACGAAGACCGTCACGATGACGAAGATGAAGATGAGTACGAAGAGGAAGACGAGTAGGAAGACAAAGAATAAGAAGAAAAGCAACAAGACGAAAAAGAAAAAGAAGAAGGAGAAGGAAATCGAAGTTGAAGAGTAAAAGAATGAAGAAGAAGAAGAAGAAGAAAAAGAAGAAGAAAAAGAAGAAGAAGAAAAAGAAGAAGAAGAAGATGGTGATGATGAAGAAGAAGAAGAAGAAGAAAAAGAGAAAAGGAGAAAAGGAGAAAAGGAGAAAAGGAGAAAAGGAGAAAAGAGAGGTAGAATAAAAAAAAAAGGGAGAAGACTAAGAGGAAGAGGAGGAGGAGGAGGAGGGGGAGAAAGATCTTACGTTTACATCAATCATGGGACTTACATCTTTATAATACTCGTTCAGCAGTGTTTCACTAGCACAGAGCTTTGGAAAACCAATCTTGCTTTTCATAGCTTCTTCCTTGAAATAAAAAAAGGAAACTTCTAGGAAGATTTATAATAAGTTTACATCAACTGTTCAGTACTTAAATACTGTTAAATGACAGCGATGCAGTATCTGCCTTTAATGCCCATTGAATTTTGCTTACACCTGTGTTAGTTAGAACTGGTTCTCATCAAGACCATGTGACCAGTAGCATTTGGATGGATTCGAATGAACGACTGTAACAACAATCTTACAAGGAATATCACAATCAGTCAATTTTGATTCAAACCTTTTCGTGAATTTTTCGTTGGGTCTGATTATCTATCCACTCGAGACGTGACGTTTCATCTCGAAACGTTTTCTTGATCGTTGTCATCATCTCTTGCATCTGCAAAATAGCATTTATTGTCAATAGAAATACAGTGGTGTGTTAAGAATTTTAGCTTCGTTTTCTTGTCACTGATTGGTTGTTACTCATTTTTGAATTTTCACGGTCAAGTGACGCACGGAAAACACTACACTACATATAGCCTTCAAACACAAGAATCCAATGTGTTAAACTTTGTAACAGTTTGAAGCCAATATGAGCCAGAAGTTTGCAAGAAAGTGCTGTGAACAGAACAGTGGTAAATCAAATTCTGACCTGATACATTAGTTGGATAACAATTAATTGAGCGCGGATTCACTGCCAATCATCAATCACAATTCCCTTTATTCCATGCCATGCTATTTCAATAAGAAATCAAACACATCTAGAAGAGATAAAGTTTCTCACTCACGAGTGGTATCACGTCTGTGTCGAAAACTTTCGAGACCCACATGTAGCCCAGAGCAAATGTAAGTCCGTGGTAGTAAGAATTAATGTCCTTCAGACACGACAGCCATCGTGTCGCGGCAGAATTCTTCCGTTCGATCTCCTTTTGATACTCCAATAATGCAGACCGAACGTCACGCGACAAGTAGGGGACAACAGAACGTACGAAGGTCCACATCATGTAATTTGACAGAGTCCTGGGATTAAGATTTTGTTGAAATCGATCAAGTTTCAAGTTCTAAGCTACGTTTAAGAAGCAATTGCTCAACTGCGAAAAGGAATCCCTACAAAATGTTGCTTACTGGTTATTTTCAAAGAAACTAACTTAGCTACAATCCAAATAAAACTAGGCACAACGTGCTAAATTAATAATAATAATAATGATGATAATGATGATAATAAAAATAATTGAAAATATATATAGGGTAACCACATCAGTTATAAAGCTGATATCAATGTGGGCCCTGTAAAATAAAACAAAGATGAAATGAATATATTAAAATAAATAAAACGGGAAATTTAAAAACTGCTTAAAATACTACAAAAATAAAAAAATAAAATAAGAATTTAAAATAATGGCAACCTTGTGATAAAACGTACGTTTTGCAGCTTCTAGCCTAATTTTATCAATTGATAACTTATTCACCCGCTCAACTACCCAGTTACGAGCCACCTGACAAACAGACTGACTGCTTGACTAACCAAATTAACAACTGCCTAAAATTCATTTTCCGACGCTCAGATCCTGGATCCTTTTAATAACAACAAATTTTAATTTCACCTCAGCCATCGCTGTATTGCACTGCACTGATCACAGGTGTCCCAAACTCACGATTCGAGGAATCGATCAAATATTAGTGATTTAAGTACGCGTATCGAGTGAGGCGTGACTGCCTTAAGGTGGCCGAACACAGTTTTCAAGAGCCTCTGCCTAATTCACCATTACTTTAAAGCTATTTATGCTTTGGCGCCCGTTTTTTGCAAGAGTCAAGGTTAACCACAGAAGGGTTTATTCTCACATTTTGGCTAAGGTGAGTGCTGTTGCCATGGCAACGGGGCTGGTTAAAAACAAGGCTTAAAAAATGGTTTTTGTTTATTTAAAAAAAATTCAATCGTTAGATTTTTTTCATCATTTGCCCACTATAAATTGACATTAAATCCCTTCTGTCAACAATGTTCTAATAAAATTTTGACATAGGCGACTTTCGTAATTCGCCGTAAATCGTTTTCATTGCATGTTCTGTATTATTAAAAATTCCCTATGTCAAAATTCAGATTTTTTGCGATAGATCATTCGCGTGGTTTCTGAATTATTTTTTTGCCAAATTTCTTGAAATTCTATCGACTGGATCATTAGAAATCGGCAAGTTTCTGCAAAAGAAATCGGTCTCAATTTTTCGAGCAACTGCGCATGCACTGCATTTAACTGGGTTCTTTCGGTAACAAAAAAAAAGCTGAGAATTGCTGGCTTCTTTGCGTCGTTAACTTTTCTAACATAGCTTTGTAATATAAGACTAAAGGCATCAATACACTGCGTTCAATAAGGGAGAAAAATAGCGCATATAGTGCGGGTGTTGAGTAAATAAAATGGTCGCTCTATTGAAGGCATGTTTGTTTTTCAATCCTTGTGCGCGCGCTGAATTGCATCAGCAAAAGCGCGCGCGAAAACTGTGTTCGGCCACCTTCAGTGCGCGGTGTTGTGTTACACGTTGGGCCGTTGAGAATTTGAGCGCTCTACAAGGCATTGTATGGAATTTAAAATAACGAAGGATAAAATCGCGTAATGAAATAAAATGTTACTTTTTTTGAATAAAATTAAGAAAATATACTCACATTGCCTGGTTTCTATTGTCCATTTGCTGCGACAAACACCTTAAAAGCCCCCAAAAACAACGAAATAGGCCAAATGGACAACAGAAACCAGGCAAGGTGAGTATATTTTCTTAATTTTATTCAAAAAAAGTAACATTTTATTTCATTACGCGATTTTATCCTTCGTTATTTTAAATTCCATACAATGCCTTGTAGAGCGCTCAAATTCTCAACGGCCCAATCTGTAACAAAACACCGCGCACTTAGGGCAGTCACGTCTCACTCGATAGGCGTAAATTCAATCTCGTTCCCAGAGTCTTCGTTCCCCTTGACCAGCGGTCGGAAAACGAGAGCTCTGGGAGTAACCATTTCAGGCACGCGCCATAGATGCAGACTGCGCAGTGAAACCGGATGGACAGAATCATCAGAATTCGGTTATTTCAAAATGGTTGCTCCCACAGCTCTCGTTTTCCGACCTCTGGTCAAGGGGAACGAAGACTCTGGGGACGAGATTGGCGTAAGTCATTAATATTTGATCGATTCCTCAAATCGTGAGTTTGAGACGCCTCCGTTCTAACCACAAAATACTGAAAAGTCGTGGTTCTTACCTCTTGCCTGTTTCAGTAACAACATGAGATAGATTTCGTAGATACTCGAGGGAATGTACAAACACTCTATCCGAAGAATTCACCCAGACATTGAACGGTTTTAACAGCTTGTTTATAAATCCTAACCATGTGAACTGAAAGGAAACCCGGCGTAAATTGCTAAGAAATTGCATATGAAAGTGAACCTTCCTAGAATAGCTTATACTTTAGATTCTAGACTAAAGGCACGAGGACTTTTTGCGCAATTATTGCTTTCTGAACTGAAACTTGAAAGATCTTGACAAATGATAAAACCACAACTGGTAACTATTTTAACTCCGTGCAAAATTAGGGCTTTCATTTGCTCATTGGTACATTGTTTTTAATCTCTTAATCGACTCTTAAGAAGGAAGCCAAACCTACCCCGAATCCTGGAGCCCTGCGTTCAAGCTCTGTTATGTTCATGTTCAGGTGGAAATTATTGAGTATCACACCTCGTGGCGGAATGATCTGCAACAACAACAACAACAAAAACCAAAACAACTGACACTGATGAAGTACTCCGTTTAGAAAAATATGACTTAAAAATATTAAGAACTTTTTGGGTGGGGAGAGTTCATAATTTGTGCGTATGATTGTTGCTATATCTCACGGGTTAAATTTTCGTGTTAAATTTCAAAATCTCTCAGGTCAATTTTTTAATTACTACCTTTGGATGGGATTTTGGGCCATTTCTGTACGCTTTTTGATTGAAGCATTTCTCCGGCTCTCATTTCTTCTCCTGAGTGGAGCGAAGGTCACGCAAAGTTAACGATTACAAGACCTCAACAACGCAAGAACTTCACCCAAGGATCAAAACTGGCCGCCATCACCGTGCGCCAAGCTTTTAAACGCTGTTGTTCTATTTGAATCTACACGTACGACAGCTTAACAATATTTTATACAATATTTACAGTATTTTTTTACGTACCTTTGCAATCTTTCCTTCCAGCTCCAAAACCTTTGCCATTTGGTCTTTCGTGTCACTTCCTCCTCCGAGCAGCCTTCCTACTTTGGTCATGTATTTCAAATAAGCCAACCGCGTCTGAAATAGAATGAATGCAAGGGCTTTCGGGAATCATAACTGTTTTTGGATTTATGAGTATGCCATAAATTCTAAGTTTCTTACTTACTGTGCATGGCAACCAAACAAACTTGTTGGATTAACCTAACCATACTGTTAAGAGTCTACCGATGCTGCTATCTTAAAAGGCTTTTAATTCACAAAAAAGAACTCCTGTACACCTTGCGTTCCAATGTTCTGTCTCTGTCCAACGCCCTCTGTGCTCCTTGGTTTTCTTCAGTGTTAATTTGTAAATTGATTGTTTTGTAACCAGGTTTTAAATAACCATATTTCGGTTGGCCCACAAGACACACGCCTAATCTTTCTGGGCGGTGAGCCACAAGCACCCGCGATTTTTTTTCGAATTTTTCTGTAAACATTCAGATAACTTCTGGCACAATACCTTGTTATCAGGGCTCAAGTACTTCGCAGGAATAAGACTCAAGGATGGAGGTGTTATCTGCAAAATAACAAAAGAGATAGAACACATAAATCAGTCAAAAAATGCAGCTAAAAGGGAATTTAAGTAACCAAAGCACGAGGGAGAGGAAGCACTATTTTATCAAATATCTCTCGCACTAAATTATCAACATGCATTCAGTATATATTGGTATTTCGGTATGAAACTTGTAAAATATATCTTTTAAGGCCATGTGGAAACATTCACCCTGATGTTTGTCGTTCTTTATAAACCAGACTAATATCTTATCATCTTCACCATTATTATTATTATTATTATTGCAGTTTTGCATATAACGTTTAAAGCAGGAAGGTGGGCTTAAATTCAGTTCACACGTCTCATTTCTTAGACCGATTTTACTCATTTGAAAAAGAAAACGTTACTTTACACCACAGTCGTATCCTGTGTATTCCAAACACACTTCTGGGGGGTACCGCGTTATATGGGCTATATAGGTCTGTGCGGCCCCAAAGGATAGGGTTTTTCAGCCGTTTTAGCCATAAATAGGATATCGATTTTGGCCATTTTGGTTATAAATAGGGTATGGTTTTAGCACTCTAGTCTCGAATTGGATATGTTTCTTAGAAGAAGCTACTTTTTCATCGTTATCAATAAGACCGTCAACAAAAGCCCGTCATAACTTATGTTTAGGCCAATTGTGTGAGCCGCAACGGTCATAAATAGGGTCGAAAAAAGCGCAAATTTTGGTCATAAATAGGGTAAGGGATTTGGGAAGTGGGCCGCACTTCCCCGCCCAACTTTTCTGGAAAGTTTAGGAATATCCTTCAGCAAAAGAGTTTTAATGACTCTCTGATCCTTGATTGCTTCTTATTACATGTGGAATTAAACTCCGCAAAATATGTTAATAGTCGTTTTTCATTAACTGGGATAAGTTTACAAATTATAGCTAAAAACAGCAGATAAATGTACCTTAAGAACGTGTTGTGAAGAGTTGAAAGGATTAACATCAACGTTTAGCACAAACAGAGGTGACATGTATGAAAACTCCCTTTGGAATGCCATTAAAACCTCAGGAAGACTCCATGTTGACTCCTTCCATGAAGTATTTCCCAGTGGCCACGATCCGTATTGAGTAATAAGACGTTTTAACTCAGGGAGAGCAGTGTTGTCATTCTGGTCTTCCGCCATGCAAGATTTGAAATAGTCTTTAGTTTTCCTTACAGCGTGTCCGCTTGGAAAGTCGTCATCTTCTAACAAGAGTAATAATAGTTTCTTGTTATTTTCGTCACCTAGCTTACGATAAGCTGCGAACCAATTTTCGGATGATGGAATTGGATTGTTCTTGATCCAACCGCCGCAGGAGTATTGAAAGAAGTCCTTGCACGGATCAACAGACTCGTTCAGGTTCTGCTTTATTGCACCTGCAACCTCCAAACATGAGCTTGAACTGCAATGGTCGTTTGGTTGCCTGACATGGGTCAAGATTAGGACGATAGCGAGCGCAATGCAAACAAACAGCAAAAGTGCGCAGATGAAAACCAGTCCAAAACGCCCTTTCCAGTTATCCTTTGTAAACGAGGTCGGGCTACTCCAGGGCTTGACACCTAAGGTCTGTGTGCTACCTGCATAACCTAGGTTTGTATCACCCCGGGTACGATAAGAATCCATATTAACTCGTCTTCAGTCCAATGCGATGATTTACTTTAATTTGCAGTTGCCACTTCTGATCACTGATGCATCGCGACAAACATAGACCCTATTCATAAATGGCTGCCAATTATATATTAAAAATTTTTTAATCTCAAACGAGTTTAGTTAGGCTAATTTAAATGCACACAAAATAATTTTCAATTGGCAGCCATTTATGATTAGGGTCTATTGTATGAGTTAATACTAGTAATATATGGTAACAGTCCTTACATACATCGGTCATGCTTTTCACGCATGCTCATTAAACAGTTGTCTTGTGTCAGCCATAAAGGGTCGTGCACGTGTGTTTTCCTTCCCCAAAAACATAACTATTAGTTGGCCTGGTGATTTCGCAATCGTCATGAGCCGATGCCAGATTTTGACAAGAGATAGGCCTGTTCTCTTTGTATCGGAAGTTGTAATTAAATCACATTTCGGTTAATTTGTTTGCACGGTTGTTCTTACCAATGTAACCAATAAGATATCTGTAGTTTGCTCTGGAAGTAGCTTATCGCATTTGAAACTGACTCTTGTCGACTGCCTCTCTTGTCTTGTCGAGTGTTTGCTTTTTATGGAACAAAAACCCAGGAAAAGTAAAATTAAAATTAGTGAACGATGAGGCATTCATCCATATCTTGAGGACTTAAGATGCTAGTTAATTTTAAGGATTAACGTTTGTTATGATGAAGCCTTGCAAGTTGATCGTAGTGTTGCATGACTTAGTAGAAATTAAACAATTAAATACTTTTTAGTAAAATTATTACCCAATGGAAATTTCAAAAGTCATAAATACATTGAGGCAGGATGAATTCTAAACTCCTCTCATTAACTCATTTGCTGCAGGGGACGGTAGGCTCATTAGAAGAATGCGGTTTTCAACGAAAACGCAGTAGTGTGGAGGAGAGGCTTACGGCGTTTTCGCACAATACACAAGAAATCTGAGTTATTGTCATTGTTAAGCTCAGTTTCAGTTAGATACGCTGTTGTCATTTGCGGTTTCTTTGAAGTGCCTTAACAAATCTCTACCCTTGAAATTACAGTGAAATCCGCCCTACGGCCTCCCTGCTAATACGGCCAGCTCGTTATTACGGCCACTATATTCTGGCTCGAGCAGAAGTTCAGTCAGTCATTTTCTTGTTCAAATAACCCTTTTAGCACGGCCACTCCGTTTATACGGCCCATTAGTAATGTGGCTCATTGGTGACCGGATTGAGGGTTCCACTGTATGTGCAAACAGCCACAAAGCCATTGCCTCCCGTGATATAAACAGTAATTTGCAGAACTTTCTCTCTTGTGATCTACCTTCCTGTCAACATTTTTCAAATCTTACGAGCATTAAATCGCCCTTTTCAAGTCATCAAGCTTTCAGGTTTCCTTGCAGCTGGGACCATATGTACTGCATTGTGCAAAAAAGTGTTTGCATTCAGATAAGAGTCAAATTCCCTTCAACAGCGATATATTGTTGAAACAAGACAGAGGGGGAAAAAAATTAAAACGTTCTACCCAAGTTCAAACAGGGTTCATTTCTTAAAGATGTAAAAATCCGATTCAAGCTTAACAACAGAAAAAAAATTCTATTAAACAAGTTTATCGATTAAGAAACACCCATAAAAAGGAAAAGAAATCACCTCAGAACAAAAAGTAAGAGGTTATTAAACTTCCTGTACAGAAAAATTGAACAGAGAAAATGAACGCCACTAGGATTAACATGACATCAATGGATCGTGTGTTTACTGATTTGCTTAAAAATGAACACTCATTCCGTTGAACTTGTATTGACAAGGTTAAATTATTATATTGCAAGGTATTAGAGTCAAAATATTTACATTTAAAGTAATCGTGTCAAATCTGTCAATTTTTTATGAATTAAATATCAATCAAATCAACTTGAACTCTCTCGGCACTGGTTAACAATGAAACTTATAGAAGTAAATGAAACATGACACAAGCCTTGAAGGGATCATGCAATGATTATTAAAATTGGTTTTGGTATAAGCAGGATATGGAATTTTCTTTGCTAGACTTGACTAGTAATTCAAATTATCGTGTGCGTCCATGTGCACGTTTTGTTAACTTGGACAACTAAGGCCAATCGTTTTCATTTTTTCCCCAGTGTCTAGTTCAAAGAACACGTCGGTGTTGAAGGCTGGTTGTAGCGAAAACGAAGAAACCCGAAAGCAAAGACCTAAGATCTAAGACCCGAAAACGAAGTCGGAAAACCCGTTTTTTGGTCGCAATTCGACAGAATCAGCACTACAATTTGTGAACTTAGAAAACCGCTTAGTCCTTTAAAACCGCAACACCGCAGGTTATAATTAAAATAAAAATTTCCGCAAAACCGCATCACCGCAAACCCTTACGTCCCCTCTATCTCAGTGTAATATCTCTTAATTAAGCAATAGACCGCTCTTTCTATGGGTTTACAATCGTTTAATTGAATTCCACCGCTAGAAATGCGGCGTATGAACCGAGCATAGACTACGTTATGTTGCGTCGTATTTAATGACCTTTTATGGCTCTGTTAATTCCACGCCCCTCTATCATCCACCCCAGGGAATATGCCAAGCATGACAACAAAGTTCCTTCCCCTAGGGTGAGGTATTTGGAATAGCAGGTCAACCCGTGGATGGCGCATTGTTGTTGCTCATTTCAAATTACCTAATCACCTTTAATGTAAAACGTACCAAAGATTGAGTTGATAAACCTTATCGGAGTCGTGCAATTTTCAAGTCAACTCGATCTCCACTCTCTCTTCTCCCCATCACGTGCAGAACTTTGGAGTTGTCGCATTATTTTTTAAGTTCTGTTATTTTCCGAGGGCACAATACTTCCAAAAACCATGGTTACAGTTTATGAACAATTATTGCCCCCATCTAAAGGCAGATATCTAAAAGGCAAAAGAGGATTTTGACCTTGCCTGATGGATTGGGTATTTGCAATTCAAGCCTGATTTTTCTTCTGGTTCCATTACTTTAAAGCTACATGTACTTTAACTACACCAGGGCTTGGTTGGCTTTTCCAGCTAAGTGTTGCAGACTGAGGGTCTGACAGTCTGACGATCGTTAAGAAAGTCACTCGAGGAATAGCCGAGAATTCTCCGAGATAAAGCTTATCCATTGCCTGAACGCAAGGTTTACTATATATCAGTTAATACAGTCGTCGGTTGGTGCGACTGGGTGACTAGTAAAGAGACGTTTTTAGCGGCGACAGCTAGGTGAAACAAGCTAGGTGAGGACGACTAGTTCGCGAGACATTCAATTTAGCATCCAAATCTCTCTTGGTAACGGATCCATCGTTAACTATCCGACCAAATGGTGTCTGAAGGGCGAGGATGAGCAATGTGCAAGGCTCTAGTTTGAGTCACGAGTCCTTTCGAGGGCATGGGGGGGGGGGGGGGTGGCATGGGGACATGGGTTCCTATCCATCCGCTGCCACCACGAGAGTGTTAAAGAGACGAGAACGCCACAACGAAGATACTTTAGCGGCTTGAATACCGCTTAGCGTTTAAAATCGGGATGCTCGCCAACAACACGAGGGGCGGAAAACGCGCGTATATACTCGCAACATAACGCGGCGGGCACTGTCTGATTGCTCAGTTACAGGTCAGTTGTCGTGAGGAATGAACATTCGATGCATGATTGATCGGTCGATACAATTTGCTTGAAGATGCCGTTGTCACTAATGTATTGTCACAATGTTCTACTTCAACTTTGCAGGGAACAGATGTTACATTTGTTCTTCTTTATTTCATAAAAAAACAAACATCTCAAATGCATACATACACATGGCAAACTATATAACGGCCCTCGGGCCAAACGTCAAGCTTCTCATTATGAGTTAAGGACCGTCTCATTGATTCAATTTTGTCTGTTGGGTCACATGTATTTGATGACAATTAAGTCAGCTCAGTGAATTCTCGAAGATGTTACACTCTGACGACAATTTCAGATGTTGCACCTTTGCGTACTGTGTGCAGTTAAATCTTCAGTTATGTAGAATAGTCGAGCCTTCACTTTCTAGACAGGAAGAAAACCTTACCAATTAGTTCTTTTCCTCGAAAAAAAATTGATTGATACCAGATGAGCCATAAAGGACCTATTACACGAGTGATTTTCGTCCAGTTTACTTTGGCCATTTCCAGAGACGTTTGATGTTTAGCCCAAGACACGAAGACAACGATTCGAAAGTGTAAATTTCTACAATTTTTGCTGAAGCCTATGTTACAAAATGCGATTTTGGATATTTTACTCATAGCTTTCTCAATTTTTGATATATTTTGATTCGTTGCATGAATAACTGGAAAATTATTTTGCCAGGTGGTTAAACGTGGTTATTTTCCGAACCAGTCGGTTTAACTCACGCATTTTCTGATACTCAAAAAGTTTCCTGTATATAGTGGCACTGTCTGCTAGTTCTAACATCAGGTAATACTCATAAAACAGTTCATTGCCTTCATTAACTCTCACTCATGTTTTGCGACGAGTTTTACCCAATCAAAATAGGTTCTAACTAAATCGCAGAGTTATTAGCTAATTTATAGTATTATAACTATTACCGTCTCTACTATCATTAGCCATCTTTACTTCCTAAAGACGTTTTGTAGTTTATCAAGGATTATTCTACAAAATCTACTGATTTTTTGTAAAACGATTTATAACCTCCATCACAATAAGTTGGGACACCATGTTCCCTGCAAGTCAGCAGAGAATACTACGCACCCAAATGCATATGTGTGTTTCACTTCTCCTGTCCATTGCGTCTCATTGTTGAATGAAACACGTTCTGTTTGTCCCAAACCGATCAAAGAAAAGCAAGGACGAGAAAGGGTCCCAACACTGTGACCTAGATTAGCGTTCATGAAATCAGTCTACGTTTGTTCGCAGTGCCTAAGAAATACTAAGAAATCGGAATTTTTCGGACAGAACCATTTTTTTTCAACAAACAATTGACGTAATTTTCTTTTCTGTCAGAGAAAAGTAATTGAAAAATCTGTAATTACAATTAGCTTAGAAGTATTTTCAAAAGCCTTATATGACAAGCTTGAGTGATGCCGTTGGGCTGTGGACAGTCTTGCTTCACCACACTTTACACTTCTTCTCGGGATTCATCCCTTGACCCGCGGGACACTTGAAGGCCTCTGAAAACTCCTTCATATTTGATAGCGGGCCAATCACCCTGAATAAGAATAACAGTCAGTGTTAAACAGTGACATGATACTTCCTTGCTTCGTTCTTTTTCAGTAAATAACCGGGCGTATAAACTCTGTTACTGTCGTCTCCGTCTGGATTTCAAAATTGTTTTATTCCTCGTAAACGGACGAAGCCAGCGCAAAAGACCCGAACAGGGTCCGAAATTAACTTTTTTAGGCAGGCGCCAACTGGCGACTGAAATTTTTTTTTTCAGTCGCCATATGGAAAAATTTGGTCGCCAAAAAGTCTCAATAAAATTTTCCTTCGCAGCGAAACACAAACCAAAATTTTTGGTCGCCAGATGGAAAATTCTGCTCGCCAATTTTTCTTTTAAGAATCGGAACGAGGAGAACGCATTTGGCGCCGCAATGATGGCGATTTTTCCGCTAACGATAAGATTAAATACAAACACGCTGATTATTTATACACCTACCACTGAAAACCCACGACGAACGAATCGAATGCCGGCCACGCAGTTTCGTGCGACTGCCAATGTTTCAAGTCAATTTTATATCTTCTCTTGTCTCTACCTTTTGGAGAAGAAACGTACCCGACTGAAAACTGCCGTTTGGTTCTTTGCTCTATGTGCAAAACGATCTTTCCTTTCGCGTTCTGTCAAGACGATCGACGGATCGCCTTGTTGAATATCGAAATCTTCCACCAATTTCTTCGCGGATGTTCCGTCTCCACTTTGTAATAAGTTACGGAAAGAGTTCAGGACATATTTGGACACCATATCGCCTGAATAAATATTCCTGGCGAAAGAACGCACGTGGCCTTCTGCGCCCGATATACGTATGTATATCTCATTCGTTAATTATATCTAAGGGGGCCGCTGTAATTGGCTAAGCTGTAGCGGCTCCCCTGGCCATTTTGTTTTGTTTTGCTGTCTGGTTTTTTTTTTTTTTTGCTTCCTCTTCTTTTTCTTTTTCTCTATGTGTAATAGTAGGCCGAAGCTTAATAAATAAATAAATAAAAAGTAAATGTTATGGGAAACCGCTGGAAAAACATGGCGGCGAAGCTTCGCACTGATCGTAGCTGTGAAACGTTGTGGTGGAGTTATAATAACAGGAAAATCGGTTTTATACTTCAAAAGCAGCGGAAAGGTAAAAAGTAAGTGACCAATTGGCGGGCGGCTTTGAATTGTATTTTAATCGATTTGGCTGAAAATCTAGGTTTGTGTAATTATCGTGGCTTGAAATAGTTAATCGCCCGCCGGCGACCAGCTCTGAAATTCTGGTCGCCAGTGCAAAATTTTTAGTCACATTGGCGACCAGGAAAGCGCAATTTCGGACCCTGCCGAAGCATCTGAAATTTATTTCCCCATCAATTTCGCCTCTTTAATTCAACTCTCATTCGTTCTGATTACATGCCTGGTGCGTCCACCGTACGTGTCTCTGGGTGTCTAAGAATGGCCCTCTAGATCTCGGATAGTGTAAGTTTTGTGTCGCAAATTGGAATTTTCGATCGGAAAAACCATCGTGCTCTTTGTAAGAGTCAGTTTTATTAATACAGTATTAATGATGTTCTGCTGTCTTCCTACCTGTAATTGGCCAGTGCGTGAGTGTCTGTCTTTGCCAAAGTGTATGCAGCTGATGGAGTAAACACGCTGCACCACATCTAAGAAAAGAACTCAAGAAAATTAACTACTTGCTGATGTTAACAAATGAGTATTCCTATCTTTCAACCATCTGAACATAAACCATTATCAAAGTAAAATTTACATTGCTAAAATGACGTATGTTTGAATGCACATTGATGCATCGCATTTCACAAATACATTAGTAACCAGAAACAGCGTCATTAAAAGAGGCGCAGAATTCAGTCGCTCTATATCGCCATTCGTCTCTTTCACTTATACAGCGCCATTCCAGTTTCAACATCTGCAACATCCAGTTAGTTCAAGTTTAGTAGAATCGGAATATCTAAGATGCATCTTAATTTCGAGGGTCTCTTCCCCCTACCTGAGCAAAGCTGACGAACAAGAGCTGCTCGTTTGTCATGTTGAGGCCAGGTAGCAATGTCTCTGGACCATTGTTCTTGACCCAATTCTTGTAGCCCTGTTTGGAAGATACAAGTGACTGACTGAGGGACAAAATCTAAGAATTCCTTGCAACTCGTTTGCTTTCTCCGGGTTTCAAACGTGTTGTGTGGTCACATCTTTGTAGCTCAGTCAGGCTCAAAAATTCGGGGCGTCACGTGTTTGTCCAGGTGGCTTAATGTTCCTGTGGCAGCCATTCATTTGAAAGGTCGTTTCACCGAAATAAGGCCCAGTGTTTTTTTATTTGAAAATAAATAAGTTAATTTACAATATTTAGACAGGAAGCCTTAGCTGGTTTTCATGAAGGTCCACGATCCCGGTCGAATTAGAATTTGGAGATGCTGGTTTTTGTAGAGTGAGGAAAGCCGGAGAACCTGGAGAAAAACGCTTGGAACAAGAACAACAACAACAAACTCAATCCAAGTAAAATCGAACCCGGGCCACATTGGTGGGAGGCAAACGTTCCCACCACTGTGCCATCCCTGATACTGGTCTTAATAAGGGGTTGGTTCCAAAACTGATCTTTATAAAGATTTTGCACTTCAATTTTGGTAAACCAATTTATGAGAACTTTGATATTGCACACCTGTATCGGCCGTCCCCTAGGCTCAGGAAGAAAAAATAAATTAAACAAGACAAAACAAAACAAAACAAAACAAAACAAAAAAACAAAAACAAAAACAAAAACAAAACAAAAAACAAACAAACAAACAAAAAATCTAGCCAATGCAGGCCAAAATAAGGTAAACGAAATGAACACTTTGATCATTTCATTCTTTCGGGCTTATCTCTCTGCTCAAGCGATCTGTTGGCATCCTAGAGTTGACAGAGGACTCGGAATAGAAAAACATAACTGTTTGAACATCCTGAATTCAGTGACATTTATATCTCCTCAGTTCTGTTAATTTAACACAAGAAACAAGCAGGCACATGTAAATATTTCATTCTCAGCAATAACAGTAAAATGAGTAAATAACGCTTTACCCAGTAAGCAAGTCTGATACCACCGTTGTCAGCAATGTTTTCGCTTAGCGTGAGTTCTCCATCGATCTGTTTGAGAGGAAATTAAAAACTCACAGTCATTCAATCAATCAATCAATCAATCAACCTTTATTTTAAAATGATAGTTTTCAAAGCTACAAAGCTTTTATTGTCGTATAATAAAAGATCTAATGTGCTGATGGACTCATAAAAATTTACAATATATCACGTCAACGGATATTGCCAAGGCAGTAACTTGTAATATATTAAATCGTAGAAGACGAAAGTGGATTTTTTTAAACTTGTAATTTATTGATTTGCCACCCGAGAAAACGAAAAAAGGAATGAATAAGGGGTATAAAATGGCAACAGGGAGGGGCTTTAAGATGAAAATCATACGATATAGCGTGATAAGACTTAATTTCGAAGCCAACAATTAATGCTATATGTTCAGCGTCTGTGATGGTCTATCTATGGTCATTTGTACAGTACGTAAATTAAAAATGTCTTCTAGGGAAAGCACGGGATCTTTCTCTTACAGCTGTTTGTTTTGCCCGTCGCTTACTTTGAGGGGTACGAATAATTTCGAAAATTGAGTATTACAGAAAATTAACATGTATCATCAGATCATTGCATTTTTTTGTGCACTTGTTTATCAATTTCAGTTTCCAGCTCAAAATATTTTTTTGAGCCCACATCTTTTTAATTAGTTTGATTATTAAAACAGTTAAGAATTTATTTGTTCTTTACTTCATTTACGATGGTTTATTGTGTCTTACGTGTGTTTTGCCGTCGATCCCACCATCCACAGGATATTTATCGTACTGATTCACGATGCAATTAGATCTCTTTTCAAACGCTTCTGAAGTGCTTTTACTCCACCAGTTATCAATTATCTCTCCATCTTTGTTAAAAGTTCTCCCTAGTGAAAAAATAATATTTCGTTAGTGCTTTTTCTTGATTTTCGAAAAAAGAAGACAAGACTGTCAAAATGCGGTTGCCTTGGAAACATCAAATTTCGATGACAATGACATGTCATACCAGATTATTTCGAGGTAAATTTTAGACAAAGTAGCAAAGTTTGTAAATTCCATCCCCCCCCTCCCCCTCCGGGCAGGATAGGGTTGACAAAATATTTTGCATACAGTGGAAATACTCCTTTTCTTGCAAAATTATGGTCTTCAATTGAAATAAAGACTTAATAATAACGACATTCTGGTCTATGCCTTTGGTCTGTACATGTATTGCTGATTTTATAACTTCGCAGGGGGCGTGTTTGGCAAATCCATCTTTAGCGAGATGCAGAGGAGGAATTCTAAGCTTTAGTAATCCGCCCGAGCTCAAAGGAAAACCAGCTTTCAAAATCTAACACCAGCGCGCGCAAAGCGATAAATGATGTACCCTATGGAGCCACCTTACAAATTAAGGAATGAGATTTTCTGATTCAATTACTGACCGGTCGAGTCGAATCCGTGGGAAAGTTCGTGTGCCAGAACCATTCCAATTGCTCCAAAGTTCACCGCCCTAAAAACATGAGATATGAATGATTCAGCCTGAAATGTAGGTAGGACGCGAAAATGCCAAAAGGTCCCTGTATCAGTTTATCGCTTAAAGACTCCTATTGTTAAAACCATAGATTTCTTACCTAATGTATTTCTTTTTTGACCAGCTTACTCTTAGATGCACTAATTTGTGTTAAGTATTACACAAGTGTTTCAAGAACGGTTTTTCTCGATCAAGTGTATAAAGAAGCGTACAATGGCAAGCAAGAGGAAACAAAATATAAACTATAATGTACTACCTTGGTGCCTTTTGTCCGTAAAAGAATGGTGGCTGCAGAATTCCGGCCAGGATGTCTATCGAAACAAAGCAGCAAAATTATTTAAAATTTAGATTGTTCTACTGTGAGTAATGTTCACTGAATTTGTCCAGGGCCCCTCTGGATATCAGCCTCGTCGCTGAATGGGCCACCCTGGCTAAATAAAGTTTACCTTTACCTTTGTTCAAGTTTAAGGATGTGCTTACTAAAAATTAAATCAGTCAATCTCGGTATAGAACGTTGGAAACTGAAATACGGTGTAGAGGACTAAGCTCTCTAAGCAATTTGCCACAGCCACAAAGCAAAATTCCAGCATCAGTGATACAATATCCAGTTGCTGTGTGCTAAGTAAGATTAATATTTCCAAACAAAGCAAAAGATGGTACCAAGATTTTGTTGTCGAAATATTTTTTAAAATTCATGGCATATAATATGTAGACTGTTAAAGTGCAAACTGGCATTTTTCTGAGAGAGAGAACACAGGAAATTGTACACTCTCAACAGTCTTTGGTCATTTACTACCGTCTCTGTACTCCCGTGTGCTACAGGCCGTTATATGAAGACATGATTCATCATCGCAGTTATATACACACCTTAAGCAGTTAATCTCAACAGCTTAAGTTGTGTATATAACTGCAATGATATACATATATGATCCTTCATATTTGTACAGGCCGTAGTACAAACATTTATAGAGTGTGCTCACGTGACATCATTAAATTCTCAAATCCAAAACTAAAGAGCCCCTAAAGGTTTCATCCTCTTCAGGAATAAGAATTACTAAATTTATATCTGTTTACAACTTTCCAGCTCAGCAGCGTCCTTCGTTTGGAAACCAGCGCATTTTGAATTTCGGAGTTATGGCGGTGTGTGACATGAAGCTAAGATCGCGTTTGTCGAAAAACATACACTTGTCTCGTGATTCTTAGCCATTTTAGGAGTTAAAGTATTAGGAAAAGTGCTTGTGTAAATGTTTTTTGGTTCGGTTCAGATATGTTAATCAGTTGTCTAGATAGCCACAGTAAGTTCCAGATGTTTACACTATTTTCCGGCCGCCATTTTGGAGGACTAAGAAGGTCCTCCAACATGGCGGCTCCATACTAGGCTCTATAATTTTGAGCGGAACATTTCGACGAATATCTCAACTCTGGGAAAACGCACACACCTTAAACTTGGAGAACTTTCTTCTTTATTTATCGTCTACAATATCACAATTTCTTGACTTTATCCACTGAATGGTTTTTACTTTTATATTTTATTGCGCGACAATACACACAATCTATTGGTAAACCAGTGGGATTAATTAGTTTCAATATTTGATCTTTATTCGCCATTTCTACATCCTGCACAGTACACCTTGTTTGTCCCCTAAACTCTGCATAACCTTTGTTTCCCATTTCTCCTGGGTATTACAGTCGTCCCAAGAGAAATTGAAGACAATGCTTATGCAAAATTTTGGGGGCCAAATAAGGTGTTTATGGGGAATGTGGAAATGGCGAATTATCATAATTTCTTACTTATTTCGTTTCTGTTAGGTAAGTAAAACGCGTTCACCAGCTGAGGTCCAACATACCACCTGTAATGGAATAAACAAATACGCGAATAGTGTTAAAAGTAAAAAATGTTGCCGTCAGACAAAGAGAATCGTTTCCCCGAGTCATGTTTTACTGCGCCTTTCGTTAACAATGACAATGGCGACCCCGAGGACAACGCCTAGTAAAAAAGGAATTTATATCAGTTACCGTCGAATTTCGGAATTGTCTAGATCTGTTCAGAGCGCCCATTGGTCTCAGAACTTGCTCAAGCTGATCATGCATGCAACACCAGCGATCAATTTCAAATGAAAATAATTACGAAAAATCAGTCTTTCGCGTTCTCCAAGATACGCAGAACTTAGTCATTTCACGTCGTTGTTGTGTAGAGGACGGCAAAGAAGTGTACAAAGATTTATAACGCACAGCCATTGTTCTGCATATTAACCTTTTGTTTGGTGGCGCTCTCGTTGCCGTTGCTGTTGCCTTCGTGGTTTACTTAAGTTCTCTAATAACAGTCGAACGCGAACTCTGAAGTTCAAACCCACACTAACGATAGCGCTTTTAGCTGCTGTCAATCATAACTGAGACGACAACCAACGAACCTTGACAATAAGAACCAAACAGAATGGACATTGCTTTGAGCGACCTAAGTTAAAACTGCGCGATCTCCGCCTTTTTTCCGTTCATCTGGCTAATCCGTTTATTTGTTCCTTTTGATCAGCTTTAGCCCAAACTCGCGGGATGCTGACAACTCACGCAAGCCCTGACGCGCGCCTTGGTTGTACTCACTGTTCTTTGTCCACTGGATTCTTAAATTCCGAAAAGGAACTCCTTGTTCGCCACTTCGTCACTCTCAGTGCATTCAGAAGGTAATTGCTGCGGCTGATGTTTATCTAAAATGAAATGAAACGAAGCGAACAATCAGATCTTTCAATATCCAAGGGAAGGAGTCTAAGTATGACCTCCGTCATCAACATCGTGTTAGCGTACAACGTTTTGAAACTTATTATATGAAAAACTCTCTATCATACAGAGGATCCATTGTTTGGAATCTTTTAGAACCATGCACTGTCAGTGCCAGAGATTATGCTAAAGGGAAAAAAAAGTCTCCCGACCTCAGAAACTTGAACTTTACTGAAGAGTCACCGCAAATGGTTCCCCTTTTGACTTTTGATTTCGTCTTTTATTGATTTTATTCATATCTTTTTTGCATTTTTTCAATTTTTTTATTAGCCTATTAACATTTTTTACACGGCCCACCGTTTTTAAATAAAAGATGTTGTTTTTGTTATAAAAATCCAAGAGTTGGCTGATGCTGGATCTACAGCAAGTATGTAGCTACTCAGCTTGTCTGAATTATTTTTCACTATTTTGAATAGTTTTTTGCCTAAATATTTTAATGTTTTCTCTGTTTATATTGATATTGTATTCCCGCGCCAAATAAGTATTTGTTGTTGTTGTTGTTACAACCGTGACGCGTGTTTCATGATCATATAAAAATGAAACTTAAGGCTGGTTTTCATATAAGCATAAACATAAGCCGACATACGGAGACGAAGTTGATAATTAGCACCTTCAGTGTACATAACATGGCATTATAAATACAAACATTAGGTACATTTACTTAGGATAAGTAGAAAGCTAATCGAGCTGAGAGAAAGTATTAAAAAAGTTACATAAAGGAGGTAAGTTGGCACTAACGCAAGAAAATGGAATAAGGAGAGGAAAGCACTAAAGAAGACGAAGACGAAGACGAAGACGAAAACGAAGACGAAAACGAAGACGAAGACGAGGAAGACGAGGGAGACAGGGACGAAGACGAAGACAAAGGAGAACAAGAAGCCGAAGAGACGAAGAAGAACAACGACAACAATAGTAACACTAAGAAGAAGAAGAAGAAGAAGAAGAAGAAGAAGAACAACAACAACAACAACAACAACAACAACAAAACGAGCACGAACAAGAACAAGCACAAGCACAAGAAGGATCATGCATTTGCATCAATCACGGGACTTACATCTTTATAATATTCATTTAGCAATGTTTCATTGGCGCAGAGCTTTGGAAAACCAATCTTGTTCTTCATTGCTTTTTCCTTGAAATCAAGAAAAATCACGAACAAGATTACAACAAATTAACATCAACTTTATCTAAACACTGTTAAAGGACAGTTAAACAATTTGAGCCTGTAAGGTCCATCTTCTAACAGTGCCTGAGAATTGAATTTTGATTGTACCTGTGTTAAAATTGGTTCTCGTCGAGCCAACGTGGCGAGTAGCATGTTGATGGATTATAGATCGGATTCGAATGAATGATTGTAACAAAAATCTTGCAAGGAAGGTCAAGAAATGTCACCTTTCACTCAGCTTTAATTCACACCTTTTCGATAATTTTTTGTCGGGTCTGATCATCTATCCATTCGTAGCGTGACGTTTCATCTCGAAAGGTTGTTTTAATCGTCGTCATCATTTCTTGAATCTGCAAAAAATAAAGCGCGGAGGATTTTAGAAAAGTTACAGGGGCCTTCTTCCGTCCTAAGTGGAACATTTATGAACGGCATTTTAGGCGGGAACTGTCGGCGTGCGCAGAGCGTTTAATTGCTGCGGGCACTACACGGAACTCTTAGAGCTACACCATCTGCAGTAAAGAGCTTTTCGAGTCAAATCTAAGATCGACGTCCGTTGATTGAGTAAGAGAAGGGTAAATAAAAAAGGAAGAAGACGGTCTAACGCTCAGCGTTATTCGTGGATCAAAAATTCCATTCCTGTCCATGCCCTGCTATTTTAATAAGAAAAATTAGCACATCAAGAAGAGATACAGTTTTTCACTCACGAGTGGAATCACGTCAGAGTCGAAAACCTTGGAAACCCACATATAGCCTAGAGCAAATGTAAGTCCGTGGCTGTAGGAATTAATGTCCTCCAGACACGACAACCATCGTGTCTCGGCAGCTTTCTTGCCTTCCATTTCCTTTTGATATTCCAATAACGCAGACCGAAAATCACGTGACAAGTAGGGGACAACAGAACGTACGAAGGTCCACATCATATAATTTGACAGAGTCCTGGGAACAAGATGGATGAAGCTCTATAAGCTTCTAAGAAGAAGCACATATCACTCAATGAATAACTGCAAACAGGAAGCCTTACAAATGTACTTATGTCACTAATTCTTTTCAAAAATTAATATACACTATTATATAACTGAAGTTTAGTTGAATCTAACACATGCTCTTCTTTTGGTTAAATATTTTATGGTCACGTGGCAATGGTTTAATCTAAACGTCGGCAGGGGGCAATGATCAAACAACTGTTGCTCACTCTCCCACTAACGATCGGCTACTTTGAGTTCTCTTGCCTTATTACTGTACTAAAACAAAACACTAAAATACTGGTCCCTTACTGTTTCCCAGAGGTCCCGACAGTAGTTAATTACAATAATTACATTGTTTTTCCAGATAGCTGGAGTTAAGTGTAAAGTAATAAGGCAAGAAGAAAGAAACCTCTACTATTGTGGAAAAGCGGGCGACAATTGCTTAATTGTCACCCGCCGGGCGATGTAGTCATTGCCACGTGACGATAATCTAGGGATAAGAAAAATCAACAATAAAAGGGCGCTTTAGATTCAACTAGGTCCAGCTATATAAGAAGTGGAATTAATATATAAAAGCCGACGGATATATTTACCGAGACGACTTCAGTTTGTCTTACTGACAGACTTATTGACTGAAAGACAAAAAATTGATCATTTAACTAAAATAGATTTCTCTGTGCTTAGATCCTGCAGGATACCTTTTATTAACAACAAGTTTTACTTTCACCTCAGCCATCGCTGTGTTGCACTGCAATGATGTGATGCAAAATGACACAGTCAACCCACCATTCCATTTATCCATAACTACAAATTATTGAAAGTCGCCGTTCTTACCTCCTGTCTGTTTCATTAACAACATGAGACAGATTTCGTAGATACTCGGGGGAAGGTACAATGAGGCTATCTGATGCGTTCACCCAGACATTAAAAGGTTTCAACAGCTTGTTTATAAATTCCAACCATGTGAACTGAGAGAAAATCGGAAATCTGTTAAGAAATGGGGAGCAACTACACAATACAGGGCCACTTTTGTAGTGGCTCGTTTGGTTCGTTTGGCTCGGCAGTGGATTACAAGGGAGCAAGCGAGCCAAACGAGCCGGCTTGTTTGGTGGATGATCAAAAGAGGCCCTGTATTCAGCTGTAGTTTAGCCAGAAATGGCTTATTTACACACTAGGTTCACCTTTCTAGAATAATCAGCTTTAACCTGCTTACTTTAGACTTCAAACAATCACAAACTATAGGTGCGAGGCTTATTTGTCACGATTTGTAGAATCTGCATTCATTGCTTTCTAATGCAATTGACTTGAGAGGTCTTGACACAAAAAAACGTGTTTGACCCTCGATTTCCAAACACCGAGAAGAGAGTTGAAAATACGACGCGCAGCACAGAATTTTTAACGAACTTCGAGGTGTTTAGTAGTGTGGTCAAACGCGTCTCATTAAAACTAAGGAGAAAACGGAGAAATAAAATCGTTAAAATCTATGCTATAAACTTGTTGAATTAAGAATGAGTTTGAGAAAAATAATTGAACCACAACTATAGGAACTTATTTAATTCCTTGCAAAATGAAGGCTCTTGTTCGCCCATGCATTCTCACACTGATTTTGATCTCTTGAGGAGAAAGCAAAGAAAACAACTTACACCAAATCCTGGGGCCCTGCGTTGAAGTTCTGTTATGTTCATGGTGCGCTGGAAATTTTTGATTAACTCACTCCGTGGCGGAGTTATCTGCAACAAGATCATCAAAAACAACATCATCAACCACTAGTGGACAATAAATTTGTCCATTTAGAAAAATATAACTTTAAAAGTAAATTATGAGATTTTTGGAGGTTCATAACTTGTGTCCTTGGTGATTATGACATTAGTGATGATGCTATATCCCTTGGGTAAAATCTGTTTCAACATCCTGGATTCTGTACGAAGCATTAGGCAACTTGAAAATTTTCCTGTTGTTGGATGAGATTTTGTTCCATTACTGTTAGCGCCCATCAGCATTTCCATCAGATATCCTCAATAATTCCCCGTTTTTCTCCTGGGTGGTCACTGGAGAGAGTGTCAGCGAGACTAAACTGTGCGACAGCTTAACAATATTTCACACAATGCAGTAATTTTAACGTACCTTTGCAATCTTTCCCTCCAGCTCCAAAACCTTTGCCATTTGTTCTTTCGTGTCATTTCCTCCTCCGAGCAGCTTTCCTACTTTGGTCATGTATTTCAAATAAGCCGACCGCGTCTGAAATAGAATGTGAGGGCTTCGTTTAAATCTGGAGCGACAGTTCACGGATTCACGATCTCTTTTGTTAATTAGAACCAGTCAATATTTGTGAACGGAACAATAAAGGTACTCACCCAGTCTTGTTATGTTAATAATCACGGGTGCATTAGATTTGTATTTAAGAGTAGTAGAGTAGTTCACCCTTTTTATCTTCAAAATTTTAATCTTTATCTTTAGTGTTTAATCATTCTTTAGACACGGTAAAACTTCATCAGGGCTTACAAATATGTCATTACAAATTCATTTACCATCGACACAATTCATTTTACTATATAATTGAAAATTACGTACTAATAACAACCTGTTTTCCATGAATGCCGTGTATCTATTTTATGAATACGAGATTGAATATACTGTAAGCGCTTTAAATTTTTACGCGAGTTAGCCTCTCTAAGGTTTCCGGGTACGCCGTTCCAGAGGGTTGCACCATTGTAACTAATACTATTTTCAGATACTTGTGGTAAAATACCTTGTTTTCAGAATTCAGGTACTTCTCGCGAATAAGACTCAACGATGGAGGCATTATCTGCAAAATATGAAACGAGATATAACACACAAATAGCCTACAAAGAAGTCAACAAGTGCATCTTAAAGGAGCTCAGTCAAGGTGTTTTGTCTTTTTTTTTCGGCCACGTACAAAATCTCCTTTAAATGGAAGGAAGCCTGAAAATAATAGTTTACTAAGACAAAAGAACATCAAAGAGATAATAATAAACCATAAAGGAACAAGGATGGTCAAGGATGGCGAAGATTGACACGAACTGCAAACGAGGAATTTGGAAAATTTAGGCTAAACTTTTCAAAATGTGCAAACCGTGACTGAGCTCCTTTAAGGAAATTTAAGCAACGATCGCAGAAGGAAGAAAAATACCAATAGCATCTCTGACTAAATTATCAACAAGTATTTAGTATTAGTATTTCGCTATCAAACCTATGTTATAGCCAATTAAGTAAAATTTGTCTTTCAAGAATAAGTAGAAAAAGTAAGTTAACCAAATGAATGCTCTAAAACGATGAAATGCTGCGACTGAAAACTAAAATCATCCCGTGCGCGTATGATATGAGTGGCATCAGAGTTTTCGAAAGCGTTCGTTTTTGTTCTCCACACTCAGGGCTAGTGCAAACACTAATACGATAGACTGACTAAAGGATTCTGTTTGTAAATGCCTCCACTCTGGGCAGCGTTTCCAAACTATGCGCCGTTTTCGAAGTAGAACGCATTAAACGGAAACTATGATGTTAAACACGATACACAAAAACTCGGAGTCACTGTCTTTCAGTTCAGTGTTGAGTCCAGTTTCAGTTAGTTACGCTGCTGTCATTTGCGGTCTCTTTAAAGTACCTTAACAAACCCCCAACCCTTGAAATTATGTTTAAATAGCCACAACGCTATCACCTCCCACGAGTTAATTAACAAACGAGACTATTCACTTTACATCTGAATGCGAGTGTACTCTTATGTCAAATGTAGTACGGTTGCTTTCATTTAGTCCCTGGACGCAGCACATAACACTAGGAACACCTTCAAATCCAAGGAAACCTGAAAGCTGAATGATCTGACAAAGACGATTACTCGTCAGCTTTAAATACATGCAAGAGGACGGTGTATCATTAGAGGGAAAGTTCTGAAAACTATTGACTGTATCGCTGAATTTTGTTTGAATATGTCAAAAAGGCGGAAAAAGACAAACGTTCAGCCCGAGTTAAAGCGCGGCTGCCTGTCTTAAACTTGTCAATATTTGATTCGGGCTTAACAACAGAAAACAGCTTTTACCAAACAATCTTTTCAAACAACAAACGTCAGAACGAAATAATAAGAGGTTATCAAACTTCCTGTGAAGAAAAATATAATTGAACAGAGAAATGAACACCACTGGAATTCACATTAAAAAGCTTGTTTGACAAGCTTGAATTACAACATTGCGAGGTTTTAGAGCCAAGATATTTACATTTAGAATAATCATGTCGAGTCTGTTAATTTCCATGATCGAAATATTGATCAAATTAAACTGAAATTCCAAGACTGCGCTGTCACAGACGCTACATACCACCGAGGGTCTCAGACAGGGATTTGTACACTAATTGGCAGAAGGTTATTTACAGGGTTAGCGAGACCGAACTCAGTGAAAGAATGCTATCTGTTAATGTTTCGCACCCAATCAAGTTCGCACCCCTAAACACCTTATAAACTTTCTATTTCGAGTTCGCCTTCACCTTCAGTGGATTAAAGAACGAGAAATAAACATGTTCTGCGTGATTTCGTTTCATTATTATATCCAAAATGTTGTCTTTTTGCTCGGTAAAAAAAAAGATAAATTTCAAGCACTTGGTCCATAGTTGAATCGGTGTGGCGTGGGTGCGAACTCGGTGGGTGTGGACTCGCTTGACTGCAAAACCTCCAGCTACCCAAGGAAACATGACACAAGGCGTAGAAGGATTTATGAGGATCGAATACTAATTTTGTTTTAAAATCGGTTTGTGTTCACGGCCGGGGAGTAGTCCACAATGTTTAAGGGGATCATCGTCTCCCACCGTACAGTTCAAAGTAACTCCATCTTGGATTACATTTTATTCCATTATATTTTACCTCAGACCACAAAAATATTAAAAGAAAAGTGACCATTCCTATCCAGCGGCACATCAAACAGTTTATCTTGTAATTTTATGCGTATCCCCTCCCCCCCCCCTCAGAGGATCAGGGGACACTTGATGCCTGTAGTAGTAAAGGTAGCAATTATAAGTATGCAATGAGACATGCTAAAACTACGGTAACATATATTTCTGTGGATTGATGACCATATTACCCTTTAACCCATAAGTTGCGCTAGCTTTGTGTAGTTTTCAGACACAGGGAAAACAAAGACATCTGAAGCAATGTAAAATTAAACCGCGTAAATGTATAAATAGAAGAGTCATAGTCGTTTTTCAAGAACTTGGTGATCATACAAATTATTGTTCAAAAAGCAATAAATTATACCTTTAAAATGTGTTGTGAAGACTTGAAAGGATTTGTATCAATTTGAGGTTCAAACAGAGGTGAAATGGATGAAAACTCCCTTTGGAATGCCATTAAAACCTCAGGAAGAATCCATGTTGACTCCTTCCATGAAGTATTTCCCACTGGCCACGATCCGTATTGAGTAATAAGGCGTTTTAACTCAGGGACAGCAGTGTTGTCATTCTGGTCTTCCGCCATGCAAGATTTGAAATAGTCTTTAGTTTTCTTTACAGCGTGTCCGCTTGGAAAGTCGTCATCCTCTAAAAGGAGCAACAGCAGTTTCCTGTTGTTCTTGTCAAGTAGCTGAGAAAAAGTTGAGAACCGGTTTTCAGATGATGGAATTGGATTGTCCTTGATCCAAGTGCCGCAGGAGTATTGAAAGAAGTCCTTGCACGGATCAACAGACTCGTTCAGGTTCTGCTTTATTGCACCTGCAACCTCCAGACATGAGCTTGAACTGCAGTGGTTCTGTTGGCTAGTCTTCATTTTCTTGCATGCTTCGCCATCTGTTTCACTTGATCCATCTTGCTTGACGGCAGTCACTATCAGGTAAGCAGCGAGCGCAATGCAGACAAGCAGCAGAAGTACGCAGAAAAAAATCAAGCCCGAACGAACTCTCCGGCCATTTTTTGCCAACGACGCAGTGCTACCTAAGGACTTGACACCCAAAGTCTGCGTGCTACCTGTATAACCCAGTTCTGTATCACCCCGGGTACGATACGCATCCATATCAACGCAGTCTTCAGTCGAATACGACGACTTGCTCTACCTTTGTCACTTCTGATCACCGATCCATCACTGACGATAAACATTGTATGTGTTTAATATTAGTTCGCCTCGAAATTCCGTCATGTACAAATGTCAGATTTTTGACAAGAGATAAGCTTCTTTGCTTGGATTGTTTACATTCTCTTTTGTTTCGTCAAATTGTAATTAAATCGCATTTTGGTAAATTGGTTGAAGATGTCTTCTAACTAATGAACCAACAAGATGCCTGTGACTTGCTTTAGAAGTAGTCTATCTCATTTGAGTCTGAGTCCGGCTGTTATGTATTCGTCCTCGCTGCAGGTGTCCTTAGTTTTGAAGTTTACTCCCAAGAGGCCATCTCCGAGTTCCTCAGTTACCTTTTGTTTCAAAACGAGTTCTTAGTGTCAAGCCCTTATATGAACGCGCCTGATCATTTTCATGTAAATTTGATCTAGTTGTCAAACAAAGGCAAATTGGTTTGGATTTCTTGATTGTCCCCCTCAACCCCCATCCTCCCCCACGATGTTTGCTGCTTTGCCGCTTTTTCGCCCTTTGAAGCTTACCTAAACGCATTATGTCCCACCGATTTCTTTAGGAGATATACTAACGTTATTAAATGAACGCGGTATCCATACTTTTTTTATCCAATTTTCAACTTTAAACCAAAGAACAGAAACCGCTTTGGATTTAATGTCATGCAACATTTTTGTAAGCGGAATGTTTCAACCCGGAATATTGACTGCAATTAGCGAACGCGGAAGTTTTAAAACCTGTACTGAACGGCTCGTGAGAATAATTGCACGCAATGTCATATTGCCCTTCATTGTTAGTGACACTGCAAATCAGAGAGGGAACTTTTAAACTCTTCCTATTGTAAAGCCAATAGTCACTGGCTCCACACGTTTCCAGAAAACAAGCATATCCCATGGACCGCTTCGGTTAAGCGCGGTCCTCACTTACGACGCAAGCATATTATGAGACTTATGTGCTAGTGATCCAATAAGGTCGGCCCGCCGACATGAGTATAAGCATAAGCTTTCTGCTAAAACTTATGCTATGCATATGCTTATGTCGCTGTTATTTCCAGTGAGGACATGGTCGGCATACACATAACGAGCTCACTGATTGGCTGAAAGTCTTCAATCAAGACCTTGTGTTTGAATTTGGGTGAAAGCTTGCTAGAACAAACCGAGCGATTTCTTTTGCTATGAACTGACACAAACGACTTGATCCAATTGAGCTACAATGTTGAATTGAAAAATGTGGCGCGGTTTACAGGTATCGTTACTATTAAGAACTCCTCTGACTGTTTGACCGCAGTGAAAATAATCAGCTGCATATCTTGTGGTTGAATAATGCAAGGGAAAATAAACGAGCAAAAAGAAGTAATTGAGCCGCGAAAAACAGTGACGTGACTTTTAACTCAGCTATTGACCAAAAAGAAAAGTGAAAAAAGAATGAAAAGGGAAATGTTATAGTTAGGTTATAGAAAACTCAGTATCCGTCGAATGTTTTCGATCGCTTTCACTCAGTAGCAAACACGCGTTGCTATGGAAATATCTGGTTGATAAATCAAGTCCTGAACGAGCCTAAGAAGGAAAACATTGCTCCATCAAGTGGATAAGAAAATCTTGTAATTAAATCGCAGTAATCCTTTGAGAGTTGCCATCATGACTTTGCGTCATCAAATCTCTTTCAGGGCTCACAATTTGAAAAATGGTCACGTAAATGTTGTAATTTTCACATTGCCATGCTTTTTTCCACCGATTGACGTAGAATTTATTTCAGTTTGCTTCAATGACGACAAAAACAGAACAACATTGAGGAAAACCAAATGCAAAACGGCAGGAGCAACAGCAAAGAGAGAGTAGGCTAGAGTTATTTTTCAGCTGGGCATTGAAAGAGGGACACGTACACTTCAAATTTCCTAAATGTCTATTTTGTTGAAAAATGTTAGCTATTCTTTGTGAGCGTCAGTAGTCTGTTTTAACGTAAGATTATTCAACGTTGCCGTCTTGAGGTCAAGTTTAGCAATATTTAGACCGCAAAGCAAAGCATTCTTTCATTTTTAAGCCTTGTTAAGTCCTAAAGCCGACCTTACGGGTTTACCTGTTCCTGTAAGGATCTGTAAGTAAGCCAAAAAAACTGTTAAACATCTCAAACTGTGTGCTAGGTGAATTCAGATTGACTTGTTTTAGAACAACTTTGGGTAAATTAGTTTCCTTGGTAACAAATTTCTCAAGCTTACCGATATCATATGTTGAGATGAATTTCGTGGGTTGATATCTATCCCCACTTCAAAAAGCGGCGTTCCTGTTAGATCCCTGATCATGGATTGCAGAATTTCGGGCCATTTCCACTGAGTAGCATTCCATGTCTCGTTATTCAAGGCCCAGGAGCCATATTTGGCTATGACAGGTGTTAAAGTTGCGTTTGTCTCCTTTTCCACCTCTTCTTCATTCAAGCAAGATTCGAAGTAGCTCTTTGTCTTTTTCACTGCACTTTGTTCGGGGAGTTCATCCATCTCCTCCAAAATGTCACGTAGCCTCTTCGAGTTTTCGTCATCCAGTTGAAGGAAGGTATCATACATGTTTCTTGCAGGGGGAATTGGATTCTCTTTCATCCAAGAAGCGCAAGAATGATGATAAAAGTCCAAGCATGGGTCCAAGGACGTGTTCATTTTCCGCGCGAAACCAGCGGCAATCTGCAGGCAATCTGGGCTATAACAATACAGTTTTTGGTCGCCTTCTTCATGATCTTTGGACGGTTTTTTCGGCTGCGTGCCTGCTTCTCCGTTCTTGTTGACCTCCTTGACGAGGAAAACGCTTAACACGACACAAGTAATGAGGAGAAGTACAACGAGTATTAGTGAAACAATCAGGCAGGTGCTGCGTGTACCTTTTTTGAAGCCCTTTTCAAGTCTTTCGCAATCATCGACCTCTTCGCGATTTTTGTTCCGGTCAACTCCTAATGTTTCCGTACTTGTAGATTTAGGAGCACTGTCCCAATCGTTCAGGCTATAAGACATTTTTAAGATATGAAACTTTCTGAGTTTCGTGATGGCTTCTATGTAAAAATCATAGTCTCCAACTCTGAAGCTGAATTTCCGCTGTTAATAAGGACATCATACATCACTCGTTGACATTTCAAATCTTCTTAGAATCACCCCATTTAGGAGCAAAGTTTTGATTGGCTCGCAAAGCGAACATTTTGTTTCAATGATGGAAGAAGTGATAAGAGTTACATTGTTCGTCTGTAACAACTTCTGAAAGGTTTCAATACTTAATGTGACAGATAATGGAAGTTGCGCCGGCTTAAATCCTTCTGTGCATCAGGGATGAAATGCGCGTTTATTTATTGTTATTTTTGTCTGTAGAAAACAAAACAATGTAATCGGTTAATATATGAATATATTGTAGCATCTGAAATTCTGCTGGGCTTGGCGGTTTTGAATTCAAAATAATTTTGAATTGTTTGCCTTAACGATCATATCATGTTTAGTTCACGAAAATTCTGCATGTAAAGAGAAATATTGATGATAGTCCTGTACTTTAGAAACTAATTAAAACCTAACAGAGACAAGACCATGGTAGCCATTTCCATGGATGATGGTTTGTTTATTTTCAATATTAAACTGACATGCCTTTGATGAAGGAAGCCTACAACAATTATTGTTTTGTTGAAACCCAGTACGTAGCACTGGTTCGAGAATGATACTAGATGGTGTTTTTGCCTTACATCGATGTAATGTTAACATGGTGTCGAAATTGTGGCCACCTAATCTCCATTCAGTCTATATTCTCTGAGACACTCTAGTTTGATCTGGTGGATCAGGACCACAAAAATCTCACAGAGAACTACCTAATTACTTTGAGTCTCACGGTTAATCAGTTTGTGTGCAGATAAAACCATATTCTTACCGGAAGTTTCATTTTTATTGCATTTTTTCACTCTTGGTTTCTCCTCTCTCGTGTAAATAAATGTTGTTGTCGAGATTCGCCATCAGTTAACAATAAACACGAGCTTCTAAACGAGACGTAAGCAACATACACAAAGGGGTAGCTTTAATTTAACCCTTGAGAACACTGTAGTCTTAGGGCGATTTTGATTTAACTTGGTGGTCCTATTGAGCGAACGGTGACTGACACACTGATTGACAGATTTACCGACTGATTGATTAATTGACCGACTGACTGATTGATCGATCAATTAACAGACAGGTTGCGTGAAAGAAAAAAAAAACGAAATAGAACGTAAACTATAATTAACGAAACTAATAACGACATGTTTCATGATTGAAAGACCCTTCTCAAGTTGGAAGACGTCATCGCCATCTTATATAAAACAGCAGTGAGCTGAGGGAAACCCAGTGTTTGACTCAGTCAAGGAATTGATAAGCAAAGTGGCATAGATTGGCAATGTTTATAACGACAACATTCGATAACAAAGATAAATTTAAGTCACAAATACGTGCCACGCAATTAGGCGACATGAGTAAAGAGAACCATAAGGAAGTGCAATAATTAGCTATGATTGAAATTCTCACAACCAGCTTGATTTCCAAACGTTTTATGTCAGTGACGACAGCTTCCAATACAGTGAAACCGTGACAAATGATTACTTCTAAAAACTAAATCAACATCGCAAAAGCCATTCCTCAGAGGTCGCGCGCTTTACTGGATTCGATAAAATGCCAGAAATGTTTTTCGAGGAACACAAAGTAGACTAAAATGAAATAATAAATGGGGTCGCTCCCGGATGTTCAGCAAAGGGGAACAAATGTATAGGAACCAGTGATTGCCTCTCTCGCTGTGCGGCGAGAAACACGGACAAAAACAGCGTTCGTGTTTCTCACTACGTGAATATGATTGCGATCACTCACCATACATTTGTAAAGTGCTAAGCGCATTACGACAACTTAGTCATCATAATCAGTTCTTAGTTTAATAAGCGGAACAATGCGAGCGCAGTGACAACGCCTCCTCTCACAATACTCAAGTCGGCGATTGGGAGGAAATACACCTTTTTCGTGTTAACATCAACTACAGATCAAATCTACCAATCTCAATCTCCTTTATCCAACTTTCAGTGCAGCTGATCTTGTAGAATCCAAACACTCAGAAATGCGAACCATTTAACCTTGTTTATTAATGGCTTTGTAAACATACCGTCTCGGGATAAGAACATAAGAAGTGACCTTGTTTCAAACTCGCACGCGACGAAAGAATTTCTGGATTCTTGACAGATACGTGTTGGATAACTTGGATTAAAGGGTTGTTGCCGAAATCCAACCGCTAGAAAAGCTTTCTTCAAGCTTTGCTCTAACAGTGCCATTATATCGAAGTCACGTTCTATGAAAGACCACCCATAAATATAATTTTTGGACCCTTTGCGTCTGATGGTAATACACTACATCTGAAATAAGTATTATTCGAGCCGCTGCTCGGGTGATTGCGCAAGAACTGTTATTGACATTGAATAAATTACCTACTTACTTACAAAGCTTACGGAATTACTTTGTAGTTTTTTTTGTCGCTTTTTCAAGGTCAGATAAAGCTAAATTTAGTCGACTAATTAAGAAAAAAGCGCGACAGGTGTCTCGCAGATCAATAAAGAATCGTGCGGTAAAAACAAATTTAACTAGCGAGGGAAACAAGTCATTTCAATCGGTACGGTAGCCTGCGTGGTGTATGCAAACGTCTTCATTCTCCCTTGCTCGCGGCCGGGCTGTCATCAAAAAGGGGACAAATGAAAACGTTCAGATTTGTGGAAACTTTATTTGCCGCCTATCAACATGAATTCCTTAGATGCAAAGGAACCAGCTTATCGGCTTGAAAATCCGAAGTCGCTACTCCTCAAACCATTAGATGCGGTTTTCTAACCTCTCACCTCGTTTCAGACACAATTATCAAGACTCAAGAGACATTTTCTATTTCAGACCGTTATGAATGTAAAACAATAAAAATGCAAGCAAGATATAAATTCCCAACCATATTTATTCGTTGTGATAATGGTAAAAAGTTAATGGTAATGTTTTGAGAAATAGGTGTTGGGTCATTCGAAATATAATATTGGAATATTTTAGGTGTTTAAAAAATGTTGCGTTTCTTATCATTGTTGATGTGTGCGCAGGTGCTGCGTTTCGTAGGAACTAGTTCTTCAGTGAAATATGCGTAAATTACTTGACCGTTGTTAAACTGGAAATGGTGCCATGTAATCTAACTATTTTGAAAATGTAGCGTCTACTTCAATAATTTGTAGCCGATTCTTGGTAGGATGCCTTGGTACATTCATGTTCTGCGAGCACCGTTGCTGCACTACATGTTTTCGGTTTAGCTGCGTTGTCCAGCAACACGTTTGTTCACTCGCGGGTGTCGATCGAGAAAATGAAGTAAAAATTGAAATCTGGACTTAGGAAGCGCTCTTTTTGGAATTAGTCGCGTTAGACTCCTTAACTTATTTTCAGTCTCCTGTCCAATTTTTCAGTCAAACCTTGCCCTTTTTACTGACCTTTTCAAGGAGTTTGATAACGATGTTTAAATTAATTTATTCCTGATTCACACTTCTACCCAAATAAAGAAAAGATTCCTAACAATAGCAGCGGCACCTCATTAGAGGATGTTTGTACCAAGAGCACGTCCAGTTAATGAGATGGATAGTTTTAACTGGAAATCCCGCCCACGAAGCTGGGAGTTTGCAAACCTATTTCTTGTAACACTTATGTTGTATGAAATATTTAACAACAACTTTTATCTTTTAACTTAGTGTTATCCTAAACTTTTAATCGGTAAGAACGAAGATTGTAACTTTTACATTGCTCACGTTACCTTATTTAGGTCAACCACTTAAGAATAGTCGGTTAAAATCAAGGTAGAAAACGTTCTAGTCAACCTCGATAACCTCGAAGGAAAATATGCTAAGTAGCTTGGTGCGCAGTCGCAATAGAACCTTATTCGAACTGCGCATGACATTACGTTAGCCTAATTGACAGATTGACATTGATTTGATGGATGACGTGGTTGTCCCTTTAAAAAGAACGTGACGAGTTAGCTCCTTGTAGTTGTAGTAATTGCTGTAACCAGTCAAGAGCAACAAGTAAGAGAACGTTGTGAGTATTGTACCCAAGTCATCAATAATGGAAATAAAAAGAGAAGCAACCAAACAAAGAGTGTTGGAGTGATCAGCTAATTTCCCCGAAGGTCGCTTCAACATGAATATCTGTACAATGTATCTCAGGGACTCAGGGGCCACCTTTGACTAAATTTTCAATAAAATGAGCTGTATTCTGTGTATTTCTCGAGTAGCTACAGTGACACAATACCATCGTCCCTGCATATTGGTAGACTAAAAAGTCGTTGCTGATGCGTGACACTTGGTTAAAAACGATTGAAGCGATACTGGATGTATAAATATCGGAAAGTGTCAAAAATGTTCACTAAAACACAGACGTTTCGGGTATATGACCCTTCTTCAGTGTTAAAAAACCGTTAAAAAACCGTTAAAATACGCAGTAGATTTGTAAGTACGTTAGATGGGCGCGCGCACGTAGAAAAATTGCGCGTGCATTGTTATTGTTATTGTTATTGTTTGTGTAGTGGCACCAGCATCCAGCGAAAACAACAGGAGATGAGGCTGACTTAGTAGCACCAGCATCCAGCGAAAACAACAGGAGATGAGGCTGATTTAGTGGCACCAGCATCCAGCGAAAACAACAGGAGATGAGGCTGATTTTTCGGCTAGGAACAGCGCAGCCACATGGACTAAACATAAACTTCAGCTACATTTAAACAATGCACGCGCAATTTTTCTACGTGCGCGCGCCCATCTAACGTAGCTACAAATCTCCTGCGTATTTTAACGGTTTTTTAACACTGAAGAAGGGTCATATACCCGAAACGTCTGTGTTTTCATGAACATTTTTGACACTTTCCGATATTTATACATCCAGTATCGCTTCAATCGTTTTTAGAGACTTGCATAGGCTGCCGTGAACGAGTGTTTGGAGTTGGAAGGTGCCATTTTGGATTCGGCGAGCAGACGGCACTCGCCTGGCAAAAACGTCTGTCCTGCGAAGATGAGCGGCCATGACACTTTCAATTTATTACCTCTCGGGTTCAGCTTCTTCCCATAAAAAAATCCCGTGATTATATACCAGTGTGTTGATCAAGAACATTCCGGACGATTCTTCTAATGTGGAGGTCAAACCTACACTGGTATAACATAACTGGTCTGAGCGATAATTCTGTTAAATGCATGCTGCGCCATCTGCTAAAAGAATTCTTAACGGATTATCAAGCCCCTACTACAAAGTCAAATATCCATATCATTTAAAGCTTTTCCGTTTTATTTACAATATAAATTTTAGAACTCTCGTAATAAGTTAATAAAACTGTCATATTTACAAGATGTAAAGTTATCACCTAGAACCGACAACAGTTCTCCTTTCTTCATATATTCTTACATGGGCAAATGGTGTAACTTGAATGTTTTCATAATCTCCTTTTCTCAGATAAATGATAATCCTTACGTCATGAAGTAGCAATGGATTAAGAACAAACAGCTGAATATACATTTTTGCCCAATATTTCGGTTTAAAAATATCGTGAAAGAAATTTCAAAAATGATTGGCTATCACCTCAAATCCAACGCGCGCTCGTGGAATAATTGTTTTAATTGTATTTACTAACGCGGTCCCTTAACGACGAGGAGAAAGAGTAGAGTATTTCCATCCAGTTTACTACCTTTTACTAATGCTTCACTCAAATTCATCTGTTTCATACCTAAAATAAAAACAAAATAATTTAGATGTTTTACACTACAAAACTAAATAAAACAAACAAACAAACAACCACAACAAAGAAAACATAAAACAAAACTGAACACAGTGAGATTCTACTTCATCTTGTACATTTCTGCCGAACAACCTTGTTAGCCTGGATTTCTTGCCAGTGAATTAAACATCTCGTATACCGGTTTACGTGCCATCGCTTCTTCCTCCACGAGATAAAAAGTCGGAAAATAGCAGATGTGCACGTTGTCGTAGTTTGACTTCGGCTACCAGAATTCCTTTCCTTTTTTTCTTTATTAATTACCCTAATTATAGCATAAGGAGCAGAATAGTGAAGGATTCTGGTAGTTGTAGTCAATTGACGCCATCAGGCAAATCGCCTACTGTCCAAAACAATCCATATTGATCACGTGTCTATAGACATCCGCGTAGTCTCTCTGATTGGATGCTACTGACGCACAAAAATTCAAACCGACAAAGCAACAGTCAAACGGATCTCTGTTGACTACGTCATCAGAATGAAATGTTTCGGGTGAAACGCCATACGATGAAAAATTCTGGTCTGAATTTCCGGAAATTTCCAGTGACGAATGGAACAGCATTTTTCGGAATTCCTGAAAAGAGGGCGTGTCGAGGTAGACCGAAAGTTTCGGAAATAGATCTTTCCCGCATTCCAACAAACAATGGCGCCGAGTCGAGGTCAGGGTGGACAAAAATACAGCAAATGTATGAGAACGTCCACCCCAACCTCGCTCTGGTGCTATTATTCGAACGCACTGAAGTGGAATGTGGGAAAGGTCTATTTCTTACGCGGAATTTCCGTTCCAATTGACTTTCTTCCCAAAATTTCAGAAATTTTCAGATTTTCTGGAAACTTTCCCTGGAAATTTCCGTACCATTTGTCCTCGGTTCGAAATTTTCGGTTGAACGAAAAGCGCCCCACATCTCCTAGAACACTTCCTAGCCATCATCTTTCATCACAACCATTCGATGAGGCGACGCGAAATGATAAATAAATATATAGCTTTACTCGTTCCATCCGAGAACAGAATTATTTATGAATATTTAGATGATATGTAATCGACATGGCACGTATATCTTATTTCAAGTATGCAGTATGAGATTATTATAGAGATAATTAAGTTACGTTTACCATGGTCTATCGTCCTGTTGATATCCATCCAGCGAGTATGTTAACACGTCAAGACCTGATTGTTCCTGTTTGAAAGAAATACTTATGAATCAGTAAATAGCGTGCACGGAGGCCCTAACTGAACTGGTTATCAGTGCTGTATCCCACAATTATATCAATCCCCTAATCATTATTGTGATTTCACACCAAACTACAGTCTTCTTCAAACGTGTTATCTTTAGTTAACTTAAAAGCAACAACACAACAGTCCATAAACAGCTTCTAAAAGCCAACCCTGACTAAAATAGCTCTTGGAGGATACACTTGTAAATAAAGAACTCACAGCATACGCCCTCTGTTTCCATGTGGAACACTGTTCTCTTCATTACAACATTTTAAGCTCAACATATTAATACCGATATTGCACATTGAGGCAAAATATTTTACGACAAAAAAGATGCCTTAGCTTCTCCCTCGTTATTTAATCCATTGATTCAAATATACGTTGTCATAAACTTACCGCAACTGGCTTTACAGGTTTTTGGACTATAACAGACGGAACAACACCACTTCCCAGATTCCTCTTCACCCCATTTAGCGAGGTCATATTTCTGTCCTTTTGTACATATCCAGGGACACCACTATCACGTGACGTTGTCCGCACCGGCGGTTTTGGAGGTATGCGGGGCCTCTCTGTAGGAATTTGTCTATTTACATTAGTAAGATTAGTGTCTTTCGGCGATTCATTCCATGAAACAGTCTTCTTCGCTCTATTTGCTCCAACCGGGACTTGCCTGTGCAAAGTTTGGCGAGCACCCGTTGTATTTGTATTGTGGTCTTTCGTTCGACTTGAAGATGGGTGTCCGCGACGATGGCGCGGTCCACTGCTTCGCTGGGCACTGCGTTCAACGTCACTATCAGAACTTATCGTGCTATCAGAGCTAAATGTTGGCGTTCTACGTCTGTTTGCAAGTGATCGTGACCTTGCGGGTATGCCCGCTCTATCCTCGCTTGCAGTTCTTTTCTCGTCTCTGGCGTTATTTATTTTTATTTTATTTATCTCGTTCAATTCTTCTCTTGGAGTCCCAGACGTAGGCCGGCTTCCTGATGTCGAGTCTGTCCGAGCAGGAGAATGGGAGCGAGATGACGATGCGGAATGATACGTGTCGACTGGACGGAGTTGGAGACTGGGACCTAAAATAAAGACAACAAGAAAAACAAAGTGATCACATGGGAGGTTCTGAACAGGAAGTGCTGGTGAGGATAGGCAAAGCTAGGACAACTTTCCTTCTACTTAGACCAGTGTGGAGATGTAGGGAGATTCCTGAAGACAAACCTTAGGACATATATGTTTTCTTTTTAAGGACATTTCACACTAATGTCAAGACCGTCGTGACGTATGGAGCCGAAACTTAAAGAGTCACGACAAAGAAGATCACGGATAAAGTTCAAGCCTTCGTAAATCGGTGCCTACGCTTCATCCTTGGTGTCGGGTGGCCAGTAACCATCAGCAGCGAAACTCTCTGGATGATAACACAGGAAGAAAAGATGCTGACTCAAATTTAGAAGAAAGAAGTGGAAATGGATCGATAACACTCTTGGCCAGCAACGGGAAAGTGACACCAGGCGAGCTCTCTTCTGGAACCCGCAAGGTAAAAGAACGCGTGAAAGGCCAGAAAATACCTGGCGAAGGTAAGCAGAACAAGAACTTCAGCAGACAGGACTAAAATGGGACGAAATACAACTGACGTACCCAAGACCGCGATGAGTGGAGGAACATTATAGATGCCCTATGTTCCATATGGCATGTACTTGGCAAACTACGTACCTTTTAGTCTCGGTTCACCCACAGAGACACCGTCGACTCTGACTGGAGTCAGTTTAGACTTGATTAGCGGTGATTCCTCCACCTTCTGCGCACGCTTGGACATCACAAGTCTGCGCGTATTGGCGGCTATTTGTTTCCTGTAGAAGGAAATATGATGTTAAAAAGTGTAACCCACACTTTTCTAATTTTGCGCACAGTACGCCGAAAGGATTTTACTCAAAACAGGCTTAAAAACAACACAATTAAAACTAAATCACCATGAAAACGTTAATGTACCATGTGCAAGCCAATATTAAAAGATGCAATTTTATGCCGCAAAAATTATATGTCAAAATGTTTCGACGGCAAGGACCGTTCTACAAGTGGCTTTCTGTTCACGACGTGTGAAGGAGCTGGTACCTTTCACGAAAATAATGTTCAGAACATTTTTCTTCTAGGTTTGATTTTAACTGTTCTTTTCTCGGTTTCACACTTACGCCATAACTTGTTGCATAGTTGAGTTTTCACCAGCTGTGTCCGACCAAGACATTGGCGATGAGACTCCTGAACCACCAGAGTCTATACTCCCTCTGGCGCCCAGTCTCCTCTGTTGTTTTAGTGCTTCAAACTGACGCGCGCTTATCACTTCAGTCTCTTTGTTCATAACTGCTATCCCGTTACTGTTGAGTCGTCGGTTGGACAGCGGTCTGTGTTCCGGGCTGTGATCAGATCCGTCGATGTGATAATGATAGGCACTTCTATTGATCAAAAGAGGCTATTTTAAACAGCAATAAAGCAATAAATACATCGTACAAACATATTATCAAGAAAATAATTTAAAAGAATTGCTGCATTGAAGCAAGACTTGTGAAAAATTTTAACGGCCTTTTTACGGAAGGTCAGAAAGTTGCCCTCGTGCCTGAAAGAGGCAACCAAACATTTTGATTGAAATCCGTTTTCATTCTTTCTCTCTCCATATTTTGTCAACCCATGTAACTCTATTGCATTATTCGGTTGCCATAAAACGCTTGAAAGGAAACGGTATCTATAAGGCGCAGTACCTTTCTGGTCTAGCTAAGCAGGCGACGGAGTTCTTTATGTGTTGTTCTCATGAAAGATAAGCTTAACTCGGACATTGTTTCTCTCCACCCTCGAGTGTTATCAGGTTTACCAGCAAATTTTTGCCAATGGTAACCTGACAAAATGTTGCGCGTGATATCAGCGAACTGCTACTTCGCACTCCACTCACCTTTCTCGTCCAAAAGCTTTTGGGCTTTCACCATCGGGTGAGCCGCTGGCCCGACTTCTGTCGCTACGCGGGCTATCCGTTAGTTTACTACCCAGTTTGTCGTCTGTAGATTTTGTTGCCTCAGTACTATTGGTATCGCTCTGTGAGGAGAAAACCACCAAATAGGGATGAAATACAGACAGCGCCATCGAGTTGCACTTAGTTTGTACTTATAAATACGTTCTTTTTCCTTTCCCATTTCAGAACAAGCGAGAGGCGAAAACACAGACGTTTTTGAGAGGCGGATTACCATCGGAAATCCAATGCTCTCTTATTTCGCGCATATGATTGACATTTCGTTGAAAAGGTCAAGTTTAAGTGATAGCCTCTCTACCCAACTCATTGGGGGGAGGGGAGGGGGGAGGGCGGTAAGAGCGTGCCAAAGAGCAAGAACATGAACTTCCGGTTGCCACCCGTGGCTCAAAACGTCTGTGACTAAGTTCTCCAGTCAAGCGATGGTGTTGCATCACAAGAAGGGGAGAGCGAACCCTAGTTGCTTCGTGTTGCAGAAACTGGGATATGCTAACTCTTAATGAGGGCCACAACGAGGTCGAGCGAGACTTAGCCGTTACACTAAGTATTCAAATCAAGTGCCCCCATCTCAGATCAGAAATTACATTGCCACTGAATGTCGCGGAAGGTTTATTATCCCAACGCAATGGTTTACCCTACCACAACAACTTGTCAAAAGAGGGAAAAGTTAAAAGGAAATGCACACCCATACAGACTTGGAGGACGAATTCAAACTATAAACTACAAAAAGAAATTCCGAATGCCCTCTCACAGACCCCTCCCCTAGCCCCACCCAATCTCCGTGTCTCCTGCTCTCGAATTGATCGCATCATTTACCTGGTCTCCACCGACTGCTTCCGGTCTGTCTGGCATACCAGTTCGTGCCCGACTTTCCAGGAACTGTTGGAGAAATAATCACTGTGAAGATCATTTAAAAGTACAGGGATTTTTGGACCGTAAAATTGGTTTCGCAATTAAGCTACCTGTTCATGAAAAGCTAAAATATAAAAGAAGGAGAAAAGAACTCAGATCATCAGTTTCTAGGTATCCCCACAAGTTTCTGTATGCTGCGCTCTTGTTTCACCATAGTTAGTAGAGGGGAATTGTGGCTTCACTTAGGCAATGCATTGACGTATATGCCCATAACAGGTAACTTGCCTCTAGCCTTTGTTTGAGGTTTTTATTCTCCTCTTTGCAATCTTTGAGTTCTCTATGTAACTTCGCTACCCTCTGAGAAAGTAACCAACACGATTCTTCCATCACCAAGTAACGGGCACAACCGGTTTGACCAGCTGCGTAAGCGTAATCGGCGGGAGAGCGGCCATCTTTGTCTTCGGTGGTGACGTCAATGTTGTGATCCACAAGGGTCTGGAGACAAGTTATGTGACCTTCCCTGGCGGCAACGTGAGCAAGTGTGACGCCAGCTGTGTTGGCGACATCTGCAAGAAAGTACAGCCAGGTCAGTCGCGCTTAGAGTTGGAAAGGTAAGAAACACGTTAGGAAAGCATCCTTTATTTTGCAACTTACGTGTTTTTTTCTACACTGTAAGATAATGTAAAAGAATTTTATTTTTACAGTGTTCGAAGGGTTATTGATTTGCCAGTGATGAAAGTCGGCCATCTTTAATTTGCGAGGCCTTGATACCATGGATAGTAATATTGGTACGTAGTTAGACAAACGCATTAAGGTACAGTTGGAAGTAAAGAACTATTTCTGGGGCAACTTTTAAAAGGTTGATTGATTAGTTGATTGACTTTGAAACTTCCCTTTTAAAGCGTGACTAAAACGTTCAAGATTGCGTGACATGTGGTGGAAGTGTCACAACAACTCAAGAGAGAACTGAACATTTGCTGGAGAACAACAGAAAATATTGAATGTTTGGTACAGACAATAATATTATTTCACGTTTTTGAACAAGAAAATCATCTGCAGTACTGTTGTGAATATACTCCAGACCTACTTTCATTATTATTACAATTACCGTAAAATCCAACTTTAAAGTCCTGGGCTTATATAATTTCACACGGTGTTTTGGGTGGGCTCATAAATGGGGGAGCTTATATTCGGGGGAGGCATATTAGCAGAATGCAAAAAAATGTTTCAGAACGACGAGATAAAAGGTATCTGAGAAAGGGATCAAAGCTAACATACCATTACATATAGAGCTATTATTATCACCCTATTAACCTACGACTTTCAATTAATTTAAAAAAATTTGATGTTTGTAAAGAAACGCAAAAGAATGTACTTATACAGTAGATGGGCTTATATCAGGGGGGAGGAGAGGGGGAAATGGGCTTATAACTGGAGACTCTGACATAGGATTTTATGGTAATTAATTACAGGGGAGTATCAAGGGAAATAGGAAAAAGTCAAGAAACATGCTAAGATAGAGGAAAACATCATGTTCTCCTTGTTCCTCTGTGACAAAACATTGCATTGCATGCTGGGTTGAACATTATAATTACCAAGTTCCAGGTATTTAGCACTGATGTATGATAAGAGGCACTTTAGGCAGTCATCTTGTCCATTCTGAATTGTTAATTGAATCAGTGCAAATCTGCCAGCATTGTTTGAAATTTCATCAGCAGCTGAAGTATCGTCCAGAAGCCACCGTACACAATGGACTTTCCCATACTAACATGTAAGAGATTCAAGCACAAATACCATGAATGACCATAACCAGATTGAAACTGCAAAATTCAAAACTTTTCAGTGACGTTTAAAACAGTCTGTTATACTCTTTGGTACATGTGAGGCATTTTGACCATTTCTTGATCCGACAGTCCAATTTTCAAAGTTGGCTTTATTCAGGAAAATCCTTTTACATCAACCTTGTGAGAACTTTGAGAGATATATTAGCAATCTTTAAGAAATTATGTATCATTTGCCAGCATAACACAAAGGCTTCCTACCTTAATTGCTACAGCCAGGGGTGTAAGATGATCCTGGTTTGTAATGTTCCTCAAACAATCGTTTGGCAGTCGTTCTACAAGCCACTGAAGGCATTGGAGATTACCAGCTTCTGCAGCCTTATGCAATGCTGTGTTCGCACTAGAGTCTGTTATTCTGATCACTATTTCACTTGTTCCTCCTAGCTCGCTGTAAGCATCTTGCTGTCAGATATTAAAGAGAGAAAATGCAATTACTAAAACATATATCACAAATATTCAATAGGAGTTTGTGTAGAATATTTTAGACTCGAGGAAGTGCTGCAAGATGTGTACAATCAACCAATCAATCAATCAGTCAATCGGTCAGTCAATCAGTCAGCCAATCAATCAGTGAGTGA